>NC_081411.1:769605326-770232826 GCF_030272615.1 Cryptomeria japonica | reverse complement strand
GCGCATTGCCTTATTTTAGGGTTTTTGCATCGCATTAACATTTCTTCTATGTCACACACTTGGTTTTTATCATTTGCGAGCATCGAGTCCTTCTTCTACATTCTTCATTTGCCTCACTTTTGAATTTGGTCTTGTCGATAGCAATCTTCAGTCATGATTTTCGTCAATCTTATCCTGTTGCATCAATGTGCATGCTCATTTGTCATCATTTTGGACATCGTCAATCCTAATTAAGGTTTTGTCCTCTTTTCAATCTTGTCATTTTGTGATCGATTTGTCATCGATCGTTGTCCTCTTATCAATCTTGTTGTCTTGCGATCGATATGTCATCGATCATTGACATTTTCAATCTTGTCGACTTGCGATCGATTTGTCATCAATCGTTGTTATTTTCAATCTTGTCGTTTTGCGATTGATTTGTCATCGATCATTGTCCTCTTTTTAATCTTGTCATTTTGCAATCGATTCATCATCAATCCTTGTCCTCTAGTCAATCTTGTCATCTTGCGATTGATTTGTCATCAATCGTTGTCATTTTCAATCTTGTCAACTTGCGATCGATTTGTCATCGATCGTTGTCATTTTCAATCTTGCGATCGATTTGTCATCGATCGTCGTCCTTCTCAATCATGTCAATTTGGATCAATTAGTCATTGTTCCTCATCAATTGGTGCATTTATCAATCAAATCATTTATCAGCATTGGTCCTTTGTCAGTCAGAATCATGATCAAATCGAATCGATATCAATTATCTTTTGTCAAGACCTAATTGTCAGTCCTTGCATTTCTAATTCATCTTCTAAGGTTTCATGATTTGTTCATTTAACCTTGTTTTTCATTTCTCCCTCTAGGTTAAATAATTTATTTATTTATCCTAAGTCTTCTTGTCACAATTAAATGTTTATTTAATTGGCTAACTAATTCCTCCCTCTTTTGTGAATTAATTAATAAATGAAAAATTGTCAATTAATTCACTTAATTCCTAATTTCCTCATTTTCTAATTTCCTAATTTCTAATCCATCTAATTTCAATTCTCTCCTAATTTTCTCCTAATTTCATGGGAATGACATAGCAAATTTGTCATAAATTGTCATGAATTATCAATCAATCAATCCTTGCATAGCAATTTGTCATAAATTGTCATGAATTATCAATCAATCAATCTTGCATAGTAATTTGTCATAATTTGTCATAATTGTCATTCTTGATTTGAAACTTCCTTTCAAATCTCTTCATGCTAATCTTGTCTTTTCTCCAATTTGTCTATAAATTGGATGAATTTCTTCAATCAAAGTCCCTGGTCGAATCAATCACGCTTCTAGTACCCTTATGTTGTCGTCTTGTCTACTTGCTTTCACATCATGCTTATGCACTAGTAGGTGAGATCCACAAACAAAGCTATTTGAAGGTGAAAGAAGGACAATGGAGCCACATGAAGAAGACATCTGCATTTGGTTTGCTTAGTTTTCAATCTTGAATGTCTTGTTTTTCATGTATCTCTATTGAATTTTTTTAGGATTGTAATCATTGCAATTTAGTTTTCGTGATTGAGCTAGGCTAATGTTTATATTGCTGTGATGATTTCCACATTTCCTAGCTACAAGTATATATTAATCCAGTTTCATTTATTGAGATGGAAGGTGAATGAGAAGGAAGTTAGACTAGAATATGTGCCTACTAAGGAACATATTGCATATATCTTCATGAAGCCTTTGCCTAAAGATACGTTTGAGTATCTCAGAGTGAAGCTAGGGGTGATTAATCCTCTTGATGTGAACTAACATGCATGGAGTTGCATCAGTCCAGTGAACTTTACAGAGATATCTTGCGCTCCAGATTGATGAGTGGTCACTTCTACTCAAGAGGAGTAGTCAATATGGTGGTTCAGATGTTCAGTTGTGGACATTGTTGAGATTGATCTTTGGCATTTCTATCAAAGGGGGCGAGAGGCATGTGAAAAACTACTATATCCTATAGAGATAGTTGAGAGTTGTTGGTTGTTGATTTCTTTCTTTGCATTGAATGTTTTTGATAATCATATAATGCCATCAATGCCAAAGAGGGAGATTGCTATATATTGTTGAGATATTTGATGGAATAATGTTTTGTTATTGATGTCAATATATTCTTCTATGTTTTCTAGTGTTGCAGTCAAAATATATAAATTGGTTTGGTCAGTGTGTTTTGAGATAAGTATCTCCAGTTGATTCAACATAAGTTTCAATGGTACGCATGATCATTTGATCGAGTTGTGAGGTCTGGTACTATGGTTATTATTTCGTTGTTCGTGTTATTCAGTATTCTGTTTTGTGCTCCGAATTGCTTCACAATTGTAATATATTTATGTGCGGATTTGGCAGAGTATTTGGGATGTTTAGGTGTGTCCTCAATTCTGGTGGTTCATGATTTGGAAATCCACAAGTGAATCTTTTAAGTTGATAATCAATTATGTTGTTGTTCTTGAGATCTGGTAAAGAGATGATGATGATTCTAGTATTTTGAGTTGTTGCGGTTGTTGTCATGCAATTCAAGTTGCTTGTGAATGTTCCTAGATCATGTTCTATCTGTGTTGTTGGTCTGCATTGATCATTGTGCATGTTATTGATCATTTTATTGATCTGGTGGTGTTCTTCATGCTATGAAACATTTATGGAGTTGTAGTGTGTTGCGGATGTTTGAGGCATAATTCTTGGAGGTGTTTCATATTTGTGGTATCAATTTGGGTCCAAATCATGTCTTGGCCAACATTTTTTGGTTTGCATGTGTTTTTGAAGCGTGTGAGGTTATTACTTTGTAATTTGTGTTGAGGGTTTATCCGACCTTGAAATATAGGTTGATGATCTGTATATATTCATGTAATATTCATTTGTGAGAGGCATCTGTGTGTGTAAATTGTTAGGATTCCAAAAGATACTGAGAGGGGGTGGTGAATCAGTATCTAACTGGTTTATAGATTTTCTGACCTTATTAAATATTTTGCATTCCAAAACAATGTACTGGTAAACAAGAATTAATGCAGTAAATATGAATAGTAAAGACAACATAGAAATCACACCATAACACAAAATGTTTAACGAGGAAACCCGGTGTGGGAAAAACCTCGGTGGCATTTGTGACCCACAATATTCACTCACTGGGCAATGAATGGATATTACTTACAAGAGGTGCCTGCACATGCAAGAAGGGCAACTGCCTAGAGCTCACTACTCAATTACAAAAGGAAGTCTCACTGACTTACAAAATGGATTATGAAAATCCAGTATAATGTACTGCTACAAAAAGCATCTGTTATGCTAGGTTCAGTACCGGTTTAAGCTCATACAATAACCATAAACCCTTCTACAAAATCTGCCTTAATATTCTCTCTACATATCCATCATATCTATCCTCTATGTTATGTCGCACAAAATGATCTACAAGATCTCATACTTATATATGAGTCTAATTACAATATGCCATGTCGGCTTACAAAAAGATATTACAATTAAATAAAAAATACAATAATCAAAATCTTGTCAACTAGGATGTCGGTAAACATTATTGTCGTTGTCAGTGAACTATCTGTCGATGTAGAGTCTGTCGGTGTTGGTGCCATAAGATTGCAAGTTTTCTATCAATGACAATACCTTCAATCACCTACAATTTCTCATTGGAGTGTGCAATGCCAACAATATCCCCCTTTGGCATTGATGGCAACACTCATGAGAAAAATTTAAAAAGTGTCCCCAAAATTGAAGTCCAAAAATCTTACCAAAATAGTGTGCTCCCCCTGAGCAGATGATCTCTTTTGCAAGTCATTTTTCTCAGTTTTACTACTCCCCCTTTGACATCAATGACAAAGGTTGTCAAAATGTCAATGAGTGTAGTTCTCAGCTAGAACCTTGTAACCGATTGGTTACAATATGGAATAGGTCTGCTAGTCCTAAATTCAGGCTCTGACTAAACCTGTCACTATCCTTCAATGGTGCCTTTGTTCTTTGAATTGTACCAGTGAGGTGATGTATTTTCTCTTCCAGTGTCTTTTGTCCCTGAATAAGTGCCTTTGAGATCTCTTTCCTCAAAGAGATGAGGTTATCCAATTTAGGACTGAGTCTACATTTAAGATCTTTTGCCTTGTCTTTTATTCTTTCCTTTTCCTTCTCCAATTTCTCAAGTTTCTCCTCAAATCCAACTATCTCCTATTGTATAACTGATATTGATTCAGATGAACCAATGATATTGTCAGCTATATCATCAATTTCTTTTTGCACTTTGTTGATCTCCTTATTGATATCCACTGTCAAAAGATTTGTCTTACATGTATCTCTGTATAGTTATTTGAACTCTGTAATTGTGTTGTTCAGTGTCGATAAGAGGGTATCAATATGTTCTGTGCACTTCTTTATTGTCTCATCAAAGAATTTATCTTTTTCTCTGTCCATCTTCTCCTTAAATTTCTCTTCATTTATTTGTTCAACAGTCAATATGTTGTCGGTGATATACTTAGACAATGTGTCTAATTGACTCAAAGAATCTTTATTGTCTATATTATACTTGGGTGCAATTAATTTAAGAATGGGGATGGTATCATCTATAGCCTTATATGCTAGTTCATTACAATAAGTAATCTTCTTAATGGAATCCAAAAGTACTTCAGTTACATTTATTGTTCTGAATTCAGCCATGGAAGTACCAGATGATTGTCCAATTGCCTTAACAATCTCCATTAGGTTTCTGACTTTTCAACATATCATCAAGTTCTTCTAAACTTTTCTTGAATTTCTCTTTATGTTGATTTGCAGTAGCCAACTCATTTTCCAAAAATTCCTTCTATCTCATAAGTTCAGTTTTATCATGTTCCATGTGAATCATATCTGTCTTTAACATATCATTTTCATGACTAAGTCTTAGATTTTCAATTCTAACATCATTGAGTCTCCTAGTCAAGTCATCGTCATTCTTATTTTTGTCTTCAATGTCTTTACAAAATCTCATAGTCATATCTTGCATCTCATTCCTCAAGGTCATGTTTTCTTGCCTCATCTTACTTACAAGATCATTAAGAGTTTCCTTTTCATCATCAGCATTTTGTATCTTCTCATGAAGTTCTCTTCTTTTGTTTCTAGCAATAGTGAGATTCTCCTGAAGTCCTTGAATGAATTCCTGTGTAGTCCTTAGATCATCTTCAAGTTTGATATTCTTCAACTTTTCTGCATCAAAGTCTGCAAGAGCTCCTTCTAATTGCTTTCTCAAGTTTTCCACCTGTACCGGTGTCAGAATCTTCCTCAAGTTGTTAGGCTTTTGAAAATATAGGACCAGGCTCTGATACCAATTGTTAGGATTCCAAAAGATACTGAGAGGGGGGGTGAATCAATATCTAACTGGTTTACAAATTTTCTGACCTTATTAAGTATTTTGCATTCCAAAATGATATACCAGTAAACAAGAATTAATGCAGTAAATATGAATAGTAAAGACAACATAGAAAGCACACCATAACACAAGATGTTTAACGAGGAAACCCAGTGTGGGAAAAACCTCGCTGGGATTTGTGACCCACAATATTCACTCACTGGCCAATGAATGGATATTACTTACAAGAGGTTCCTGCACATGCAGGAAGGCCAACTGCTCAATTATAAAAAGAAGTCTCACTGACTTACAAAATGGATTATGAAAATCTAGTATAATGTATTACTACAAAAAGCATCTGCTATGCCAGGTTCAGTACTGGTTTAAGCTCATACAATAACCATAAACCCTTCTACAAAATCTGCCTTAATATTCGCTCTACATATCCATCATATCTATCCTCTATGTTGTGTCGCACAAAATGATCTACAAGATCTCATACTTATATATGAGTCTAATTACAATATGCCATGTCGGCTTACAAAAAGATATTACAATTAAATAAAAAATAAAATAATCAAAATCTTGTCGGCTAGGATGTCGGTAAACATTATTGTCGTTGCTGATGAACTATCTGCCGGTGTAGAGTCTATCGGTGCCAGTGCCTACCGGTGCCATAAGATTGCAAGGTTGTCATCAATGACAACACCTTCAGTCACCTACAATTTCTTATTGGAGTGTGAAATCCCAACACAAATATTGTATTGATCACCTAGTAGCATAAGAGAAGAGTGAAGACATGTGAAAGAGTGTGCAGAAGTGTAAGAGCAGAGTTTGAGTATATGTGCTTAACCAGAGCTATAATCAAGCATTAGGAGATGCTACTTTCTTATTTCATGTAATCTAGATTGTTGTCTGAATATTTTGTAAGACATTGAGTCTTCCCCAAGGTTGTAGCTCTTATTATATTTGAGTAGTGAGCTATAGGCAGTGAGCCTGAATGCATGCACATTCCCCGTTGTAATATTTCGCTTACTCCTAATAGGGTATTATCTCATTCTGGGTAGGTTCCCATCGTGGTTTTTCCCTTAACTAAGTTTTCCACATCAAAAATCTTGGTGTTATGTGTGTTATTGATGTGGTATTAATTTTTTCTTTAACTATTAATGATGAGATCTAAATTTAATTTTGAATTGTGTAGACTTTTTGTGCAAATTGATTCACCCCCCTCTCAATTTTTTGCATTGTTTCCAACATGAAAAACATCTACAAATGCTTGGGTATAGTTCCGATTGAGCACATTGTCCATTGATTTCACAATCTACCTTACACTGCTCTATTCCACAGTTCTACAATATTCCAAAGCATAAATTTTCAACTTGCACATGTGCAACTACACACAATCGATCATGAACACCCCTCGCATACCTTTTTGATATATAAAATGATCATAGCAATCAACCTTATATATCGGTAACAAGAAATTAGGTTAGTTACATGTCGGCTTCAAGAGCACTTTACAAATAATGAAACGTGTACACAGTGCTAGCTAAATCCAAACCAAAATACCAATGCAAACCAAAATAATTTTCCACATGCTACCAAAACCATCAAGCACAACATTTGGATCTCAAAAGTAATCACCAAAATCTAGATTAAATAATTCTTGTTGGTCCTTCTCCAAGAACTCCTTCATTGCCCTTGTAGTGTCTCTTGCTTCCGAAATAGGTGTCTTAGCTTCAACCTTCCTCTCTTCCACCATCTTCTCTGCATCTTCCTTAGAGATCTCAGTCTCCAAAGGAGTTTCATATTTAGATTGATCCAAAGGATTTTGAGTATCCTCAACAACATCCACTGTTTCTGATTCATCACCACCTTTGTCCAACTTTCCTCGTTCTGGAACAGAAGGAACATCCACTTCAACCTGTTCACCTTTTGATTGCATTTCTTGGACTTCTAAAATAGATAAAACCTCAACATCATGATGTTTTTTTGGAACAACTTCAAATTGATTCCTGAGCAGAACTAACCTCAAGATTTTATCTGTATCTTTGATCATTTCCTCAAACTGCCTGATCATAAGCTTATTGATTCTTGTTATGCTTCTAAACTCCTTTTTGTCTTCCTTGAGTATTCTATCTATTTCCTCTGTAGCTATAAAAGGGAATAGATTGACTAGGAAAAACTCTCTTTTCCTGTCATCTTCTACTTTTCCACTATCTCTCCTCATCTCTAAAACCTCATAAAGGCTTTTGGGAGCCTTTGACGTTATTTCTATAAGAACCCTATTGAATTTGTTCAAATACTTTATAGTGGCTTCCTCCGGATTCCTTTGACCGACATCATCAAATTTATCATAGAGTTTAGAGAGTGGTTTAACATTACCTTATATAGTGACAACTTCTTCCACTTCTCTTACTGACATACCGGATTTGTCAGATTCGGTCTTCATCTTCTTGCATGGTTTTTCTCCAGTAAAGGGCTTGTCCTTAGTGACTTTGGTATCTTTGGTTTCCTTCGATTTCATCTCCTTTACTACCTCATCAGATTTTATCTCCATAATTAGGAACAACAACATAAACTCATGTTCCCTTACCTTTCTTCCTCTTTCCTTCTCCATCAGATGATTTAGATTCATATTTTAGTGAGCTAGCTGGCATCTGAGAATCGAAGGAGCCTGTGAAGCCTCTAGTTTATCTAGATCTTGCAGATGACACTGTTGAAGTAGCTTTAACAGCCTTGGCTTCCTTGATAGCTCCTGCAGTGATCTCAATACTCTATGCATAGTGATCTACTTCCTTCCTTACCTTTCTCATAATTTCTGGTTTCTTAAATTAACTATGAAGCTGTAAATCCTTCTCAAAATATGTGTCAAATCTCTCCTCAGAGGTATCAACCGGCTTACTCAACAAGTGTTGAGTATACATCTCAGAAATTTATTCTTCAACTTCATACCCCATGGGCATGATCCATATAGTTCTAGGTTCAACTGCCTCCATCAAACATTGGTCAACCTCAAACATGAAGCAAATGGTATCCTAATATTTCTCCACAACTGATTTAGGGATTCTTTCCCAGGCTTGCATAATGCCTTAGAAGTTCTTGAAGTATCCCCATAGTGCAAGTTTATTTGTCTTGCTATCACCAATATTATAGAACAAATCTCTAATTTTTACTACTACCAATTTGTCAATAGACCATTGCACATGACCAATACCCATAAACTCATTCATAAAGTAGAAGAATAGACATAAAATTAAAGGAACGAATTTGAAAGTACCCTTCTTGTCCTTCTTGATTGTGGTGAGATTCTCCATCAACTGGTTCCAGAGAAATTCACATAGGTCATAATCCTTGTTCTCCTTCACCATCTGATATACAACATATATGGCAGCTCCAAATACCGAATTTTCTCTACTGGAGTGGTAAACTTTGTATTTGATCACCATGGAAGAAAACTTCACATTTGATTCAACAATATCATTTATTGTCATGGATCTCTTATCAAATCTTGAACCGGATGCATTAGTAACCATTTGATTCTTTACAAACCGGAGCATGAGAAAACCACCAGACAAGCATAGACTGGCTACAACTTGGATTACATCCTTAATGATTTTGCACGGCTGATTCAACAACAAAAATTCATCGTGAATTCTGCTCAGAATGTACCGTACCCATTCGTTCTCATAAAAAACTAGGAACCTAACCACTTGCACGAAGTTCTTCTCCTCCAGAGCTTTGAATTTAGTTTTAACCTTGAGATTCTCTCCCATAATCTATTTAGAATACAAATTTAACATCTAGGAGCCACCCAATTCTTCAATATTCACATGGATGTATGCCCTAATTTCTTCCACATGTCTATTCAGTTCTTCATTCTCTGTCGGTGTCAACCGGTGTACAGCTTTGTTAGGAAAACTAGCTCCATGAACCAAGTCTATGCAATGACTAATACTTCTCATAGGTGGCAATCCATCAGGTACGTTCTCTGAAATGATGTCTGAAGATGAGAAAAGGCTAGCGAGGTGGATTAGATAGAAAATAAGCAAATCAAACATATAATCATATGAAATTGAAAGACATAATTTGAAATTCTCAAAACAAGAATGAAATGCATGTACCTCACAAACCTTATACCTTCTCCTTCAGATGGAACTTGATGAAGTGAAGGCACCCTTGGATGATGCTCCACTTGATGTGCTCCTCTTGCTTGCTTGATGTGGATGGCTCTCCAATGTTGTGCACAATATGAAATGGATTTTGGAGGATGATGTGGATGAGATGATTAAGTGTGGATGAGATATCATTTTGACATGGTAAGGTTGCTAAGATGATTTTCCTAGGCTAACAAGGGCAGCATAAGATTACTAAGCTTGGAGGTGAAAAATGGAGGGATGGAGTCCTCAATTTATAGGAAGAGGAGAGGAAAAATGGATGGTTAGGATGGATCTAAGATGGAGGGCTAGGATTGCTTGTGAGCTCACACAAGGCCCAAGAGAGGGTGTGGAGACTAAGAGATATGCCTTAAATCTTTTCTTGTCTCCACACTCCTCAAGGTGCACTGGGAAGACTTCCCAAGGTGCCTTGAGAAGCGCAAGATGCATTGGGAAGACTTCCCAATGAGCCTTGAGAGGATCAAAGGATGTGACAGTCCTTGAAGAATGGGGAGGAGGAATTTAAAATTCCCCTAAAAGGGATGATCATGGGGATTGGAGGAATAAGAAGGAATTAAAAATTCTTTGGGAGAGGGGATGCCTAGAGGAATGTGAGGTTTTCAAAATCTCACATTCACCTAGGAAAAGAGCATTAAAAGCTAGTGGTTGGATGGAAGGGACAAGGAGTTGACTTTGTGGCTAATCATGATGATTAGCCACTAGCAACTCATTAGGAGGGGTTTAGAGGAAGAATTAGGTGGGATAGGATTTGTAGGAGGATTTGACTAGGAGAGAGAATGAGTGGGGGAATTAAATATTAGCAGAATAATGTTAAGTGGGTTTAGGGAGTTTCTAGAAGACTTTATTAGGCTAATGATAAATTAGGAAGATGATTTGGAGGGGTCATGTGGGTTAACTAATTAATTGAAAATAATTAGCTAGGAGGAAGATTTGTGAGGATTCAATTTTTTAGAAGAATAAAGAAAGGGGTTGATTTATTAAATAAATCAGTCACATACTATAGTGACAATATTAATTATAATTAATTAATATTGAGGAGAATTTGAATTAACATAATTAAATTAATTAATTATGTTAGGAATTAAAAATAATTATTATTATTTTCAAGTGTTTACATTTTGCCCCTGTTTTACACAGTGGCAAATGTGGCGATGTGTAGAAGATAGAGGAAGAAAAGGATGCCCTAGCATAAATCATGGGAGATGTATGCCCCCTCAAGAATTTTTTCAGAAAAAGATGAAAAATTATCGAAAAAAAGAGGAAGAAGAATAAGAGTGGAAGGGATAAATGAGGAAGAAATATGAAGTGGTCAAGAAGAATTTGGAAAGGAGAATAAAAGATGCGAGACTGTGGAGGAAAATGGGCCCTCACGGGAGCCCATATAAGCACAAAGAGCCCAATGAGGGGTCATTGTCACACACAAGCCTTGGAGTTACTCAGAGCGAAGAAGAAGAGAAGGAGAGATGGACCGTATTCAAGTTCGTGATCATCGCGCAGAGAGGATCAGGCGATTTCATCGACCGACGAGCAATGGACCACTAGTGAGTAGGTCTATCCCTCTTTTGAAATTTTTGATTTTAGGCAAAATTTAGGACTAGAAATAGAGGTGAAAATTAGGCGAGGCGCTCGCACTGATCGCTATTTCAGCATGCACACCCCTAGAATAGTGTGAACACTAGCGATCAACATAGGCGCTTCTAAAGAGCTAGTTAGAATAGAGGGTTTTGGTAGGGGAATGGGGGAACGACACAGGTGCTCACGCTTCAGCGCGAGCGGTCGCACTTCGACGCGGGCGCTCGCGTTTCAACGCGGGTGCCCAAGGGATTACGTGGGCGCTCACACTAAAGCGCGGGTGCTCACGTTGACGAGGTTGGGAAGGGGAAAAAAAGAGGGAAAGGGGGGCTTTGTTTGCGCGAGTGCCTGCAAAATGGTGCATGCATCACAGTTTTGGGGTGAGTGCTGGGTAAATCAGCGCATGCGCTTGAGAGGGGGGATGCACTTTTTGCTTAGAATTTTCGGAATGGGGGAAAGGGTATGGTTGGTTCCGGAGGTCAGGAGGGGGTTTTGAGATGTGAAAGTAATGCTTTGGTGTAATGGATGCAAGTGGAGAGGGGACCACTAGCATCAAGAGAGCATTGGCCAACGACGATGAGTCTATACCACGAGCTAGATCGTGATGAGTTGGAGGTTCTAGATGCACTGGGATTGCATTATGTAGGCAGGTGGCCTAGGATACGGGCGCATACTACTATGATGACTGCGCTAGTGGAGAGGTGGGATAGTTGGTATAACACCTTTTATTTGCCGACTGAAGAGGCTATAGTGACCTTATTAGATGTTTGGAGGATCTTGAAGATCCCCATTTATGGCGTGATCCCTAAGTATCAGTTGGATGCGGCTGATTTTTATCTGAGGGAGGTGTGCGAGTATGACACGTCACCGATGCTAGATAGGAGCAGGATGCACTTGGGCCAAGCGATGGGTATTTAGCAGATTCCTCAGTTGGTTTTGGTGATTTGCGGCTTCTTGAGTGGGCAGATCCTACCAGATTTGGGTGGACATGGATTTCCTCTGGGGTGGAGCCAATGTGTTTACTTCATGGTGCATGATGGCGTTCAGTATGCATGGGGCTCAATGATGCTGGCCTAGCTTTATCATGATATGCACCTAGTGACCTACAGAGAGTATGCCAGTTTATCTGTAGGGGTGACACTTTTACACATCTAGGCATGGGAGCACATTGTAGTGACTCAGCCACTGGGAGTTCAAGACAGGCGGCCACAACAACCATTTGTGGACAGGTACAGGGGACTGCTGCATTACACACAGACAGCGTCCATGTGGTTTTGGAGGAGGATCTTAGATGATCTGGCACAGCTGACATGGAGGCCATTTTTGGGATGTGAGTGGTGGAGGGATGACTGGCAGTTGCACTAGGCAAGAGTGGAGATGTGGATTTTTGGGAGGTCTGTGTATATCATGGAGTACTATGCTCCATTTAGGGTGGCCCGACAGCTTGGGTAGGTACAACACATAGTGGGCGATATTCCAGTGTATCCTCGGATCACACGGGGGGTGAGGTATTGGGGGCCTACAGCGAGTCCCTTGGACAGGCGGATGAGCTTCCACAGCTTTTCACATAGTTTGGGATGATCGGATGGGAGCAAGGGAGGACCCCGGTATGACAGGTGGATACAGGAGCTGGTGGGAGGGGGACTTGCCAATGCAGCTTACCATTCCTGGGGTTTTGGATGATGAGGAGTTGGAGCCAGGGGTTGATCAGGTGGTGGCTAGGGAGGATGATGGCCCAGGAGAGAGAGTTGTAGTTCACACAGGGCATGGTGTGGGCAGAGGGCAGAGGAGAGTCTGAGTTGTGTGGTGGAGGGCTCCAGAGGAGGAGGAGGGGGATGGAGAGGATGCCCCAGTGGGGGAGGCTGCAGAGGTCGCAATTAGTGAGGGAGAGGAGGCTGCAATTGGGGAGGGAGGGGAGGATGTTCCCATGGATATCCCTAAGATACAGGCGGGGGAGGGGGGAGGACCGACACCGATTGATTTTGACCGATTACAGCAGGAGCGGGATAGCTATCGAGCGAGGCTTATTTTTGTGGAGGATGAGCTGCAGGTAGAGAGGGCTCGGAGGGAGAGCATGGAGGTAGAGGTGGGGTGGCTAACATAGGAGATAGCTGATCTGACAGAGAGTCTCCACACTGCCAGGAAAGAGGTGGATGCTTTGAGGGTGGAGGGGGAGAAGGCAGAGAGGATTTTGGAGGAGGCCTAGATAGGTACAGCTATTGCAGGGCTCTAGGATTCTCTTCATCGGTAGGATGCCAAGTTAGAGGGATTACAGTCCAGAGTGCAAAGGGCAGAGGCAGAGGTGACATGACTGTGGGGTGAGAGGAATGCAGCCTGATAGGCATTGGTTCCAGCAAGATTAGCATAAATATTTAATAATAGTC
Source organism: Cryptomeria japonica (assembly GCF_030272615.1). Classification (NCBI taxonomy): domain Eukaryota; kingdom Viridiplantae; phylum Streptophyta; class Pinopsida; order Cupressales; family Cupressaceae; genus Cryptomeria; species Cryptomeria japonica. Next base: position 770,219,360 of record NC_081411.1, on the reverse strand, counting down.
TGCAGCAGCGAGAGAGGGTAGAGAGGTTAGCCCGAGAGGCACAGTGTTATAGGGGACTATATCATGGAGTAGTGCCTACATAACAGCAAGCACCTTCATATACTGAGAGTGTGTGGTCTCACCGGACCCATAGTCAGCGGCCAACTCAGAGTTAGCAAACAGGGGGATCAGTGGGTTTTCAGCCACCAGCAGGAGGGGCAGGAGGATCAGGGGGGAGGTACAGCAGAGGGGGGTGGTATAGCGAAGGGGGTTGGAGAGACAGGAGGGGAGAGCTAGCTCCTTGTACTACTTGTGTATTATATTTTGACCCTTCGGGGTGATCATTATATCATGTCAGACACATTTTCCTCTTTATATATATATATATGATTTGATTGGTGACAGATGATGTGTAGCGTTTATTGTGATGGATTCTTTTTGTTCTTCTTATGATGTCATATATGGATGTAATCATGGATGTGTTATGCTGACTTATTTTATGATGCAGAGTGGATGTTTATACATGTGTGTTTATGATGTGTTGCTAACATGGTTTTTGGATGCAGGATGAGTGATTTTTTATGTTTTTATGTATAAATGTATATGTGTGAAAGATGTGAAATGATTTATGATGCAATGTTATATGGATGAATATTTATGTGATGCAACCTAAGTGCAACCTTATATGCTAAATGTTTTGTGGAAAATGACTATCTAAACAATGCAATCTATATATGATGTGAATAAATAGTACAAAGGGGGAATATGAAAATAATAATATAATGATCTTAGATAGAAGAATATGGAATAGATGGGAGATGGGGGGAATTTTGAGAACTCCATGGGATTATTTAGTATAGGATTTTATGGAATGATAGTGAGATTTTGTGCAAAACAAATATGGAGAGACAACCTAGTTTGATATTGCCCTAGGTGACTTGCACCACTGATTACAGAAATTAGGATGCCATGAGAAAACAAGGCGTGGACTAACTCTTAGATAAACGAGAATTCCTTACACACAGCTATGCAAGTGTTTAAGAAACATTGATACAGAGTTGTGGGTATGTGCAAGGAGACCCTCAAACACACCGATAACTCTTGTACACGAAAGGGTAAGTGTTGACAAACACTAATATCCGATCGTCGGTTTATACAAGAGAGATCCCAAAACATGTTGTGCTATGAAAATATGTCCCAGAATGCACCTATTGTAACATACCTGGATATGGAAAACCCAGGCAGTTGTAAATAGTTGCAGTTGTGGGGCAAAAGATGCAAGTCTAAATGAAAAGATCCAACAAATTCTAACAAGTCACCTCCTTGTGACCAAATGATACCTCTTGCCAAGAGTAGGACTAGGATGGAGGATTAGATTGTCGGGCAAGGGAAGGAATCATACCCAGGGCAAAGTGGACTTGTGGATTTAGGCAAGTGATTTAATGGTTTTTGGAGAGTGACCTGAGGACTTGGGATTGTTTCTCAAGACTTCTTGAAGCTTATATAGAGGCATAAAAGCTCGGTTTAATGGGGCATTCCTTGTTCATGACTTAGACAAAGACTCATCATCATACGCATGTTTTATTGGGAGGCGGAAGAGAAAGAATGTTGTACACAGGTAGACTAGATGGCGGGTGATTTGCAGTATCGGCATGATAGACAGTGGGTCCAGTTATTCACCTTAGCGCCTGCATGGAGGTTTTCACCAAGGTACTTGTCCATAGTGCCACAAAGTGGTTTTCACTAATGGATGAATTGTTTTGTTTCTATTTTTTTGTTGTCACAAGGCGCCTGTTTGCCAGGTTTTTACCAAAGTGATGATTTTTTCATGATATTTTTCTCATCTTTTTGTATTTTTCTTAATTTTATGATTTTTTTTTTTTTTTTTTTTTGTGATTTTTGAAAATTTAAGACTTTCTGAGGATGACATAAAATATTTTGAGGTGCATGATATTCATTGGATCATCCAAAGGATCACCTTCAGGAGTAGCCAACTGATAAGCTCCTGATCCATATTTTGTTGTGATTACATGTGGTCCAAGCCAATTAGGCTCGAACTTGCCTTTCTTTTCTCTTTCTTGTAGATTTTTCTGATTCTCCATGAGGACAAGATCACCAACTTGAAATTCCCAGGTTTTGACTTTTTTGTGATAACTCATACGCAAGCGGTTCTGATATACCCGGAGATGGTTTAAGGCCTTGAGGCGTCTTTCATCTAACAATTATAGCTCTTGTAAGTAGGCAATTCTGTATTCTTCCTCTGGTAGGATGTTTTGCAGTGGTACCCTTAGAGAGGGGATCTCGATCTCAAGGGGAAGGATGGTTTCGGAGCCAAAGACCAGGGAATAAGGGGTGGCGCTTGTGGGGGTGTAGATGGAGGTGCGGTAGGCCCACAAAGCAGGATGGAGTTGGAGGTGCCAATCATGGCCAACTTCATTGACTGTAGTTTTGAGGATTTTTATTAGGGTTTTGTTAGAAGCCTCAGCTTGGCCATTGCCTTGGGGGAAATATGGAGTGGAAAAGCGATGGTGGATGTTGAATTTTTGGTAGAGTTCTTTGACATCCTGGTTTTTGAATTGTCTATTGTTATCTATGATGATAACTTTTGGGATGCCATATCGGCAGATCAGGTAGTTCGGGATGAATTTAACTATTTGCTTGCAAGTGGTGAAAGTAAGAGGGATAGCCTCTACCCACTTGGTAAAATACTCGGTGGCAGTGATAATGAATTTATGTCTCTTGGAAGATGGAGGGTGAATTTTCCCAATGAGATCGAGCCCCCACTGTGAGAAGGGCCATGGTGTAATAAATGGCTGCAATTCTTGTGACGGTGCATGAATCTTATTGCCATGTTGTTGGCAAGGGATGCATTTCTTCACATAGTTATATGCATCTACTTCCATCTTAGGCCAATAGTAGCTTGTTCTCAAAAAAAATTTAGCCAATGTGAGCCCACTTGAGTGTGCCCCACAGATGCCCTTGTGTACTTTGCGTAATGCCCATTCTGCCTCTTGTTTATCTAAACACCTTAGGAGGGAACCATCAAAATGCCTTCTGAACAAGGTGTCTCCAAGGATGGTGTAATGACCACATCGGTGGATGAAGGTTTGTTGTTGGGTTTTAGTGAGATGTGGGGGAACAGTGTTGTCTTTGAGGAAAGTGAAGGTTTCTTGGTACCAAGGGGACTCAGGGCCAATGAGAACACACACCATTTCAGACTCTGGTAGGTCATATGCTGGTATAAACAATTGCTCAACCAATAATTCACACTTCTAACTGTGTGCTGGCATTTGAAGGAGGGAGCCAATGGTGGCCATTGCATTTGCAGCCCTATTGTTTGTTCATGGGATTTGATCGAACTTGATTGCCATGAAATGTTTCTTAAGATCTTCAACCATAGTATGGTAGGGAAGGAGTTTATCATCTTTTGTCTAGTACTCATTGTTGACTTGTTTTATCACGAGCTGAGAATCGCCATAGACTTGTAACTCCTTTATTTTCCAATGAATGGCCACGCGCAAACCTGTGATAAGTGCCTCGTATTCTTCTATGTTATTGGTACATGCGAAGGCTATCTTGTATGATTTCAGGATGCCATCTCCTTGAGGTGTGACCAATAATATTCCTACCCCCAATCCATTTTGGGTGCAGGAGCCATCAAAGTACAATCGCCATGTGAATGATGTGGTAACAGTCATGATGAACTCATCTGGTAATACTGTGAGAAGAGGATGGTCACCTGGAAGCAGAGCTTCAACCAACTAATTTGCAATGACTTGTCCCTTGATTTCCTTGTTGTCCATGTATTCAATGTCAAACTTGCTTAAGAGCATGACCCATTCAGTAGTTCTGCCAGTGAGAGCAACCTTTGACAAGAGATATTTCAGTGGATCAATTTTAGCAATTAGTTTTGTTTTGTTGTTTAGCATATAGTGTCGGCGTTTCTGTGTGTTGAACACCAATGCTAAGCATGCTCTTTCAATGGGGGTATAATTGAGTTCATACCCTACCAATGTTTGACTGATGTAGTAAATGGCATGTTCCTTCCCTTGGTCATTTGTTTGTGCCAATAATGCCCCAAATGCCACTACAGTAGCACATATATACAAAATAAGGGGTTTTCCAGGAGTAGGCAGCATCAACATTGGAGGTGATGCTAGATATTCTTTTAGTTTCTCAAAGGCCTTTTGGCATAAGCAATCCCATTTGAATTTTGTGTTCTTGCACAAGAGGTGTGCAAATGGATGGCACTTATATGCTAGCTGTGAAATAAAGCGTCTAACTAATTGTAGTTTCCCCTAGAGACTGCGTAGTTGTCGAAGAGTTTTTGGTGGAGGCATTTCCATTATAGCTTTTACTTTTGTAGGATCGACCTCAATGCCTCTACGGGAAACAATGAATCCTAATAATTTTCCCGATGTGACTCCAAACACACACCTTTTTGGATTCAGGCGTAGTTTGTATTTTTCTAATCTTTCAAAGATCTTCTTTAAAATAGGAATGTGTTCTTGTCTTGTCTTGGATTTGCCTAGCAGATCATCCACATAGTCCTCCATAATTTTGTGCAAGAGGTCATAAAAGATTGTTGTCATGGCACGTTCATATGTAGCTCCAGTGTTTTTAAGGTCAAAAGGCATGACCCGGTAACAGAAAGTACCCCATGGTGTTGTGAATGCAGTTTTATGCTGATCCTCATCTGCTATTCTAATTTGGTTGTACCCGGAAAACCCATCCATGAGTGATAGCATTTCATGTTCATTGTAAGGTCCACGATCATGTCTATATTGGGGAGCGGGAAATCATCTTTAGGACAAGCTCTATTTAGATCTCAAAAATCTATGCAAATGTGGATGCCTCCAGCGGATTTGCCGACAGGTACAATGTTGGAAACCCATTCAATGTAGTCTATAGGTTTGATGAATTCTGCATCCAACATCTTTTGAAGTTCTACCTTGACCAAGAGAGCAATATGCGAGTGCATTTTGCACAATTTTTGTTTTACAGGTTTTGCATCTAGGTGGATGGCAAGATTGTGAACCACCAAGGCGGGATCCAACCCTGGCATATCAGCGTAGGACCATGCAAAATTGATTTTTACCTTTGTAAAGAAGTTGATAAAATCTTGTTTCTCTTGTTCTGTGAGGGACTTAGCAATGAGCACATTTTGTGGGATGCTTTCGGTGCCCATATTGATGCTATCTGTTTCTTCTATCAGCAAATTTGATCTGTCCTGCGGAAGGTAACCAATGGTAGGGAGGTCAAGTCCCCCATCATCAAGTGCCTTTTCCAGGTTTTCACTTTTAGATACGCCCTTTGTTTTTCTTTTTTTCTCATCCAAAGGCGCCTCAGAGAGGTTTTCACCTAAGGAATCATGTTTTTTGTTTTGATTATATTTTTTGCGGCTAAGTGCATTGACCTGACTACCAAAGTATCCCTTTTCATGTAGTTGATTGCCGTCTACTCTATTACAATCTTCCAGATTTCACATTGTCAGGAGAGTAATGAGAGCATTATCATTGATGCAGATGTCTAACGTGGGTTTGTCTCATTGGCCCCAGTCTATGAGTTCAAGATGAACAAGATGTAGCTCGTGTGAGAGGGAAGAGGGGATGGGGGAAATGGTATTGACGTGAGTGTCAAAGAAGATATCGTTTTCATATTCATAAGGCATTTCGTGGAATTCCTCTTCATCGGTGCTTTCGATATCCAAAGAAGGACTAGAAGGGGCACCATCGATAGTAATTTTAGGCATCGGGGTGTATCCCAAGCCTCTGTTGTACTTGTAGGAGATAGGATTTATGGGTGTTTTTCTTCCTTTCTCCTCTGGTCCTAGGCCATGCCCTTTGTAACCCATTTTTTCAACTATGATTGATGCTTTTGGATACATCTTTTTGGATATTTTTGCTGGATCTTCGTCCTCTTCCCGGTACAGCCATGAAGAGACATCTGCTTCAAGGCTCTCCTCATCAAGTGGGCCCCATTGCTGGAAGGTGGTGTTTTGACATTGCATGACTGGTTTCGGGTCCTTTTGAGCTCTTTCGGTTTTCCAAATGACTTAGGAAAGAGAGGGAGGTTTCCTATTAATAAGATGTCCTCTAATTTGTATTCTCCACAGCCATTGTCCAAGATCTTGATTTGATTATTTGGTTGGGATGAAGTGGAGGCAACATTTGATGTGTTAGATGGAGGTGTTGGCCAGGGTCTATTTAGTGGGAAATGATACGGATGCTTCCCCTTTAATAGTTTGCAATATTGAAAAGGTTGGGGATCACCTTTGATAGTGATCTCTCTTCTATTATAGGGGAATTTGATGCATTGGTGGAAGGTGGAGGGCACGGCTTGCAAGGAGTGAATCCATGGCCGCCCAAGGAGAACATTATAGGGGAGATCAAGATCTAGTACTTGGCATGGGGTTTCAACTGTAATGGGGTCCACTTGAAGAGGTAAGGTGATCATTCCCTTCGAAACTCTTTCTACATCATCATATTCTTTTATGGTGATCCTTCCTAATGTGTCCACCAAGTCCTCAGAAAGTCCCAATTGTTTTATTAACTTGTATGTACACAGATTAAGTCCAGATCCACCGTCTATCAAAATACATTTGACCTTGTGTTTTTGGATAAGGGCTTCGATGTGGAGAGGTTTGGTGTGATCTTCATCTGTAGGAGCATCTTTGGAGGTAAATACAAGGTGTTTCTAGGAAGCAAGGTTTCCAATGAGAGCTTGGAATTGAGTAGCATTGATATTATTAGGAACGTGGGACTCAAGGAGGGATTGTTCCAAAATTTTCTTATGTACAGGGGAAGTCTTGAGAAGTTCGAGAATGGAAATTTGTGCAAGGGTCTTCCCAAGTTGGTCCAAGAGGTCATATCGACGGGTGGAAGACATGGGTGGGGGGTTTGGTGGGGGAAGAAATCCTTGGATAGTGACTTTGCCCTAGTGTGTGGTTACATTACAGTCATTTTGGGAGGTTGAAGGCATGGTTCCTTGAATGACTATCCTAGATAGATTTGGTTTGCTTTGGGGAGGGGGAGAGTTGACTCCCTGGATAGTTATGACGTTAACATGGTTGTCTACAGGCTCAATGCGACCCACTAAAGAGTCAAAGCCGGTTATGTGATTGGTATAGTCATAACTCACTACGTTAGATGATAAGCCTTTTCCTTTATCATGCTTCAAGAATGGTTCTTGGTACATTTTAAGTTTGTCATTGTTATTACCAGGTTTTGCATTTGCTACTTCAATCTCACCCCTATCAATGAGATCTTGTATGTATATTTTGAGCTTCATGCACTTTCGTGTGTCATGTGCCTTGATACGATGATATTCGCAATACTCATTCTCATTATACCATCTAGGTTTGGGTTGATTGGGGTCAAATGGGCGAGTGATTGAAAAAACCATTGTGCCTACTTGGACAAGTTTTTGAAACACCATTTCAATAGGCTCAGCAAGAGGAGTGAAGTCTCTTGGAGCTCTGTTATTCGATCGGGGTGGTCGTCCCTAGATTGAAACATTGTTGTGAGTCTTTTGTGATTGATTTTGATTGTTTTGATTGTTGAATTGATGATTATTGGTGGTGGATTTTTGGGGAGCAGCCACTGTTTGGACCCACTTTGCGTCAATTACACCATCATTGACCATGTTTTTGTTTTTAGACCAGAATTTTGGCTTGTCATTATGATAAGAGGAAGAACTGTGTGTCGATTTCTGGTAATGTTTCAAGGTTCCTTCCTCCAACAAGACACGTTCAAGAGCGAGGCCCCTATCAATCAATTTTTGGAAGGATTTGATACATTGGGATGTCAAGGGTCTTGAAAGTTCAGGCACCAAGTTCTTTTGAAATAGCTCAATTTGATGTTGTTCTAACATGTCCCACTAGAATTTCTTGATAAGATGTCACCATCTTTGTAGGAAGTTGGCAATAGTCTCTCCGAGCCTTTGTTTTGTGTTACATAGGTCCATCATAGAAACGTCATTAGCCATGTTGTAAGCATAGTGGGCCACAAATTTCTCTACCAAGTCTGGAAAGGAAACAATGGAGCCTCGTGGTAGAGATGAGAACCATGCTAGGGCGTCTCCCGTGAGACTCTTGGGAAAGAGTCTATGAAGATAAAGGTCACTATAGGAGACTTCTTGACATAAGATGTGAAATTCCTGAACATGATCGCGGGGGTCTCCTTTGCCCTCATACTTGGTGAATTTAGGGATCTCAAATCCTGAAGGGTATAGTGCAACTGATATAGATGGGTCATAAGGACAAGGATAAAATTCCTCAAATGAGTAAGGTTTCCTTTTGTAAGTCCCTTATTTCATGTCCCTAATGATATTTTTCATGTCTTGAATTTCATTGATGAGGTCTTGTTGTGGATTTTGATAATGATGAATTGTATTTGCCCTAAGAATTGGATGAGTCAAGGAAGGCACATCACCACCAATGTATTGATATGCTGAGGAGGCGGGAAGGTGAGATGTGATGATCGATGTCGTATGGACTTGGATGATAGTTGGTTGGGGTCCACAAACTATTGTGACGGGATTGAGTACGGCCCAGATAAAATTTGTGACATTGTTGACAGGAAGGGAAGTTTGTGGAATAAAAATATGTGGTTGAATGGAAGGAGGTGGTATAAAAGTGTGTTGGAGGATGGATGAGATCAGATTTGATAGTGGTACAGATGGTAAAGAGGAAGAAGGTGGGATGGAGACCACGGTGGGAGGTGTCATGGGTGGCATTGATTGAGCTTGGATGATTGATAGGGCTGCGATTGATTAAATTTGAGTAGCGGGTACAACGCTTTGTATGGACGTAAGATCCCCTTGTCGTTGTTGGTTGAGAGTGGATTTATCAAATTCAGGTCGAAGTTGAGCTCCATTTTCAAGGAGAGTCTTTAGAAGTGCAGTAGGATTGTGTTGGATGACCTTTTTAACCATCTCTTGGTTATAAGAGTCTGCTAGAAAGGTTTGCACCTTCGGGGAGAGTTCATCTTGGCTAACCATGTTAGGATTTTGGCTTTGATCTTGATTGCTAGGTTTCCCACTTTGTGTAGGATCTTGTGTGGGATCTTCATATAGGGTACTAATGACCAGCATGCCATATTGTTGTTCAGCCATCTTTTTCTTTTGGGATCGAGTTGTGACCATACACGACGAGAGTTAGAAAAGAGGAGGAAATATCTTGATGAAAGGACTTAGCAAGATGTTTGTGGAATTTTGGATTTTATCTTTGATGATAAGGGATTTTGTTGATTTGGTGGGGGTTCTTGGATTAGAGCCCAGATTTGATTAGGATTTGACACCTTAGTCCTTGGATGAGGATTTTAGGTGGTGGATGAAACCACAAGCAAGGTAATGACCAAGTTGGGTAGAATTTAGACCTGGGAATGATGATTAGAAAGCCCCTCTTACACCAAGGGTTGACTAATGACCCCAAGAAAATTAAAGATGTGAATTAAGAGTCTTGATCAACTCAAAAAGGATTAGGCAAAAGATACTTGGAGAGGATTCTTCTTCAAGCACGCAATCCAATTGATTAATGATGAGGTCTAAATGGAACTTCACAAGGTATGCAACCTTGATGTGAGGTTAAATTGGATTAAAGGATGATTGGATTTGGATTCTTATAAATTGATTTGATAGCAGTGAGCGATTGATTTGATATGCTAAGTCCTTAGGAAATTTGAGGATGATTGATTGAGGAGGTGTGATAGTGATGACTTAGAAGAAATTTTATGACTAGGTTGTTCTTGGCATGAACATGACTCAAAAAAGGATCAATTCAAATGGCAAGTTGTATGAAGGGACACGACCACCTGGATTTTGATGATAGTTGGTGTTTCAAAAGGACAAACTTGACAGGGAGGTTGGACTCTTATCCTCTCGCTTGGGTTTATGTAGTATGGGACGGATGGAGCTTTGATGCAATTTTGGACTTTGTGTGGGTAATGACTTGGACAATTGTTTGTGTCTTGACAAGTATTCCTTTTTTTTTGCAAAGTGTTTTGGGAATAGTGATGTGTCTTTAGTCTACTCTTGGCAAGTATATACCAAACAAAGCAAACACAATGATCAAATGCATATTATCTCAAAGACACTCATGCTCATATACAACATTCTTAAGGCTGAAAAGGACAATAGTCATTGGATCCCAATTGGTTTCTCAGCTACACTTCCCCAGAGCGAACACTTAGATGCTTGACCCCACTGGCTCCCCTCCATGACACTCACTTCATGAGGCAGCCAAGCATCAATTCCCATGAAAACTCCTCATGGCGAACTTTGTGTCTCTACTAAGGACCGTAAAAATATGGGCGACTTCGGAGGTCCAACCTCCTGCACCAATGACTAGAAGGTTTTTGGCCACTATAAACAAGGTGTTTAGTAAGTCTTCCCAAGCACAACTGAGGCCTATAGCCCAATGAAGCACCAAGAACTTAGTAGTCACGCAAGCATGATTGAGATCTCTAGGATCTTACTAAGCACCCAATGTGAGAGTGAACTCTCATATAGCCCCAACCATTGACCCTTTCATAGTCAATGTCCTATTTATTATAGTGAGTTGGGAACCCCAGGTCTGGGTGTACTCACTTGGGTCATTCCCCTCTTACCTTCTCAAAGAGAAAGTTGGGAGGGTAGGCCTGCTAGAGGTAAACATGCAATCAAATAAGAAAAGGTTGGAGGGTCTGGATTTCTGATCGTCTAGCTAGACGAGAGCATACTCTCCTACCTTTACGCTTTTCTTAAAAAAATGTAAGACAATGTTTCATTCCATTTTAATTAATATCTAGGTGCCTAATTTAAATAAATGTGCAACATTTGGTTGAATCTGCTAGGTAACCTGCAAAATAGCGAGATTAGTAGTTTTTTTTAGTTTTTTTAGTCTTGGATGTTCGGGTTAAACTGCAAAACTAAAAAGATGGAAATTAGTCCTAACTGTACTACACAAATAGCACATGCACTAAGGTGCAGTCAGTTGCATCGAAACGCCTGCGTATGCGCTAAATTAAATAAACCAGTAAAACAAAAAATGACAGAACACACAGAATAGGAAAGGACTTTATACCTGTTTGTCGCGTTGGTCGGAAGCGCTCGTGCTAAAACATCTGCGCTCGCGCTAAAACGCATGTGCTTGTGTTGGACCTTAAAATAGAAACCTGTGGGAGTTAGCGGGTAAAATTTTCAAAATTTAAATTCAAATGGCCGAGAATAACATAAAAAATTCCCGCGCTCATTAAAAATCGTTCACGCTAAAACGCCTGCGCTCGCGCTAAGCGAATAGACGGACAATAAAATTTTTAATTTTAAACAGCAAGCGGGAAAATTTTGAAATATGTCAGGTCGGTCGTGTTGATGCGCCTGCGCTTGCGCCAAAGTAAGTTTTCTGTCGCGCTAAACCCGAGTCGCTCGCGTTGTTTTGCACTCTCACGCTGTTTCAGAACCTGCGTCTCACAACTCACAAAAACTCACAAAATTATTAGTTCTTAGGGACATGGGTCACACCAGGCGTGCCAAAATGAAGATGAGAAAAGACTAGTGAGGTGGATTAGATAGCAAATATGCAAATCAAACATATAATCATATGAAATTGAAAGACATAATTTGAAATGCTCAAAACAAGAATGAAATGCATGTACCTCACAAACCTTATACCTTCTCCTTCGGATGGAGCTTGATGAAGTGATACACCCTTGGATGATGTTCCATTTGATGTGCTCCTCTTGCTTGCTTGATGTGGATGACTCTCCAATATTGTGTACAATATAAAATGGATTTTGGAGGATGATGTGGATGAGATGATTAAGGGTGGATGAGATATGATTTTGACATGGTAAGGTTTCTAAGATGATTTTCCTAGGCTCAAAAGAGCAGCATAAGATTACTAAGCTTGGAGGTGAAAAATGGAGGGATGGAGTCCTCAATTTATAGGAAGAGGAGAGGAAAAATGGATGGTTAGTATGGATCCAAGATGGAGGTCTAGGATTGCTTGTGAGCTCACACAAGGCCCAAGAGAGGGTGTGGAGATGAAGAGATATGCCTTAAAGGCATTTCTTGTCTCCACACTCCTCAAGGTGCACTGGGAAGACTTCCCAAGGTGCCTTGAGAAGCGCAAGATGCATTGGGAAGACTTCCCAATGAGCTTTGAGAGGATCAAAGGATGTGACATTCCTTGAAGAATGGGGAGGAGGAATTTAAAATTCCCCTAAAAGGGATGATCATGGGGATTGGAGGAATAAGAAGGAATTAAAAATTCTTTGGGAGAGGGGATGCCTAGAGGAATGTGAGGTTTTCAAAATCTCACATTCACCTAGGAAAAGAGCATTAAAAGCTAGTGGTTGGATGGAAGGGACAAGGAGTTGACTTTGTGGCTAATCATAATGATTAGCCACTAGCAACTAATTAGGAGGGGTTTAGAGGAAGAATTAGGTGGGATAGGATTTGTAGGAGGATTTGACTAGGAGAGAGAATGAGTGGGGAAATTAAAAATTAGCAGAATAATGTTAAGTGGGTTTAGGGATTTTCTAGAAGACTTTATTAGGCTAATGATAAATTAGGAAGATGATTTGGAGGGGTCATGTGGGTTAACTAATTAATTGAAAATAATTAGCTAGGAGGAAGATTTGTGAGGATTCAATTTTTTAGAAGAATAAAGAAAGGGGTTGATTTATTAAATAAATCAGTCACATACTATAGTGACAATATTAATTATAATTAATTAATATTGAGGAGAATTTGAATTAACATAATTAAATTAATTAATTATGTTAGGAATTAAAAATAAATATTATTATTTTTAAGTGTCTACAATGTCCTCATATTCTATCAGCAAATCTTTTATCTCTTCCAAGTGTTCTCCTTTCATTTATGGAATCTCAGTCTTCTTAGGATATAAGGAAAAACACACATTCTCATGTCTCAAGCCATCCATGAATTTCCTATCTACTAAACAGATTCTAGCATTAGTACATACTTCATTCTTCAAAGGTTCCTCCAAAGGCAACAAGGTTTCCTTCATCCCATTGGCCACAATGGTGTATGTATTCTTCCTCCCGTCATGTACTGTCTGTCTATCAAACTTTCAAGGTGTACCCAACAAAAGATGACAAATATCCATAGGGATAATATCATTTCAATTTCAACAAACATTTCTCACTTACTAACAACTTATGTTCATCTTGAATCTATGCTATCTGATAAGGCTTAGCATGTTTCAATCTCTCTACTTTCAACTTATTCACCATCTCTTATAAAAAAGATTAACTAAACTACTACTATCAATAACAACTTTGCAACACTTACCCGATACCTTAAATCTGGTCTTGAACATATTCTTCCTCTACAAGTGCTCTTCATCTCCTCCGATATGACACAAAGCTCTCCTCATCATCAACAATTCTCCATCTTCCAGTTTATTGTCTTATCCGATGGGGTTTTCTTCCACCACTGTTGCTCTTCCAGTAGCCTCTGTCTTCTTACACTCAAATGCACGGTGTCCTTCTCCTCCACACTTAAAGAAGGTTCCTTTGAATGTCCTCTTGTCTTGTCTTCCAAAGTTCTCATCCTGGTAACCATCCGGTTATCTCCTCCAATAAAAATTTATATCATCATTCCAGTATGAGTTACCTTCTTTTCTCACTTCCTTGTCCTTGTTCTAATTTGTAGTGTTTCCTCTTCCTTTAGCATATCCTCTTCCTCCTTGAATTCTTCCTTTGGTAAACCTTCCACCTCTTCCTCTTTGCCTATGCTCATGTCTTTTATTTAACTTCTCTTTTTCCTTTAGGGCATACTAGTAAGCCTCTTCAACACTCTCTAATTTGATAAAACTTAATTCAACCTATATAGACATCCACAATCCATTCAAATATCTTGCAACTTGTTCAACTTCATCATCAACATGTCTAGATTTGATGTTCAACTTATAAAATGCTTCAGTGTATTCCTTCTCACTAGATTCTTTTTGCCTCAAATTCTGTAATTTCCAAAACAGATCCACTTGATAATTCATTAGCACAAACTTTGATTTCAACTTAGCAATCATCTGATCTTGTGTCTTAATCTTCTCTTTACCTCTTCTCTGTCTATCAACTTGCAAATGCTCACACCAAAGAGATGCATGACCTTTCAACCGGGTACAGGCATAATTCAGCTTCCTCTCTTCTTTAGTATTTTCAAAATCGAAATACTTCTCCATCTCCGAGATCCAATCCATCATTTCATCCGAATCTAATTTCTCATCATGTTTCGATGGGGTAAAATGAGGTTTAGTATTCGCCCTACTCAAAACCCTCACAAACCTTTCCTCATCCAAATCAACCGCCAGTAGGTTTGCTTGTTCTGCTAGGGCTTCTTCTCCATCTTCACTCACATCTTTAATATGTCAGCCTCTTCTCTGGGCTGTCTCCATGACTTCTAACTGGGTTGCTATACCTCGCAACATCTCCATCATAGTAGGGTCTATATTCCCACCCACTCCACCATTCCTAGCTCCTCTTTGTATCATCGTTCACTCCAGTCCTCTACAATTGTTGGTCAAATCCACAATCCACCACCCTACAACAACATTTTAGGACACGCAACCTCCGAGATGAAACTTCTCTCTGATACCACTTGAAGAAGTCACTGGTGAGGAGGGATCTCAAAGAGATCAATCCGGACTGGTCAGTAAGAGTAAACACAATGGAAACTAAAAGATATGATGGAGGCAATGCAGAACAGATTATTTTATTACATCAAATTTAATTACATCCAATCGGTAACAATCGGGTTACAACATACCGACTCACAGGCCTGGTAGAATAGGTCACAACCGAGACCTTGAATCTTAAGATCTACACCAAGGATACCATAGCAAAATGGGATTGCAGAAAGGAGGAAATAGACCATAGTTGAAGCAACAAGAACAATGTTGATACAAGGGGATGTACCTAAAATATTTTGGAGAGAAGCAGTCAGCACTGCAGTATACATAATAAACTGGATATTGGTCAAGAAAGGTATTGACAAAACTCCCTATGAATTATGGTATGGTCATACTCCTAATGTTAGTCATTTAAAAGTCTTTGGCAGTAGGTGTTACATACAGAGAGATGAGTATATCGGAAAGTTTTATCCTAAAAGTGATGAAGGAACTTTCCTTGGTTATTCAACTAAGAGCAAAGCATTCAATTGCTTTAACAAAAGAACCAAGAAGATTGCGAAAAGTGTTAATGTGAAAATTGATGAGTAGTCTAACAAATCTGATGATACCAGCAAGTCTGATGCAGTAGATGAGCAGAATCTAGTGATCATTGAACCAAAAGTTCAAAATGATGTTGAGCAGAACAGTGTGGAGGATGTTGCTCAACTGGTGGAAGATGAAGAAGAAGAACAAGAAGAGGCTTCTACATCAAAACCGGTTATACCTAGATATGTAAGTTTGAATCACTCTATAGATCAGCTAATTGAAGATAGGAATGTTGGAGTACAAACAAGAAGAAAGATCAAAGAAAGTGCTTGTCCGATTTCCACAATTGAACCTAAGATGGTGAGGGAAGCTCTCAAGGATGATGATTGGATAAAGGCTATGAATGAGGAGCTTGATCAAATAGAGAAGAACAAAACTTGGTCACTTATCCCCATACTAGTTGATAAAAATGTGATTGGTACTAAGTGGGTGTTCAGGAAAAAATTGAATGAAGATGGTGAAGTGGTTAGGAACAAGGCTAGACTAGTTTACAAAAAATATGCACAAGAAGAAGGTGAGGATTATGGAGAAACCTTTGCACCGGTTGCTAGACTTGAAGGAGTAAGAATGATACTTGCATTTGCAACATTCAAAGGATTCAAGGTATACCAAATGGATGTGAAGTCTGCAATTTTTAATGAAATTCTAGAAGAAGAGGTTTACATTGAACAATTGTATGGGTTTGCATTGACTGAAGACAAGGACATGGTGTGCAAACTTCATAAAGCTTTATCTGGGTTAAAGCAAGCTCCAAGGGCATGGTATGAGAGAATCCATTCACACCTGATAAAGATTAGGTTTTAAAGAACTAGTGAGGACAAAAACATTTACTTGAAGATAGAAGGAGACAAGTTATTGATTGCATAAGTGTTTGTAGATAATATCATATTTGGAGGAGATGATATGAGTTTAAATTTTGCAAAAGAAATAGAAAAGGAATTTGAAATTTCTTTGATAGGTGGAATCAAATTTTTCATTGGTTTGCAAGTCCAACAGATGAAAGGAGGAATCTTTATCACTCAGTCCAAATATGTAAAGAAGGTATTGAAAACCTTTGGAATGGAAGACTCTAAACTAGTTGGAACCCCTAAGGTTACTGGTTGCAGATTATCCAAGGAAGATGATTCAGATCTAGTGGATGAAACTGACTATAGATCAATGATTGGTAAACTACACTATGTTGTTCATAGCAGATTGGACATTGCTCATGTAGTTGGCATAGTGGCTAGATTTCAGAAAAATCTTAAAGAGACTCATATGGTGGCAGTGAAGAGAATTTCTAGGTATCTTAGGGGAACTATTGATTATGGATTATGGTATCCATACAAAGGTAACTTCTCTTTGAAGGTTTTTATAGATTCCTATTGGGTGGGTAATATAGATGACCGGAAGAGCACAGTCGGTGGTGTATTCTTTCTAGGAAGAAGACTGGTATCCTGGACTAGAAAGAAACAAAGTTGCATTTCTCAGTCTACAACAGAAGAAGAGTATGTGGTTGCATCTATGAACTGTACTCAATAAATATGAATGAAACATGTATTAGAAGGAATCAAGGAGAATATGACAGAAATGGTGGTCATATATTGTGATAATACAAGTGCAATAAATTTTTCAAATAATCATGTATTACATGCTAGAACAAAGCATATTGAGTTGCAGTATCATTATCTGAGAGAAAGAGTGCAGGAAAAGGAAGTCAAGATGGATCATGTGTCAAGTAAGGAGTAGTTGGCTAACATCTTCACTAAGCCATTGCCTAAAGCAACCTTTGAATATCTCAGAGGAAAGCTAGGGGTTATACCCCTATAGAAGTTCAACTAAGATGATATTGCAACATCAATCCGGTGGACTAATTGAAGATATTTCATTGTGGATTGATGAGAAAAGGGCTACTCCTCAGAGGGAGAAACAAAGATGAAGAAAACAATAGTAGCAAAAGATGAATTTCATACTTTTCACCTTTGGCATTGTTTTCAAAGGGGGAGAAGAATAGTGAAGAGCAAAAAGAGAAGAATTGATGAAGGGAGAAGAATAAGTACAACAGTCATAACAGTTAGAGTTCTAGTTTTGTATGATGATCTTTTGGTGTTGCCATCAATGCCAAAGGGGGAGATTGTTGGCATAACTGATGGAGATGATGAGATGAGAAGATGTCCGGTAAAGTTGATATGAGGATATTGTTGTCTTGATGATGATGATATAATTGTAATAGGATGTTTGATAACTTTATTTGTGTTGTCATTAATGGCAACCATGTTTGTTTAGTCATCTAGGTCATCTATACCAACTGGTATAGCCTAACCAATAGTGGAATTAGTTAGACAACAAAATTGCTAAGATGTTGTCAATTGGTAAACAAGAACAAAGTGATGATCAAGTGACTGGTACGGATGATTGGAGAAGATTCAAGTGTTACGGTTTAGAATATATGTTCATAAAATTAGCATGAGTCTGTGATTGAAATCGCATCAAGTTTGGCGAACCAGAAAGCACATTTATAATTGATTGTTATGAACTTTGTGAAGAAGAATGAATACCGGTATCATATCTTTACCCGATAATGATTTAAGGTTTAGCGGTGGATCTTATCATGATCATAACTTAGTGATGACATATCATAATCTATGTGTAATGATAAGATGGTATTTGAGCACGTACAAGGATCAGATTTATTGGGAAATAACGAAGTGCTTAGAAGAATGAAACAAGGGTTTGATTGCTTATCAAATTGATGTGCAGTGATCATTCAACAATGGAAATCATTTAGAAATTTGTTGCAATGATCTGTAATGTATTTTGGCAAAGTTTTTTGCCATGCTAAATGTAAATTCATTGTATCTTGTTGATGTAATTAGGGTTTGTATGCTCCGCCCTAACTAAAATTTGTATTTAGAGCTAGTTGGAGAAGAGATTTTGTGTCAATAGTTTGAGAAGAAGGTATTGTCAAACCAGTTTGAAGTGTCTCCATGTGTGTAGCAGAGTTGTGTTGAAAAGGATCTATACTAGCAAGCAAGTAAGTATTGTAATCAGATCATTTGCCATGTTGTTCCCTAACAGTTACAGAAGTTTGAAATTCCTTGACCGGGTAGATCCTAACAGGTCTAATATTGTAAATCCCTTCACCGAGTGGCTCATTAACTTGAGTTTAAAATCCTCTAACAAGGTTACTCTTAATAGAGTAGAGATCCTAATAGGGCTAAGGAAAAATCTCTTGACTGGGTGACTCCTAACAAGGTTTTCTCTTAACCGGGCATATTGTAAGCTCTTAACCAAGCTAGGCCTTTAACCGGGCCCATTCCAAAAGTGAAAATATATTGTGGGTGCTAATTCCCACCATGGTTTTTCTAGCTGGGTTTCCACATCAAAATTCTTTGTGTTCATGTGGTGGATTCTTTGTTGATTTGTGTATTTGATATCTCTACTTTATTTTCATATTGATGAACACTTGAGTGAATGGTTTGTTAAATCAGCTTAGAAGATTGTTTGAGTAGTTACCAGTACAATTTTGTGAAGTGTTGCAGATTTATTTCATTACTGATTCACCCCCCCCCCTCCCTCTCAGCAATAACCAGATCCTCATAATAACACTTTAGACCTTCAACATACAATACATCATCAGTGTTATGCTTACCATCAAGAGAAATAGAGCCTCTACGACAAATAATACCAACTTTATCATCTACAAATCTCACTACACCATAATCATACTTTTCCATACTCACAAATTTACTCTTATCACGTGTCAGGTGATACGAGAAGCCACTATCAATTAACCCATTCATCTTTCTCTTCAACTTTAGCAGCCAAAGCTTTCTCTTCAACAATGTAGCTAGTAGAATTAGCAGTCACCAGATCTTCTTCCTTGATAGCAATGAACACCCATCCATCTCCTAAATTTCCCTTCTCAAACTCATCATCTGTCACATCTTCATCAGTAGCAAAATAAAACTTCTTCTAATATTTAGGCTTGTAAGGTTTCGATGGCTTCCTAGGATTTCTATCTCTTTCTTGGCATCTAGAAGCAAAATGTCCAATCTTATTACATGAAAAGAACTTAAGAGTCAACTTGCCTTCATACTTACTGACACCCCTAGGAATTCTTCTAGCAATCAGGGCTTCAATATTTTCAACCTCTCTATTCTTCTTCAAGCTCTTTCATCTCCTTCTCATATCTATATATCCTTGTAGAACTTTCTCCTGGATCATATTTCTACTTCCTAGATACATTAGCTTTGAATGCAGATGTAGATTTTGGAGGGACTTCACCAAATTTGCTCAGCTCAAAAGCAGTGAGCTTTCCAATCATCATGTCTCTAGTCACATCTATCACAGTCCGGATCTCTTCAATAGTAGCAGCCTTATGCTTGTAAGCAGGAGGCAGGCATCTCAACACTTTAGTCATAATCTTAGATTCTTCCAATTCTCCACTGGCACATCTGATATTCAATACAAGCTCGTTGACCCTCTACATAAAGGAGGTAATGTTCTCATCTTCACCCATCTTCAGCATTTCATACTTTCCCTTCAAGCTCTGCAACTTAGCAACTTTAACATGGTTTTCATCTTCATACAAAGTCTCTAGCTTCTTCCAGATCTCATGAGAAGTCTACAAATCCATCACATTAGTCATCTCAAAATCAATCAAGGCACTCAATAATGTTTCCTTCACTCTAATATTGAATTTAGCTTCCTTAATTTCATTCGGAGTAGTAGGACCATTCTGAGGAACATTATACACATTCTTAGTAATCTTCCAATAGTCTTCACCGATGCATCTCAAATGACATTCCATCCAATTCTTCTAGAGAGTATAATTTGTTCCATCAAATCTCATACTATCCTTCTTAAAATCAAAGGTTTCCATCTCAAATCTACTCAAGCAACCAAACTTCTTCCAGAGGATCTAGCTCATATACCAATTGTTGGCAACAATGCAGCAAACTCAGAGGGGGGGGTGAATCAGTTTCCACAAAAACTCTACACAATTCAAACTTCAATTCAAATATGATAATTAATACCACATCAATAACACACATAACATAAATCTTTTTGATGTGGAAAACCCAGTTAAGAGAAAAACCGTGGTGGGAACCTACCCACAATGAGATAATACCCTGCTAGGAGTAAGTGAAATATTACAATGGGGAATGCACATACATTTAGGCTCACTGCCTAGAGCTCACTGATCAATTACAATAAGGGATAAAACATTGGGGAAGACTCAATGTCTTACAAAATATTTGGACAACAATTTGGATTACATGAACTAAGAAAGTAGCATCTCCTAATGCCTGATTATAGGTTTGGTTAAGCACATATACTCAAACTCTGCTCTTACTATTTTGCACCTCTTCACTCTTATCTTCTGCTACTTAGTGATCAATACCATGTTTGCATATGTATATGCCTCTCACAAATTAATTTTACATGAATATATACAAATCATCAACCTATATTTCAAGGTTGGCTAAACCCTCAACACAAATTACAAAATAATAACATCACACGCTACAAAAATACATGCGGACCAAAATAATGTTAGCTAAGACATAGTGTGGACCCAAATTGATACCACAAATATGAAACACCTCCAACAATTATGCCTCGAACATCCGCAACATGCTACTGATGAATATTAAGAGGGGGGGTGAATTAGTATACCAAAAAACACTAAAATCAAACACTTAAACAATTTAGCAGATAACTGGTATGACAGATTTATAAATAAACCGGTTAAGATAAATGCAAACCAAATAGCAAGAAAAGCATTCACCCACAAGAGCATAATCACCATAACACAAGAATTTTTGGCGTGGAAACCCAAATAGGAAAAACCACGATGAGCAGAAACTCACAAGTAACTATCTGCAGAATAGAAACCAGATCGGTTAACGTCAGACTGGTTAAGATCACACAATGTTCTTCACCAGAACAGATCCTATTAGGAATCTAGATCTCTGTTAGGAGATAAGTCCTGTTAAAGACTACCTTGTGAGAGGATTTCAGATTCGCAGTTGTGAACCACCTTGTTAGAGGATTTACAAAGGCTTTGCTAGTACCTGGTTAAGGGTTTCAGACTTGTCAAAGATGTGAGTAATCAACAAGTGAGTGATCTAGATACTAGCACAGTATGCTTGGTTAGATCCTTGATAGCTCATTGTTAATGCATTTCAGCTTTACTTCAGTCTTCAATATCTCCACACTCCTACTCTTCACACAGACCTAATCTTATCTTCTATGATCGCACATACAAAACCTTATCAATACCTAAAACCCTAGACATGATGTCCTTATAAAGGAGTCTGATTTCATGTTGGTCCAATAGGATTACATTACAAGTTCCTAGGTTCAATGCATCTAGACACATTTGGTAACATGACACAAAATCACCACCAAAGTGTCGGTGGATGATAACTCATCATAGAAATACCGGTTCATACATTTTACCGATTGCTAGTTGTTAAAAATGAAGACTGGAAAAATGTTAACTACTGCTTTGTTCCTTCGTACCACTTGAGGTCTTCATACCGCTTTGGGTCTTCAGTCAGTTTGTGATCGGTAAACACCTTCTGCAAAACATCGATAGTGTAAAGACTATAATACATAATACTGGTTGGAACAAATACCAGTTGGGCATAACTCATACATAGAGAAAGTGGTCTCAAAACAAGTGTCTGTCCATCAATGACAATCACAACATCATCAAAATGCCAACAATCTCCCCCTTTGGCATTGATGGCAACACTTAGGAAAATTTTGACATCTAAGTGTTTTTACAACAAAGATATGCCATATGCAAAATTACTCCCCCCAAGCATATACACTATCCCTTTTGCAAAAATTACAATGTACACTACTCCCTTAAACAAATAACATGAAAGTATACATAACATGCACCAAAATTTTAAATACTACTCCCCCTTTGCCTAGAATGACAAAGTACTACAAAATAACCCTTGTATCTCATTAACATTAAAATGGAGTAAATGTTTATGATGACAAGGAATGAAACTTCAAAAACCGATTTAAAATCCTACAAAAAAGTCTCCATGTCTAATGACCATGACTCAAGTAATGAGGTAGCAACCTCACTTTCTGCCTACATTTGAGATACTTGTTCTTCCATCGCATCAATGGTACTCATCTCTTGAGTTACCGTTAGGGGTTCCACATTGAGAAAGAACTTCTGAAGAATTTGTAGTCTGGGAAATAAGACCAGTTGGAGTTCCTGCAAATCTCTTGATCGGTTACTAATCTCCAATTCTATCCTGGTAGACTGAAGCTGATACTGGTGAACGGTTTTCCCATATGTAGTGAAAGAATCATATGGCATCTTGAAGTTTCTTATGTATGTTTGTAGCTCCGATTGGAGTTTGTCTTTTTGTGCAAGCACGTCATCACAAAATAGATGGGGTTGGCTAATTTTTCTCAAGAGTAGTTTGCCCTCATCCATAGCATCTCTTATACTCTTTTGTTGTTTTTGAAGTTGAGACCGGAGCTCATTCAGAGTCTTGACCAAGGCAGTGTTTAGTGCCTTTTCATGCTTCTTCTTGGCATTTGCTTCAGCAACTTCCTCCAAGCATTGTACCTGGTCCTCTACAACAGTATATAGAAGTTTCAGTTTGGCCAGAGAGGAATTGGTACTGGGGAGGTTAGTACTTGGAATCAAACTAGTGAGGGTGTCAACTACAGTTTTAATGACATCCTCTTCCTTTTTCCTCCTCAATGTTTCCAATCTTTCTTGTGCAAGCTTTATGCTTTGCAACAACTCCGATTCATCTATAGATTGGAGGTCAATAGGGCTAGTGATGTCAACCGGTTTGGCTTAACCACCTGTTGCCTTTCGAGTCTCCGCTTATTTTTCTTTTTTTGTTTCCTCCTTTTCTGTGGCTCTTTTCTTTTCTGCTTCTTCTTTCCTTAGTTCTTCCTTCTTCTTATCTTCTTCCTGCTTCTTCTTTTCTTCCTCCTTTCTCTTCTTCTCTTCTTCTTTCTTCTTCTCTTCTTCTCTCCTCTTCTCCTCTTCTTTCCTCTTCTCCTCTTCTTTCCTCTTCTCCTCTTCCTCTTTCTTTTTCTCTTCCTCTTTCTTTTTCTCTTCCTCTTTATTTTTCTCTTCTTCTTTCCACTTTTCCTCTTCTTTTCTTTTATCCTCTTCTGCTTTCTTTTTCTCTTTCTCTTTCTCCGCTTGCTCCTTATCAACTTTTTCCTTATCCTATCTCTCCTTGTCTTCTTTTTCCTTGTCCTCTTTCTCCTTCTCTATTTCCTGAGTGACATCTTCAACATCCAATGCATCAACATCAATATTGTCTCCTTGTTCTGTAATTCTTTCACCTTCACCATCAAATACCTCATCCGGTTTGGCTGAGGATAGGTTAGGATCTTGTTCGGCCTTCTAGTTGGCCTCAGACACTTGATGTAACCAGACAATAGCTTTGGCATGTAGATGCGTGTCCTTCTCCACTTCAGAGGTTCTCCCTTCTAGCAGCTTGAGTCTTCTTTTTCTCATGAAGAAGAGACCTTTATTCTTGTCCATAATTTCAAATAATTCAGAATTGGAGGCATCAGGAAAGTACTGAGCAAATATTTTCTCCCTTATTTCCTGTTCTTTATCAATGGAAATGCACTATTTATTGTCCAAAGAATTGTACAAATAATCAGGTGTCACCGATCTAATTTCAAATGGCGACCGGTCATTTACACCAAATATTTTATTATTTCCTGTTCTAATTCTTCCTTCTTATTATCAGAAAAATCATCAAAATATTCTTTCAAGTCATCAACCACCTTTCTTTTAATATTCTTTAAAGTCCTTTGACAATGTGTCAGAGGCTTGTAAGAAGAGATATCTGTATTTACTGGTGTGGATGATGCAGGTGTAGTACTGGTAGAGTTAGCCTTCTTGCTTATTTGTCAGGTTTTCTTGGGCTGCACTTTCGGTTTGGTATCCTCGGACTCCGATGAGTTATTTTTGGCCTTCCGCTTTCTTTCAAATAATTTAGCGGGTGCAACTTCTAGTTTCTTCTTGGTAGGTGACCGCTTGGTCACTTTGGGATTTGCTGAGGTAACCGGTGCCGATACCAATGGCACTGCCTTTCCCTTTTTCACTGAAGGTTCTTCAACCGGTGTTACACTTTCCAAGTAGGTGTCGGTTCACTTTTCCTTTGCATCAAGAGGCAAGGCAAGCAAGGTAGAGGCATACCCATCTAACATGTCATACATTACCTCATATCCCATAGGTTCTACTTCTTCCTTTTTGGGCTCTACCGCTTCCATTATACATTCAACTAATTTTATGGTAAAGCAGATGTCCTCTTCATATTTCTTGACAATATCTCTAGATATCCTCATCCTCTAACTCATCTTCCACTTGAATTCATCAAAGTATTTATTCAAGACCTCGGGATACCCGATTCCCACCACTTGGAGACTTTCCCTAATTTTTTTAGTGACCGGTTGGTCACCAGACCATTGAATATCTCCAACTCCTGGGAAATAACCTTGGAAGTAGAAAAATAGGCCGACCTATAATTGTCCAAATCTAAACCTCAGAGCACTGTCCTATTTGATGGACTTTAAGTTCAGTAGAAGTTGTTTTTGTAAACAGGTACACAAATTAAATGAGGCATCTTCCTGAATCATTCTGTATGCAGCAGTAAGGATAGAGTTTATTTGGCTAGCATAAAACACTCTATAGCCGATCACCATACAGGCATACTTAACCAAGTCATCCTTGATGGGATTGACAGTCATTCCCCTTTGGTCACTCAGAGAACCGGTGAGCTTAGTCATTTAAGTCTTGATGACTTTCATTAGGGCTGGCACCTCACCAATGTTGCATAAATCGGTGATTGCATGAATTGCTTCTGGTGTTATGTCATGTGTCCTCTCGAGATACATTTTGTCACCATGTACTCTGCTCAGGATGATGCAGATGTTTTCTTAAGTGAACTCTTCAAGAAAATAAACAACATTATGAAGTTTCTTCCTTTCTAGGATGTTGTATTCTGGTTTGATTTTCTTGTCATCCCCATAGAACAAACATAGCTAGGAATGAATCGCTAAGGATCCTAGGTCTTCCAATTTATAGTCAATGTACCCTAAAATATCTTCTTCAACAATGACTCCGATAGGTATTTGGGATAGGGCATTGTATTTCATTTTCCTTTGAATAAATTTAGCTGAGTCCATGGGTACACTAGAGCTGGAGTGCGATGCAGAAGCCATGATTATCAATATTTTTGAGAAATACCTTCGCAAATTCAAAATTTAGGGTTTGCCTAATGTAGCTCATGACACACCACTTTGGCTACTTGGTTACCACTTAGTGTTCTTCACCGATTGATTGAAAATATCTCTAGATTCTCCTACAAGTTTTGAATTCTCTCTGAATCGCAAGTCAAATTTCTCTTTATCACTCTGCTCTTAAAAATTTCTTTGCTCATAAACTGATAAGTGAAAATGACTTTGAAAAAATCCTTTTAAACAAATTCTTCACCTACCATAATAAATGCTCCACCGCTGCAGTACAAACCCTAATTTTGCCTTTTACCACTTCAAAATCTTCTATTGATTGATAGGTAACATATACTGGTTAAGGTCTTTACCGATATAAACTGAGGGTTCAAATATTTCACCGATATGCTCCCCCTAAGCTTTTCTAAAGCTTAGTTTGTCAGTTCAGAGACTTCCACACTAGGTGCAAAAACTAGTTCACCTTGTGACACTTCTTCAGGTTTCTTTTTCCATGTTTTATTCATTCCTACTTAAACGGCTTCAACATCAATCTTCCCTTCTGGAGTGATCGGTATATCATCTGATATGTTCTTTCTCATTCTGTAGATTCTGGCAAGGTGTCTCGGTTTGTTGCAATGATAGCATACTATTCCAGGTGTTCTCCATTGTTCATGCTACCATTCTTCCTTCTACATGTTGCAGCAGTGTGACCACTACCATGACAAATCAAACAAGTTACTCTCCAACCGATTGTCGCTTAATAGCCACCACCACCTGACTAATGGTCATAGGCATTATACTGGTTTGGATTCTGGTTCACAGAGGGTTCCAAAACAACTCCTTGAGCCCTTGGAGGGTATCTCCCAGTGTTGTGCACAATAGACCTGCATTCAAATTCTCCATGCCCAAACTTGTTGCATGCATAACAGTTTCCATTGAATCTATTGGATATAGGCTTATTGTTTAGAAAATAAGGAAAATTATTGTAGGCCTTATTTCTACACACATTAGCAGTATATCCTTCTTTGAGACAATTAAATCAAACAGGTTTAAACTTTTGCTTACCTTTATCCTTTGATGTTGGTTGCTTCTTTGATGCTACAACTTTTGTTCCAGAGGTCTCACCTTCCTCATAACCGAAGAAACCAAGTCCAGTGGTATTCTTTACTGATTTTGTTGATTCAAGCTTTTTCTCTAGCTTAACAGTACTCTGATTGAATTTGGCAGGTATTTCCTTTGACTCAGTGAGTTCCTTGGAAATAGCAGCATTGGATTCCTTCAAGGTTACATTCTCAGATGTAGCCATGTTCAGTTCACCTTGCATTTCTTCTTTTTCCACTTTACTCTCTTGGAGATGAGCGGCAAGGGCACTGATTTCTTGCTTCAGCTTGGAGATCTCATGATCTTTGTCTTTTACTAGATCTTCAGTTTTCCTTCGGTTCTCAAGCTCTTGACACATTCTAATAGTCAGTCCTTCCAGTTTCCTTCTTGGGTTGGCATTGGATTCATTCAGTTTTTCAACTTCTTCAACTAGGGTATCCATGTCTGCTTCATCAGAAGAACTATTTTCAATAAGCTCCATTAGTTTCTCAACATGCTCTCTTCTTTTTGCCAGAGAGGCTTTATACTTGACTTTGAGTTCATCATAGGCTTTCTCAATCTGAGTGAGACGATGAGTAAGTTCCCTCACATTGTATTCCCCCATATATCCTTCCAAGTGGTTAGACTTATAGAAAGGTTTCTCTAATACCAATTGATGAATACTAAGAGGGGGGGTGAATCAGTATACCAAAAAACACTGAACTCAAACACTTAAATAGTTTAGCATATAACCAATATGACAGATTTACAAATAAACCAATTAAGATAAATGCAAACCAAATAGAAAGTAAAGCATTCACCCACAAGAGCACAATCACCATAACACAATAAGTTTTGATGTGGAAACCCAAATGGGAAAAACCACGGTGAGCAAAAAATCACAAGTAACTATCAGCAGAATAGAAACCAGACCGATTAAGGTCAGACCGGTTAAGGTCATATAATGTTCTTCACTAGAACAGATCCTGTTAGGAATCTAGATCTCTGTTAGGAGCTAAGTCCTATTAAAGACTACCTTGTGAGAGGATTTCAGATTCCCAGTTGTGAACCACCTTGTTAGAGGATTTACAAAGGCTTTTCCAGGCCTACCTGGTTAAGGGTTTCAGACTTGTCGAAGATGTGAGTAATCAACAAGTGAGTGATCTAGATACTAGCACAGTATGCTTGGTTAGGTCCTTGATAGCTCATTGTTAATGCATTTCAGCATTACTTCAGTCTTCAATATCTCCACACTCCTACTCTTCACATAGACCTAATCTTCTCTTCTGTGATTGCACATACAAAACCTTATCAACACCTAAAACCCTAGACATGATGTCCTTATAAAGGAGTCTGATTTCATGTCGGTCCAATAGGATTACATTACAAGTTCCTAGGTTAAGTGCATCTAGACAAATTTGGTAACACGACACAAAATCACCACCAAAGTGTCGGTGGATGATAACTCATCACAAAAATATCGGTTGGTAACTCATCACAGAGTAATACTGGTTCATACATTTTACCGATTGCCAGTTGTCAAAAATGAAGAGTGGAAAAATGTTAGCTACTGCTTTGTTCCTTTGTATCGCTTGAGATCCTTGAATCACTTGAGGTCTTCAGTCATTTTGTGACTGGTAAACACCTTCTGCAAAACACCGATAGTCTAAAGACTATAATACATAATACCGGTTGGAACAAATACCAGTTGAGCATAACTCATACATAAAGAACATGATCTCAAAACAAGTGTGTGTCCATCAATGACAATCACAACATCATCAAAATGCCAACAGCTACAACTCCCTAAATGTCGCATAACATGAAGAACACCACCGGATCAAGAAAATGATCAAGAATGCACACAACGATCAATACGAACCAACAACACAGATAAAACATGATCTAGGAACATTCACAAGCAATGTGAATTGCACCACAACAACTGCAACAACTTGGATTACTATAATCATCATCATCTCTTTACCGAAACTCAAGAACAGCAACATAATTAAATATCAACCTAAAAGATGCACTTGTGGATTTCTAAATCATGAACCACCAAAATTGACGACACACCTGAGTGTCCCAAATACTCAGCCAAATCCACACAAAAAGATATTGTGATTCCGGAGCAATGCAGAGCACAAACCAAAACACTAAATAACAAAAACAACTGAATAAAACCATAGTACCAGACCTCACAACTCGATCAAAACATCATGCAGACCACTTAAACTTATGCTAAATCAACTAGGGATACTTATCTAAAAACACACTGACCAAACCAACTCATATATTCTGATTGCAACATTAGAACACACAGAAGAATATGTTGACATCAATGATAAAACAATGTTCCATCAAACATCTCAACAATATCCAACAATTCAATAGTTCAAATTCTCTTGTGATCATTTGTAACTCATTTGTAATGCAGTGAGCCTTCCTAGGGTCATTGCCCTTTGTTATTTTTGAGCATTGAACTCTAGGCAGTGTGCTTGAATGCATGTGCATTCCCTTGTAAGCTTTATATTTGAGTATACTCATTTTGTGGGTCTCATCCCCACCGTGGTTTTTCCCTTGACCGAGTTTTCCACGTATAAAATACTTGTATTATGGTTTTGTGGTTGATTTTCTTGCATTCTTTCATCTTTATTTTGGTTCAATACATTAAATGGTTGAAAGAACAATTTAACAAAGTTAAAATTTGTAGAACATTGATTCACCCCCACTCTCAGTGTTCCTTGATTCCAACTATTAGGCTTGAAGACAATGTTTCCAAACATGATCAATATAAGGATATCCTAAAGGGAACAACAAACCGATGGATGCCAAAGATGGCAACTATAAGCTAAGTATATAAATGTGCAAGATTTGATCCAGAAGCTCTTGTGGAGATAAAAGCAACAAATATAATGATAATGCTTAAAATAGTCATTGCATATGTGTTAAATTTGACAAACATATCAAGGATAGAATGAATTTGATTGA
The DNA here is from genome assembly GCF_030272615.1 of Cryptomeria japonica. Taxonomy (NCBI): domain Eukaryota; kingdom Viridiplantae; phylum Streptophyta; class Pinopsida; order Cupressales; family Cupressaceae; genus Cryptomeria; species Cryptomeria japonica. The sequence goes on along the minus strand of NC_081411.1, from coordinate 770,189,857 downwards.
GACAATGGAGAAAAGGATATGTACCAATTATCCTAGATGATAGTAGACAAATCAAATCCATGGATCAATGGAAAGGATAATTTGGTGTAGTGGTCCCTAATCTCTCATCTTCTATATGTTCTAGTGAAAATCTTAATATGAGCTTATTTAATGCCACATTGGATAAATTATTTACCCTAGAGGTGACGTTTGATAACTTCGGTAAAGAAACTAGGTTATTTTTGCATGCAGGATATGTTTCACATGTTGACAAAGTAGTTGAAGCACTATCTTGGCTTTTATGTTATCATTCATTATTTTTTGGAGTTTCTACCCTGCAAACCATGACTCTTATTCACCCTAACTCTCATATCTTTCCCCTTGGTACCCTTTAAGGTAGGGACTCAAAATCTAATTTATACTTTGGATCCATCTAGGAATCATCAAGGTGGAAGAGAGGGTCTAATAGCCTATCTATAGTATCACTGTAATCCAAATGTTGAACATATTTAACCTTTTTATGTTTTATCGACTTCAAATAAGGGGAATAAAATTTAGTGCATGTCATACATAAGCATTATGATTCCTTGGTGAAAAGGGACCATGCCTAGGGGTTTTTTACATTATTTACTAAATTATCAAGAGAAGATTAGAGTTGGAGGGAAATGAAATGAGACCGAATTTCTATGCTTGAAACGATTGAGAAAAAAATGATATGAATAAAGAGATTTAAATATCTCTTCCAAGGTGACATACCTCATCAAAAATAGAGCAACATCGCAAGGTTTCTTCACCAAGCTCCTCACATGGCCTAGTTGAAACTTTAACCATTTTTCCCTTGGCTTTAAGAACTCTATAATAGCCTTATCCCAACCCTCCATATTTGTAAATATTTTTTCCCTTCAATAGAAAGATTAGTGGACTCCTTAATGAATTCTTCAATGATTATAAACACCAAACCATGAAGATTTACTCTTCTCTTATCCCACCCATTGGAAAATTCAATTGCCAAAGGGGTTTCATACTCATTCAATCATTTTAGGAAAGTTTCTAATCCTCTTTTCTAGATGATCCTTCAAAGAGTAACATTCTACTTTAGGTTGTTGCAGCTAGATAGCTCTATCATGTTCCTTTCTCCTCCCATTCTCCCCAGTTTATTAACTTAATAACCTTACCAAATCTTAATTTATGTTTTATTTTCCCATTAAAACTATTTACCTCTCTATCTCATATAGTAATCAATTTCTTTACACCAAGAGCTAGCTTTCCTATGATGACCTCTTCAAGAGTGGTGATAGAGTCTTACACACATATGTATGTATTCATGATTAATGTGATAATTAAGGTTAACATGAATTATTTTACAGCAAAAAACTATTATATCATCTCTCAAGGCCTTTATGCAAGACCCCCCAATCGTCCAACCTATCAAATAACCCATTAGATTTCATTATAGTTAGTTGTGCTTTCTATTTCTAATTTAAATTAATAATAACATGTCCCAACTTTGTATTTGTTAGCATAGATTAGTCTAAAGTAGATTAGAATATTTTCATTCTTTAGTTTAGTTGTATGCACTTTTATATGTTAATAATTACATTAGAAAGAATATATAGATACCACATGCATCCTTACCTTCACATCCCTTCCCCTTTACTACCACTCCTTTAGGTACCCGCTTTTTCTTTCTCACCACATTGTCCCTTTATCCACTTGTAGTTACAACCACTTTAAACTCATAGTATTTTGTAACTCTCTTTAATCATCTCACCTCTAACACCACCTTCATGGCCACTTTCCAGCCTTTTTTATCCCTTATACCTAGGCATTTATTATTAACATATTACACTAGACATATCATTCCTTAGCTCACTTTGCACCACTAGCTATGTTTTCATATTTTCCTAGTTGATGTCCCTTCTTTATATCTCATGACCCATACTCAATTATTTATCCAATCCTTCACTTAAGTCCCACCATATCTCACATCCTAACCTCTATTGAAGTTCCCAATGACTCCATTGAATTATAGAATGTTGGATAAAACTTTGACATAGAGGTCCATCTAGTACAACAAGAAATGCAACAATGCTTACACATTTTCTCTCAATTTCAATAGGTAAGAGTTACAATTCATCTTGATAGTGGCCCTAACCTTTCCAACTTAATGTTTACATTAGGTAAGCTCATCTTGATGAAACACACAAGCCTTGAGAAACTACAAACCATAGGAAATGTACAAGCAAATAATCATTCATCTTTGAGTGTGTAAGAACATCAAAACTGAAACAAAATAATTATTTAATTAACCGATTTAACACATCATCAAATATGAATGATTCTCATTAACTCCATAAATATAAATATTAAAATTACATTACAAATTACAATGGAGCTCAAGTGCTTATTCTAGGAAAGAACATATAAATAAGTTATGAATTCAATGACGATGTCCTGCATGCCATGATGATATCAATGTTGGTAATTTGGAGGAATTGATTATGTGTTGCATTGATGTTTGTCATTGATGTCAACACTAGCTTGTTTGGTTGTCTACCAGGTTCTGGTAGAGTGGTTTGACTTTAATGATGATCAGGAGATTTATCTTCGGCATATTCTGATTGGTGGAATTGGTTTGGTTCAGTTATTCATGTCATTTAGATGCATGTCATATTTAGTTGGTTCAGGATTTGGTGATTTGGAAGCTATCTTATGTTCTATTAAGCCTTTTGGTTATTGGTATAGGTTTTACCGGCAAAGCTTCATTGAAGATCTTTTAATAGATTCAATAAGTGGTATTGGTGCGGCTTCTAGAAGGTTCTCAGGATGTTGATGGTTATCATGTTCGTATTCTAGTTGATTGGTGGTGTTGCATTTGTCTTATGGCGACCTATTTTAGGTCCGATGTTATTTTGTCCTATGTTATGGACCGGTTTATGTAACGTGTTTGTGGATTCTCCGTATGCGTTAGCGATTGGATTTATTGATTGGATGATGTTGTTTCAGCCTCAAGCCAACTTGGGTTATCATTGGTTTGCGGGTTTATGTAATGGATTTATTGTATTATCTTTTAGGTGGTCGACCTAATTGTTTAGGTCTCGGGTTCATATAAATATGATGTAAGATCTCTTTGTAGATCATGGTTATGGGTTATGGGATTATCTGTGTACGAATAAAGTTGTAATCATATGCAGAGGTTTTGATCGATCATAGGTGATCGAATTGGGTTTGTGTAAGAGGTTTAAGACCTCCGTTATTGAGCTTAACCAAAACTATACTCAGGCATAGGAGATGTTATTCTTGCAATTTATTCTTTTTTTCTAGATTGTAGTCTGGATATCTTTTGTAGTCAGTGAGGCTCCTTTGTGATGAGCAGTGCGCTCTAGCTTGTTGGCCTTCCTGCATGTGCAAGCCCCTTTATTGTAATCACATACTTACTACAAAAGTATCATCTGACTGTGGGTAGGCTTCCCATCATGGTTTTTCCCTTTACTAGGTTTTCCATGTACAAATCTTGGTGTTATGTGTTGTGGATGTGTTGGGACTAATTAAAACTGAGTCAAGTTTATAGGCCCATTTCAAAATTTTGCTCTGCATTTCCAAATGATTAAAATAAGTCAGTTTGAATGGCCTAGTTTGCAAGGGCGTAAGATGGAGCCAGTTGATTTTCAGAGGGTAAGGCTTGGGATTCATGTCCCACACCTTTCATTTGGCCTATTCAGTGATGTGCAACTTTCAGAATTCAATTTGGATAAGTTTATGAGGTACCCAGTTTGAGGGGTAAGCTGAAAGTGCATTCTAGGCATCAAATGCAGATTTTATTGAGTAGCCTACTTTGGGTGTTTATATCTTTTGCCATGTTTATTATCATGAAAAATTTCAAAATGGATTGAATTTTATGCATAAATGTGAGTCAACATGCAAAATTTCAAGTCTTATGAATCCGTTTGCTCAGTTTTCAAAGCTCAATCCGTTTGTAGTTTGTGATGTTTGCACAAGTGTAAAAATGTCCTGGTGAGCATCATGTCAGAATGTTTATTCCGGGCTAATGTTGGTATAAATGGTAAGCTACATTTCAAATTTCAAGGCTCTACCAATCCGTTTGATCGGTTTTCAAAAGAGCTCATTTTGCCATCAAATTCAGTTATCCGCACTCCAGTGTTATATCAGTTAATGTAGCCATTTTGGTGAGCGTGCCATTTGCATCCTATCAGTCTGGTGATCGAACTGCAATTTTGACAAATGTGGGATATTTTGGAGGCAGTTTCCACGAAAACAAAATTCAGTTAGAGAGGAGACACTTGGCAATTCAGTTGCAGATTTGATTTGGTTCCCTCTCCCTTTTATTCCCAATTCTTCTCAGTTGTAAGGGTTCCAGAAATTTGGAAAATGCTCCAGATTTGATGGCTTCCATTTTCTGAAGATCTTGACCCAAGTTTGTAAATGCTTCTATTTGGTTTTAGGGTATAGAGATTGCAGTGCACTGTTTTAAATATGGTTTTAATTGCAGGTCTTACTTGTGTCAGGCATGAGTAATTTCCCACAAGATTGTCTCTGTGATACATTTTTTTCATTATTATGAATTCAATCCTCAAGGAGGATGAAATTTGTCATCTCAAGGAGATTGTATGATTGTTTGTAGGCATTCTTTAATGAAGAGTTTAAATTCTATAGTCAGTCATAAATAATGAAATATGTATCCAGATCTGATGAATTTATGAATGAATCAAATAGTGCATTAATATAAGGTATTGATGCATGAATATCTTGTTTAAGGAAAATAAGCTTGCATCTATGATTCATATTTGTAGTTTTGTGTGTGAACCTATTGCCCAATGAACAAGGCACTGGTCTTGCAAGTTTGGGGATGGTTTCAGATCAACATTTTAAAAGACAAATCTATTTCCCTTTATGTTTAGGGATGTGTGTTCCATTCTTTCCAAGCTCTGTTTCATCCTATTGTTTGTACAAATCTAGCCAATTTGTAATGTTTCCTAACCTGTTGAGCTTGTGAAATGATCTATCTGCTTAGTGTTGATGCAGTTATGTGTCTGTGATTGTTGTATTTAATGCATCAAAAGGGTGTCCCCCCCTAGGTCTAGCAGAACCTAAAGTGCAGGAGGATCAATTAGGGTCCTACGTTATGTTGTCCAAGCCCTGATGTGTTTCATAGACTGAAATTGGCCATTTCATAGAAGGATTGCAGGTGTACTTGGGTTTATCACTTTTGGTGAACAACAGGATGCATGGTATTTGGCTTATGGTTTATGTTTGTTCTTAATTGATATATCTGTTATTCCGATAAAAGGTTTTGTCTGCTTAAATTTTCATAATCTATTGATAACTGATTCAGCCCCTCCCTCTCAGTTGTCCACAGGTTATCCTAACAATTGGTATCAAAGCCTGGTCCTCTCTGCAGAAGCTTAACTGCTTGAGGAAGATCCTATGGCGAATAAACATTCAACTTCAATTGCTTACTGGAAGGACAACCCTAGGCTTGAAGGAACAAATTATAGAGTATGGAAGCTTTGGATGGAGACTCATCTGAGATGTCTTAGCAAGGAGATTTGGGAGATCACTGAGAAAGGATATACTCCTTATGATCTGGAATCAGGGAATCCTCCTTCGACAAACTTGGATAAGAACATTGAAAATTACTACAGAGATAGATAAGCCCTTTTGAGTGCCCTTTCATATCAGCAAGTAACGGGATTAATAGACAAATCATCTACAAAATCTATGTGGGATAAGTTGGAGACTATGAATGAAGGTGACCCTACTGTTAAAATTTTTAAACTTGATGGTTACTGGGTGAGAGATGAGAACTTAAAAATTGGAGGAAGATGAAAGAATTGCTGCTTTTATGGAAAGAGTCAATGAAATCATATTGGAAATTCAATGTTGTGGTCGATCTCTGAGTGAAGAGGAGATTATTTCTAAAGTATTGAGAGCTTTGCCACCGGCTTACAAGCTGAAGGATACTGCAATTAATGAGCTAAGAACAATGTCTAACACTTCTGTCAATAGGGATATTCTGGTTGGAAAGTTATCTGCTTTTGAGCTTGAATAATTTAGTCCTCAAGGAGCTGGAAAGGTAGAATCTGCTTTTCATGCATATACATCATCAACCGGCAAGAGTGATTGAAAAGAATTATATGGAAGGAACTAGAGGAAATGAAGAAAGAAGATGAAGAGCTTGAGAAACTTGAAGCCCTATTTGCTAGAAGAGTACCTAAAGGTCGGGCATGAAGTACGTATGAAGGAAAATATCCTTTCAAATGTTTTGCATGTAATAAGACAGGTCATTTTGCATCTAGATGTCCTCAAAGGAATTCAAGATTTGAAGAAAAAGCTAGAAGATCTTTTAAGCCTAACCATGAATATCAAAAAAAGCATAAGTATAGGAGGAACAAAGATAAATCATGCTACTATGTTGATGAGGAAGGTGTGACTGATGATTTTGATGATGAACCAACAAAAGATTCAGCTAAGGGATCCGGAAGTGAAAAGGAATGGGTATTCTTATCTATCAAGGAAGATGCTCCGGAACCTGTCAATCATAATGAAGAGAATGCCCTTGCTGCTAAAGTTGAAGACAAGGATGAATGGGTGATAGACAGTGGATGTTCACATTATATGACTGGAGATAAAAGGAAGTTTCTATCTTTACAAGAATTTGATGGAGGTCTAGTCAGATTTGGAGATGACAAAGCATGCATGATCAGAGGAAGAGGAACTATATCATTATATGGTAAGCATAACACTGATAATGTCTATTATGTTGAATTTTTAAGGCATAATCTTTTGAGTGTATGACAATTGGTGGATAAGGGATTTCAATTACAATTCAAATATGGAAAATGCAAAATCATCAATAGATCTAGATTGGAGATTGCAACCAATACTCAGACTAAAGGTAACATCTTTCATTTGAACTCTGGTGAGAAGACATGTTTGATTGCACATATTGATGAGAGTTGGCTATGGAATAAGAGGTTGTGTCATGTGAATTTTGATTGCATTGTAAAGATCAGTTCAACTAAGGCAGTTAGAGATATACCTAAGATTGTGAAGCCTTATAATCCAGTATGTAAGGAATGTCAAATGGGTAAGCAAGTCGGAACTTATTTTAAGAGTATACAAGACAAATTTGATGATATTCTTGATCTTATTCATACGGATTTGTGTGGTCCTTCTAGAATAAGAAGTTTTTAGGGTGATAGATATTTCATGCTAATTATTGATGACTATTCTAGAATGATATGGGTTACTTTTATAAGGGAGAAATCTGAAGCCTTTGAAAAGTTCAAAATCTTTAAAGCTATGGTCAAGATAGAGACAGGGTTGAAGATCAAGTTCTTAAGATCCAATCAGGGTGGTGAATTCACATCTGGTGAATTTAACAATTATTATGAGAAAAATGGGATAAGGAGACAGTTGTCTCCACCCCAGACACCTCAGCAGAATGGTGTTGTGGAAAGAAATAACAGAACAATCCTAGATGCAGCTAGAACTATGATGATGGAAGCTAATTTGCCTCATATCTATTGGAGAGAAGTTGTGAGCATGGCGGTATACACATTCAAAAGAGTTCATATCAAAGGAGACACTGGTTAGACACCTTATGAATTATGGTTTGGTCATACACCTACAGATAAGTACTTCAGAATATTTGGTAGTAAATGCTATATCAAAAGAGATGATTCCATTGGAAAGTTTGATCCTAGCTGTGATAAAGGGATATTTCTTGGTTATTCAAATGAAAGCAAAGCATAAAGATGTTATAACAAAAGATTGTAGAGAATAGTGGAGAGCACTAATGTCAAGGTGGATGAGAAGTACAAAAGTCAAATCAGACCTTATGAGAGAGAACCGGAAGTGGAAATGATCATAACTGAACCGGTAACACCTGTACCAGAACAAAATGTTGAACCAGTTACCCCGGCAGTATCAGAAAATTCAATAGTAACTAAAGATCAGAGCATAGAAATAGAAGTCAGAAGACTCCTAGGTATGTAAGGTTGAATCATTCATAAAATCAGATCATTGGAGACAAAAGAAAAGGAGTGATGACAAGAAGAAGATTGGCAGCTGAAGAGGTATGCTTAATTTATCAAGTTGAAGTGAAATCAATAATTCAAGCATGTAAAGATGAATGTTGGATGAAAGCTATAGAAGAGGAATTGCATCAGATAGAAAAGAACAACACATGGACTTTAGTTCCCCGACCTAAAAATAAGAATGTTATTGGAACTAAATGGGCTTTTAGGAATAAATTAAATGAAGATGGACAAGTTGTGAGGAACAAGGCTAGATTGGTCTGTAAAGGATATTCTCAGATGGAAGAAATTGATTATGATGAAAATTTTGCTCTGGTAGCTAGGATTGAAGTTGTGAGATTATTTCTTGCTTATGATGCCCATAAAAAATACAAGGTTTATCAGATGGATGTTAAGTGTTCATTTATAAATGGAGATCTTGAAGAGGAAGTCTACATTGAGCAACCTGATGGATTTTCACTTTCAGATGACAAAAACATGGTTTGCAGATTGAGGAAAGCTTTATATGGATTGAAACAAGCCCCTGGAGCTTGCTATGATAGATTAGAAAAATATCTTTTGAAGCTTGGTTTCACTAAAGGTGATGCTGATAGTAACTTGTATTATAATATCATTGATGATGACATATTGATTATTGAAGTCTTTGTTGATGATATCATTTTTGGAGGTGAGGAAAAGTTATGTATGGAATTCTCTAATAATATGAAGAATGAATTTGAGATGTCTATGATTGGATAAATGAGATTTTTCTTAGGTTTGTAGATTACTCAGACTGATTAAGGTATTTTCATCTATCAAACTAAGTATGCTAGAGAGTTGTTGAAGAAATTTGGTATGGAAAATTCTAAACCAGTTGGTACTCCTATGGTTACAAGTGAGAAACTGACAAAGAAAGATGTATCAGCTCCAGTAAATCCTACAAGGTATAAGTCTATGATTGGAGCTTTGTTATATTTGACTCTGACTAGACTAGATATAATGAATGCAATTTGTATTGTATCAAGATATCAGAGTGATCCTAAAGAGAATCATGAGAGTGTAGTGAAAAGGATTTTCAGATATTTACAAGGAACAACTGAATGTGGTTTATGGTATCCTAAAGATGATGACTTTACACTATGTGCATATATAGATGCAGATTGGGTTGGAGATATAGATGATTGTAAAAGCACATCCGGTGGAGCTTTATTTCTTGGAAAGAAAATTGTTTCATGGATCAGCAAGAAACAGTCATGTACTTCTTTATCTACTACTGAAACTGAGAATGTTGATGCTGCTACTAACTGTACACAAATTTTGTGGATGAAGCAAATGTTGAAGGATATAAGGGTAGATTGTAATGAACCAGTAGTTATTCATTATGATAACTCTTCTACTATTGACATATCAAAGAATTTGGTATTTCATTCTAAGACAAAGCACATATCAATCAAGTATAACTTTTTAAAGGAAAAGGTAGGAGAAAATGAAGTTAGATTAGTTTATGTGAGCACTAAAGAGCGAATTGCAGATATCTTCACTAAACCTTTGCCCAAGGAGTCATTTGAGTAATTTAGAGACAAATTGGGGGTCTCTACCCCTCTAGTAGAGACTTGAGTGATGTTGATTGGCATCGGTCTGGTATGCATTTATCAAAGCTATCATTCATTCTGGATTTATGTGATGGTGCTACTACTCAGGGGGAGTAGTCAGTTGTGTGGTTCAGAGGATTTGTTGTTTTTCTTTGATGTTTATGTTAGATTTTTGGCATTGATGTCAAAGGAAGAGAGATATGAATGAGAAAAATAGAGCTTAACAAAGATATCAGTCACAGGGGGAGTTTGGTCTATGGTTTGGTTATTTGGTTCAGAACTTCATTGTTATATCATTTGTTGGATGTCTTTCATTAGGGGAGACTTGTTTGGCATTTCTTGGCACTTGGATGTTTTTCATGTATCTAGTGTTGCCATTAATGCCAAAGGGGGAGATTGTTGGCAATTTGGAGGAATTGATTGTGTTGCATTAATGCTTGTCATTAGTGTCAACACTATCTTGTTTGGTTGTCTACTGGGTTCCGGTAGAGTGGTTGGACTTTGATGATGATCAAGAGATTTGTCTTTGGCATGTTCCAATTGGTGGAATTGGTTTGGTTCGGTTATTTATGTCATTCAGATGTGTGTCACATTCAGTTGGTTTGGGATTTGGTGATCTGGAAGCTATCATATGTTCTAGTAAGCCTTTTGGTTACCAGTAAGGGTTTTACTGGTAGAGCTTCGTTGAAGATCTTTTAATAGATTTGATAAGTGGTGTTGGTGCAGCTTCTACAAGGTTCTCAGGATACTGATGGTTATCATGTTCATGTTCTAGTTGATTGGTGGTGTTGCATTTGGCTTATGGTGACCAATTTTAGGTTTGGTGTTATTATGTCCTAGGTTATGGACCGGTTTATGTAACGTGTTGGTGGATGATCCTGATGCATTATCGATTGGATTATTGTTTGGATGATGGTGTTTTGACCTCAGGCCAACTTAGGCTATCATTGGTTTGCGGGTTTATGTAATAGATTTATTGCATTATCTATTAGGTGGCCGACCTAATTGTTTAGGTCCTAGGTTCATATAAATATGATGTGAGATCTCTTTGTAGATTGTGATTATGGGTTATGGGATTATTTGTGTGTGAATAAAGTTGTAATCATATGTAGAGGTTTTGGTCGATCATAGGTGATCAAATTGGGTTTGTGTAAGAGGTTTAAGACCTCTGGTATTGAGCTTAACTGAAACTGTACTTAGGCATAGGAGATGCTATTCTTGCAGTTCATTCTTATTTCCGGATTGTAGTCTGGATATCTTTTGTAGTCAATGAGACTCCTTTGTGATGAGAAGTGCGCTCTAGATTGTTGGCCTTCCTGCATGTACAGGCCCCTTTGTTGTATTCACATACTTACTACAGAAGTATCATCTGACTATGGGTAGGCTTCCCACCATGGTTTTTCCCTTTACTGGGTTTTCCACGTACAAATCTTGGTGTTATGTGTTGTGGATGCGAGGTATTTGGCTTATGGTTTATGTTTGTGCTTAATTGATATATTTGTTATTTTGGTATCTGGACTTATTCACACCCCCCCCTCTCAGTTGTCCACTGGTTATCCTAACAATCAATACAACTAAAATACAATATGCAATGATTCAAGTAAATAGAAAAAACAACCATCCTTGCTCGTTACCAACCATATGTTCATCTGCTAGTTGAGAATGGGAACATGGCCCATATGCTTTTCCATCCAACCATGAGGCAATTATGCTTCCCCAAAGTTTTTCCTGACATGAAAAACCATCAACCCTAAATGAAAAGCCTAGCTACCTAGAAACAATGGAAGGATGGAAATCATGGTGCAGCTTGATACATCTGCATGCACATCTACGATATGATATTCCAATGACATATTATCAAAGTGTAACTGGAGAAACATATTAAGTAATTTGACTAGGCAATTCATCTATTTCAATGAACTAGGCTTTGGCTAAAGCATTTTAAAAATGTGAATTTTCTCAAAAAGAGGATCATCCTTCTTTGTTGTTCCACATTCAACACCCCTTCCTAGAAACATAACTTATCCCACACAATCCAAAATACAACAATGATCATACATCCATGCACTCTCCCAAGATGAGATTTCTTAATTCCTTCTATATGGCTTTTTATATGCATCCTAATCCAAATTATTATTCTACATGTTCATTTAATGCAATTCTAATACATTCAAGATTACAGTTGTTCATATGCATTACTACTCTGCATGGTTGTTCAATGCAATCATTTATATGCATTTTTATTAGTTTATCATTCTACATGGTTGTTACAATGCAATCATTTACAATACGCAATGCAATCATTTTTTAGAAAAATAATATAATTAAATGAAGAAGGTATGACATATGCATGTATATAATGAATATATACATATATATGAGTATGTGTTCTTATAAAAAAGACCTGATAAGAAAGAAATCAAGTTTACACATGGTTATGAGTAATTTTCTTTTAAACATTTTAGTTTTTAAAAAAGACAATAATAGATTTCTAATATCAATCAATAACATTAAAAATTATTAAAATAAGACATTAAAAGAGAAGGTATATCGCATATATATACACACACACATACACACACATATACATATCTCTGTATGTCTATATGTATATGTATATGTATATGTATGTATACACACATATATATACATATACATACATATGTACATATACATATACATGCTCAATTATATCAAACTACATGTTTTAGTCACATAACTAACTATTTTCAAATGAACAAGAAGCTATAGTTGCTTATATTTCTATGACTTTATGTTGTTGACTTTATGTTGTAACTATATTAACTGTCTTCATTTTAGTTTACTATGAAAATGAAATCGGTTTATGAGTAATGTGATCTATCTCTGCAATTCATATGTTTTATGATTGATTTGAATATCTAATATTATGATTTTATTTGTAGCAAACAATATATTAAATATTTGCTACAAATTACATATGGTATTTCAATGCTAACTTGGTATAATTTTTTTTCTAATCCAAAAGCTTAGTCTATTCTATTGTGTGTTTTTTACTAGAAAATGAATATGAATAGTCTATTCTAGTTTGCTATTTCTCTGTGTCATGTCCCCACTAAAGCCCTAAGAATAATACAAGTTGGTATACAGATTTAAACTTATTACTTATTATTTTCTGAGATCTGGATAGCTCTATATGAGCAGCATTAGTAAACAGGAGAAGCAATCATTCCCTTAGGAGTATCGAAGATTCAGATCCTTCGTACATAATTCACTAATATTCGTACATAATTCACAGTCAGCCAAGTCAGTGCCCGTTCAACCACGGTCCACCTTCAAGTTCATCGGCAAGAAGAACATTATCGGCGATAGCCCAAGTTTCCCCGATGAGACCACAAGCATCGGCAAGAGTCATACCGATCTCACTGGCAAGAGTCATACCGATCTCACTGTCAGCCTTATCGGCAAGAGGACAACCATTGGAAAATGTCTCATCAAAGTCACAAGTCACCTTGATGACCAACAAGTCAATAGCAGTCCAAAGGAACTCATCAAAAAGAGTCACACCGATGTTCAACAAGAATAGATCCATCAACAGGACTTCAACTGTCGAACCAACATTCTCAGGTCTTACCAAAGACCAACATCACACCGATGCCCCAGATCGGCAAGAGTCTCTCCGACAGAACTTATAGGCTAGACTTCTAGCATCGATGTGAGTTAGACATCGATAGTCCAGATCACACCGAAAGTTCCCATCGGCAAGAGTGGGTACAAGTCTCACCGATCTGATCACTTCGATCCTTTAGAGCTAAACTACCTGTCGCCAAGACATCTCAAGTGTATCACTGATTCTGCTCTTCCAGGAGAAGACTCGACCCTTGGATGAAGTGTTCCCTCCTCTTTCGGAAGAGGCATGAAGTGATATAAAGTATGTTTGAAAACCATTTGTGAAGAGGATAAGAAGGGAAAACTACTTCCAAAAATCGAAAAGAAAGAGAAACATAATCCAGAATTCGGGTGCAGACTACAAAACTAGAATTCAGATCGCATCCCAAGAGTGCATAAAATACGTCTAAAACTAGATACGGTGGTATTGTGAAAGGCACAGCAAGACCATTTTTGCTTGTAATCATTCTGGACTTGGCATGTTACGTATGTAACTAAGTATTTATTCCAGACACTGTGACATAGTGGAGGATAGATCGAAGATACTGCTTATCTATAATCAATGTGCTTATAATAAATACATATTAATTTTCAGACTTTATGTGTTAGATTTCATCACTGGGTTATTTTGATATAATCATCATCAGTTCATCATTTTTATCAATCTGCTAAGGGAGACAGTCTTTATAGGGGACATCACACTCCGATTTTCTTTCGGGAGTCTAAAATATCCTAATGGTTGCAAAACATAAGCATTTGGTTCAAAAATGAAATCTTACTATGGTTTGTAGAACAATATTGCCTGAAAAGCTTCAAACTGGAAGTGGGTTGAGTCTACAGCTCTTTATGCTTAGCTTGACTGCCTCAACTTGCTCGAAACCCTTTTAATTAATGCCTTTAAACTCCCTTCAAACCCATATAATAGAAATTGAATTTTTTTTTCTCAGACTTGGCTACTTGAATGCAATGAGAGACAAAACATAAGTATATATTGTTGGCATTATGTGAACCGGCATGGCATTATGTAAACAAGCATGAAGACATAATGATATTGTATGTTGTCATTGATGTCAATACGAGACATGGTGTGAACCGGTACATGTGATAGGTGAAGAGAAAGAGGAACCGGCATATGTATGAACCGGTTTATATGCCAAAGTGAAGCGGCATAGTTGTTCAAGGTGAACCGGCATGTAGTTATGAGAACCGGCACATGGAAGCATTGTATGACTACCGGTTGGTAGGCAGCTTCCACTTCAAGGTTTCTGGTTGGAGTACCGTAAGTTTGTGTGACTCAATCAGTGATCCTTGTGTGATGAGTTAGCAGTATGATGGAGGACAGATCGTGTCGCCACGTAAGCTCTGTGTGTGTGAAGGATCTTGCATGAAGATGACTATTCCTATCTACCTCAGGAATGTGTGAAGTCTGTCAAATGGTGATAACGCGTGATGGGTTATTAGCCACCATGAAAACGGTGGATAATGGACGATGGAGAATGTCTTGAGATCGATTCAAGATTGTTGCATTTAATGCAGTATGATTCAACGGTCAGGATCAAACCGTTTGAATTGCTTAACCTAACAGGTTTAGGGTTTAGGGTTTTTGCTACCGACTTGTATGTTTCCTATAAGGTCAATGTTGTGTTTCTTTCTGAAGTTGTTGGCAAAAGTATTGAGTGTGTATCCAAGGAAGTGATACGTGATTCTTGCCAGACCAAAGGAGAGAAGAGATACCTGCAAAGTGAATGTGTAGAAGAGGAGCCTAAACAGATCTGGCGCATTAGCATTGAGTGTTGTTAACAGATCATTGTAATACCTATTGATCTCTAACCACTTCAACAGTTGTAAAATCCCCTAATAGGGTAGCCTTAACTGGCTTGATTCAAAATCCCTTAAATCGGGTGGTCTTAACCGGCTTGTTTCAAATCCCTTAACCGAGTAACTTGAGGCTAATGAGTTCTAAGAAGCTATAGAAGCTTAGGAGATCCTTTCAGCTATTGAGTTCTTGAAATCCTCTAACAAGGTGACCCTACCAGGTTTAACCCTTAACCGAGTATCCCTTAACCGGGTGATCCCTAACAGGATTGGTTCCTACCAGAACCTATTGTAATGTCCTTAACCAAACAAGGCTCCTAACAAAAAGGACTTCTAAAGAGTTTAAAAAGCAGCTTGTGGGTATTCATCCCCACCGTGGTTTTTCCCAGTTGGGTTTCCACATGAAAATGTGTGTCATGTGAAATGCTTTTGTCTTGTGATGCTTTGTTTTATCTGTTAAGCACATGAAGGTTCTATGTTTTATGCCTGTCTATAAAACATATTGAACTCACTGTTGTGAAGATCTAACGAATAAGTTTACCTATTTATGCATAAGAATATAATGATACTGTAGTATTGAGCTAAGAGGAAAGCTTATTGAGTGACCGGTTCATAACTGACTGAGCTATACTGGATGTTACCGGTTGCACTCTATTTTATCGGTATCCCTGTTTGTCAGTCATTTGGAGTATTTGCTATCAAATCGGTTTTGGACTATATTTGTGTTTGTACTGATTCACCCCCCCTCTTAGTACCGGTTTGGTACTAGTGGTTCATCATTGAGTTATCATATATCTCTTATGCTTCTGTGTTGGCTTATGTATGAAAAGCTAACTTTTAGAATGCAATGCCAAAGAAATGAGTAATGAATTCTACAGAGTTTTGTTTCAAACTTCTTTCATGTCAAGTGATGCTTATAATAACCTTGTTTCCTATTCTTTCTTATTGCCATTTAGTGGAGGCATTTCTCTTTTCCAAAGTAGTCATATATGCTTGCATTCATTATTGCGTGTAGGTGCCACTTAGTGGCTGTTACAATTCATGTCTTTATCAACCTTTCTAAATAAGGTACAATAGCATTATGGTTTGAAAGTTGGCAGTCAACATTATTCTTTTTGAATTTGGTTTAAAAATCATTCAATGTTGTTTGGGTTTTCATTTGTTCAGTTACTACATGTTGCACATAATAAGCAACATTCAAATGGAGATATCACATTGCAACATTATAAGTATTACAAGATAGAAAAATACATGTAATATTATTTTTACAATATTGCATGTTATGTTTATTATTGAAATAATCGGCCTTAAAATTTTGAGGCATAGCAAAATAACCACAATAGCTATTCGTAAGAGAATGTATAGGCATGCATATACCGTCATAGGAATGTGTCTATGTGAGTGCATATGTATACATATAAATATGTACGTGTATGTACCCATATATTCATATTCATATGGTAATGTAGTCATGCTTATTAGTGGACTTATAAGTTTCTATGTGCAATTGTTAATAAAAGAACATACTACAAGCATATTTTCATAGCACTCCAACTTGTACTTGTTATCAAGCAATATACATGAAATAAATACAAGGTACATAACATTATTTTTCTTTTCTAATAATTTACTCAAAAGCATTAATGATAATATGTATGCATGACAATTATATAGAAACATCCACTATATCATTCATATGCATCAGTTTATGATCTACGTGATGTGTGATATGGTTCCCATTATGGACATTGTTTACACAAGTGGCTAGGACCCCTCTCCTCGACCATGTTTTGGTTTTCGACTAATCTTGCGTCCACTTAAACCCACAGATTAATAGGTCAAAAATTATTATCATCACATATACATTAATAGGTCAAAAATCATTGTCATCACATATACATAATCTAAGTCGTCATCATTTTTCTCATATTAACATTACAACATCACTAATATCTAATTTAAATACATCATTATTATATTTTTACATTATTCATTCAAACATAAAAAAAAAATTAATTAATTAAATATCTAAATCAAGATTTATGCATTAGTTAATTAAGCAAAAATAATGGGACATGACAGAGTGTTCATTCCATAATTGGTACCTCTAGAACCTCCTCTTCTACTACGTGCATTGCTACATCTTCCATCACAAATTATAGTAACCATACCCTCAACAACCCCACAACCCTCCATTATTTCCGCCTACACGTCCTTTTCTACATTTGTTGCTACTTCTTATTCCATCATCAAGCCTATTAACCAACCTTCACCAACTCTAGTAACCAACCCTCTACCTTCTATTATTTCCACCCACACATCTATTATATTCTATAACTCCACCTGACCAAAAATCAATGTCACTATAAATAATCCTTAGTTTATATCTATAGTGATTTATACGCACCAAGAAAATACATCCACACAACCACCATAGGTTTGATTGTGTCGTGCCCAAACCTTTTGGGCCAAAAACACAAGTACAATTTTTTATTTTTTTTTAACACTTAAATACATGCATCCTATGCTTAATTGGTTGTTACAACTTAACAAGTTGTTCCAACGAAACCTTAATTGATATTAAAATGGGTTTCTAAAGAGACGACGAAATAAAAATTTAACTAGAGGCCTTAGGTTTTGATAAAACTCCTAGACGATAGAATTAGAATATTACTAACATAACAAATACGATAACTCCTATTATCAAGCAGAACAAATTAATTTTGTAAGGACAATAATAAATCCACTTAAATGTCCTTTTCATTTCAAATGCGAATTATAATACTTAATTAGGTCAACCTCTACTAAATAGACGTTAGTATAATTACTAGGTTCAATATCAATTATTTAACTAATATCAAGTTTCCTCCATCATTGTTATTACATCCTCCCTTTATAACTTAATCAAATCTTGCATCTATTAATTAATTATTAATACGATTTCAATGTAATAATATTAATTAATTGAGCAAATAAAATTGGACTGCCAAACGTTAATATGTTAATTAATTTATTAAACACACGGTTCCATCTGGGTTAAATAAGTTTGCATGATCAAGTTCATTGACTTATTTTAGAAATATATATTACATCACTACAATGCCCTCTTGTAGGTAAACATTTAATATCCTATATTAAATTCTTCCATTTAATTATAAATATCATCTAAAATCCCTAAAAAGTATTTACACAACTTAAATCAGGTTGCAATATATTAATCCTCCAAACATTGGATATTAAATATTTAATTCTCAACCTTTAAATTACCTCCTGATTTAATTTTAATCATTAAATTTTACACAAAACCATCAATAAACTTCTTTAATAAATTTACTCGAAGAGTATTATTTCTCTATAAAATAATCAATCCCCTAATAAATAAAATATTGACATTAAAATTACCTCGTAGACTTAACTTAATTCAACATACTATTTAAACTTTTCTCTAATAATCTTTTCAATACAACCTACTCATAAAATGGAAAATAAAATGATTGGATACTATTTAATTCCTAATACAAAAGTCAATCTCAAATAAAATATTTAAATTTTAACCAAATGAGGATATTCCAATTCGAAATTTGAAAAGCAATCTTTCCCCCTCCCTTATTACTTATTCTATTAATATCCTCTTAAATAACCCTAACTAGGGTTTGCTTTTTTTTTTTTAAATCTATAAGCTCTCATCTAATTTTCTTTTCTATCCCTTTGTCTTTACCCTAACCCGAAATTGGGTTAGGGTTTATTATTTTATTTTTTTATTGTTGTGTGTGTGTGTGGTGCAGGGTCTATGGTGGTGGGGGAGGCGGTCATGGGGGAGAGCGACGCACGAGGTTCCATGGCAAGGCAAAAGGGGGCTGCAGGGCACCATTGTGGATACCCACAGTGGCGGCCTTGTGCCGCTCACTGTGCTTACCCACAGTAGCGACCCCAAGCGCCGCCCACTGTGGATACCCACAGTGGTGGCACCGACACCGCCCACTGTGGTTGTCCACAATGGCGGGCAAGACTCCGTCCACTGTGGATACCCACAGTAGCCGCGTTGCCCTAGTTTTTTGTTTGTTATTATTTATGTTTTTGATTAAATTTTTAAAATATAAAATATATATATATATAACAACATAAAACGAATGTAAAATATTGGCTGACTGGTAAGAAAAAAACCAACAATAGTCAATAGATGTACATTTCATTTCGTAGATTAAAATGTATAAACCCCTATCATGTATATGCATATTTGGGCTGATAAAAATGAAAGGAGGTGGGACTAACCCCATTATTATTAATTTTTGTTTTTATTTACTTAACTTGCAGATAGGAGGAATAATGCATGTACAGACATATATTGTATATCTATATGTTTCATTATGCTTATTTAAATGCATGCAATGTTTCTCTAACTTTTCAATATGCAGGGATATCATCATAAAAATAGTGATTGTCAAAAGACAAAATTAAACAGCAATGTAATAGTTATCTATTTTATCATTTCTTTAAAACGGGTTTAAAGTAAAATGCTTTTTGATAAGAATATAGTAGTCTTTTCATAAGAACATTAAAGCAAAATATTGTAGGCTAGATTTAATGTATCTCTTTTCTTTTTAAATCTCTAAGAGTTAACTATAGGGAAATATTTTTTTACCTACTTTTATTTTCTGCATTTTTTTTTTTTTTGTAATGACAGAAGTAAATAAAACTTTCAGCAGCATTAAATTTGTCTAGAAAACACTTAAAAACATTATCAATATGTACAATGCAAAAACTGTTATACTTCTCAAGTCTGTTTAACCATATTTGCATTTGGAATAAATAAATCACTAGGACTACATATTTACTTTTATCTTACTAACATTCCAACTTTTCTAATTCATAATATCTCCATTTTACTTTCTGCATTTTTTTTTTGTTAAATAAATGACAGAGATAACCAAATGACAGCATTAATCTAGTCTAGAAAACACTTAGAAATATTAAAAATGTAGGGCTATTAGCTCCTTAACATCCTCTTAACCACATTTTGCAATATCAACTTAACAAAGAATACATTTCTTATAAGGAAAATCTGAGTACAATATGTCCACTTTTACAATGGGTGAAATACCCAACTAGTCTCTCATTCCTAATAATGAGGACTTAAATAAAATAATACATTTCTCTTTAAAAATAAATACAACATAAGACTCTTCTCTTTCACTTCTGCAACTAAAATAAAACCTGCAAGACCATTTCCAAGCTTTTCCTTCAATCCCTTCCCAAATCAACCTGCAATACAAAATCTTAAAGCTGTGACCATGGAGAGCTCACCTCCCAGCCTAGACTTACTAGAAGCCATCCCCAAGCTTGGAGAACCAAGACCTAGATGGGTTACACTCAATCAATACAAAAACAAGCAAGGAAAAGCTCACACAAACACATTCCCATCCCAAGGCTGAGCGTCATCACATAATGTGATGTTTACATGGGTGGAAGTGGACCAAGTACCTTGAGGAGAACTGCAAGATAGAAGATCACCAGCCAACTCATGGCAACCAAGATCACAACATAAGTCCAACAAGATAGTAGTTTACAAGCCATCTCATGGCAACCAAGAACACATCACAAGTCCATCTTGACCCCACATCCTTATGACCTCCAAGGCATACATGCTATAATTTCTCCCCTTATGACCCCCAAATGCATAAACATAACTATGCAGCAAGGGTCACAATACAAACCCTTGAGATCACTCTCTTGAAGAGAGCCTCTCACTCAAGGTTGTCAATCACCTTCCACCCCCAAGACCATTTTTCCCTCCCAAGGGTAAGATGGCCTTGGATACTCCCAAAACATAGAAAATGTGTAACAAAATGGGAGAAGAATCACATTAAAATTTTCACAATTAAAATACAAGGGAAAGAACATCTACATTCAAGCAATCTTTTAAAAGCAGATTTTCAACATGCGACGTAAGAAATGACCCAACCTTGAATCTTCCCAAGGGTTCACTACAAATAGCTTGGAGAAGAGCAACCCAATTCTTCCATTCTTTTCTGCAACACTTAGCCAAAATTCCATTCTAACTGGTTTCAAAACTGCAAGATCTCATCTCCAAAGGTGGAGAGTGGGTGATTAACTCACTAAGTCTCAAATTTTAGCCTAAGAAGGCTTCTCTTGCTCTTTCCAACCCCTTGGATAGAGTGAGAGGCTCCCATTGGTTGGTCTTCCCTAGGTCTTACA
The DNA here is from genome assembly GCF_030272615.1 of Cryptomeria japonica. Taxonomy (NCBI): domain Eukaryota; kingdom Viridiplantae; phylum Streptophyta; class Pinopsida; order Cupressales; family Cupressaceae; genus Cryptomeria; species Cryptomeria japonica. The sequence goes on along the minus strand of NC_081411.1, from coordinate 770,168,568 downwards.
CACTCCCTAACCAAGGCACCTCAAGAAGAGGAATAAAATGGGGAAGAGGAATGACACATACCAAGAAGGTTATCTAACCAAGGATGGCACTCCTATAGATAAAATTCGTCCATCTTGGGAAAACCACATTTTTGGGTGGCTAAACAAGCCCTAAGGGAAAGACACATGGCCAAATTTGGCCTTCACCCATAGGTACCTCATGAGGCCTAATAAAAATGCTCCAAAACTGACTCTAGGAGTTGATTTAACCCTTTGGAAGTCCACCTAAAGTTAATCTATGAGTCAACTCTAAGTTGACCCTCCTTATGGCTCACTACCCTAGATTTTTTGGTACCTTCAAGGATAATTAGGAAATATAACAATTAAACAAAAATAAATCTCTCCAAAAGGTGACATGACAATTGCTAACACAACATACAACATATGTGTCAAGTGACACTACAAAAATAATTCCACATCACAATTACACACATGGCAATTGTCCCTTGAATGATTTAAACAAATTTAATGAATACAATTTACACACATGTAAAAAATTACGTTTACGAATAAAATACGATACATATGGGGTGTTGTCTCTCCAAATAGACAACCCCTAGTTTTACGAACGTACATAGGCCTAGGTTTGATTCTCCATAATGTTTCCATGGTCACATGGATAATTTTCCTGCGCATCTCAATTACACATTAATACTTTCCAATAGCCTCATATAATATTAACCACATAAATAAGAATACAAATCAATCACTTTGCATACAATGGACATCATATAAATCAATTTATCATAAAACAATGCGATCCATATAAAGCAATTATCATAATCCACTTAACTTCCAACCATTCATAAGGCATGCATCATAATAAAGTCCTGCAAATTCAAATATAGCTGACATACGTCATAGCAAGATTACCAAATCGGTGGATCCTATAGGATCTAAATCCATAACACATCAAAATGTGCACCGCAAGGTAAAATGCTTCCATAACCGGGTTTAATTACTTTTCTCACTAATCTATCCATCTAACATAGCTCATCCTATTGGATTTTTTTTTACATTTATTAATACGGTCAACCTTGGTCAACTAAGTTAACCAGAGCTTGATCGGGGAGGGGCTCTACATCCTCCCCCCTTTGGGTTTGACTTACTCCTGGAAGTCGAATGACTAGGATACAAAATAGGGACATGACATTTCCCACAATTTCAATAAGTTACTCTAAATCTTATTTTGCCTACTAGAAAAATGCAATACCAAAACCAATTTATTATTGTAATTAGCTTACTATCTTCATAAGGTTGAATTCTTAGTATTTTTATTACACTTCCCTTCAATCTCAAGTAGGTGTTTACAAAATTTTATATTTCAACAATTTACATTAATGCACCATCCAAAGCATATCAATAATGCACATCAACTCCCAAAATCAAGGTTACACATAATAGTTTACTTATTAAACTTCTAGGAGTCATACTTTGTTAAGCATTCATGTAAAAACATGTTTATCCCACTGCAATTCTCATCCATGCATGTTACTTAAGAAAATCGGCATCATACTTAATCCAAAATAAATCTACTTATTTTACATCAAGTTGACTCATAAGGGTGTTAATTACATATTTGTTAAACCATCCTAGGTGCATGATTTTTTCCAACTTCCTTAGGTAACAAGGCATAATCAAATTTAAGTTCTTCAAATCCGCCCTTAAATAGGGTAGTTTTCTACCTTAAGGGCTTACAATGTTTATTTTTCTAGACACCAAGGTTTTAGTTACCTAGGGCACATTATTCAGAAACCTTAACATTAACGTGTATAACAATCCCATTTTAAGGGAGTGATGAAAAATAATAATACCTAATTTAGATATCTTTCACACAATCATATCCATGCACATGCCAAACTAACAAGTCTACAATTTATCATCACTTCTACATTTCACTATATCTAGACTACACTTTTTTTTTGGTTATAAATTTTCTCTTTCAGATTACTCGCAATTAATTTTATTTAGGAGGATATTCCTACCTTCATCTTAATATGGTATAACATTCTTTGTTAATTATTTGTGCCTAATTTCACTCCTTGCGGTATTCTCCCTTGACACACTATCAGTGGTTCAACAAACATGATAGACATTACACGAATCACATCACTAGGGCTAGCTATATCAACCATCAAAATGACCACTTGACACTTTTTAAAAAGATCAAAATAAAAGTTACTTTTTTCAAGTCCAATAAAAAGAAGAAAAATGCCGGCAATCGAAAGATATTAAGATTAGCAACATGGCAAGTGCCATAGCTCCAATAAAAGAAACATAAATTTAGTGGTCCTTTCATCATAAAAAAAAATATATAAAAGAAAGTACTAGCCCCTAGGTCACAATATACTTTTCAAGAAAGTTGAAAACACTGACGAATCATATCTTGAAACAAGATGACCTTATTAGTCATACTATAGGGAGTAACCGCAACACATCACTCAAGATCACATGTCTTGAGTGTGTTAGGAAGTGATTATTAGACTCTTAAGATTCTTAGATTATCTATATTCTTTTATTATTTACGAAATATCTCATACACAAAAGATTTCAATCATTTTAAAGATCATGATCCATTTTAACCTTCATGTGATTGCTATCACAAGCAACACTTTTTGATATAATCCATTATCTATTTGGGTTTATTAACCTCCATAATTATATACTAATAGGTGATTGCACTAACTTAACCATTCTCTGTCCATTCCTCTTAGACTTCCATTATAAATCTTAATATGTTAAACCTTGGTTCAATGTTACATGGTTACTCATGCACCAACACTTTCATGTCTAACTTACACACGCAGCTCCTAATTCGGTACAAAATTATCACTTGTATACTTAGAACCACTTAGGGTTTGTAAATGTAATCATATAATTTTACTAGGGACATCATTTGTCTTCTTAGCACTTTATGCTAGCTCCTTGTATTTTCACCTCTAACATTCACTTGACTTCATTAAGTAGGAGCTTGTTGCCAAATTACTAACACTTATGGTTAAGAACCACTTGGGATGGAATAATTGTCAAGTAAAATCAATAACGGTTAACAACTAATTCCTACCCACACATTTCATGACATATTTCAAACAATGCGAGGAGTTGACTTATTCTCTCCTACTTCACTTATGCAACTTATGAATTCAAGGGGGTGCGCACTCGAGCTGTGACCAAAACCCACCTTATTAATTTAGAATTTGGTAAAAAGTGTTATCTCTTTCCATATTACTTATTTATATTTACTTACTAGCCAATTTCGGCATATCACAACTTATGATTTCCTTCAATCTACACAAACTGCCTTATCATCATAATGTCCTGTTACCCAATTACGACGTAATATAAAGGTGTCCAACAGTTACCAACGTCTTAAGACTCCCATAATTTCTAAGTTCTCCCTTAGCTAGCCACATAATTCGGCTCCTTATCATTGTTCTCATAAAATATTATATACTACCAACTGATTTTGATTAAAACTTTGGTATTATAATACTGATATACTATCTTTCCCTAAGCCCCTTCCCATTTGCATGTTGTTTCATCCATACTTAATGTTTTCGCATACTTTCACCCTTGAGTGCCATAATTTACAAACCTACTTCAACTGTGCCAAGTAGTTAAATTGTGTTTCCTACTCTCTTGTATCTAGCTACTAGTCATGATTGGGTTGCACCTTTCTCCTTAGGTTCTAAACGAATATAAGTTAATCATTTCTAGATTGTAAGATTCTAATACTTTTACACCCTTTTCACTTCAATAGGGATTTTTGTACGATTTCCAAATCGTCTCTACTCTCTTTGCCATTATTTAATTTCTCCAAAATTATCTTCCCATAAAGGAACTAGTTGAGGCTTTACTTGCTTGATTCCCCAATTATAACCACATATCAACTTAGGGTTTATTGCAATTACGTGTTTTAACCCGAGAAGTTCATGTCTCCTTTCTTCTTATTTGATCCATCCATAGTTTTACTAGGGTTCACTTATCAAGGAGATTTCCATTCATCATATTAGCCCCTATCTTCAGGGTCATTCAACACTAGCTTTTCTACCTTGCTACGTGAATTGTCTAACAAATGTCCTTAATAAGAAACCTAGCATGACCACATGCTTAAGGTACCTATCCATTAGGATAGGTTAATGCTTCTTTCTGAGGTTTGCAAGATTACTTCATATCTTTTCTTCTTTGGTGCCTCAAATGGTGGTCCTGGTTCTCAGACCACCAAAATTTTCGTATAGCTAAAAAGGTTAACTAGAAATGTCTCTATCTTAATTATCATGCCTTCATCTCATGTCTAACTAGCTTGCTTGAATTGCCATGTCAAGAACATACCTCAAAGGATGGTATTCTCTTAGTTACCATCAAAGGTATTTTATTGTAGAATTAACTCCTCATTCTTGATTTGATTAGGGCGATTATTGCGTTTAGATTCCAATTGAATGGTAACCTCATAAGTAATATTGATCTAAATTTCATTATTAAACACTCAAATATACTTTCATATAAATAAATAATTTGAAAATTTCGTAGCCCTTGGGGTCTTATTATGCCATAAACATTATGACTAATAAGTTTCAAATTTCAGGGCTTTTAGTGACCCTTGGAACCCCTTGAATTGATATATGTTTATATGTTGGTTTAAAAGAATTTTTACTTATGTTTCACTTTGTTATTTTGCAAGTTTCCACCTAGGTGTTATTCTTCGAAGACATAGTTCGGATCAACTAAGTTATGAATATAGCCCATGTTCACCAATGTATGAACCTAGGGCTCTGATACCAAAATGTCGTGCCCAAACTTTTTGGGCCAAAAACACAAGTACAATTTTTATTTTTTTTGAACACTTAAATACATGCATCCTATGCTTAATTGGTTGTTACAACTTAACAAGTTGTTCCAACGAAACCTTAATTGATATTAAAATGAGTTTCTAAAGAGACGACGAAATAAAAATTTAACTAGAGGCCTTAGGTTTCGATAAAACTCCTAGACGATAGAATTAGAATATTACTAACATAACAAATATGATAACTACTATTATCAAGTGGAACAAATTAATTTTGTAAGGACAATAATAAATCCACTTAAATGTCCTTTTCATTTCAAATGCGAATTATAATACTTAATTAGGTCAACCTCTACTAAATAGACGTTAGTATAATTACTAGGTTCAATATCAATTATTTAACTAATATCAAGTTTCCTCCATCATTGTTACTACATCCTCCCTTTATAGCTTAATCAAATCCTACATCTATTAATTAATTATTAATACGATTTCAACGTAATAATATTAATTAATTGAGCAAATAAAATTGGACTGCCAAATGTTAATATGTTAATTAATTTATTAAACACATGGTTCCATCTGGGTTAAATAAGTTCGCATGATCAAGTTCATTGACTTTTTTAGAAATATATATTACGTCACTACAATGCCCTCTTACGGGTAAACATTTAATATCCTATATTAAATTCTTCCATTTAATTATAAATATCATCTAAAATCCCTAAAAAGTATTTACACAACTTAAATCAAGTTGCAATATATTAATCCTCCAAACATTAGATATTAAATATTTAATTCTCAACCTTTAAATTACCTCCTAATTTAATTTTAATCATTAAATTTTACACTAAACCATCAATAAACTTCTTTAATAAATTTACTCGAAGAGTATTATTTCTCTATAAAATAATCAATCCCCTAATAAATTAAATATTGACATTAAAATTACCTCGTAGACTTAAGTTAATTCAACATACTATTTAAACTTTTCTTTAATAATCTTTTCAATACAACCTACTCATAAAATGGAAAATAAAGTAATTGGATACAATTTAATTCTTAATACAAAAGTCAATCTCAAACAAAATATTTAAATTTTAACCAAATGAGGATATTCCAATTCGAAATTTGAAAAGCAATCTTCTCCCCCTCTCTTATTTTATTAATATCCTCTTAAATAACCCTAACTAGGGTTTGCTTATATTTTTTTTTTAAATCTATAAGCTCTCGTCTAATTTTCTTTTCTATCCCTTTGTCTTTACCCTAACCCGAAATTGGGTTAGGGTTTATTATTTTATTTTTTTATTGTTGTGTGTGTGTGTGTGGTGCAGGGTCTATGGTGGTGGGGGAGGTGGCCATGGCGGAGAACGATGCACGAGATTCCATGGCAAGGCGAAAAGGGGCCGCAGGGCACCACTGTGGATACCCACAGTGGCGGCCTCGTGCCACTCACTGTGGTTACGCACAGTGGCAACCGTGGGCACCGCCCACTGTGGATACCCACAGTGGTGGCGTCGATGCCGCCCACTGTGGTTGTCCACAGTGGCGGGCATGGCTCCGTCCACTATGGATACCCACAGTGGCCGCATTGCCCTAGTTTTTTGTTTGTTATTTTTTTTTTTTTGTTAAAATTTTTAAAATATAAAATATATATATATATATATATATGTTTATATATTTATATATCTGTTCTATATATATATATATATTTTATTTTTTTCTTTTATATATATACAACAACATAAAAAGAATGTAAAATATTCGCTGACTGATAAGGAAAAACCAACAACAGTCAATAGATGTACATTTCATTTCGTAGATTAAAATGTATAAACCCCTATCATGTATATGCATATTTGGGCTGATAAAAATGAAAGGAGGTGGGACTAACCCTATTATTATTATTTTTTTGTTTTTATTTACTTAACTTGCAGATAGGAGGAAAAATGCATGTACAGACATATTGTATATCTATATGTTTCATTATGCTTATTTAAATGCATGCAATGTTTTTCTAACTTTTCAATATGCAGGGATATCATCATAAAAATAGTGACTGTCAAAAGACAAAATTAAACAACAATGTAATAGTTATCTATTTTATCATTTCTTTAAAACAGATTTAAAGTAAAACACTTTTTTATAAGAATACAATAGTCTTTTCATAAGAACATTAAAGCAGAATATTGTAGGCTAGATTTAATGTATCTCTTTTCTTTTTAAATCTCTAAGAGTTAACTATAGGGAAATATTTTTTTACCTACTTTTATTTTCTACATTTTTTTTTTGAGTAATGACAGAAGTAAATAAAACTTTCAATAGCATTAAATTTGTCTAGAAAACACTTAAAAACATTATCAATATGTACAATGCAAAAATTGTTATACTTCTGAAGTCTATTTAACCATATTTGCATTCGGAATAAATAAATCACTAGGACTACATATTTACTTTTATCTTACTAACATTCCAACTTTTCTAATTCATAATATCTCCATCTTACTTTCTGCATTTTTTTTTGTTAAATAAATGACAGAGATAACCAAATGACAGCATTAATCTAGTCTAGAAAACACTTAGAAATATTAAAAATGCAGGGCTATTAGCTCCTCTAACATCCTCTTAACCACATTTTGCAATATCAACTTAACAAAAAATACATTTCTTATAAGGAAAATCTGAGTACAATATGTCCACTTTTACAATGGGTGAAATACCCAACTAGTCTCTCATTCCTAATAATGAGGACTTAAATAAAATAATACATTTCTCTTTAAAAATAAATACAACATAAAACTTTTCTCTTTCACTTCTGCAACTAAAATAAAACCTGCAAGACCATTTCCAAGTTTTTCCTTCAATCCTTTCCCAAAGCAACCTGCAATACAAAATCTTAAGGCTGTGACCATGGAGAGCTCACCTCCCAGCCTAGGCTTACTAGAAGCCACCCCCGAGCTTGGAGATTTAAGACCTAGACGGGTTACACTCAATCAATACAAAAAACAAGCAAGGAAAAGCTCACAGCAAACACATTCCCATCCCAAGGCTGAACTTCATCACATAATGTGATGTTTACATGGGTGGAAGTGGACCAAGTACCTTGAGAAGAACTGCAAGATAGAAGATCACCAGCCAACTCATGGCAACCAAGATCACAACATAAGTCCAGCAAGATAGTAGTTCACAAGCCATCTCATGGCAACCAAGAACACATCACAAGTCCATCTTGACCCCACATCCTTATGACCCCCAAGGCATACATGCCATAATTTCTCCCCTTATGACCCCCAAATGCATAAACATAGCTATGCAGCAAGGGTCACAATACAAACCCTTGAGATCACTCTCTTGAAGAGAGCCTCTCACTCAAGACTGTCAAACACCTTCCACCCCCAAGACCATTTTTCCCTCCCAAGGGTAAGATGGCCTTGGATACTCCCAAAACACAGAAAATGCATAACAGAATGGGAGAAGAATCACATAAAAAATTTCACAATTAAAATACAAGGGAAAGAACATCTACATTCAAGCAATCTTTTAAAAGCAAATTTTCAACATGCGAAGTAAGAAATGACCCAACCTTGAATCTGCCCAAGGGTTCACTAGGGATAGGTTAGAGAAGAGCAGCCCAATTCCTCCATTCTTTTCTGCAACACTTAGCCGAAATTCCATTCTAACCAGTTTCAAAACTGTAAGATCTCATCTCCAAAGGCGGAGAGTGGGTGATTAACTCACTAAGTCTCAAACTTTAGCCTAAGAAGGCTTCTCTCACTCTTTCCAACCCCTTGGATAGAGTGAGAGGCTCTCATTGGTTGGTCTTCCCTAGGTCTTACACACTCCCTAACCAAGGCACCTCAAGAAGAGGAATGAAATGGGGAAGAGGAATGACAAATACCATGAAGGTTATCTAACCAAGGATGACACTCCTATAGATGAAATTCGTCCATCTTGGGAAAACCACTTTTTTGGGTGGTTAAACAAGCCCTAAGGGAAAGACACATGGCCAAATTTGGCCTTAACCCATAGGTACCCCATGAGGCCTAATAAAAATGCTCCAAAACTGACTCTAGGAGTTGATTTAACCCTTTTGAAAGTCCACCTAAAGTTAACCTACGGGTCAACTCTGAGTTGACCCTCCTTATGGCTCATTACCCTAGATTTCTTGGTACCTTCAAGGATAATTAGGAAATATAACAATTAAACAAAAATAAATCTCTCCAAAAGGTGACATGACAATTGCCAACACAACATACAACATATGTGTCAAGTGACATTACAAAAATAATTCCACATCACAAATACACACATGGCAATTGTCCCTTGAATGATTTAAACAAATTTAATGAATACAATTTACACACATGCAAACAATTACGTTTACGAATAAAATACGATACATATGGGGTGTTGTCTCTCCAAATAGACAACCCCTGGTTTTACAAACGTACATAGGCCTAGGCTTGATTCTCCATAATGTTTTCATGGTCACATGGATAATTTTCCTGCGCATCTCAATTACACATTAGTACTTTCCAATAGCCTCATATAATATTAACCACATAAATAAGAATACAAATCAATCACTTTGCATACAATGGACATCATATAAATCAATTTACCATAAAACAATGCGATCCATATAAAGCAATTATCATAATCCACTTAAATTCCAACCATTCATAAGGCATGCATCATAATAAAGTCCTGCAAATTCAGATATAGCTGACATACGTCATAGCAAGATTACCAAATCGGTGGATCCTATAGGATCTAAATCCATAACACATCAAAATGTGCACCGCAAGGTAAAATGCTTCCATAACCGAGTTTAATTACTTTTCTCGCTAATCAATCCATCTAACATAGCTCATCCTATTGGACTTTTTTTTACATTTATTAATACGGTCAACCTTGGTCAACTAAGTTAACCAGAGCTTGATCGGGGAGGGGCTCTACAGATTGGCAACTTAATGATAAATATTTTAGTATCCTCAAGACATCCAACATAAGCAAGAAGGTCAACCATTCACACATAATGATCAATTTTAGGTGTAAATCCCTAAGGGTTACTTATGGGATTGAAGTATGTATAACTCTCATCCACTAAAACTGCATGGTTGCATGCACATAGAACACAAGCAAAGCTTATAATGTATAATGTCAAGGCATGTTCCAAAATACTTTATCGATTCAAATATTTTGAGAGAATCTTGCCAAATCTGTTTTGTGCATATTGTGCAATCATCGCATTCCATGAGACCACATTTCTTCAAGGGATTTTGTCAAACAATTCATGTACCTTGTCTATGCTTCCACATTTTTCATGTGTATCTACCAAAGAATTTCCATCTATAATATTTGACAAAAATCTCCCTTCCATCATACTTTGATGGATGCCTATCCATGTTCTAAAACTCCCATTTTGGCATAGTCAGGGAGGATATTGGCTTTACAATTGCCAATTTCATTTTCTTGATAGTTTCTTAAGTCTTGTCAACAAATTCATTTGTCCATGTCCCCACAATAATGGCATTCCATGACCAAATTTTTTAAGACATTTTATCAAATAGTTCACATGCCTTGTCTATACTTCCACATATTCCATACATGTCTTATAAAGTGCATCTAACAAAATTCCTCTATCCTTTATGCTTTGATGTATGTTTGTACCATGTTCCAAAGATCCCATTTGGCACAAGCTAGGAAGATGTTGGAAAATATTATCAACTGTGGCTTTATAGCTACCAACTACATTTGCTTGAAAGTTTCTATAGTCTTTTCAAAAAATCCACTTTGTGAATATCCTACAGTCAAAGACATTCCATGAGAACACATTTCTTTGAAGCATTCTATAAAAAAATCACTACCTTGTATATGCTTCCACATTTTGCATATGTGTCTACCAGAGCATTTCCAACAACAAAATTTTATTAAATTCCCTAATCCTTTATGCATTTATGGATATCTATATGATACAATAACCATATTTCATAAGAGACTATCTTGTTCTCTTATGTAATCAAACATGATATGGGTATCCACCATACTTCTACAGTGTGGAAACATTGAGTTTTAGTTCACTTTTTCTTATGCACAAACATTGTGGGCTTCTGGTTGTTGATAATAATGACAACTGATTAGGTGCACTACTAACTATTGAGTATAATCGTGACTATTTAGGAGAACAAAAAAGGACATTGGTGAAAGGAACGAATCCCATATGCCACCTAAGAAGTCAAAATTTAGTGTGTGTGATAAGCCTAGCCCATCTCACATTTGCTACAGTTTGAAGTCTCTTAAACCTCAAAAACTTGAGAAGAAATTTAGTTAAAACTATAAATGAGTCTCGCATCCACTCAGATTGAACAGATAGTTTTATTTTCCTGAATTACGTTTCCAAGTTGGTCAACAAACCCAAAGTCTACTTGGAATCTAGTTTGTTCACCATCACATCTTAATTCATCCTTGAATAAGAACTTTGAAGTTTTGAGAAGCTAGACAACTATGTTAATAGAGCTCTAGTAGATCCAAAGTTATTTACAATCAGAATTAATCAAAGCCTCATGTCCACTACTCAGTGCAAAGAAAAAGTTGGTTTATCTTCATGTTTGAGGAGCTCAAAATCCTCTAAGACCTGAGTTATGTGACTAAGTTCTAAAGGTTTTCAATTAGTGCTTGGCTTGAGTAAGACTCTTGATAGATGCAATTGACCCATAATATACATCAAGCAAGATTGAATTTAAAATTTCACATCCACCATTTGATTATGGGCTCTATTTGGTGTTGGCATTTTTAGTTTGTTGGCATTTTGCATATAGGTTGCATCAATGATATGTTGTCATTGATGTCAATTGAACCGGTAATGTTATTCATTTTATTGTTGATATTGTTGTTTTTGATATTGGCTACTAACCAATAAGAAGATCTTTGTGGAAGATGTTGTAAACCGATGTGTTAAGTTTGTGAGTTGAACTGGTAAACTGGTGTAAAGGGTTAAACCTTTCTATGCAATGTAACCGGTAAACCCTATCAGTTGTTAAACCCTAACCGATCAAGTTTGTTGGTTTGTTATCTGATGAGCGGTAATGATAGAGACACGTGTGATCGTTGTATGAGGATAAGTTCAAATTGTTTTGGCGCGTTTGTTTGTTGTCTAGGAAGGAGCAAAGTGGATTGCATCTAATGCACAACACGTGATGAGTTACAAAGTCCGATGAAGTGGTGATCATGGAGCGGTTGGAATTTTCTTGAAGAATGTGAAGAGATTGTTATGATATCTAATGGTCAAGATTGTACCGACTTGTTTGTAATCTTGATGATGAGAATTAGGTTTTTGTTGTGTTACCGACCTAATTAATTTGTATTTAAGGTCGATGAAGTTGTTTGTAAAAGTTGTTGGCAAGATTGGCAGAAACCTATTGAGTGTGTAGTTGCCTAACCGATGAATGGGTCTGCACTTTGAGTAAGGCAGATTGAAGCTTAAAAGGATCTGATCAAGCAAATGTAGTGCTATTCAGACAGATCGGAAAAACCTGTTGTTTTCTAACAATTACAGCATAAGTGAAATCCCTTAACAGGGTAAGCTCTAACAAGCTTGGTTACTTATAAAATTCTCTAACAAGGTGGTCCATTAACTTGGATTCTTAAATCCTCCAGCGAGGTTACTCCTAACAGGGTATTGTGCTTTTCATCAAGGCATATTTGTAAATCCCTTATTCGGGTGATTCCTAACCGGAATTAGTTTTTAACATAATTTATTGTAAATCTTTAACAGACTTGGCTCCTAACAGGGCGAACTTTAGCAAAGTTCAGATAGCTATCCTTGTGAGTCTCATCTCACCGTAGTTTTTACCTATTTGGGTTTTCCACGTATAAACATTTGTGTCAAGTGGTGAATTTTTTTGTGGTTATGATCTTATTTGTTGATTTGATTAACTTCTGATAAGGCATGATAAATAGAAGCATTGAGAGATGAATATGTTTAGATATGATTAAGCATTGTTGATGTTTACAAGATTGGAGTTGTTTACTGTTAAGTTGTCATAATAGTCAAACCGGTTGATGTCAAGTAATCTTATGAATATTGATCTTAACTATGATATGTTTACTTTGTGTGATTGAATTTGAGTTTGGGAACTTTGTATCAGTTTTTTAGTATACTGATTCACCCACCCCCCCCCCCCCTCAGTATTCTACCGGATACTTATTCTTTCATCATATCATCAATTAGTATCAGAGCATCTCAGGTCCTCTTTTATCTAAAAGCCTAACAACTTGAGGAAAAGATCTTGTAGATCATGATGAAGAAACAAGGTTTGAAGTTCAACAAAGATAACTATAGAATATGGAGCGACAAAATGAAGATTTACATTAAGAGTCTTGGTAGTCAGTATTGGGATCATATAGGAACTAAGTATATTACACCTACTGGAACCCTGATTGATGATCAGAAGAAAGAACAACAAAAAAAATCACCAAGCATTAGAGGCTATTATCAGTTCCCTGTCTGATGTTGAATATGTAGATGTTCATGGTCTTGAAACTGCATATGAAGTGTGGAAAAACTTGAAGAGATTTATAGCGGTGATGAACATGTTAAGATTGCTAAAAAGGAGAGTCTAAGAGGAAAGTTTGATGACATGAGAATGTCTGAAGGTGAGAATATCTAGCAGTATGGTGAAAGGATAAAAGTGATAGTCGGTGAAATAAAGAGTGTAGGAGAGAAAGTGGAAGATGCCATAGTGATCAATAAGGTACTGAGAACCCTGCTACCGGTCTATGCTATCCAAGTTGCAGCTATTCAGGAGCTGAAATCCATTGACAAGACAAAGGTATCTCTTGACTCTATTATTGGCAAACTTACTGCTTTTGAATTAAATGGCTATGATGACAGTGTATAAAAATCAGAATCTACATTCAGAGTTTTTGTCTCTAATCCATATGTGAGAAGAAGTAAAGATATCGGCCATAGCTATGAATCTAGATCCAGCAGAGATGTTGATGATGAAGATAGCTTAGTGGAACTTGAAGCATTGTTGACAAAACGACTGCCTAGAGGCACTGATAAATATAGATGTAAGCTACTTTTAAAATGTTTTGCATGCAACAAGATTGGTCATATAACACCTAATTGCCCTAATGGTGAAAATGAATACAAGAGAGACAAATTTAAGAAGTATAAGGGTAAAGGCAAGAGAGATTGTCTTGTAGCTATTGACAGTGGTATTACTGATGAAGAATCTCATGATGATGCTAGTGAAGATATTGTGTTTGTAGCTATTAAGGAAGAATTATCAGGTCAGAAGGCAGTAGTATCTAGAATGGATAACTCTGATGATTGGATCATTGATAGTGGTTGTTCACATCACATGACCGGTGATCGGAGCAAATTTCTTTCCCTAAAGGAATTTGATGGAAGTGTTGTCAGATTTGGCAATGACTCACCATGTATGGTTAAAGGTAAGGGACTTATTTCTCTTAATGGAAAAAGTAGTGTTGACGATGTCTATTGGGTTGAAGGCCTAAAGCACAATCTCTTGAATGTTGCACAACTTAATGACAAAGGATACCCACTGGAGTTTAGAAATGGTATGTGCAAAATCTTTGACAACAAAGGTGAATTGATTGAAACCGGGAAACAGACCAGAGGTAATCTATTTCATCTTAATCCTAAAGTTAGCAACTGTTTGATTGCAAAAATAGATGATGGTTTTGGCATAAGAGATTTTGTCATATAAATGTTGACAATATTGTTAAAGTGAGCAAGTCTAAGACAGTAAGAGGTATGCCTTAGCTAGACAAACTGGTTAATGCTCTTTGTAAAGAATGTCAGCTAGGAAAGATGACTTCTTCAACTTTCAAGAGCAAGTCCTTCTCAGTAGAGCACTTGTTAGATTTGGTTCATACAGATCTATGTGGACCAATAAGAACAAGAAGCATTCAAGGTGACAGATATTTCATGATCTTCACTTATGATTGTTCAAGGATGATGTGGGTCACATTCTTGAAGGATAAGAATGAAGCTTTTGGTAAATTCAAGGCATTCAGGACCTTAGCTGAGAAAGAGAGTGGAAAAAATATAAAATGTCTGAGAACAGATCAAGGCGGTGAATTAACTTCTGAGGAATTCACTAAGTATTGTGATGATAATGGTATCAAGCGACAACTTTCTGCACCAAGGACACCACAGCATAATGGTATAGCAGAGAGAAACAACCAGTCAGTGGTTGAAGCTGCTAGAACTATGTTGATACAAGGAGGTGTGGAAATATTTTTTTTGGAAAGAAGCTGTAAGTACAGATGTCTACACAATTAATCGAGTTCTGGTGAAAAGAGGTAAGGACAAGACCCCTTATGAATACTGGTATGGGAGATCACCTGATGTTAGCTATTTTAAGATATTTGGAAGAAAATGTTTTATTAAAAGAGGTGATTACATAAGCAAGTTTGAAGCTAAGAGTGATGAAGGCATATTTCTTGTCTATTCCACCAAGAGTAAGGCCTACAAATGCTTCAACAACCGGACACAGAGAATTGTTGAGAGTGTTGATGTTCATGTAGATGAATGTCCTGAAGTCTCTGAAGGAACCAGTTCTGAAAAAAAGGATGAAGATCCTTGCATTTTGCTTTTGGAACCTGAAACTGTTAAATCAGAAATCGGTTAAGCAAATCCTGATGTAGTTGTTCAACCGGAACAAATAATTTCAGAAGAAGATGATAATGAAGAAGCCGAACCTGGAGAGAAATATCATGTTATTCCTAGGTATGTGAGATTGAATCACAGTCTTGAATAGATTATTGGGGATAAGGATGTTGGAGTCCTAACTAGAAAGAGAATAAGAGAGAACTCTTGCATGATCTCCACCTTTGAACCTAGAAGTACTAAGGAGGCATTTGGTGATGATCATTGGGTTAAAGCTATGGAGGAGGAATTGGATCAAATTGAGAAGAACAACACTTGGACCCTGGTACCCCGACCGGTAAACAAGAATGTTATAGGTACTAAATGGGTGTTCAAAAACAAGTTAAATGAAGATGGTGTTGTAGTTCGCAATAAGGCAAGATTAGTCTACAAAGGTTATGTGCAAGAAGAAGGAGAATATTATAGAGAAACTTTTGCACCGGTAGCAAGAATGGAAGGTGTCGGAACTTTACTTGCATTTGTAGCTCATAAGAAGTTCAAGGTATACCTGATGGATGTTAAGTTTGAATTTTTTAATGGGATATTGGAAGAAGATGTTTGTAAAGAGTAGCCTAATGGTTATGTGTTGACAGATAAGGAAGACATGGTATGCAAATTGAATAAAGATTTGTATGGATTAAAGTAGGCACCCAGAGCATGGTATGAATGACTTCATACACATCTGATGAAGATAGGATTTGCTAGAACCAGTGATGACAGCAACATTTATCTCAAGTCTGAAGGAGATGAAATACTGGGTAGTGAAGTATTTGTTGATGACATTATATTTGGAGGTAATGATGACATGATTAATAGTTTTGCACATGAAATGAAGAATGAGTTTGAGATGTCATTAGTAGGGGAAATAAAAAATTTCATAGGCTTGCCGATACAGCAAATGAAGAATGGTATTTTCGTTACTCAATCTAAGTATGTGAAAGAGGTTTTGAAGACTTTTGGTATGAGTGATTGTAAACCAGTTGGAACCCCAATGGTTACAAGTTGTAAGTTGTCCAAGGAAGATGCATCTAAGTCTGTAGATGAAAAGGAATATAGGTCAATGATTGGCAAATTACACTATGTTGTTCACAGTCGACCAGATATTGCCCATGCAGTTGGTATTGTTGCTAGATTTTAGAAGAATCCAAAGGAAGCACATCTGATGGCAACCAAGAGAATTTTTTGATATCTGAAAGGTATTGTTCACTATGGGTTATGGTATCCATATGGTGGAAATTTTGATTTGAAGGCATACACGGATGCTGATTGGGCGGGAAATATTGATGACCGGAAGAATACTATCGATGGAGCATTCTTTCTAGGAGGAAGGCTAGTTTCATGGAGTAGCAAAAAGCAAAGTTGTACTTCACAATCTACTGCTAAAGCTGAGTATGTAGCACCTTATATGAATTGCACACAAGCTATTTGGATGAGGCACATTTTGGAAGGTTTTAAGATGGAAATCTCAGAACCAATAAAGATTTTGTGTGATAATACAAGTGCAATAAAAATTTC
The DNA here is from genome assembly GCF_030272615.1 of Cryptomeria japonica. NCBI lineage: Eukaryota > Viridiplantae > Streptophyta > Pinopsida > Cupressales > Cupressaceae > Cryptomeria > Cryptomeria japonica. The sequence goes on along the minus strand of NC_081411.1, from coordinate 770,151,544 downwards.
TAAAAATCTTGTTTTGCATGCATGGACTAAGCAAATTGAATTGAAGTATCACTTCTTGAGGGAAAAAGTTCAAAGTAAAGATGTTATCTTGGAGCATGTTTCTACCAAGGAGCAGCTTGCAGATATCTTTACCAAACCTCTGCCTAAGACCACTTTTGAGTATCTTAGAAGTCAATTGGGGGTTGTCCGTCTTCATGAAGTTAATTGAGCATGATGTTGATTGCATCAGTCTCTGAATTACTTGTAAAATCTTACATGGATTGATGAAGGAGTGGATGTATTCCACAGGGGGAGCATCAAGTTGCAGTATGTTGTTGATTTACAGTGAGAGCAGAATTGTCTGTTTTTACTTTCACTTTGGCATTGTTGTCAAAGGGGGAGAAAAATTATGTGATTGAGAAGAATTATGTGTCTGATTAGGTGAACCAATGGCAGGCTGAAGATAGACAGGGCAAGGTGAATACTTGGTAATGTAAACCAGGATTCCTATTCACCAATCTCAGCAACAATCAAAGGCATTGATATTTGTATTGCCATCAATGCCAAAGGGGGAGATTGTTGGCATTTTTAGTTTGTTGGCATTTTGCATATAGATTGCATTAATGATATGTTGTCATCGATGTCAATTGAACCGGTAATGGTATTCATGTTATTGTTGATATTGTTGTTTTTGATATTGGCTAGTAACCGGTAAGAGCTTTGTGGAAGACGTTGTAAAATAGTGTGTTAAGTTTGTGAGTTGAACTGGTAAACCGGTGTAAAGGGTTAAACCTTTCTATGCAATGTAACAGGTAAGCCTTATCAGTTGTTAAACCCTAACTGATCAACTTTGTTGGTTTATTATCTAATGAGCGGTAATTATGGAGACATGTGTGATCATTGTATGAGGATAAGTTCATATTGTTTTGGCGTGTTTGTTTGTTGTCTAGGGAAGGAGCAAAGTGGATTGCATCTAATGCATAGCGCGTGATGAGTTACAAAGTCTGATGAAGCGGTGATCATGGAGCGGTTGGAATTTTCTTGAAGAATGTGAAGAGATTGTTATGATTTCTAACGATCAAGATTGTACCGACTTGTTTGTAATCTCGATGATGAGAATTAGGTTTTTGTTGTGTTACCAACCTAATTAATTTGAATTTAAGGTCGATGAAGTTGTTTGTAAAAGTTGTTGGCAAGATTGGCAGAAACTTGTTGAGTGTTTAGCTACCTAACCGGTGAATGGATTTGCACTTTGAGTAAGGCAGATTGAAGCTTAAAAGGATCTGATCAAGAAAATGTAGTGCTATTCAGACAGATCAAGAAAACCTGTTGTTTTCTAACAATTACAACATAAGTGAAATCCCTTAACCAAGTAAGCTCTAACAAGCTTGGTTACTTATTAAATCCTCTAACAAGGTGGTCCATTAGCTTGGATTCTCAAATCCTCCAGCGAGGTTACTCCTAATAAGGTATTGTGTTTTTCATCAAGGCATATTTGTAAATCCCTTAACCGGGTGATTCGTAACTGGAATTAGTTCTTAACGGGACTTATTGTAAAACTTTAACAGGCTTGGCTCCTAACAGGGCGAACTTCAAAAGAGTTCAGATAGTTATCCTTGTGAGTCTCATCTCACTGTGTTTTTTACCTATTTGGATTTCCCACATATAAACATTTGTGTCAAGTGGTGAATGTTTTTGTGGTTATGATCTTATTTGTTGATTTGATTAACTTCTGATAAGGCATGATACCTAGAAGCATTGAGAGATGAATATGTTGAGATATGATTAAGCATTGTTGATGTTTACAAGATTGGAGTTGTTTACTGTTAAGTTGTCATAACAGTCAAACCGGTTGATGTCAAGTATTCTTATGAATATTGATCTTAACTGTGATATGTTTACTGTGTGATTGAATTTGAGTTTGGGAACTTTGTATCAGTTTTTCAGTATACTGATTCACCCCCCCGCCTCTTAGTATTCTACCGGATACTTATTCTTTCATCATACCATCATTTGGTACCTAACCTAGCTTTGTTTCCATGAGGTTCGTATTTAGAGTTTTTCTTCTAAAATTGTTGAGGTCAGTTTGACCTCCAAGAAGGAACTTGGATGAGAGGAGTACTTGAAATATAGAATACTGAAAAGAAATTAACATTAAGGATTATCTGTTTGAGTAAGGAGCCTACTACTCTTGGGTGTGAGCCTAGAAACATAACTTTATAGATCAAAGATTAGGCCCTAGTGTAATGAGGAGCTAGCTCCCTCAACCTCAATATTAGCATATAAAGAGCTTAACAGAAAGAACAAAACATTGATGAATTCTTTATGTTTAATGTGGTTGAGGATAGAGAGTGATAACAATGAATAGTGGAGTAGCGACCCTCTAAAGTAAAATAGTGAATTACATGATAACTGACCAAGGCATAAGGGGAGGGGAGAACCAACCTGTCGAATCCGTTTTGAAGAACAATCGCATTCTCACCTTCTTCAAAGAATTCGCTCATGAACATCTTATAATCTCTGATGCTACTTATAACCCCTTTGACACCTTCGCATTTTAGGTCCCTCACCTTGGCAATTAGCTCAGGGGTGACTTGGAATTGAATGCTAGCAATCTTCACCTCACCCTTTTTCCAGGAATTGCATAAACTAGTTGTGAGTACGATTGTATCCCCTCATAGCTTGAATGAACAACTCCCACAACTTCTCATTTTTCTTCAGATCATCACGTTTCCTAGGCTTCAAATGTTTCAAAGGGCCTCCCACCCTACCTTTTCTATCACAAATAGATAATATCCCTAAGCTGAAAAATGTACAAAGAAAGTTTTCGATTGAAGACCCAACTCAATATGTGGCTTGTTTGATACATTTGAAAGTATATGAAATCATAATAAGTTAAAGATAGCACACAAGCGAACTAAGCATCAATTAAATAATCCTTTCCCCTGGCGTACTTTGATAAAACTTGTCATTATTACATAGCATGCAAATATAAGGAAGGATACCATCTTGGGAATGATCACCTTCCCACTCCATATGCAGCATAGTAGAGAGGCTTGTACCAAAAAGATTTTCGACCAGGCTAGACACCCATAACATAACGATTTTATTATTATAACACATAGTCATAATAAATGACGAATTAAAATGACGTATCATTACAAATAATATTTCCTCTTTCATTAAACAAAAGTTCTTTCACCTTGGTTGAACAATGACTAAATTGAATACTCCTCCACTTAGTTAAGTGCCCAGTTTGAGACTTCATCTGCAATCTTATTTGATTCCCTGTAAACAAGCAAAACCTTGGATTGAAGAAATCTCCTTTGAATGAATTTGCTTTGTGCAATAATTCATCTAATATTCCACAAACAACTAGGAGAACCATTTAGGACATACACAATTAATTTAGAATCCCCTTCAAGAATAACTTTCTAATAATTAAGTTCCTTCAACCTTTTTAATCCCCACCACTCAACAAGGGCCTCAACATTATCACTGGTTCCAACTCCTAGGTTTCTCCCATAATATTCTATGAGTCTTCCTTTATCATCGCTTATGTCACCTCCTACACTAGATAACCCAGGATTGCCTTTGGAGCAGCCATTGAAATTACACTTAAGCCACCCTTCCATTGGAGGGTGTCATTTGCTCATTTCCCTTAGGAGATTTTTTTGCCAATTTAACTTTGTAAGGTCTTGGTTTAAACCTCAAACTTGTTTCAGCCTCATCTCAAAATAGAATGACAAGGTTTTAGAAAATCCAAAAGAAACAATATCGATGTTCTCTTTGATTTGTTGTTTAATCATCATAAACAAGTCATTAGCAAATTTTGATTGCTCCCTAAAGATGCAATTGTTTCTTTTCTTCCAAAGCCCCCAACAGACAAAAGGAGGACTTTGCTTCCAGAGGTCAACAATTAGAAAGGGCATAAGCTCCATGATTCCAAAAACTGTTTCATATTTTCAAGGATAACCCAACAAACAACAAAAATAGAGAGAACAACTGACCATATCTCCCAAGCAAAAGGAAAATGAAAAAAAATGTGCTCTATACTTTCAGCATCTTCATAAAAAAGAGAGCATCTATAGACAAACATGAACCCCCTCCTATTTAAATTATCAATCATGAGGATATTATGGAGAGCACTAATCCACCAAAACATATTAATCTTAAGGATTAGTTTCGGAATCCAAACATGTTGCCAATCGAAATTCTCTTTAGGAACATTTATCGAGAAATTATAGGCAAATTACACAAAACAGTTACCAAGGAGTTGGCCTTCCATATCCTTTCATCCTCCCTGATAGTTGAGATAAAGGAGCATTCTCCCATTTGTTGGCAAAGATCAGCCACTGCAATATCCCTATCATTTTGACAAGGAATATCATTAGACTGAATGTTATTTAGTTGGGCTCCAAAACCTTTCCACCTTGGCGGTTCATTGTTCCAATCCACATAATCATGCAAGAATTTACCATTACGTCTAATAGAAGTAGTTTTAATATGCTAAAACCTGTTAATAGAGGATAAAGCATCATCCCTATTCCACACAACCTCCCTGTTAGGGTACTTTTGCCATTCCCAACCAACATTCTATTACCTTTGATAATTTTCCTTATCTTCAATAGATTGTTCTAAACCACAGATCCATGAGGGAGAGTAGCATCATAAATAAAGTGATTGGATAACCCATTACTTAGGTATTTAGCTCTTATAATTTGAACTCTATCTTTACCACCTTCTGGGATTTGTCACTCGATTTTGGCTAAAAGAGCTTTATTAAAGATCTTGATTTGTTTAATTCCTAGCTCTCCAAGTCTCTTTGTTCTACATACCTTTTCCCGATTGACAAGAGAAATCCTAGATTTTTCTTCAATACATGTCCATAAAAATTTCCTTTAGATTTTCTCTATTTTTTTTCCCCAAGGCTAGCAGGAATTTTTAAAAGGGATAAATAGTAAATTGAGACGTTCTGTAAGGAAGCCTTTAACAATTTAAATTTCCCTGCCTGACTTAGAAGCTTTCCTTTCCAACCTACAAGCTTCTTTTGAACTCTTTCAACAATGTAATTCCAAAAATTAGTGGTTGGATTTTTAGAGATAAGGGGGAAGCCCAAGGTAGGAATCCGGGAGAGAGGCATAGTTACATCTCAAAATTTGAAGAGTTTTGCATTGAAGGTTTGGGGAGGTATGAAAGAAATATAACTTACTTTGGGGAGGTATGAAAGAAGTATAACTTACTTTTACTATATTTATGTGTTGACCTGAAGGCTGATATCAAGGCATATCCATTCATAATTTCCTTCCATCGAATAGCTTCCACTATAGAGGCTTCTCCAAAAATGATAGTGTCATCGACAAATTAAGAAGGATGAGTATAAAAATGTTATAAACCAACAAATAAGATTTTGTCCATAAAAATTAGTTAGTCTAATTAAGTGTGCATTGTGGCATGTTGAGTTTTCCTTGGAGTAATCCTTCCATTGTTGTTATATTGAGATATCATATAAAAATCAATCATTTATCTCTTAGACCTCATATTATGAGGTCCAAAGTGAGGTTTTGTGGTCTTTCTACAAGAAGACCCTACCCTTGACAGACAACATCACTTGTGATACTTTCACACATAAATGTGCTAAATGCCTAAGGAACCCCAACTAGTATAGACATTTTCTCTGCCTTTAACAATTTATTAAAATTTTCACACCTTCATTACCATTTTTAAGTTTCTTTGTTTTCAGGATTCGTGGTTTATTCAAACAATGTATTGTCTTTAGTAATTGGCATGCTCTGCTTTTCCCTTAATCATAGCCACATCAATTCCTATAATTTTACAAGAAATCCATAGTGTAATTAGATACTCTACAAACACTGCAGACATTCATGTTCCGCGTAAAATTGTCAAGTATGTCATTTAATTTATGATGTTAAAGATGCTAAAATATCCTTTATAGATATTGAAAATTAAGTTTAAGCTCTGAGCCAAAGGCCATTGTTCTTGGTTGTTTACAATTTCAACATTTATAATAGGTATTGAATAAAATAATGCTATGATATTGCTATCAGGGTTCAACTGTGTAGTTTTTGAGTCAAGCTCATTGACCCATGTTTCATGAATAGTGATTCACAAGAACCCATCTCTCATGAGAATGAATGGTCCACTTAGCACTCATTGCATCTAGGTGATGCTCACAAGGGTGAAGCATTGGGCCTTCCCGGGAGGTCACCCATCCCAGTACTATTCCAACTCAAGTGCGCTTAACCACGGAGTTCCCCCCAAGGTTAAACCCACTTAGCTTGCAACCCCATTTGCTGTTACAAAGTCAATATCTTGGAACTTAGGTAGGAGAAACAAGAAGCAATTAGTCAACCACAGTGGTGCTAAATGGCTTGAATAGTTTTGCATCAACAACTATTTAACAGACTTAGCAAATAGTACCCACGATTCCTACACCTGTGAAAACAATCATTGATTATGTTGTTGACCAAGAAAATCATAGAAGTGCAAGCCCGCCTGAAACTTATATTATAAAGCAACACTGGAAGGATGGAATCCAATGGAATAAGCCCAATAGCCCCCACGAATGTATTGATGTCTCCAAAGAAAGGTAGAATGGCTGCAAAAAATGCACAGATTATTATGTACAAAGACCTCAGAACTAACCTAGGAAGGAGGTTTTGCAGTGAAATCACACCCATCCTCACATCTACTAATTTCTTTACTAAGTTTTCGTAGGTCACTTGACAGTACACCTTATTTTCCATCAAGAATTAGAGGAGGATTATCACTATTAAACAATTTCTTGGAACTTAAGTAGCAGAAAAGAGAAACAATTAGCTAATTACAGTGGTGCTAAACAGCTTGAATAGTTTTGCATCGACAACTATTTGCCGAACTGAGGAAATAGTACCCATGATTCCTACACCTGTGAAAATAATCATGATTAAGCTGTTGACTACAAAAATCATAGAAGCACGATCTGGCCTGAAACTTATATTATAAAGCAGCATTGGAAGGATGAAATCCAATGGAATAAACCCCATAGCCCCCACCAATGCATTGATGTCTCCAAAGAAAGGTAGCATGGCTGCAATAAATGCACATATTATGATGTACATAGATCTCAGAAATAGCCTAGGAAGTAGATTTCGCAGTGAGAAGACGCCCATACTCACATCTGCTGAGTTCTTCTCTAAGATTTCATAGGCCACTTGACAGTACACCTTATTTTCCATCAGCAATTAGTGGAGGATTATCACCATTAAACAGAGTCAAATTAAAGCAACAAGGATACATCAGCTTACCAGTGTTACAGCGAAAAGCTGTAAGAGTATAAAAATCACAGCCATAGAAAGCAACCAAACAGGTACTAGAGCTATACCCTCATCATCTGGCATAAGATTTTCCAATATGTTATCACGGACATTATTGCCAAATGCCCAGTAGCCTGATACTGCAACACTGTAATATGTTGCCATTATTACTCCATAGCACATGCATAGCCCTTTAAGCATCTTCCCTGTAAGTGGAGGGGCAAGTGTTGCCTATATAATGCAGAGAATGAAACACAATTTCTTTAGGCACAATAATGACAGTTTCATAATCTAGTAAATAAAATCTTCGAAATGACAATACAAAGCCAAAATACCCAAAAATAGTCATAAACAAGCAGATATATTTGATAGGAACAACATGCCACTTTATCCCAGTGGACATTGAAGTCATCTCTTCACATCTCAATAACAGCCTCTTCAGAGGGGTCCAATTGTGAAAGTAAAGAAGGTGACATTTAGTCAGAAATTAGATGATAAAGAGAATAAAGTTTAGTGCTCAACCTGTATTTCAGGGAGAATACCATTGCCAAATGCGGTCCCCATCATGGACACAGCTTTGAATCCACTGAAAATACGGATGATTTTTGACCCAGTAGGGGAATAATCTTTTGACTGAGCTTCACTTGAATAGCCTGTAGAAAACACTCTTAAATTTATTTTTTCTTTTTTCTTTTATTGCTTTCAAAGTTTTAATTGACCGAAATAGGTGTTAAATGGAACTTGCAAAATCAGGAATACTGAATTTGAAAATTATATTGTGTCCACACTAATTTATCCGATTACAATGCAAGAGCTATACGCCTACCTCAGAAGAAGGGACGTAATATGAATTGTTTTTTGAGATATTGATTGATCAATTTGGTGTTCAACAGAATTAATAAAATCAGGAATACTTACTGAGTAAAATAGTACCTGCAATGATACATGCAATCACGACGCAAAAGCTGTACCCCAAGCTTAGAAACAGAGATGCAGAGTTGATATATCTTAGAGAATGGAATGAAGGTAATTGAGACAACAAGATCATAACCACGGCCACCATGATTATGAAATGATGCAAGTTTAGATTTCCATCAGGATCCAAATCTGAGTACATCACCTACACAGACATCAAATTCACACCATGAGCTTTTCTTTTCTTCAAAAAAATAATGAAGCAGAAATTTTATGAAGATGTGCACGAAACAGACAGAAAATTACAGGAATGTATTCAAAAAACATGCTTGACAAATTCCCCTAGACCACAAACATAATTCCCATCAATAGCCATACTACCTTCGGTAAGCAGAGATCCCACCACTGCACTTTTTTTATGTAAAAGAAGCCATTTTTAATAAGAATTTTTAGGTTATATACATGAAGCCCAAAGAATGGCAAAATTTTCCAAAGCACCTTATTGAGGGATCATAGCAACACAACTTCTTGTTAATATTTAAGTGAATGTCCAGGATATAGCAAAGCCTGCCATGCAACCATTAGTAGTAATCACAAGCAGAGGAGATCCTTTAATCCAACAAACAATGTTACAGATTTAAACATCCGAAAGAAGACTATACTATGAAGAGCATATCAAGGCCTTGATCAACATAGAATATGTTCTTTGTATATGTAGGATTTTATACATGTTCATCATCTCACAATTTCAGACCAAGGGATCCATTTACCATTAGCAAAGATATTCGAAAAAGTTGCAATCCCCTTGATGAACCAATGGCTAGCAAAGCTACAAAACAACCTCTAATAGCAAGAGATTCAGTAAACCATTACTGAAGATGTTAGCAAAAAGTTGCAATCCCCTTATAAACAAAGGCTAGCAAAATGACCTCTAATATAAGCCTTGGATTTTTTTATTATACTGCAGATCCCACCATATGAATTTAAACTTATATAGTGTCAAACCAAGAGAAAAAAATCTATCTTAACCACTAAATGCTTCACAAATTCCCCACCTCTCCAAAGACAGAAATGTTTGAGCTAACAAATATCATGCTAAAAGGAGTAAACATCAGGTCTACAGAACTAATCCCTTTCCACTCAAGTTTTCCCATATGGAAGCCCTTAGAGATGTTGTATCTAGCTAGAAAATCCCAAGGTTCATTGGCATTAAAGACCCTTGATGTTTAAATCCACTTAACTGCTTAGAGGATGCCTTGAAGTTTTAGGTTTGACAAACCTATCCCAACAACTCTCTTGTGTTTCACACAAGTTCTCCATGCAATTGCATGTATTGTCTCATCATCTCCACCATTGAACCACAAATTTTCATGTAGCTGGCATGCACTAGCATTATAAGCAACCAACAAGAGGCATAATAAATATTTTATGAAAGAATTTTTTGACAAACTTGCAGTTGGAGGTAAATATCCCTAACATTCACTAACCCTCTTGTAGACTTTCTCACGCCCACTACCTCATGTCCTTGAGAGAGTGTGTGTGTCAAGGGAATAATATCTAGCAATCCTACAAGATGAGAATATGAGAGCTTTTTAATTCAATAGTGTAAGTTCTTTTCTGTCAATGTTTCGGATCACAATTGTGATCCAACTCTCAATTATTTCCTTATGTTGATGATGGATCACTGAGTGTGATGTCAAACTTTGATGTAAAAAAACTTACACTATTGAATCTAAAAGCACTCATATACTCATCTTCTTGGACTGTGGAAAACCGATGCCTACTATTAATCCTTTGAGAGCCAGACCATTCACACCCTTGATAAACAGCCCAATATAGGGGTTTTTCATCTCATCCCAACATGAAGTATCATGGATAGGAAATATGCTTTCCTAAAGCTTAACAATAGTTAGTGTTGATGTGTTTTTTATGCACAATCCAACACAGAATAAAATACCAAGGTATCTTATCCTCTCTTGATTAAACTCAAATGCTATGCTTCGCGATCAAATGAGACAACTCCAAGGTTTCTACTGTCAGGTCTTGACTTGTGGCTAAGCTCAATTGGTTGATGTGATTGTTGGTAATCCAAGGGGACTTACATTGAATACTTGAATGCTTTAATTGCTGGAACTTAGATTATAACTACTTGATTGGAGAATTAAAAAAGCACAAAAGAGGTGGGTTTAGAACGACTATGCTACTCCTAAGCTTGCAAGAAACAATGAATAATCTTTGGTGAAACCCCACTAAGCCTTGCTTTGACATGCAAAGCAACAACTCCACAAAGCTTAGTGCGATCTTCTAAGGAAATTAGATGATTTCCAAATCATTATCAAACATAGACACCATTAATTGAATGCATATCAATGATTGAATAACAATTGAACTTAAGCTCATTCAAGTATTCTAGTTGACCACACAAGGCGAATTTGCAATCAACAAACTCCTAGTGGCATGGATTACAAGTTTCACCATGAATCATGCACAACGCTCTATCATTCAACTAATCAACATGAAATCAAATGAGAAGTAGAAACCATGTAGCTTGTTGAACTAACACATTTCACCATATCTTCAATGAAAAGAGTATATCCATTTACAAGCCTTAGCAACGATTTCCTCTTCTCTTCCTATTCTACTTTAGCTACTATCTGCTATTAAACTACTCTTGGACTACTAACTAAACTATTAGCCTCCTATTCACTATTCACTATTAACCTTTACAAATGAGAAGTTTGAGCCATATATAGAGAGCTCATTACAATTCAAAGGCTCAAATCAATTTGAGATCAATGGTCAAGATTTCAAGATGAAACCCTAATTAGGGTTTGTTACAACAAACTCTCCTTAGCCAATGAAATAATTAAAATATTTGGACACATGTCTTCTCTTGAATATTTGACCAATAGATAGTGCGGGTAGGTACATTGGAGTTTGTGTCCCCATGGGTGAATCGGGTACATTGCATCTAGACATGTTGATGTGGAACTCCTTGATTTGGTGAGTGGTGACTAGGATGACACCTCAATTCGCTTGTACTTGGTAGATCAACACAAAGTGTTTGAGAAATATCTCTTGATACTCAACATCTCAAGTTTCAGCAGTGATGATGATGAAGGCATGTCCCCAAATATATTGTGTTGTTTAAGGTAATCTTCTAACTTTGATTAATTCTTCTAGAACTATTCTCTTCCTTGATCATGTTTGATGTAGACTATGTGATGCCATTGGTTGATCTTGTCTTGCTCATGATCCTATCTCGGTGAATGATACACCTGGTTGGAGTTAACTCCTCAATGCACTAACTTTGATTCTTGGATTCCCGAAGGGAATTCAAGATTGTTAAAAAATTTCTCCCTTGAGTGCCTTCATTTTCATGTTGCATTTACTCTATCTCTCATGTTGCTAATATTGATGTTGACCTCCTGTCACACTTGACTTTAATTTGAACACACTGGCATTGATGCATGAGTCTTAATCTCCTTCAAGTGATAGAGTTCCTTCTTCCTTGGTTCTTGTTGATGCGTGTTTTATGCACATAACATTTCAGAATAAAATACCAAAGTAATTTACCCTCTCTTGAACAAAATCATCTCAGATGCTAAGGGTAAGATCAACTAAAATGATTCCAAGGTTTCTACATGTCAGGTCATAACGAGTGGGTAACTCAATGGTCGATGTGAATTGTTGTGTTCACTTGGGGACTTACACAAATGTTCGGATTATCTTATTTGATCATGAAATATGCGGAATTTGTGCTGTGACAACTTAGGATTTAGCAATGTAGTTCCGGACTTAATTCCTACTAAAAAATGGGCAAAAGGAATAGGGTTCAGGAAATCTATTATAAGCCCAGGAATGTAGTAAATGATGAACAAATTTAATGGAATCAAACTAGGCAGGGTCTCACAAACAGGTATGGACACAAGCTTAGTGCAATCGTCTAAGGTATACTCAAGGATTTTCAGAATATTTCCATCAAACGTTGACACCATCCAAGTTGATGCTTGTCAAGGGATGCGTAATAGTTGAAGTTAAGCTTACTCAAATTTCCAGTCGACCACACAAGGCACACTTACCAACGGCAAGAGGCTAGTGGTATGGATTAAGGATTCCACACAAATATATTCAACAAAGCTTTCACTTTGTTGGTGTAAATAAATATTCATTATAGATATTATTACACTTTATTTAAGTTAACTTAGGATAATGCATCTCTTTGTAGTTTGGATTTGAGACACTTAGGGAAGTGTGCACATAGGGATATAGCTTGTGGGAGAAATTCCACCTTTTGCGGTCTTATTTTGCTGTTACACTCCACATTCGGTGGGTCATCCACCTCTTGTGGAATATTATATTATTTCTCCTACCTACCCCTAGTATTTCTTACCTACCCGTGTTTCTCATTGAGCCACATGTCATGATTGTGTGCTCATACATCCATATGGCCTTGCCTATATAAGCAGGCCTATATTCATTGTATTGGTGAATCCAGTTGATCATTTGCATATTGATGAGAATACATTCTTGTCATTCTTTTGTCTCTCTTTTATACTTTTCATTGTGCCCTTGATCTTGGCAAAATCTCACATGGTATCAGAGCCATTAGAGTGTCATTGGTTTGTCAATTGAGAGAAATTTGATGCTATTTGGGGTTGTGTATTTTGGAGCTTTTTGTTGCAGGTTATTATTGAAGCTTGATGGGTCAAATATGAGGTTACCATTGGATTGAGGAGGTCCAAGAAAGTCATTTTTGCCTTTTGTTTCATCCAAATCAGACTACGGAGGCCAAATCTAGAGGCATTTGAAGTTTGAAGCTGCGGCGGAAATTTTCCAGAAATTATAATTTTCCAAGCAATTTTCAAATAGCAATATCTCACTCATCCGGACTCCTTTTTTCAAGAATTTGTTTTTGTTTTGGGGTAGAATTTTGTGATCTGTACAGTGGTGCAGGAGTTTTCTGATTTTCGGATACATTTTTTTCTGAAATCATGAAATTCCGATTTTTTCAACTTTGGAGGCTTCGTTAGGGCTCATATGGACTCCTTTTCAGGTGCCATTTTTTTTAAAAGTGCATTATTTTTTGTCTACTTTCATAATCTGCCATTAGTTTGCAGTGATTGTGATTAGAAATTGTCCTTTCACTATTTGGTCAATTTTTGACCTATTTGGTACTTGTATTTTGCTTGGATCTCAGTTTAGATCACTAGCAGCATTTGTTAAAGTCTCTTATATCTCATTTTGAAAAGTTGTAATCATTGAAATTAGAAGTTCACTTTGCCATTATTTGCAAGTGCCAACATGATCTTTTTATGGGGGGTCAGTTGTTCATTTATATCTCTTGGTGAAATTCCATTCGAAGGCATCTTCATCGACAATATTCTACAGTGCTTCTTTGTTGGTGGCATCATTTTCATGTTTCCACATTTGAATATTTTATCATGATGTATGCTCTTGCATGAGCAATGTTGTACTCGCACTATCATAAAGTGCCACACCTCTTTGTATCTTGTTATTGTTGACTATTTGATGTAATCCTCTTGTACACATAGATTAGGAATATCTTGTGAGACTTGGTGCATGGCTCCAGTTGAGACTTAGATTGTACACATTTGTGCATGACTCCTGTGAGACTTGGATTGTACTGGTATTTTTGCTATTTCTGAGTATCCAAATGATGCTCACAGCAGGTTGTCTCCATGCTTGATCTTCATTTTGTTGCAGGGAGTGATTCATCATCATCGACTTGGTACCTGGTTTTGTCACACTTTGACATTATTGGTGCAGCATAGGCTCTCTTTCTTCCTTATGGGGAGGTATTTTGGTCATCATCATTGGACCATCTTTGCAGGAGATTCGACATTGAGGGAGGGCTTCATGGTCTCTTCTTCTCTCTTATGGGGGGATATGTTTTGTTTTTCTCATTCATCATTGACAGCATTGTTTTCTTTCATCATCTCTCTTTTGGGGGAGGGGTTTTTCCCATTGGGTTTTCTCTCTTTCTCCGTTTATGGGAGATTGCATTTGCATTTGTACATGGGTACTTAACATGGCCATGTAGCTGGGACCCATCTTGCATTACTTAGTTACATTGTAGACTTTAGTGCATTCCCCTAAGTTGCACTTAAGGGGGGTGTTGGTGTAAATAATTATTCATCTTGCATATTATTACACCTTACCTAAGTTTACTTAGGAAATGCATTTCATAGTGTTAATGCATTAGTAGCTTCTGCAAGATAAGATTTTCCTAACTCGTTAATCTCCTCTATTCTGTTTTGGTTTACTCATCTATGCTATTAGATTATCTGATTTCTGCTTTCCAAACTGAATATGTTTATCAGACTGTAACTTTGATCTTGATTATGATATTGATATTGGATAAAGATGGATTAGATCGACGACCTGCTTAACATAGTTAAGCGTCGATCTAAATGCTATCGGGTTACATATTAATGTCGATTCATTTATGAATCGGCATTAATATACTATCGGGGTATTAACCCGATAGCATATAATGCTATTAGTTATTGTTATTATCGATCCATTATAATCTACTTTAACACCGATTCATTATCGGGTATGTTTATATCGATCTGTTAACATATACAAATGGCACCGATTAGTTATATCGATAGACAGTCACGACCAAGTGACATCTTGGTCGGACATGTCTAAAAGACATGTCCGATCAAGGTGCCACTTGATCGTGACTGCCTTGCTATATATACATCATTCAAAAGAAAAGGAATGACATTGAAATCGATACATGTTCATCCTTCAGACCTGTAGAAAAGAAAGACGATAATATTATTGTCATAATAATAATACCAAAATCAGAAATACACTATCTAGCATATAACTTGTTTATTAAATTGGAAATTGCAATAACATTTACATGGTATCAGAGCCAAGTTGATCGAACTTGAGGCTATTCAATTTTGTGAATAATTTAAGAACAAGGTTATATACTACATCACATTTCTCCAATGGCCAGTGCTATCAGATTCGAAGACAGACTTGGAGGTGGCGATGATTTTTCAGCCTGGAAGTTCAGAATCTAGATGATCTTAAAGGAGAACAAAGTGGATTCATTTGTTCAAACTAAAAATGATCAACCTGAAAATGAATCTGACAAAACCGCATGGATTGAAGGAAATGAAAAAGCCATCAAAATAATAGTTGATGGGGTGAGAAACAACATAATGCCCATCATAAGAAAACATCAGACAGCCTATAAAATGTTCAAAGCACTTGAAAGCACATTTGAGATATCGAATGCAAGTCGAACTCTGGCATTAAAACGAGAAATAAATCATATCACCATGAACAAGGGGGAGACAATCAATGCCTACTTTATGCGGATATCAACTCTAAGAGATGAACTAGCAACTCTGGATTACGAAATCCAAAGCAAAGAATTAACACTCATTGCTCTAGATGGGTTGCCTAGTGGATGGAGTACATTCATCCAAGGCATCAGTACAAGGTCCAAATATCCTAAGTTTGAAAGATTAAGGGACGATTGTCTCCAAGAAGAATCAAGATTGAACAAGATGGGAATAAAACAAAAGAACATAGATAAAGACTTTCAAGTCCTAAATAATAACACAAATAAGACAACCAAGAAGAAGCAATTTAGGAAGAGGAAGGGTCATCAAGGCAAGAACACTTCAAAGAGAGACCTATCACATATTCAATGCTATAGGTGCGATAAGTTCGGGGACTTTGTTGCGAAATGTCCAGAGAGAGCCAAACAAGCCACATTTGCCAGAGCAAGAAAATCTAAAAGAGAAGATAACTCCCAGAACTATGTCCTCTACTCAGCACTTACAAGCCATGCATCAAATAAGTCTAACTCCTAGGTGATCGACAGCGGTTCATCCAGACACATTACAGGGTTTAGAGAAGTGTTAGACTCCATGACAGAGGATAATGAAGAGGAAGTAACCATCGGAGATGATTCCTCACATCCAGTTGGAGGAATTGGTTCTTGCACCATCAAATTGAAGACAGGCATATCATTGCAACTCGAAGGAGTACTGTATGTCCCCGGCATCAAGAGAAATCTAGTCTCCATATCAGCCCTAGAAGATAACGGATACAGAGTAACCTTCATGGAGAACAAGGTGTTGGCTTGGCCGAAAAATTCTTCCATCATGAAAGCTACAGTCATTGGTCAAAGACGAGGCTATTTGTATGAGTTGTGCACAGAGCCCAACCTAGCCCTGATTCACGAAGCAACAAATGCAAATGAGGTCTAGCATAGAAGACTAGGCCACCTGAATTATAGAGCTTTGTCATCTATGGGAAACCTTATCACAGGTTTACCTAAGTTGCAGCAATATCATTCAGAGGCATGCAAGGGATGTGCCCTAGGTAAAAATATCAAGGGTGCCTTCCATAATAGTACTAAGAAAACAAGCAAAGTATTAGAGTTAGTTCATTCTGATGTATGTGGACCTATGTCAGCTCCCTCTCTAGGAGGATGTTTGTATTATGTAATATTTGTTGAGGACTACTCTAGGAAAACTTGGATCTACTTTCTGAAGTGTAAAAAATCAAAAGAAATCCTTAGCAGGTTTAAAGAGTTTAAATCATTGACAGAGAACTACTCAGGTAATAAAATCAAAACCCTAAGGACTGATAATGGGGGGGAATACACATCAGAATTATTTAGAGATTTTTGTAAAAACTCAGGGATTAAGAGGGAGCTAACAATACCTTATAATCCTCAACAAAATGGGGTAGCTGAGAGAAAAAATAGGACAATTGTAGAAGCTGCCAAAGCCATGATTCTTGATCAGAATCTAAATATCAATCTTTGGGCAGAAGCAACTAACACTGTTGTGTATATCCAAAACAGATGTCCTCACTCACATCTTGAAGATAAAACTCCTGAGGAAGTATTTACCAAACTAAAGCCAAATATCAGTCACCTTAGGATATTTGGGTGTCTTGTCTATATACATGTACCTAAAGAGAAAAGACTAAAACTAGAAGCTTCTGGAAAAAGGGGAATACTTGTAGGATATAGCGAAACATCCAAAGCCTATAGAATATATATACATAGTCAGAGAAATATTGAACTTAGTAGGGATGTAATCTTTGAAGAAGACTTAGCCTTCAAAAGAGCCCTAAGTACAATAGAGCCTGAAATCTATATCCCCGCTCCTAACATAGAAGAAGACCCCACTCCTGAGCTTCAGAGGGAGAATCTTGAGGAAACCATAGGTGAAACTTCAAACACACCTAGAGAAAACCTCAAGAAAAGACCTCTATGGGCCACCAAGACTGTAGCAGAAGCTCAGAAGTTTGCTGCTCCTTCAGAAACCTTCAGGGAAAGCAAAAGACCTAATAAATTCAATAGCTATGTTGCTCTTATGAATGATCTCTCTAAAACTGAACCAAACAATGTATCAGATGCACTTAAACATCAAGTATGGAAGGATGCCATGTCTGAAGAGTATCAATCCATTATGAAAAATGATGTTTGGGAGATTGTTCCTAGGCCAACCAAGAAATCTGTGGTTTCATCTAAATGGTTATTCAAAATCAAACATGCTGCAAACGGTAGTATTGAGAAACACAAGGCCAGATTTGTAGCCAGAGGATTCTCACAAAGGGAGGGAATAGACTATGAAGAAACCTTTGCACCCGTTGCCCGGTATACATCAGTGAGAGCTGTATTAGCCATTGCAGTAGCAAAAGGATGGAAGGTACACCAAATGGATGTTAAGACAACATTTCTAAATGGTGAGATCTCAGAAGAAGTCTACCTAGAGCAACCTGAAGGGTTTGAAATTTATGATGCAGAGTCTCATGTGTGCAGACTTAAGAAAACTCTCTATGGGCTTAAACAGGCCCCCAGGGCCTGGTATGAAAGAATTGACACCTATCTCTCAGGACTAGGCTTCTATAAAAATGATGCAGATCCTAATCTCTACTACAAAAGAAATAAAGATGATATGCTAATGTTGATTTTATATGTTGATGACTTATTAATCACAGGAAATTGTCATCTTATATATCAATGCAAGAATGATCTATCCAAAGAATTTGCTATGAAGGACTTAGGACTCCTTCATTACTTCCTAGGATTGGAAGTATGGCAGAATTTTGACAATATTATACTAAACCAAGGAAAGTATACCTTGGACATTTTGAAGAGATTCGGAATGCATAACTGCAGACCCATGACGTCTCCCATGGAAACAAATTTACATAAACTTAGGGAAGCAGCAGTAGAGTCACAATCCACTGATCCTACACTCTACAGACAGATGATTGGGTCCCTGATGTATCTGGTGAATACAAGGCCAGATATCTGTTATGCTGTCAATGTCTTAAGTCAGTTTATGTGTGAGCCTAAGGAAATTCACTTGATTGCAGTGAAACACATTATGAGATACTTACAAGGTACTCTAAACCTTGGTCTCAAATATGAGAAAGTCAATCTAGACCTACACGGATTTACAGACTCAGATTGGGTTGGGAGTGTGACTGATAGGAAAAGCACTTCAGGGTGTTGCTTCAATTTAGGATCAGCCATGATATCTTGGATCAGCAGAAAACAGTCTTCTGTAGCTCAGAGTTCCACCGAGGCCGAGTACATTGCAGCTTCCATGGCTGCTCGAGAAGCAGTATGGCTTAGGAAGTTGCTTGTGGGACTATTTGGTGAACCTATGAAACCCACTGTCATCCATTGTGATAACCAGAGCTGCATAAAGCTTTCTATAAATCCAGTATTTCATGACAGATCCAAGCATATTGAGATTCCATACCATTATGTGCGAGACATGGTAGACAAAAATGTGATCAAATTTGAATATGTTAGCACAGGAGATCAGACTACAGATATTCTGACCAAACCACTTTCCAGAGTGAAAGTTGATCACTTCAGAAAAGGTTTAGGTATGATAGAAAGGTAATCTGCTTTGTAAATAAGATGTTTAATGTGTAAACTTCTTTTGTCATGTTGGGACATTCTGGGTTTCACCCCTTGTATTCATATCTAAGAGGTGACAATCTCTCAGATTATGAACACTTGTATGTAGACATCATAAGGTGACAATCTTATGATTCTCTAAACCAATTATCATGTTGGATATCTGGTATGTCATGGATGTGCCATGATGATGTTGTGATAAAATATTTGTAAGAAATGTTTGTGCACATATCACAACCTAGATAAGATGAGAATCTAACCATCCTCATATGTTTATCCTTAGTATTGCGTGTTTAGGCAATACTGATATCACGTGTTTAGGTGATATCTTGTCATAATGAAATGATGAATCTTTTATATCAAACGGTTAGGTGATACTCTATGTCACATGCTTAGAGTGATACTTTATATTTGTATATTATGTCCTGATGATACTTCATATCATATGTATAGATGATATATATTCTTGGAGACTGACATTATGGAAAAAGAAATGTGATGCAGGTTACTTTATCTATCTTCCAAAGCTAAGAGGGAGTGTTAATGCATTAGTAGCTTCTGCAAGATAAGATTTTCCTAACTCGTTAATCTCCTCTATTCTGTTTTGGTTTACTCATCTATGCTATTAGATTATCTGATTTATGCTTTCCAAACTGAATATGTTTATCAGACTGTAACTTTGATCTTGATTATGATATTGATATTGGATAAAGACGGATTAGATCGACGACCTGCTTAACATAGTTAAGCGTCGATCTAAATGCTATCGAGCTAGTAACCCGATAGCATATTAAGTAACCCGATAGCATATTAATGTCGATTCATTTATGAATCGGCATTAATATACTATCGGGGTATTAACCTGATAGCAGATAATGCTATTAGTTATTGTTATTATCGATCCATTATAATCTGCTTTAACACTGATTCATTATCGGGTATGTTTATATCGATCCATTATAATCTGCTTTAACACCGATTCATTATCGGGTATGTTTATATCGATCTGTTGACATATACAAATGGCACCAATTAGTTATATCGATAGACAGTCGCGACCAAGTGACATCTTGGTCGGACATGTCTAAAAGACATGTCCGATCAAGGTGCCACTTGATCGTGACTGCCTTGCTATATATACATCATTCAAAAGAAAAGGAATGACATTGAAATCGATACATGTTCATCCTTCAGACTTGCAGAAAAGAAAGACGATAATATTATTGTCATAATAATAATACCAAAATCAGGAATACACTATCTAGCATATAACTTGTTTATTAAATTGGAAATTGCAATAACATTTACACATAGTAGTTTGGGTATGAGGCACTTGGGTGTTTGTGCCACGTTGGGATAGTGTGTGTAGGAGAATTTCCACCTTTTGTGGACTTATCTTGTTGTTACATTCCACATTCAGTGGGTGATCCACCTCATGTGAAATATTATATTGTTTCTCCTACCTACCCACACCTATTTCCTACCTACCCTTGTTTCTTATTGAGCCACATGTCATGTTTGTGTGCTAACATATCCATATAGCCTGCCTTATATAATTTGGCTCATATTCATTGTATGTAACGATTGATGATCCAGATGATCAGTATTTTCATCTTGATAGAATACAATTTATTCCTATCATATATTTTGTCTCTCTTATTTGTGTTTTCCATTGCCTCTTGATCTTGGCAAAATCTCACATGGTATCAGAGCTGGTCCAAATCTCAATTCCTATCATATATTTTGTCTCTCTTATTTGTGTTTTCCATTGCCTAGTAGCCAGGACCCATTTTGCAGTATTGACTTGAGTCTTCATTCCCCTAAGTTGCACTTAAGGCGGGGTGTTGGTGTAAATAAATATTCATTATGGATATTATTACACTTTACTTAAGTTAAATTAGGATAGTGCATCTCTTCGTAGTTTGAATTTGAGACACTTAGGGAAGTGTGCACATAGAGATATAGCTTGTAGGAAAAATTCCACCTCTTGTGGAATATTATATTATTTGTCCTACATACCCCTAGTATTTCTTACCTACCTGTGTTTCTCATTGAGCCACATGTCATGATTGTGTGCTCGTACATCCATATGGCCTTGCCTATATAAGCAGGCCTATATTCATTGTATTGGTGAATCTAGTTGATCATTTGCATATTGATGAGAATACAGTTTGTTCTTGTCATTCTTTTGTCTCTCTTTTATACTTTTCATTGTGCCCTTGATCTTGGCAAAATCTCACACACTTAATCTAATAAACATGAAAACAAATTCTAATCTAAGATTGTAATATAACTTGGAGGAATTGAGAACCATGAATGCAAAGACAACATTTGAAGAGAAAAATCACAAACAATTGAACAATGATTTAGATTCAAATAGCTGCAGCATATACCAACAATTCTACAAAAACTCTCTCTTACAAGTGAGAGGCAATGAGGTATATATAGAATCTCTTACAAAATGGATGGCCAAGATTAAAACTAAATCAAGGGTCAAAATCATGCCAACAAAACCCTAGAATTGCTCTAATTAGGGTTTACATCAAAAATGGCGCCACCAACATATGGGCCAATAAAAAGATACCTAATCATCAAATAGGGGATCTTCTAGAAGATTCCTCCCTAGATCTCTCTCTCCTAGCATACTCCAAGAATCTAGCCAATACAGAATCTAACTCTTCCATGGAAATGCTAGGTAAGGTATCCTGCTGCAAATCAATCACGTCCAATGAATCTGAGCAAGCGTCCAAAGTGTTCTCCCAATTTGGCATGAGCTTCTGCGAACTATGAACATGAATCAACAAAGAGACCAAATCATCCATCTGACTCTTCTTCAAAGAGTCCAACTAACAAAAATACATAAGTTTCATCTTGTCTCTTAATTCAACTAAGTGTAAACCACTAGCATTACTAACATCAACACCCAATAATTCCTCAATTGAGGCAAAGATCTTCATCTGAATGTCCTGAATGGATCCTTCCATCTCTGTACAACTCTACTGGGTGTTCTCATAAGTTGATTTCTTCATGGCCAATGAGCAATACCAACCATGGAAATCGTATCTGTCTCCACTGTGCACATTCATCCGAATGTCCTGAATGGATCCTTCCATCTCTGTACAACTCTACTGGGTGTTCTCATAAGTTGATTTCTTCATGGCCAATGAACAATACCAGCCAAGGAAATCGTATCTGTCTCCACTATGCACAATATTCTCGCTGATCAACGTGGACTTGGGAATAT
The DNA here is from genome assembly GCF_030272615.1 of Cryptomeria japonica. Taxonomy (NCBI): domain Eukaryota; kingdom Viridiplantae; phylum Streptophyta; class Pinopsida; order Cupressales; family Cupressaceae; genus Cryptomeria; species Cryptomeria japonica. The sequence continues at coordinate 770,129,142 of NC_081411.1, read as the reverse complement.
TCTTCAAAGCTCTGAGGCGTGGAATAGTCCTCTCTTGGATAGACCAGAGTTCTTCCCAAACTCCCTCCAAATACTGGATTCTAACATGAGCCCTGTTGTCCTATCATATGCCTGGACAAACTGAGTAAGGAAATCATCCGCCTATTTTCTTGCACTTTCAATCCACTTCTCCACCTCCGAGAGTGTATCTCTCGTTGCCTCATAGTGTGAATGTAGTCCATGATCAACCGCAATAAGGGAAATAAGGGTGGGATTCTCACGCCTTATCCTTGCAATATACTCTCTAAGTCTGATATTCTCTTCTTTGTACTTCTCCTTTTCTTCTATTTCTCTATCCAACCTTGCGCTGATCGCCCTAAGGTTATCACCAACCTCCTGAAACTCTTGCTCTCTTGTAGTATGGCCAAGGGCAACTGAAGAAATCTGGAAATCCATAGGAGTAGCAATGTTTGCCATCACACCTCCAATAGGAACAACGACCTGCACAATCCGCATTCCTGTCTCATCTCTAGCTATGTGCGACAAAATCTCAGCTCTCTTGGGTTCTTTCTCCTTATTTCTCCTAGCTAGGTAGTCATCAATGTTATCAATAGGTTGTACCTCTATCATCTTTTTACTCTTTTCCATACTTTTCATCAGCCAATCAGGAATAGCGGATATCTCCATACCATCATCAAGACACATATCTTGATCAAGTCCTCTCAATGCCAAGATAACATCATCATCATCATCATCAAGATTACTCCTGGTCAAATCATATATCTCATTTCCCAAACTAACCTCCAAAAGGACGGTAGGGGATCCCAACTGGTCATCATTCTCATTTGGTGGAGCAGATGTCGCTGTGGCATGTAAATCCTGAATATTCTCTAGTAGTATCACTCTGTTGGAACATTGTTGGGTCTCCTTATTCTGTTCTGTTATTTCAACTTCCTTAATTGATGAGACACTGAGAGGGGGTGAAGGAATCATGGTCTTTTGCTTCTTCTTCTTGACCCCCTCAATCTTCTTCCCTCTGGCCTTGACTCCTCCTGGTGTGTTTTTCTTTCTCTTGGGAGCTTGATTCTCTTCATCCACATGAATCCTGACATCAATGAGAGTCCTCTGATCATCCTCGGAAGCAGATTCATCCGGCTTCATCTTTTCATAAGAGAAGGAAACGCCCATGTCAACTAACTTATTCGTCTGAATATCCACCCATGCATGGGAGAAACTCAAGACCTCTCTCATCAATATCTTTAAATCTATCTCTTCTGATTTTGACCAATTAGGCAATAAGATCACCTTCTTCATTTCATTTTCATACTGTGGATGTGTATGATCCCTATCATCTAACACCTGATCAGGAATGAGGAAAAGTCCACACTTCCTCATGAAATCCACTAACATTCTGGACCACATTCGTCTTTTCATTGCCTGATCGTCCATTGGGTTGGCCCAATAATCTTCTATGTCTATCTTGTGGATGAAATTCTCTCCCCTGATCCTTCCAACTTTCTTATCTGGATAGAATGCAAGCTCCTCACTCGCAGTGCTGGCGGCTAAGGCAAACTGGCAAACCTCCAACGTCTTCCCAACTGAAATAGGGAATGTCATGCCTGTCCTATGCTTCTCTTTCTGAATGGAATTAAACTCTAGAAGTTGTCTCACCACTTCCAACAAGATCATTCTGTCGGAAGGATACCTAGGAAGCCTATAGGGTTCGGATTGAAACCCATGAATCCTAAGGTAAGTGAAAGTGGGAAATTGAATATACCATGATCCATATTTCTATATTAGCTTTGTTGCCTCCTTGGACAACCTCTTGTGGATTCCGCCTTGCAGCATCCGCGTGATGTACATTGTGAATACATCATTCACTCTCTTATAATCTTCAATTCTATACATGCTCACTTGGGGATAGCACTCATAACTCCTGAATTGTCCTTGCCCATTCCCGACTTCACCATTGCATATCAATCCTTTGTATGTAACAAACTGTGCAAGCATGTACACCAAACAGGAAGTCATGGCGAATGACTTGGACCGCTCTACATTCGTCAACTGAAATTCCAGATTGTCACTTATGATTTTGAACCAATTTATCAATGTCTCTCTAAGACAATCCTGAATGAAATAGAACATCCATCTATTGTATATTGCACCCTGCGGCATCCCCATCAGTCGGTTAAGCAGGAATACTAAGTCACTATATTCCTCTTTGAAGTCTGTGCACATGAGCGTCTTGGGACCCTTGGAATGATGAAGCCTAGGCTCGATCATCCACTCGTTATTCACCAAATTTTTACACGCATCCATCTTCTTCGTGTATCAATCTTCATATTCATCCTTAGTTACATCCTTCATGTCTGCTCCATGTGGAGTTCCAAACACTTCAACAATCGCATCCTTAGCAAGGTAGGCAATGACAACGCCCCTAGGAGTCTTGATCATTCGTGAGCGAGGATCATAACATCGTGCACACTCTAGTATAAGCTCACTGCACTGTATGGACTGTGGAAATCCAGCGGCTTGAAAAATACCACTCTTCATAATGTTTACATACGCTGGGGAAGGAATTTGATTTCCAACTCCGAACATCCACTATCGCATCAGGTTTAGGCTCAAGAAATGCATGTTTGTATCCGTAATCTCCTTCCATCTGGATGACATCTTGGATTCTGGATAGAATCTAGTCTCCACAATCCTCTATTGTTCTCTTCTTTCCTTAAGTCCGGACTTCGACATCGCACCTGTTAGAATCAGCCACCACAAAGATTCTACCCTTGTAGTGTATCAGCCCGTCAACCACCTTGTACCTTTCGTCATGAAAAGTACCTTCAATGATGCTGATTGCCAACTGATTTTTGGCATAATCAGCGAGCAACATGTCCTTCCAATCAGCAGTAAGCTCACACAATGAACTCAGATGAGGTCTCCTAGATAGAGCATCAGCCACAATATTGTTTTTCCCTTTGACATACTCAATGTCAAAATCGTAAGCTTGAAGCTTACTCACCCACTTTTGTTGTCTCTCGTTCAAATCCTTCTGATGCATGAAGTGCTTGAGACTATTGTGATCAATCTTGACCATGAATTTGCTCCCCACCAAATACTGTCTGAACTTAGCTAATGCATGCATGATTGCAAGCATTTCCTTGTCATAGATGGAGTAGGTCCTTTCAACACCTCTTAATTTTCTGCTCTCAAACACAATGGGATGCTTGTCTTGCATCAAAACAGCCCCAACACCTTCTCCAGATGCATCACATTGTAGCTCGAAGGGCTTGGAGAAATCTGGAATTGCCAAAACTGGACCAGAGCTCATGATCTTCTTAAACTTATCAAAAGTAGTTTGAGCCTTTTTTGTCCAACAAAAAGCTCCCTTTTTCGTGAGGTCAGTAAGAGGAGCAGCGTTCTGTGAATAGCCCTTCACAAATCTTCTGTAAAAACCACAAAGACCTGTTGTGATCATTTCACACATCGCCCCATTGCAAATGGGGACCCCCTGCTTTTTGCTTTCTAGGGTTTGTTCTTTAGGTCTTTTAGGGTTTTGTCTATTAGCCTTTAGCTTTCGAGTGTCACCAAGGGGATCACCTGGATAGCAGGTTCTGCTTGAGTGAGGTCAAGTTGATGAGTGATGAAGTCTGGAATAACCTGATCCTGAAATTTGGCTAAGTCTGGAATGTCCTAGTCCTGAAATTTGACTAAGTCTGGAAAACTGAAGAATCCTCCAAAAACTAGATTTTGCAATATGGCTCCTGGAGGTCTCAAACCACTCTCAAACATCCTGAAAGTATATAACTTATACTTAAATGTTATATTCCATAAAATTATCCTGACGGAGAGTCTAAAAATGTCAAATTTCGCTCCTGACCCTTCCAGAGGGTCCAAAGCGAATTTCGCTCCTGACCCTTCTAGAGGGTCCAGAGCGAATTTCAACCTAGGACTCATTTCTTGCCTTATTTGACCAAATTTTGATTTGCAGGGTATTTTGAAGGGAAAATTGGAAATGTTTGAAAACCTTGAAAAATAATGGATTTTAAGTCTGGAATGAAGACTTCGCTCCTGACCCTTCCAGAGGGTCCAGAGCGAAAATCTTATTTGAACTTATTTGTCACTAATTTTGGCTAAATTTTTATGTGCAGGGTCTCTTGGAATGAAGATGGGACATCATTTGAAGATTTGGAAGCATGCAAAATGATGAGTTTTGGACAAGGAAGAAAAATTCACTCCTGACCTTTCCAAAGGGTCCTGAGCGAAAATTTGAATATCTCTTATCTTGCAATAAAAGAGGTCAAGTTTTGGGCATGAGTGAAACAAGGACAACTCCTTTTTGCCTCCTGAGGAAGTTTCAACTTGAAATGATGAAGGATTTTGCTTAAAACCTAATTTTCGCTCCTAACCCTTCCAGAGGGTCCAGGGCGAAAATCTTTATGAGAGACATTTCTTGCTCAGTTTGGTCGAGTTGGAGTATCAAAGGCATGATGAAAGGTCGAAAGAACATGATGAAAGCCTAGGCACATTTGGAGATGAAAGAATGAAGGAGTTTTGTCCAGGAAAGGCAATTTTGCTCCTGACCCTTCCAGAGGGTCCAGAGCGAAATTCCTCATAATCACATTTTTGGCCTTCCTTGGACATGAGACTTTATTCCTAGCATGATGAAAGATGAAAACCTACCTTGCAAAGAAGTTTCAAGTTGGAAAAATGATGATTTTTGGTCAAGAATGAAAATTTCGCTCCTGACCCTTCCAAAGGGTTCAGAGCGAATTTTCTCAAAATCACTCTTTGATATCAATTTTTGCTAAGGCAAGTATGGGATAAGGTGAAAATAGAAGGAATTGAGCCCAAATGAGAAAATTCGCTCCTGACCCTTCCAAAGGGTCCAGGGCGAAAATTCTTCAAACACCTATTTGCTCTTGCAAAATCAAGTGAATCTTGGGTTGAACATGAAAAGAGAAGTGTTTTTTTAGCCTTGAAGGTGAATTGAAGTTGAAAGGATGGAGGAGCATGCTCAAAGCTTGAAAATCGCTCCTGACCCTTCCAAAGGGTCCAGGGCGAAAATTTGAAAATCCCCTATTTTGCCTTGCAGGGACGAACCAAGCTTGGATGGAGTGAAAGAAGAAGACCTTTGCCTAGCTTTGTAAAGTGGATTGAAGTTGAGATGATGAAAGAGTAAGCCCAAGGAGGAAAAATCGCTCCTAACCCTTCCAGAGGGTCTAGGGCGAAAAACCCTAAATCCACCTTTTTATCCAAGTTTTGAATGAGACTAAGTTTGGAATGCAATGAAAAAGCCTATTTGGGATGCCTTGAAGGGGTTGTGAACTTTAGAAAATGAAAATTTTGGAGCCCAATTATGAATTTCGCTCCTGACCCTTCCAGAGGGTCCAGAGCGAAATCCCCCTAAATGCACTATTTCCTTCAAAATTTTAATGAGCTAGCTCAACAATGGACGTAAATGAACCCTGGAGATCGCCTTGAAGGAGTTTAATGATCAAACTAAGGTGAAATTTTGGCCTAAAATTGAAAAATCGCTCCTAACCCTTCCAGAGGGTCCAGGGCGAAATCTTGAAGAAGCTTCACTAAGCCTCAATCAAACCTTGATATTCCCAATTTGCACTAAATTCCCTAAATTAAAACATTTTGGAGGTTGAATTAAATTCGCATTAATTAAGGCATTGGCAATTTAATAAATTAATTTTTAGGCCTTGAAATAATTAAAAAAAATCCACCTTGGAGGCATTGAAATTAATTTTGAAAATGAAAAAATTAAGTTGAGCGCTCAATATTTGTTATTTGCCTTTATTTGTCAAGTCGACCTCCTTTTTAGTGGTTTTTATTTTATTTTAAGGCTTATTTGCTAGGTTGGCCTCATGGTTGATTAGGGTGAGCGCTCTATATAATGGGGGAGTATTGCTTCAAGTTTCAAATCATTCATTCTTCCTTCTAAGTGCGAAATTAAGGAGCAATTTGAAGAGAGAATCCTAGCTGAGTTGGAGGCGAATTTCTTGATAAGTTGGAGGATAATTTCCAGAATTTGCTAAGTGTTTGGAGGCTAGTGGAAAGTGAAGCTCTTTTGAAGGCTAATGGAGGCATAATTCATCCAAAGGAAGACCACAATTCAACCTTTGTCCAGCAAAATCCGGTCTTCTTTCTTCATTTCCCCAAGTTTTATAGTTAAGCATTCAAGGGAAGGTATGAGGAATCAAATTGTTTGGAGTTCTTATTCAGGATTTGTTTTGATTTTCATAGGTCTAAGTCTTCAAAATCCCATTTTCATACTTAATTTGAAAAATTAGAATTCTGGATTTGTCATGTCATTTCCAAATTAATATCTTAAATCATTCTCTTGGAAGGTCCTAAATTCTATGCTTTAAGGTTTGATGCTCAAAGACTAACTTTAATCTTTTGTGTAGGCATCAAATGGCGATCCCGGAGTCGGAAGATCAACTACTTGGCGGACCCTCATCAAAGAAGATCAAGTCAGGACAAGGACAACCTCCTCCCGTCTAGCATCGACAAGGACAGCCTTCTTCGGTCAAGCATCATCAGGAATAACCTCTTCCAATCCAGCGTTCCAAGGCGAGGTACATCATCATCCTGCACATCAAAGACAAAATAAGTCAAAACAAGGGTTCGTTGAAGAAGCAGATAGTTTCAGAAAAGTTAATTAAAGCTAGCTTCTCAGCAACATCAAATTGAATATCTACCAAGTTACAAGTGTTGGACAAGGTGGCATCCCAGTCATCACTCCTCCAGTCGGGTTGGTCCACCTCAGCATGTCCAGATTCAATGTACCTGACTCATTAAAAGGTGGCACAAACTTCGATGTACCTACCCTAGCTATCCATTGGTCGAATATTCCAGAGAAGACATGTCCAATTAATACAATTATTTCATTGGTCAAAATTGAATTTGTTGTAACAAACCCTAATTAGGGTTTTCATTGTAGAATCTTGGCCATTGATCTCAAATTGATCTTAGCCATTGAATTGTATTAAGGGCACTATATAAGCCCCGGCTCTTCATTTTGTAAAGTCTAATAGAAAATAGTTAGTCAGTAGTTAGAAGGTGAATAGTTAGAAATAGTGAATAGTCAGTTGATAGAATAGCAATTAAAGTAGAATAGAGAGAGAAGGCAAAGATTGTTGCCAAGATGTTGTTGTAAAAGACTTGTAAAACTTCATTGAAGAAATGGTGAAATTTATGGGTCGATTCAACAATTTGCATGGTCTCTATACTTCTCAGTTTTTGATTTCATGTTATTAGATGAGTGGAAGAAATGTGTTTGATTGATGGTGAAATTCGTATATCCATACTACTAGCAGTTTGTTGATTGCAGACTTGCCTTGTGTAGTCAACTGGAATCATTCAGCTTAAGCTTAACTTCAATTGTCGCTTCTTCATTGATATGCATCAGCCTGATGGTGTCTATGCCTGTAGTGATGATCTGAACATCATAAAGCTTTCCTCCGAAGATCGCACTAACCTTGTGGAGATGGTCCTGGGATGTCAAAACAAGACTTAGTTAGAATTTCATCAAAGATCATCCATTGCTCCTACATTCTTAGTGTCAGAACTAGATCCTTTCCTCGCCCTCGTCCTTTTTCCCTTTTTTTTTCAAAATCTAAGCCAGTGAAATCCTGTGATTCCAACCAATCAGACGTTTAGGTCGTCAAGTGTAAGTCCCCTTGTGATTCCAGCAAAATCACATCATACCACAGAGAGCTTATCCACACGTAGAGATCCTACATAACAGAACCTTGGAGTTACGCCAACTGATCCTTCAGCGAGATCTTCAGCAGTCGGGAACTTTGTTCAAGAGAGGATAAGATACTTTGGTATTTTATTCTGTGTTTGGCTGTGTACAAAATACACATCAACAAGACCCAAGAACCCTTTCAAATGAGTCAAGTTCTCTGGGGGTGGCCAATCAACTATTGCCTTGATCTTTTCGGGATCAACCTTCACTCCATTAGCACTGATTATGTGACCAAGGTAAAGTAGCTCCTTCATTCCAAATTCACATTTGGATTCTTTGGCAAACAGACTTTCTGATTCAAGGATGCTAAGCACTTCCTCTACGTGCTTGAGGTGTTCTTCCCATGTCCTGCTGTAGATCAAAATGTCATCAAAAAAGATTAACACGAAGTTCCTCAACTGCTTCTGAAAGACTCTGTTCATACAAGATTGGAAGGTAGCAGGAGCATTAGTCAACCCAAATGGCATGACTAAAAACTCGAAGTGACCATAGTGACATCTAAATGTTGTCTTCTCAACATCAGACTCTCTCATCCGAATTTGGTAGTAGCCCGACCTCAAATCAATCTTTGAGAAGAACTTGGCTCCATGTAGCTCATCTATGAGCTCATCTATCCTTGGAATGGGGTATCGATTTTTAATGGTGCTTTGATTCAAAGCACCATAATCCACACACATGCGAATGGTACCATCCTTCTTCTTCACAAGAACAACTGCTGAAGCGAAAGGACTCTTACTTGGATGAATGAAGCCCATCTCCAAGAGTTCCTTAATGTTTTTCTCAATCTCATCCTTTTGCTTCTTAGGGTACCGATATGGAGTTGTGATAACTGGTTTAGCCCCTTCCTTGAGCTCTATGACATGCTCTGAGCCTCGTTCGGGAGGTGGCCTAGGAGGTAAATCAGCAAACACTTTACTCTTCCTGGTGAGTAAGGACTGGATATCAGGAGGGTAGTCCCTCTTTGTTTCAACCGGACTAGCTGGGAGAATCATACATTCCGCAGCCCACTCAACTTGATCATGCCGAATCAACTTTGCCATTCTCTTGAATGACACAATCCGAGGTCCACCGTTAGACATTCCTCTTAACACCACCTTCTTCCCATTGGATTGAAAATTGAGCTCCATGGTTTGCAGATTTAGGGAGATCTCTCCAAGTGAACGCAACCATTGAATGCCTAGGATAGCATCCGTATCTCCAATGTTGACTACATAGAAGTCATCCTTGACTTCGTAGTTGCACAATTGCATAGACATATTTGGGATCTTCTTGGTGCAAGAAATGTGAAACCCATCAGCAACCATAACCTTGAAGCCTTCAAAATCTTCTGTTTGCAGCCCTTTCTTTGCCACCACCACTTCATCAATGAAGTTATGTGTTGCTCCAGTATCAATCAAAGCAACTATTCGCTGCCCCTTAATCATCCCTCGAACCTTGAAGGATTCATTTTTTTGAAAGCTCGAAAGTTGAGCCAAGGTACCCCCACTTCCTTTTTCACCTTCAGATTCTTCGGGAACTCTTTCCACTTCGCTGTCATCACAATCTGATTGCCGGTCTGAAGAATCAGAATCGCTTTCTCCAGCTGAATAGTATTCAATTTGATGAATTTTGACTCCCTTTGGGCAAATATGATCTTGGGACGATTTTTCTCTACACCGGAAACATAATCCCTTTCTTCGGAGTTCATTAAGTGTCTCTGGATCCAGCCTTGTGACATGAGTGTTATGCTGTTTGAACTCCTTGGTGAGGTCCCTTTCCTTTATCCTTTTTGTGAAATAATGGCTTGGATTGAATTTTTGCCTTAGGAGCAGCCCACTCCATATTTCTTGCTTTTTTCATTGCCTCTTGTAAGGAGGGTGGATCGAAAGCTGTAATCCAACCCTTGAGTGGTTCCATAAGCCCTTCACTGAATAGGATCACCAACCGCCTCTCGGTAATTCCCGTGACCATTACTGAAAGCCTCTGAAATTCAGCTATGTAAGCATCGACTGTGCCATGTTGTCTAAGTTGTGCCAATTCTTTGAAATGCACTTTTGGATCCTTTTTCTCAAATCTCTGTATGAGCCTATTGGTGAACTCATCATAGGTAGTGATCGACCGATGCCCCAAGGTGACTAGACCATGGTACCACCATTCGTGTGCTACCCCATCTAAATGAAGCGTAGAAAACTTGATTGCCTCCTCTTCTGTCATGGGTCTAAGAGCTAGATAATTGTCTAACTTCTGTATCCAAGCTCTAGCTGAACTACTGTCACTCCCATCAAAATGTGGAAGCATAACCTTGTTGATTGCTTGATGCAAATCCCTCTGTACTGTTGCTTCCCTATGTTCACGATGTCTCCCATGTCCTTTATTCTTCCTTTTATGGTCCACGAAATCATATACTCAGCATGATCAAGTCTCAACTGTTCCACAAATGATGCATTCTCTCCTGGATCAGGTTGAGGGTTCACCGGTGCCAAGAAGGTGGGTTTAAAAGGCCTGGAAGAAATGTTTGTTCTATTTGAGGTATGCGGAGCAACATGTTCACTATGCTGGTTGGAGCCGCTGTGTTCTCCGGTGTGCCCTTGATTGTTCTGTGAATTAGAACTCTGACCCATTTTCCCCATCATGAGAGATACCATATCCAATAAGGCATCCATCTTCCTCTCGAACCTCCTTCCCGGACTTGGTGTTCTTTCCCTTCCTTTTCCACTTTCATCCCGATTGCTTGTAAACCTCTTAGTACCACCCACTGGCCTCTCACTGTCCCCCATTTCTGTTTCCGAAGAAGACTCCCAATGAGCCCTCAAAACCTCTGATGTTGTCTGACCTTCTTTCTCTGTCACTCATAGAAGGTTTGTTTCACAGGATGGCAGGATGTGAAGCTCTGATACCACTGAAATATCCCAGACCAATTTTTTCAATTTTTCAATTACAAAAAGTAATGCAACACACGTCCGTTAGGGTTAGCACTTAAACCAAAACAATGTGGAATACAACTCTAACCAAGAATGTACCCAAGATGGACTAACATATGGTCAGAGGATCTTTACAATTACAACTACTGAAAGGAAAACTCGACACCAAGCATGTGCTTTCAAACCCAGGGTGGGAATGGAGCTACCATATGGCAGAGATGCTAAGAACTTAGAAATGGAATTAAATGTAAATAACAAGCGTGAAATGAAAATGAGAAGAAATGTTGCCAGTACTACTGTTCAGCTTACAATTTGATAGTGAATGCTTGCCAAGATCATAAGATTAAGACTATACAATGCTGCAACAATATAGAAGACTCTACTAGGCTTAACAAAAATGATAAGTCCAAGAAATTCTTCTCAAGGATCAATCTTAATATTCTGATTTATGACAGACCTGCACTTGAAATGCTTAATCAGCAACACCATGGAATCACTAAAATGATCATTACTCTCTCAATACTAGTCCAAATGACCCAAAACCAAAAACAATGGCTTCCTATGAAGGAGGCAACCAAACCAATACCAAGAAATCAGACATTAACCCAACAGATTATTTAACGCGAACCCCAAGGCAATTCCCAGCAGTGATGCCAAGCAATAATGGCGATTCTTCTCTATAAAATAACACACTTCATATTAGAATTTGCAAATTTGCACAAAGGAGCACCCAGCCAAAACAAGAGGAAATATGCAATACCCAGAATGAATATGTTTTTGTTTTGAAATACATGAGTGAAACTACAAATCTGCCCTACTAACCGCGACTCCCGAAAATGAAATGAAATGCAAATAACTGAACTTCCAACACAACTCAAGCTACAATGCAATCCTCACTACAAACTCTCACAACTACACTAAATCACCACTAGTTGCTATCTTTCAAGCAAGAAGCAATGCCAAGGCTAGGAGGCATTCATTCCTCGAAGCAACCCCAATACCATTCCGGCAGAGTAACATTATAATAGACATAAGATGCCCAAATGAAGGGAAGAGGCCTTCATTTATAAGCTTAACAAGGAATCTCAAGAGGCTTCTAGAAAGTGCGCCCTAATTTCACATTTGAATTTTCCTCCAAGAGATGGCACCACTTTTAAAAGCTTTAATTAACCTTTATTTTAATTCACTTCTCTTCATAAAGTTGGCACCCCTTTTCATAAGCAAGATTTTAGACCTTAGGAAATATTAAATCCCTTCCATGATGCGTCCACCCTTGAAGACCACCTTTTAAAACAACTTGAAGTGATGAAGCTAGGCCAAGGGGTCAACTTTAATTATAACATTAAAACATAACATTATTTAAATGAAATGAACTTATCTCTCCAAAAACATTCCAAGGCCAAAAGTGACAAAGCCAACTGAACCAACTAAAGAAGAGAACCAACTGTGCCGAAATAATCAAGACCACTACTAGAAATAGAATTTCCTAAAAATAGTAAATTCCAAAAAGTGCTCGGAACGCAAAGTCGGACATACCACTGTGAAGCCCTCTGAAAACCCAGAAAGAATCTGTGATCCAAACTCTAATTCACGAGCAACAACAACCTCCAAAATTGGAAACCCTAATTTCACCCATTGAGTGGCCTACGGGTCTCCGAAATAGGCCATCGGTCAACTGAAACATCATGCCTGAGAAGGGGACATTACAGTCCGCCCTCCCCAAGATTGCTTGCCCTCAAGCAATTGCAAGTTTGGATGCTGCAAAATCTCCTCATTCTCCCAAGTTGCATCCTCCAAGGGCAAATTTTCCACCTCACCAAGTATTCCTTGATTGTTCTTCTTCTCAAAGAACGCTCTCTGGAATCAATAATCTCTTCTGGAATCAAAATCAACTGCCCTTCTTCTTCCAAAGGTGGTAATTGTGAAGAAGCAATAACATTATGTCCAAGTGCCTTCTTGAGGCAAGACACGTGGAAGACATTGTGCACTTTACTACTCGAAGGTAGCTCCAACTCATAAGCTACTGCTCCAACCTTTCTGATGACTTGGAATGGCCCATAGAAACGAGGCTTGAGCTTCTCAGCTCCACTCTTCTTGAGAGTAGACTGTCTGTATGGCTGTAGTCGAAGATAAACCATATCTCCAACCTCAAAAGAGCGCTCAACACGTCGTTGATCAGAGTACATCTTCTGCTGATTTTGAGCAATCTGCAAGTTGTTCTTCAAGGATTTCAAGATGTCTTGACTTTGCTGCAACAAATCCTTGGCTTGACGGGCTTTGCTATCACCAAACACCAAATCAGCAAAGCTAGGAGCCTCATAACCATAGAGAGCCATGAAGGGAGACATCCTTATTGACATGTGAAAGGAAGAATTGTAACAATACCCGCCTATGTGGAGCCATTTCACCCAGGCTCTTTGCTGCTCCGAAACATAGTTTCTCAGATAGCCTTCCAACCACTTGTTCACTGTCTCTGTTTGTCCATCGGTTTGGGGGTGATAACTAGTGCTTGGAGTAAGCACCGTACCACTCATCCTGAAGACTTCTTGCCAAAAGGTGCTTAGGAACTTGCTGTCCCTATCACTCACAATGTTTTTCGGCAACCCATGCAATCTAAACACCTCATGAAAAAACAAATCTGCAACTTGAGCTGCTGAAAAAGAGCTCGTGATGGCAAAGAAGTGAGCAAACTTTGTCAATCTGTCCACTACAACATAGATACAATCTTTGCCTTGGGCCTTTGGCAACCCAGTGATGAAGTCCATTGATATGCTTTCCCATTTTTGGTTGGGAATGGGAAGAGGTTGCAACAGACCAGCAGGTAGAGTGTGCTCATTCTTGTTCATCTGACAAGTAGGACATTCCTGGATGTAGCGTTGAACTTCCCCTTTCAGCCCTTTCCAAGCAAATCTTTCTCAAATTTGCCTATATGTTTTGAAGAAACCCTGATGACCAGCAATTGGAATGTCATGGAATGTCATCAAAATCTTCTTTCTGAGCTTAGAATCAGCCACCACAAAGATTCTACCCTTGTAGTGTATCAGCCCGTCAACCACCTTGTACTTTTCGTCATGAAAAGTACCTTCAATGATGCTGATTGCCAACTGATTTTTGGCATAATCAGCGAGCAACATGTCCTTCCAATCAGTAGTAAGCTCACACAATGAACTCAGATGAGGTCTCCTAGATAGAGCATCAGCCACAATATTGTTTTTCCCTTTGACATACTCAATGTCAAAATCGTAACCTTGAAGCTTACTCACCCACTTTTGTTGTCTCTCATTCAAATCCTTCTGATGCATGAAGTGCTTGAGACTATTGTGATCAGTCTTGACCACGAATTTGCTCCCCACCAAATACTGTCTGAACTTAGCTAATGCATGCATGATTGCAAGCATTTCCTTGTCATAGATGGAGTAGGTCCTTTCAACACCTCTTAATTTTCTGCTCTCAAACACAATGGGATGCTTGTCTTGTATCAAAACAGCCCCAACACCTTCTCCAGATGCATCACACTGTAGCTCGAAGGGCTTGGAGAAATCTGGAATTGCCAAAACCGGACAAGAGCTCATGATCTTCTTAAACTTATCAAAAGTAGTTTGAGCCTTTTCTGTCCAACAAAAAGCTCCCTTTTTCGTGAGGTCAGTAAGAGGAGCAGCGTTCTATGAATAGCCCTTCACAAATCTTCTGTAAAAACCACAAAGACCCAAGAACCCGTTCAAATGAGTCAAGTGCTTGAAACGCAAAGCCGCACATACCACTACGAAGCCCTCTGAAAACCCAGAAAGAATCCGCGATCCAAACTCTAATTCACGAGCAACAACAACCTCCAAAACTGGAAACGCTAATTTCACCCATTGAGTGGCCTACGGGTCTCCGAAATAGGCCATCGATCAACTGAAACATCATGCCTGAGAAGGGGACATTACAACAATGGTGTTGCCGGGAATAATCATTATGTTATGTTTATGTTGTCGGTAATAATGAGTTACGACGGTCAGTTAGTTAGCCGAAGGGGTGCAAATTTGTGGTTCCAGGAAGGAGACCGTGGTCCCTGTAGAATTTGTGGTTCCAGGTCTTCGGATGGACATTGAAAATAGATTGGCCACCAATGGGTACAAATTGAAACCCTACCACGCGAAGTGCGCAGGCGACCCAAGAGGCTGGAAGGACACCCGAGAGGTCGGAGGGGGACCCGAGAGGGTGGAAGGAGACCTGAGAGGCCGAGCAGGGGACTCGAGAGGCACGAGACAAAAGCAGGAGACCATTGGGCGAGGAAAACTGAGAAGGATGAAGGGCGATCTCAGAGACAGGGGACTCGAGCCGAAGACTCTCTAGATAACTAATAATAAAATAAAAAAAAAATTAAAAAAAAGTCGTATGGCCGTACGGGTCAGCTGACCATACGGGGGAACAAACAAAAAAATTTTAAAAAAAGAAAAAAAAAAAGAAAAAAAAAAAGAAAGAGAAAGATGTGGAACCACCGTAGGTGGAGCCACCGAAGGTGGAACCACCGTAGGTGGGGTGGAGTCACCGAAGGTGGAACCACCATGCGGTGGTCACACTGACGGGATAAGAACTGCCAAGGGCAAACAAAGAAACAAAAAGAAAGGAGCAGCCTGCACACGTCACCAACACTGCGGGATCACCGTGCGGTGGCCTTATAACCGCACAGGCAGCATAGTAAACCTGAAGGAGCATGGCGGCTACGGTTTAAACGAGGGGGAAAGAGAAAATACCACGGCACGACAGGATGGCACATAACAAATTAAACCCGCGAGGGGCGCTGCCCCTCGACCCCGCTGGGGCGCTGTCCCCAAACCCTAAACCCCCAGTTTATTTTTGAGCTACAATGCACTTTTTGGAGTTGGGCGAAGGGCATCCGAGAAGTCATGGTAAGTGTGGGTTGTTTCGTACTGTGAGAAAGAAGCCTGAAGCTAAGCATTGGCGGGCAGCCATAAGCCGTAGAGGGAGACGGATTTGGAGGGTGCGAACAAACAGAGTTGCGGGAAGGCATTGCAGGTCCGCGCAGTCGTACGACAACAGGGAGTTATTCAGTTCAGTTATTAGCCTTTGGGGAGTGTGATGGAGGATTTGAGGTGTCTGCTAGCATTTGTGCCAGAGGATTGTGGCCACCTCCAGGCATGACTGGTATGCTTTGAGGAACTCAGAGTATGTCTCGGTTGGACGTGAGGTTGCCTTGGTGGATGCACAGAGGGCTCAGGAGGAGCTGACTACCAGGTTGGAGGCAGTAGTCGCGTGAGACTTAGTTCAGTGTACCCAGGAGTTGGATGCCGGGAGAGCAGCATGGGTGGCTATCGAGGACAAATTGGCTAGGGAGACAGTATCATTTGAGTAGCAGTTGGTGGAGGCTGAGATTGAAAAACTTGTTTTGCAAACAAGTTTGGTTTAGGCACAGGAGGACTAGGATGTCAAAGGAAGCAATAATGGGGAAATCCACACTTGAGCATCGAATGGTAGCAGAAAAGGATTTTCAGGCGAGACGCAGCAGGTGTATGAGTTCCGGGCTCGACTGGCGTCAGCAGTTCCTGCAGTTCTCTACCTTGGCTTTGTTTAATGTCATCTCTATTTTGTATTAAGTCATCCGGAGTCGACTTCTTTTCTTGGAGGGGATGATGTTGCCGGGAATAATCATTATGTTATGTTTATGTTGTCGTCGGTAATAATGAGTTACGGCGGTCAGTTAGTTAGCCGACGGGTAGATAGTTGGAGTCGCGACGGTTGTGTCGCACCCCTTCGGCTGTTATATATTGCACTACCTTTCCTTCTTAGAGAATCATCATGATAGTTGTGTAAAATGTAATGTTATAAGCACTTGATGTACATGGATTGTTGAATTAATACAGAGACTGGTTATTTAATGTATTTCCATTATGTTCCGTGCATTTACTTTCTGCATTTAACCGTTTACTCGAGAGGGCAAACAAATGGAGGTCAACAAAGTCTGAAGACAACCTGCAACTATACAAATTAGCCTATCAAAACAAGTTGCAATCACCCAAATATGCATAAATTTGATGGAGAACAACTTAGACAATGAAAGCAAATCAAGTCTGGGAAAAATGGTATGGTTGGTAAGAGTTAAATTTTTTGAGGACAAGCAGCCATGGCGAAGTTGCAGACCTGTAACAGCTCTCAAATGGTCAAGCGATTGACTGAAAAAGACTTGAAAATTCTCCCAAAGGTAAATCGTTAAGTTTAGAGTTGGCTGGCAATGAAAGTTTAACTCTGAAAATAGATGGACAGCCAACAATGGAGGTCACCCCTGCTACAACAATGGCATTAAAGTTCAGATCTGAGGAATGACAGCAAGTAAGGAGCAATGGGAGTATCAAGTACGCATGGAATCCATCAAAATATGCCCCCAAAACACTTGCCAAATAAAACTTGTATTTTCCCAACTATGGCATCACCTTCAAATCTGGAAAATGTCTTCAATCTGCATACAATCTGCCAACAATGGTCTGAGAACAGCAAGTGAGCAAGGTGATATCAAGGAAAATCATCAAAGTTTGGAGTCAAAACCCCATCACAACAAATCGCCCCTTCACCAAAATCGTGGATTTCTCCAAAATGGCGGACTTTGACCAAAATCGTGGCATGACTTGTCTTCAATGGCAGCCAAATCAGTCTGATAAGAACATGTAAGAATGGCGGACCTAAAGGAAAATCGCCAACTTAGAGGTAAGAGTCCTCTAGAATCATCAAAGTTGCCAAACTAGGAAAAATCGCTCTCTCCCCAAAAGTCGAGAATCTGAAAACAATGGAGTCAAGGAACTTCAATGGCAGCAATGGAGAAAAAAGATTAGTCTTCAATCAACCTCTTCACCAAAACACTTCATCAAAAATCGCCAATAAGAAAGAAAATCGCCCTTGCATGGAGACACCTGGCAAACTTAACAATAAAATAATGCTAGATTTCTCTCTATTTGAACTCACTTTCATCATCAAATCTCACCACACAAGCAATGTGGGATAAAAAACTTGTTCTTATACTTGCTTTGGTGAAACCGATTTGCTTCTAGAAGGTTGAAAACATTAAATGCTTATTGCAAATCATTTAATTGTTTTTTAAAATTTATTAAATAATCGTTGCTTTACAAAAAAACAATTAAAACAAGGCTCTCTTTATCAAAATATTGCAATTTAAATCAAAATTTGAGCCACTTAGGAAAATCGATCCAAGTAGGGATTTAAAAATCTCATCAAAATCATTTAAAATGTCAAAATATTCCCCATAAGGGAAAATCGATCTAAGTATGGACAAAATTTCCCAACAAAATCCATCAAAATGCACACAAAATGGGGCTAGGGGAAAATCGACCTTAGTCTAGATGAAAATCCGGACTTAAAAATCACTTCACTCACTCAAACTACCCCATGGTGGAAAATTGACCTCAATCTGGATGAAAATCCGGACTTAAAATCATTAAAAATGCTCTCAGTGGAAAATCGCCTTGAGTCTGGACTGAGAGTCTACACAAAAATTCTCAAAACTTGTCACAGAAGACCTGGTGGAAAATCGACCCAGGTGTGGAATCAAGACTAATGTCATCCGCAATCCTATCCATACCTCCCTGGTGGAAAAACATGGGTAGTCAGGACAAATCCTGACACTTAATCAAAATTTAATGCTTCCAGGGGAAAAACGACCCTAGTATGGATTCACAGTGGTGGAAAAATGAAGCAAGTATGGATTCCAAGGGAAATCCATGTCCAGTTTGGATTTTGAGTGGGGAAAACCATGGGTAGTCAGGAATATGAGGGGAAAAGAACCTCTAGTATACAATTTTGACCTTTTACCCTTAAAATATGGATTTTCATCCGAAAAATGATGATTTTTCACTCAGAATCACTTGGAAACTTCGAAATTCAATAAAACTCAATTGGACCTAGACAAATTCATCAAAAATTGGAGCGTAATACAAGGAAATCTATCAAGATAAAGTGCAAAATCAACTCGAATAACTCCCTAGGAGAGAGAAAACAACTCCAAAAGGTCTGAAAACACTTTAGCACTTAAAATCACCGATGAGGAAGTCTAAAAATACGTGAACACTCCAAAGGGTCAACACTTAGACAGAACTAGGATCATTAAAATCTCAATTTTCATGCGCTTGATCCTATAACTTCAAAACCATAAACGACAATAGATATGATCAAAACTCGGAGACTCGGGCACGGGAAACACAAAATTGCCCACTAAGCAACCAAAACCCTAACCTAACAACGTAGAAAGCAAGAAAAGAGGGGGTCCCTGTTAGCAATGGGGCGATGTGTGAAAAAGGTCACAACACTTCTATAACCTGAAAAACACACAAACCTTGATCAAGCATGTTGTCAATGAGATTTGCACCCTACCAAACTTAGAGTTCAACAATCTATTGAAACATGGAAACACTCTTGAGCTTGTGGGTTGCCCAAAACTTGGAGGAGCCAAAGGACAATGCTTCATAATAGAATAGGAAAAGATTACATAAAAGGATCAAAATTATCATGATAAAAACATTTCCCACACCAATAACTTTGAGCAATAATTCAATATATTCTCTCTAAAATATGTCATAGGCTTTTTCAAAGTCTTGCATAACCTCCCAACTAGTGATAAAATTATCAAAGATGTATTGAGCCTCCAAATATCTTTGAGTGGCAGACAAAGGTTTGGGAAGGAGCTGGTTAACTCAATTGGTCAACACCTTAGCAAGGATCTTCTATGAAACATTCAATATGATTACAGGCCTCCAATTCTTATTTCATTCTTATCACCATCATTTAGAGTAAATTTTATAGTTCCAGTTCTTGATTCTTATCACCATTCTTTAGAATATGTTGTATAGCTCCAATTCTTATTTGATTCTTATAACCATTCTTTAGAGTAAGTTATATAGTTTTATTGTCATCACGTTAATGTTAGGACCCATGGTACCCACATTAATAGCTTCAATGCATACCACAAATCCACTCTTCTTGAATTAATAATATTTAACAAAAATATCATGATGTCTGAGGGATTTCTCTTCTTGATGAAAATCAATAACATATTGTAGCATCGTAAACTGTCACCGGTCCAATATACACCTCATGTCGTGCTCCCACTTTAGCATATCTTACCCTCATCCCCTCTCTAGGTATGGCTTGACCTTATTCTCCAACTTTGAGGCCATGAACACCCATTGGTGGGTCCCATGGTGGGGTACCCTTCCCCCTTGTGCCTTACTTTGGTCCTGTTTGAAGAGGGAACGCCCTAGTCTAGACTATGTTGCCCCAAAACGCCATGGTCCCCATGGCTACACATGACCGTTGGAGGTTGGCCTAATCAGTAAATTACCTAGGGAACCCTATATAAAGACATTTGATCAACCTTTTTCATCTAAGCAATAGAAGAACATCAATTAGAGCATTCATGCATCCATGAAGTATTCATTATCAAGCATTTTTAGAGTTCTTCAAGGCTGCATATTCATCATTCAAGCATGGTGGAGCAAAATTCCATCAATCTTATGCAGGCATGTGTGTGTGATTAGGGTTTTTCATGTTCATGTGTTTATCATGCCATTACATACTATAATGGTGAAAATATTAGGGTTTCCATAATTAGAAGTATGAAAACCACTAATATTTAGACTTAGGAACCACTACATTAAAGAGGGGTAAACCCGATAGATTTAGCCACAAACCAGCAAGGATAAGGGCTGAGAATTCTATTGGACTTACTAGATTTGAATTGATTACCCTCTTTTAAGTTGAATTGTTGAAATGTTGAACATAGGGTAAATATGTTGGAATTGAAGTAATTATATGTAAACAATGAGCTACAGTAGCCGGATCGAGCCACAAATCTAGATCCAAGGAATATTAATGTATTCAAATCTGTTCCCATAAGGAGCTCCTCAAATCTTGGGACTGGTATACTTGTTGAACCGGTCCTCCGCACTTTTCGCGGTCCAAAGGGGAACTTATTCATCTCTGTAAATAAAGCTTATCATAAAGATCGCAGCTCCATACCTACTTCCTATACACAAAAAGAAGGGAAAATGGGTTGGGAATAGGAGTTTGCCTTAGTCAAACCCTGGTTTAGGAATTAACCTTGAATGAAATATTGCAAATACTGAAATAAACAATGGAAAGGTATATCTCAGATCTGCAATTGCTGATAATGATGCTTTGCTTCTTGAATGTAATCACATATGTTGTATGAAATGGCATGAACATGACAAAACCCTAATCACACACACATGCTTGCATATGAATGATTTAATTTTGCTCTACAATGGTTTAATGAAGGAAATGCAACCTTGAAGATTTTTGAAAATGCTTGATGATGAATGCTTCAATGCTTGAGTACTTGATTGCTTGGATATGGAGACTTAGGATTGAAATGAATTGATTAATGTCTTTATATATGAGATCCTAGGTCAATTTACTGATTAGGCCGACCTCCAACAATCATATAGAGCCACCAAATTCATTTCCTGCAGGAGAGATAGGTCCCTCCCTTCTCTTGAAAGTTGGGTCCCATTGAAGGGGATCAGGGTGCTAATTGCTCCTCTTTCTCATCGATAAATTACCTAGTGAACTCTATATAAAGAAATTTTATCAACCTGTTTTCACCTAAGCAATAGAAGAACATCAATTAGGGCATTCATGGATCCGTGAAGTATTCATTATCAAGCATTTTAAGAGATCTTCAAGGCTGCATATTCATCATTCAAGCATGGAGCAAAATTACATCAATCTTATGCAAGCATGTGTGTGTGATTAGGGTTTTTCATGTTCATGTGTTTGTCATGCCATTACATAAAACATTTGTGATTATATTGAAAAAGAATTACATCATCATCAACAATTGTAGATCTGAGGTATACTTATTCAATATTTATTTTAGTATTTGCATTATTTGATTCAAGGTTAATTCCTAAACCGAGGTTTGACTTAGGCAAACTCATTTTCCCAACATATTTCCCTTTCTTTCTATGTGGAAGAAATAGGCATAGAGTTGTACTCGGAGAATCCAACAAAGTCAACAGTGACAAACAGGTCAGCTTTCGACAAAGGAAAATTGGGAGGACCATGGCGAATTGATTCTACCTAGTCCCGATAAATCAGGCCAAGCTTCTAACGACAGATTCCAGACATCTTATTTTGCCCAGATCCAAGTCGATGGCTCCGTGGGACATTTGTAGCTTATTGTCTCTATCAAAATACCTCATTTATCACCTATTCCGCCCTAATTTCATAATTTCTCCAATTCAACTTAAAAAGAGGGAATCAAACCCTAACCAATGAATCTAATAAAAAAATCTCAACCCTTTCCTTAGTTGGATTGAGACTAAATCTATTGGATTCACCCCTCTTTCAATGTATGATTAATTTGGCTATTTAGTGATTTTATTACCTTAAGTAAAACCCTAGTTCTAAATTACACGATTACACATACGTGACATCACCTAGGGTGATGCACCCTTCCATAGTAAATCCTTCATGAACAATGATCTTTTAAGGCATACATTTAGCACATGTGCCTTTACTCCTTTCATAAACCACATTAAATACATAAATAGATCTTTATAGAATGAGAAAGAGTATCCTACAGGACAGCTTCTAATTTCTTTGAGGGAATGCATTTTGGATTCTTACCTTCTTCCTTGGTATAATGGCATTAAGTTTAGGTTACTTTAATTGTTCTTGGATTGCATGTTGGGTTTTGATGTTGAGGCATGTCTTGCCATTTATTATGATGCATTGAATTATGTGTTGTTTTTACCATTGAGTTTGAGAAGTCATTAGAGTCAAAGGTGAAGTAAGGGCTTGATAGACACATTCCGAAATTGTTAGGACTTAACATTTAGGACGACCTTCTTGCAATTTGACAACTTTTTGCATCCCTTGACAACATTTCTCCCTCACTAGCAAAGGCTAAAACTAGGAAACTATTGCCAAGCAAAGACAATATAAGAAAAACAACTACCTAAAAAAAGCGAAAAAGCGGGGGTCCCTATTTGCAATGGGGTGATGTATGAAAACGTCACAATAGGTCCTAGACATGACCTTGTAGAAATATACTAAAATGACGGTACCCAATAAACTGATCACAGAAAGAGCTTTAAAGTGATACATGGTAGCATCCAACACAATGTTGGAGGCTCTAATGGACCACCTTCCAAACTCCCTAGCTACTTGTTGACGTGTATTTTGTACACAATCATACACAGAATAAAATACCCAAAGGCATCTTATCCTCTCTTGAATAAAGTCGCTAACTGCTGAAGATTTCGCAAGAAGGATCAGTTAGGATGACTCCAATGTTCTTTTTAGTAGGGTCTCTACGTGTGGATAAGCTCCAGTGGTATGATGTGATTTGCTGGAATCACAAGGGGACTTACACTTGATGATTGAACTTCTGATCCGCTTTGCTGGAACACAGGCTCTTACTAGCTTAGATTTGAAAAAATGGAAAAAGACGAGGGCGAGGAAAAGATTTAATCCTAATACTAAGAATGTAGGAGCAATGATTGATCTTTGGTGAAATTCTAACTAAGTCTTGTTTTGACATCATAGGAACATCTCCACAAGGTTAGTGCGATCTTCGAAGGAAAGCTTTATGATGTTCAAATCATCACTGCAGGCATAGACACCATCAGGTTGATGCATATCGATGAAGAAGCGACAATTGAAGTTAAGCTTAAGCTGAATGATTCCAGTTGACTATGCAAGGCAAGTCTGCAATCAACAAACTGCTAGTAGTATGGATATACGAATTTCACCATCAATCAAGCACATTTCTTCCACTCATCTAATAACATGAAATCAAATACGAGAAGTATAAAGACCATGCAAATTGTCGAATCGACCCATAAATTTCACCATTTCTTCAATGAAGTTACAAGTCTTTTACAACAACCTCTTGGCAACAATCTTTGCCTTCTCTCTCTACTCTACTCTAATAGCTATTCTATCAACTATATTCTAACTCTTCCAACTATTTACATACTATCTCTAACTTATTGCTAATTAGCCTTTACAAATGAAAGGCCAGGGCTTATATAGTGCCCACAATACAATTCGATGGCTTAGATCAATTCGAGATCAATGGCCAAGATTTTACAATGAAACCCATAATTAGGGTTTGTTACAACCATTACATAACATTTAATGCTTGACCAATGAAATAATTGTATTGCTTGGACACATGTCCTCTCTGGAAAATTCCACCAATGAATAGCCGGGGTAGGTACATCGAAGTTTGTGCCACCTTCCGTGAGTTAGGTACATTGAATCTGGACATGCTGAGGTGGACCACACTGACTGGAGAAGTGATGACTAGGATGCCACCTCGTCTAACACTTGTAACTTGGTAAATATTCAACTTGGTGTTGTTGAGAAGCTAGCTTTAATTAATTCATCTGGAACTATCTGCTTCTTCAACGAACCCTTGTTCTAACTTCTTGTGTCCTTGATGTGCAGGACGACTGTTGTACCCTGCTTTGAAACGCTGGATTGGAGGAGGCCGCCCTTGTCCTTGCTTGATCGTCCTTGAGGAGACCGTCCTTGATCTGGCTTGATTTTCCTTGATGAGATCTCCATTTGATGCCTACACAACATTTCAAAATTAGTAACATGATTTTGCAATGAATAACTAGATTAGAGATTAAATTTAGGAAACTTCATGATAAGTCCTTGAGTTATCATTTCCTAAAAAACGATTGAGCTATCACAATTCAAAATTTCAAAATTCAAACTTTAAGGCTATGACGATCAAAATTTAAAATTAAAACAAGGGATCTTGCCATACCTTACTTGAGAGCTAACTCAAAAAATGCAAAATGAAGAAAATCGCCTAGGCAAAAATTAATGTTTGAAACTTTCAATGTGATCTCCTTCAAACGAGCGATCCTCTTTAGTAATTCGCCACCTTTGGGGGGGGTCTTCAATGTAGTCTTTGGCAAGTTCGCCCCACTTTAACTTCAAGTTCGCACTCCTTTTGCTAAATTCGCACTTCTCCTTTATGAAATTCACTCCTTGTAAATACAAATCGCACCTCTCTTTGTCTTCTCCAAATCGCATATGAATGAAGGTGAAATGATGATTTGAAAATGAAATTATCACCTTCCCTTTATAGGCGCTTACCCCATGCATTACCTTAGGCCGACTTTTGCAAAATAAGGTGATTAAAAGCAATTTTAAAATAAAACCAAAGGCCGACTTTGTAAGAATAAAACAAGTAAATCCAAGCGCTCCAAGTTTTCATTTAAAATAATAATTAATTAATTAAATGCCATCGTTTTTAATTAATTCGTTTTTTTTTTTTTAAATAGGCAAAATTATCAATTAAATGCTCATGCGTTAATTTTTAAATGCTATCAATTGAATATTCCAATTTATCGATTTTTCTAGCATTTAATAAAATTCAAAAAAATGTTTTAACGCCAAAACTTGGAGATGGTGGAAAGATACAAACCATTATCGCCCTGGTCCCTGACTGAGGGACAGGAGCGAACTTCCATTTTAGCCTTTGATTTTCGCCTTTGACGTTCAAAATCTCCATCTTTACGTTGAAACTGGCATTTTCGCTAAGAACCTCGAGCTTGATTGATTTGATTTTGTGGATGAGTGCCTCCTGAGGTTGATATCGCCCTGGTCCCTTGGTGAGGGACAGGAGCGATCTTGGTTTTTTCTCCTTGATCTTGCTTCTTCAATCACCAATCTTCATTATATGGCAAGCAATGACGTTATCCCTTCGCTTCATGCATATTCTACTTGTCGTTAACAAGGCATATTCGATGTTTAAATGGTTTTCGCCCTGGTCCCTTGGTGAGGGACAGGAGCGAATTTTATGCTCTAGCCAACATTTGCTATCTTTCAACCTTTGCTTCTTGTTCGTTGCCTTCCAAATGATATCTTCGACCTTGTGCAACCTTGTACGTCCTTGACTTGGCGTGATTTTTGAATGAACTGGCTAATAAAATGAATATCGCCCTGGTCCCTTACTGAGGGACAGGAGCGAATTTGGACTTGTAGGCCCCATCACACTTTGCTAACTTCAAAAATTATCTTCAATAGACTCGTTGTGTCCCCTTTCATTCATCCTTGGCCGGGAGTTTGTTCAAACTTGGCGAGAAATTGACCTAAGGCAAAAATCGCTCTGGTCCCTGACAGAGGGACAGGAGCGCCTAGGCCAATTTGAGTCTCCTATTGATGTCTTGTAATCTTCAATTTGTCTTCAACGGGTTCATTTCATCCTCCTTTCTCGCTTCAAACTCAAAACTTGCTTGCTTTTTGCCCAAAACATGCCTCATGAGGAATTTCGCTCTGGTCCCTGGGAGAGGGACGAGAGCTATCACTGAGTTCGCCCTGGTCCCTAGCTGAGGGACAGGAGCGATTTAACTTCTAGGCCAAATTTTCCTCATGATTGCACTTTCAAATTATATTCAACTGATAAAATGTATCTCCTTTGATCTTCTCAATTCGCGAAATCGTTCAAATCTTTCAAGGACAAGGCAATTTTGGATTTCAAGCTCCGGTCCTTCAGTGAGGGACAGGAGCGATTTTTGTCCTCCAGGCCCAAATGCTTCACTTTTCACCATGAAATGTTTTTGCTAGGGAAGATATCATCCTGCTTCATGCTATGAATAAAAGTTAATATCCAAAAAAGGTCTAAAATTGTGCATATAAAGAAAATCGCTCTGGTCCCTCAGTGAGAGGCAGGATCGAATTTGACCTTCTAGGCAAAAACTTCATCATTTCATTGTTTTTGATCAAGTCTGGATGCTCCATCATGCTCATTTTGCCCTTCACCATGCCTTTGATGTCTCAATTCGTCCAAACAAGGTCAGGAATGGCTCAAATAAGTATTATCGCCCTGGTCCCTTGGTGAGGGACAGGAGCGCTTCGCCTTGGTCCTCCTGGGAGGGACAGGAGCGAAATTCGCTCTGGATCCTCAGTGAAGGACAGGAGCGAAATTTGACTTTTCGAACTCTCTATCAAGATAACTTTTATGGAATATAACATTTAAGTATAAGTGCTTTAAGTTATATTCCATATATACTTTCAGGATGTTTGAGAGTGGTTTCAGACCTCTAGGAGTTATATTCCAAAATCTAGCTTTTTGAGGTTTTTCAGTTTCCAGACTTAGTCAAATTTCAGGATCAGGACATTCCAGACTTAGCCAAATTTCAGGGTCAAGACTTCAGACTTAGCCAAATTTCAGGACATTCCAGACTTAGCCACATTTCAGGATCAAGACATCACTCAAGCCGGACTTGCTATCCATGTGATCCCCTGAGCGACACTCAAAATGCAAAGGCTAACCGACAAAACCCTAAAAACCTAAAAAAACAAACCCTAAAAAGCAAAAAACATGGGTCCCCATTTGCAATGGGGCGATGTGTGAAAACGTCACAACACTACTGCATTAAAGACAAGAAGGGAGAAAGCAAAACAAGAAGAGAAGATAAGGGATCTTGCAATTGGAGAGATAGCCCTTGTTGTTACACCTCCGCAAAAGCATTGAATCCTGGAAATCCAAACAAAAGAACTCTGGTCAAAGTAGAGGTTAGATAAATTGATGATGGAGAAGTTGGACATCATCAAAAATGTACAAGAAAAATATAAGGGAAGCCATTGTCTGAGCATACCAACAACTTTGCAAGGAAGAAGCAAAATATAAAAACAATTCTTCCAAATCAACATCAGGGACATCTTCTCTTCCTTCGCATTCACATACACCTTCATCCTATGCAACATCATCAATGTAGTCTATCAAAGATTCATTAGCTAGACAAAATCAAATTCAACCACTAGCCTCACCGCAACTACTCCAACTCCCATTGGTAGGCTCTCAAACGGACATTGGCAGCATCTCCCCCCTACACAAATTTCAATTGGGAGATATACTACATCAAACAGAAAGGGAGGAGATATTGAAACAACGGGTGGATAGTTTAGAGCAATTAGAAGATGTTGTCAAAGATATTCTGAAAAACTTTCCTCAATTACAAGGGGACCCCTTTCAACCACTAACAGTGCAACTGAAAATATTGGTAGATGGGGCCATAAAGGACATCCAACTGCAGAAGAAGACAATGCGGCAACAAATCTAGGCTAAGATGCAAATAAAAGGGATGGATGAGGAAAAAAAGAAATGTGTCATTGCCCATTCCACTATGGAATCCCCCATTAGAACACTAAAGAACACCGAGGCTTTCATGAACGCCGTATACCAATTTTCTTTACAATGACCGATAGTGACAACTCCTCTCAAGGCTCAAATGGATCAACTTGAGGTGCAGATACTTTAGAGAGCCACCGCATATGATGCTCTTCAAGATATGGATGACCAATCCCCAATAGAAATTGAAGCATTGCACATACAATTTCAATAGCTCCAAGATCAGCAGGATAAATCTAAGCATAAATTTCATCAACTCAGGGTAGTGAGTTTGAAGTTGACACATATTACTGGATTCCTTCAAAAAG
Organism: Cryptomeria japonica; assembly: GCF_030272615.1. Taxonomy (NCBI): domain Eukaryota; kingdom Viridiplantae; phylum Streptophyta; class Pinopsida; order Cupressales; family Cupressaceae; genus Cryptomeria; species Cryptomeria japonica. The sequence goes on along the minus strand of NC_081411.1, from coordinate 770,101,005 downwards.
CCCAATAGTTAGCTCAGAAGATCCAAATTCCTTACACACTTCCAAAGGAAGAGCATTTACTCATGCAGATCCAGGTGCAAAGTCAGCAACAACAATAGGCCAAAATACATTGGGACAATAATTTTGCCAATCTGAAGGAGATCTACAAGGATATTCTTCTTATATAATAGAGTTGACTTGAGGACAATCCAACGTTTTGAAAGACGGGATGATGTTGGCAAGAAGGTAGCAGAATAGACAGAATCGAAAGCAAACGTACCACACTCTATTGCAAAGAGGCTGCAGAGCTTGAGACTCAAAAGACATTATCTAAAATAGGGATAGAATAGATGAGTCATGCCCCATCTTCTAGATATATGTATACCAAAAGATATATGTAACAGAGTGTGTATGCATATGTAGGAATATAAATGAACATATATAGAAGATAGAAGAGATAAATGTATATGATGTAATACAAGATATAAGGATGAAATGAATGTACCTGATTGATCTTGGTAATAATAATATACAGGAATTCCATATATGTTATGTTATATGCTTTATGTTCAATTACCTAGTTAGTACTCTATTTGGATTAACTCCTTGCTCCCTTTGTATAACGATCAAGCCCCTGACTTGAGCACTTCACTCAACAGGATCACAACATTATAAGATCCCACCTACTGCCTTTAAACAGTGGCAAGAGAAATAATAGGGCCGAAGTTCACTTAATAATGTGTTTGATTAACAATGATGGGAAGCAATTTCTTACAAGGGGAACAATTAAAATTTATGCAATCAGCACTTGGGTTATGAGAGGAGGCATCGCTTGCAACAAGATGCTGGTTCACAAAGGGATGTGACTCTCCCCCATTAAACAAAGACATAAATTGGGAGTCATTTCTTTGAGGAGAGACCATGAAGTGAGAATTGGAAAACAAAAGGCAAACTAAGATATAAGGCAGAAATAATATTGTCTTCAGAAATCATATTGTTTGAGTCTTGAGATAAGTTTGAGTATAATATCAGATTATGAATTGATAGATATATAGATGTACTTTACAGATTAAATTGCTAATTGTAAGTAATTTATTTGCATTTCCTTTATAATTATTTACTAGCAAATGCATATAGCAAATTCCTATAGGAAATCAGTTTTGAATCGATTAGAAATGGCTTGCAAATAGGAAGGACAGCCACAGCCTTCTGAATTCATGAGATATTAAGCTGTAATATGCTACCCCTTTTCTAGCACCAAATTGTTTTGCGATTTTACCCCACACCAATTTGCCAACACGTTATATACTTGAAGGTTTGTTTGCAAGGCCTGTGTTTCAGATTTATTTAGTTTCAGACCATGCAACTTACATAAAACCAAACTAATTGAGATATGAAGCTAAATAGAAATTAAATTACTCAGAGCATTTTCCAAGAGCTAGCTATACTTCGTTTGCAAAGGAATGAGCATCAATAAGTTTTACAACTGCTGTTACAAAAATCTGAGTACAAAGAGGACAAAATCTGACCTTGAAATTTAGCAGATATAACTAGATAACAGCAGTAAGGTATGTTTCTCTTAAATGCCTTCAACTATTGTTCATGTCATGCCTTGCCAAGCTTAAGTCAGCTGATTTCTACTACCCTGTCTGCTCTGTTACCACTCCAAAGATGCCGGTCAGTACAATGTGATGATATTAAATTTCACTGGAGCCTTATCAGGCTTAAACAGCCATGTACAACCACCATAATGCTGTTTCCCTTATCTACAGGTTACTAGAACATGGATGCTACAGACTGAAATCTTTATTTATGACCCAGATTGCAAATCTGATTGTTCCTCAGTGCTGATAACAGTTGATATGATGGATATATGTTGTAGAATCTCTTCACATTAACGTACCGCAGAAGGGTCTTTGTCTGCTTAGAAACACTGATATTAATGCATCATAATGACTGAAATTAACACAAAAGCCATGATTAATTTGCAGCAGATTTGAGGTGGTAGGAACACCATCAAGAACTCACTACTCAAGTAACTATTCATGGCACTGTTCACATCACTTTTTGTCACTGTAGCAAGCCTTCAACATTAATTAAAGCTTCAAAATCTTCACAAAATTCATGCCAAACCCTAGCCATCCAAGGTATTATGCAAAATATGGCAATAAAACCACCAAACGTGAAGCTATATGCCTTCCTGCAAATAAACTTCAAACCCTAGCTGGCTGAAGCTCTAGATTGATGTAAACCTGCAAATATACTCAATGATGAACCCTAGGTGGATTCACCTCTCAATGTGGAGTTGGGTTTTCATCCAATCCACTAAGAAACTCCAAGGGTTTCCGTCCTCAAATTTCCTGTAATGAAGGCCAAAGCTCTCAGGCTTCGCAAATAGAAAATAAATAGACCCAGTATATGAAATGACTTCCTCAAATCTCCTTTTATAATCCTCTCATGAAGTTTTCAGAACCTATTTAAATTTCCAAAGGGAAATAATAAAAAAGTGACCCCTCATATAATTTCTTCATTAAAATAAAGTCACTTTAATATCCTTATATGTAATGTCCCCTTCCTTGTGATGTTGCATTCAGTGGTCCATTGGCCTATCCCGGAGACCCGTAGGCTATGTGGAAAGGTGAATTAAGGGTTCCCATGTTCCTTGGAGTTCCAACCAGACTTGTCAGGGGTGGAATGTGAACTTACTATTTTTAGTAAGTTAGGGTTTGGCTGTCAGGATGGTACAAAGTTTCTAAGCTCGCCAAGCACTTTCTCTGGTTGCGAAGATAACGATTTTTGGAGCATTATTTCATAACTTACTATTTTTAGTAAGTAGCAGTTTGGGGCATTCTATTTTTGGCAGTCCTGGATTTGGTCCTGTCCCAGCACAATTCAGTGATCCTCATTGCTCAACCTCATCTAGATTCTGTTAATAATCAGTCCTAGAACTATAAGCAATTTAATTAAATATTATTCCTTATCCTAAGGTTATTATTTTATTATTTTATTACTTATTGATGCTATGGGAAATTGTGCAAAATATGATATTTTTCCTAAGTCATGCCTGGGCGATTTATTTGGAGATTAAAAGGAGATTTCATTCTTTATATTTTAAAAAAAATTATAATGCCAAAAATCATGGCCCCTCTCCTTGGCATGATTTTGACTTAGAAAAGTGGGCGCCACTTTGGTTCCACCATGAAATGAAATGCAATTGGAATGAGGCGAAATTGGGAGGCAGTTTCATTTGAATTTCAGATTGGAAAAGCTATATAAACAGAGGTTGGGCTCTTCATTAGGGTATCCAGAGAAAATATATCGTTATGCTGTCAGAATGACTCTAGACATTTCTTCGAGGGTGAATACCTCCTAGATCCTTCCTTCCGATTTCGAGTGTGAGACATCACTCCTAGCTGTGGTGTGTAGTTGTGATATTTTTGGTGATTTTTGGGTGTGTAGGTAAAGATTTGTGTGCTGCTGGTTTTCTGGTGTTGCTGGTGTGTGCCGGCTGAAAGTGTATTTTGCTCGTAGCTGCCTGTGTGTTGAATGCATCATTTTGGGTGAGGTCTTGTTGGAAGCGTACCGGAGAGACGATAAGTCTCCTATATTGGCATGGCATTTGGAGAACTCTCCAATTTTTAGTTGCAAATCGAACTATTCAGCAAAAACGCCATTTCCATAATTGCATTGGGATGCGTGCATTTTTGTTGGTGCTCTTCAGTTGCAATTTCGAGGTATTGTTTTGTTTTTTTATGTCATACACTTCATTTGCTTCTGATTTGACATGATTCTATGGGGTTTTGAGTGAATTACAAGCAATTTAGTGGGTTTCGGGATGGCTGGTTTTGCGTTTTCCTTGTATTTGATTTCAGAACAGCAAGTAGTATTATTGGTTAGAATATGTTAGTGAATTCATAAGATATGTACTTCACTCTATCTCCTTTCACATTTCTATCATTGTAAGAATTACTTCAGTAGTACTGACGAATTCATTCTATGTTGTATTTCCTGCTAAACAAGTGGAAGAGGATGGCTTAGCCGCCTGTATGTTTGTAATTCAATTTTGTCCTCCCACTGAGCAAGAGGTTGAGTGATATTGTCCTCCAACTGAGATATGCGGTTGAGTGATAGTTTCAATTAAAAGTCCTCCCGCTGCATAAGCGGTAGAGTGATTTGGTTATATTATGCTTTGTTGCCTTGGCTGGTTTACCGCCAAGTTTGTGTTCTTCATCCCGCTGAAAAGTGGAAGGGGCTTGCTTGCCGCCCAGTTTGGTAATTGCATTGTAATTTCCAGCGGATTAGAAAGATAACGAACCCCTTGTCACCATATGCTCTCACCTTCCCACATTGGGCTCTTGGTGATCAGAAAGTGGAAGGGTTACCTTTCAGTGGCATTGGAATTATATTTCCTAACTTTAACGAGTGCATTGTAATGTTGTTGTGCTTGAAATCCAAAAAAAAAAAGAGGGAATTTTACATTATACCTCCATTTGTTAGGGCCCACTTTTGGCTTTAATAAATGATTTTTATATCCTTAAATAAGTACATGCATTTAATGCCCTTATAACATCATTAATTATAAATTCACTTTTAATATTTAATATTATTAAAGTCATTACTTTAAAAATAATAAATAAAACATAAACTCCAATTAAAGCCAATATAAAAACAATTAATTAATTCTGCCAACACCCCAAGGGTAACCACAATGCCTGTTGACCATCCAAATGGTTTACTATAAAGAGTAAGGTCTAGCCCAATGTCCATGTGACTTACTGAATACAGTGAGTGTAAATAGAGCCTAAATGACCCCTGGAAGATAAATCTCAAATATCTCAATGCACTGGAAAGGAGAACACAAGAAAATGACACCCAAAGTGTCAACTGAAGAACCTTGAATTGCCTCCGAATCAACTCATTAGCCTACGGAGACCAATTAGTTAGGCTAATCCCTAAAAAACATTGATGCTTAGAAAGGCACAAAAATGGGGACATTGCATAAGCACACCACTCCAAGATGGATGGGCAAGAGATTATGCCATGCTTGTGGGCTAGGGAGTGTTGAGGACCTGAAATCCAATCATGTCCCTGGGCATGAGGGTCTTATCAAGCACGCCACCCCGAGATGGATGGATTGGAAATCCTACCATGCTCGTCAGCTGAGAGGCAAATGAATTCTCTTGGGCTTGATCAAGGAGGACAGCTGGCCTCCGAGCTGGATTGAGGGATGGAGTGGACCCAAGATCTTGCCATGTTCGTGATTCGGGAGGCAAATGAGTGCTCCTGGGCTTGAGAGTCTTCTCACATATGCCATCCCGAGATGGAGGGACAAGGTATTGATTTTTCTTGGTTTAAATATGAATGATGTTTATATGGATTTAATAATTTATATGTTATCATGAAATCTTGTTATTTAATGTTGATGCTTGTAAATTTAGAGGTTATCATATATTCTTAATTCTTAATGATTATTAACATTATTGTAGGACCTAAACCAGGATTATTTTAAATCATGTATTAAATTTGATAACATTTTTATAAAGTTTTTTTGTAAATGAGTTAGCTCCTTAGACTTAAGACTGGAATTTTTATTTTGGGGAAGAAATCAAAAAGATCCCAAGAAGGGACAATATTGTAATTGGTATTAGAGCTATGATCCTCCTAGCCTACAGATCAAAAGATAGTTTATTCAACTAAGCCAAAGAGTTCAAAGGGCATTGGAAAGAGAAAGAAAGAAACTTGCAGCAAGTAACAACCTTACTTAAAGAAATAAAATGGGTTAACAACTAGGAAATAAATTGAGGGCCTTCATGTAACAAAATGAGAGGACAACTCCAATATTTCTCCAAGCCCTAGAAAACATGAATAACACAAGTAACACCCTTAGGCTCAGCCAAACTAATGGGAGGGATGTTACTTCTAATAAATCAGAGAATAACAATAGGGTCAACACCTAGGTTAACAAGACCCTCATTCTTACGTAGGGAAGGGCCAACAAGAGAAGAAGAAGAAGAAGAAAGCAATTCACCAATTAATGACATTGACAAACATGTTGAGGCCTACTCAAGAATTGACCTGACATTAAGAGAAATGTCCCATTTAAAGAATATTATTATGCTAGGGCATGAAATACTCCTAGAAAGGAAAAAAGATGACCTAATAAAGACTAACATCAAAGGGTGGATAAAATGGAAGTCCCCATAATTCATGACACATTCATGGGCCCAAAAGCTGGACACCTATTTCTCCCTTAGTCCCATGACTTAAGAGGATGCTGTCAAATTTGTCATTTTACATTTGGAACAGGTTGTACATGATTGGTGGGATTAAAGGCACCAAAACATAACAACCTACAATGAATTTACATAAAAGCTCTAGTTTGATTTAATCAAAAGCATACTAAAAGGAACTTCAAAGAACTAACACAATTAAAGCAAGGATCAGTAGAAGATTATGTAAATACACTGCCTGCCTGCCATAGTAAGATACTGAGTGTTCCATTTTCTGAGTTTTTTATCAATTTTCAATTTGACCCATTCCCACATCTCCTCTAAATTGAGGATAATGGCAAAGGGGATTCCTAAGTATCTGACCTGATGTTCAAGTCCACCCCAAGAGATAGAGTACTTAGTGAACCATGTTGGAGCCTGGTGGTTCCAAATCAGCATGATGTATTTAGGCAAGGATATTCTACTCCCGGAGGCCTTGCAAAATATGTCCAATTTAGTCATAAGGGCACCCATATTTTATTCTTCTAGGTTCACCAAAATGGCAGTATCATCTGCAAATTGGATATTGAGAACCTCATCTCCATTAGGAAGGTTGACCCCTTTAACCTTACAAGAGAGAGAGTTATCTCTTAAAAGATAGTGAAGAGCATCAGAAGCTATAACAAACAAGGCTGGAGCAAGGGGACAACCCTGCCTAATAGAGTGGGACAGAGAGAAGTATTCTAATCTCTTTCCATTCACTTCCACACAAGCTCTCACATCCTTTAACAAAGTTTGGACCATTAGACAAAAGAAAGGAGGAAAGCCCAAGCTCTCCAACATCATAAGAACAAATTTCCATTCAATCCTATTGTAGGCCTTTTCAAAATCAATCAACAACATTGCACCATTCTGCCTAGAAGTCTGGGTCCAATGAAGAGATTCCCAACAGGTGATGAGATTTTCCAAAATGTATCTCCCTTTGATGAAGCCAGTTTGAGTGCTATTAATAATCTTAGGAAGGACATTTTCAATCCTTTTAGCAAAAACTTTGGCCAGTATTTTATAGGACACATTCAGTAGTGTAATAGGCCTCCAAGTGTTATGCAGTTTGACTTGGCATATGACTGATATAGAGTTCAGACTTGCTTTGGCAATGATATTCATACTTGCAAATGATTCTAAAACATTAAGACAACCTTCTAGGATGATCATGCAAAATTTTTTGTGTTTTTCAGATGCATATACATGAATTAAATGCAAGAAATGCACACCTACAGCAGACTGGTATTCTTACAAACAATTGGCATGCAACTAAAGGATTGAAGTAACAACATATAGATTGAATGCAACCTTATTCCTCCATATTATTGAAAACAATAGACTGATTACAAAATGTCTATAAATGGCCAATACTCTTGGCTTACAATGAACTAGTTTCAGAATTTCTGAGTACTAATGGCAGCCATGAATTTCATACATACATTCTGAAAACTCAATGAAAACAATGCCAAAAGTGTACCTGGATGAAGCGCCTTGGTGTATAAATGAAGAAGCAAGCAAAATAAACTCTCCTAAAGCTTTCCTTGTGCCAAATAGAACCCTTCACCAAAAATCGCCCATGTCACTGATGTAAGTGACTAATAAATGAATATCAGCTCCTTAGCTCCCTTTCAAGCAACTAACATCATCGTGGCCTTCCCCAAGAGTGAGCACTCCAATCCAATGATAAGTTCGATGCACCAACAAGGAGATATGAGCAAAATCGTGGAATATGGCAGACTAGTCGAACTTGCTTCAGACCTGATATATAATCATGAAACCACCTCAATTCACCTCCAAAATGCTCCTAGTGAAATCCCCTTGCCTTCCTTAATATATCGATGCCCATAGATGTCAAATATAGCAATGAGCTGAAGCACTCTCCAAATTGTCTACCATGATGCTGCCATGAATTCAATAAGCTCGAGTATGAAGGACTGAGGTATCCTTCACTCTCAATTGCAACCCTTCGGAGGATCTCTCACCACCTTAGTTATGTGAATCAAAGGGAGGTATCGTTCCCAATGACTAATAATCTGCTGAAACCCTTGGCTCCACAATTTTTAACACAAGAAGAGATGTCAAATAACCGATGATCACAACATGAGGCTCATTCCCTTTTTATCCTTTTTCAACACATGAATTGGCCGCCTCCTAGAAGATTCCATTTTTAATAAAATAATATTTAATCACCTCCTTAAAATAAATCTTTTAATCGCACTTTAGTAAATATTAAAATATTTCTAAACTATAAAGTGCACACGTTACATCATACGTGAGAACACAATATCTCACCATAAAATCATGTAAAATAAAATGTGAAGCCATATTAGCTGCCAAGTCGACCCCCTTATCAACTCCTTGGCCTACGAGGGTCAAATAATAGGCCAACCCAGTGAATGTTTGGGTACTAATGAGAAGGGGACATTACAAAGAAGAATTCATAAATCAAAGAAAGAAAAGTAGAGAAGATGATGAAAAAAATGGAACATTAGCCACACTCTCGAGGGCACCCAAATACCACCCTCTCTGAATTTGTAGTGTTCTACGAGGACAAAAAGTGACTCTCCTACTAAATTAACTTCATTGATGAAGAATTGGTCACAAGGATGAACATAGAAATTGAAAATTTGAAGGATTCAAGGTGGTCATGGCAGATGGGTTCACTACCCCATGCACACAAAAGATCCAACAGTTGAGCATCACATTAGGAAGACATCAAATTAACGAAGACTTCTATGTGGTGAATATGGGTGATACCGATGTGGTATTGAGTATCCATTGGTTCCATTCTTTAGGGAGATATTACCAAATCTTTCAAAAGATAGAACTTTGTTTCCAACACAATGGCCAGGAGGTAAACTTACAAGGTTCATCTAATGAGAACCCAATGGTAGTATCATCCAAAAGAATGGAGAGATCCTTTAGACATGGACAAGTAGAGTGGGTAGCACAATGTATGATACTTGACAAATCCTCATCCAATGGGGACAAAGCTATACATGTTAACATCCAACATTTCCTAAACAAACATAAGAAGCTTTTTAGCAACATTCCACAAGGACTTCCTTTAAAAAGGGGTTTTGAACATACTATTGAACTTCAAGAAGCATAAGCCTCTATTACCACACCTTACCAACATTCAAGAAAATATAAAGAAGAAATTGAGAAAACTATTAAAGAATTGTTGGAAATGGGACATATTCAACCTAGTTCTAGTCCTAACTTAACCCTCCCGAAAATGAATGGGGTTCGCATATGTCGGATGGCCCTCAACGGGCAGATTTCAAAATTTCCTACCTAACCTGGTTGGGAACCCTTCCCACGTGTAGCCCAACAAGAAACCCATGCTCTCAGAAGGAGGTTTAGGCCCTAGGGCAAGGTCATCCTACTTGAATATTCTCTCAAGCATCAAGAAACCTACAGCGTTCCCAAATAATATTCCCATTTTTGGAGCTCTCCAGCCACAACCCCAAATAATATACCTATTGTTAGAGGCCCCTTCAACCTAATTGCTTAGCCCAAGGAATTTTTCAATGCAGGCCACTTTAGTTCCAATAGAAACAATACTAGTTTCAAAAGAGGCAATAGTAATAGAAAATACCACTCTTTCCACAAAAACCCTAATCGGTTTCAAGGAGATAGATATCATTGACACAAACCTACAAATTCATGAACTATTATGAAGAAATGGGTTCGCAAAAAGCCACAAGCTCCTTGGTTCCTAAGGTGGAACCAAGTCCTTCTAACATTGGCAGACAAAGTTGAAGAAGGTTCAATCAAAATAACCTTCTCAGAAGAATCCTTAAGTGAGAAGACTTGAGCTCAGACAAAGAGCTTTGATAGTTAAGTTCCGGAACTCTAACTGTGAAATAGATAGACTTCTAGAATAGATTCACTTCCATTGGGCAGGAGTTAATGAGGTTTTCTTTTTAGATCATGGAAATGGTTTTTTGTAGCGATTTTTTCCAATAAGAAAGACACAAATGCAGACCATAAAGTTAATTCTTAGTTCTTAGATGGGGTCAAGCTGCATACTCAATTATGGGTCCCTAATTTCAATCCTCGTAAAGTTGCTATCAAATTTGTTCCATTCGGGGTTCAACTGCCTTCCCTTCCCTTGGAGTATCATGTTTTGGAACTGGTTTAAACCCTTGTGAACCAAATGGGGATTTTCCTTAAACATGATCTTAATTTTTTTTATTGTGTTGAACATCTAATTTGTTTTTCTGTGCTATTTGATACTTCTAAAGATTTTCTCAATTCAATCTAAGAATGGTTTTTGGTATCAATTTGATTGAAAATACAGAATCAATGTGCCAAAAGTGTCGTTTCTTAAGGCATTTCACTAATGAATGTCAAATCTCCCTAGGTGACAATATTAGGGTTTGTGAGGATCCAACTTCTAACCCAGATTTATGTTTTATATCCAAGAAATAGAATTACCTTCTCTTCCTAAAGATAAATTAATCCTCAAACCCGTTTTCAGAAGCTCTTTGTTCCCCCACTCTGAAGGTTTTTAATGCACGGGATTCTGATTATGGAAACTTTTTAATAGCAGACAAAGTCAACTCCGTGACTAGTAGTCATTCAGTTTCTATTTTGAATATTGTGCAGCTATTACACCAATTTTAACTTCATTTTATAGAGTTTTTTATAAAGTCAAATGGGTTGTTCATAGGAAATATCCACATTTCAAAGAAGTTTGGATTGTTCTTTGGCTGTTCAGATTCTCAAAATCAATCTCTAGATATTCCTACAATTGGGGTGTTTCAAGATCAGAGATCTCTCCAGAATGTATTAGTGGTAGTTCCAGAAAGTCACCTCTTCTCCAACACATGGTGCTACCCCTTAAATCGATGGTCTAGGTGTAGGAAATCTCTTTTTATCCATAATGGTTATTGAAAAGGAATAGAGCTAGGTGGTCTTCAAAAACTCCTGAGAAAAGCTTTTCCCACCCCCAATTCAAGAGGTTTCTTTCGAACTTAAGAAGATGGTGTCCAGAATGCCGATTCCACCTTCAATCAGTCTACCTTCTTTATTTCAAAATCAGGTCTATTCAACCCCATCACCAGATTTGGGTGGAAAATTAGAAACTATCTTCTCTAAACTAGAAAAATAAAACTCTTTGCTTCTAGATCCAAAATAGGGTGCAAAATATGCAAATTCAGACAAGGTCTGTTTAGCAGCCATTAAAAGTTAGTTTCTAGCAAGAAAGTTAGACACTTTGGTTGGAGATGTTTTAGTGCAAGTCTACGATCAATTGGCCAAGGAAATAGTAGACCAAGTTTCAGGAGAAAGTTCATGCGCTGATCAATCTCCATCCCTAGAAACTCACCAGCCTCCCTTGATTCAGTCCAAAAAAGCTCTTCTCAAAAAAGTCAAAAAGATAAGAGGTTGACCCCCGAAGACCAAGAAAACTAAGGATGAAATTAAAGCAGGGATTCAAACCACTCTAGATGACAAAATTAGGTCGTGGAGAGCTTGTCTCTCTCCTAGCCAGCAATGAAAATCATAACCTAGAATGTTAGGGGCTTCAACACCCCTCACAAACATCGCCTCGTCAAATCTCAAATAGATTCATGTGGGGCAGATATTGTTTTACTCTAAGAAACCATTTTTTTTTCTGAAAATCAGAGTAACCAACCTTTCAACAAATGGAAAAGATGGAAGTATTTAGCCTCTATTTCCATGGGAGCATCTGGTGGGCTAGCCATTTATGGAAAGAGAAAAATATCTAGATTGAAAGTGTTACAAACAAGGCTAACTGGATGCAGGTTCAATCCAAACACTTTGATTCTAAATTCCAACTGTTGAACATTTATTGTCCTAATTTGACAGTTGGGAAAAAACTACTCTGGGACACTATATCTGTAAACCTAGCAACTCAAAAAGAAGAATCATTTATCTTGGGTTTTGATTTTAATGCCATTGTTTCCCTGCAAGACAAATTTGGAGGTATATTGCCCCCCTCAAAACACTCCAAGATTTCAATGATTTTGTGTGCAATAACAGACTTTTAGATTGTATCCCATCAAATGGTAAGGTTACTTGGACTAATAAGAGGAAATATTTCCTTCTCATTGCTGAGAGACTAGACTAGTTCTTTGTAAATCCAATGTGGATTGCTGCACATAGCAGATGCAAATCAGATATTTTACCACTTTCTGGCTCTAATCATTTTTCACTTCAACTGTACCCGTCCTTTGGAGAAGCTCTCTCTAAACCAAGATCAATTTTCAAGTTTAAACAAATGTTGTTAAGAGACCCTTCCTTCTTACCACTTCTTAAATCTTGGTAGGAAAATGCACCCTTTATCCAAGGTTCTAAAACGTATCAACTATGTCAGAAATTGCAGTACTTAAAATACAAATCAAATTTTGGAACACCCACAAGTTCAAGAATATTTTTGCTACAAAGGCTGATATAGAGTCCCAAATGAGAAAAATAAATGAACTAATAAATCAAAACAGAATATATGTATAACTTAAGTGATTAATATTTTATAACTTAAAATATTAAGTGATTAATATTTTATATGTACGTCTCCAAAAGGGGGGATGCCTAGGCGCCGGTGACAAAAGTTATGTTTTAAAAGTCATTTGGGGGCATTTTTCGAGTCAATATTATATATGAATATTCAAATTTGCCCTAATTTCTCCCTTCACGTCTGAATATTTGGATTTTGCCTCTCATTCATTCATGCTGATTTGGAACACATAACGAGATGTTGAAATGAACCTGGAGATTTCTTGGGATTGCTAAGAACGAAAACCCTCTGCAATTGGTCTGGTTTTGGAGATCCACCCTAGCTGGTTGTCGGGTTTTAGTCAAGAAATACTTCGATACTCTGAGTTTTTGGTGAAGTGGGTTTGATAGAAATGAAGATTTACAAGGTTTTTTGAATGGGTGCTCAATATTTTGGTGTATAGTGTTGGTTTTAAGATCGTTGTGTGAGTTTTTAAGTTTTGGGTTCTTTTTCAGTGCTAGCCATACATTTCCAGCAACCTTGGGATCCACATCTTGGCTCATATCTCCAAAAAATTATGTCAGATATTATTTTGGATATTGTTGCAAAGTGATTCCTCCTCTTGGGCACAGAGAATCAGTATATAACATGTGTGTTTGGACTTGCATTTTTTTTTCTAGATGAAATGACCCCTATGAAGGTAGCACCCATCTTGGGTTTTGGCATGTGGGAGTTTGAAGAGGCATATATGCCCTTTATGGTCTGCAAAATCATCTTATTTTGATTCATCTAGGACGTCTAAATACATCTGAAAGAGATCATATCAGTTCGTCATCAAGGTATGTGATTACTATCATTTTATGTCAAACGCCCTTCATGATTTAGGTTCCCAGGTTGTTGTAGGAGGGTATTTAGGTATTTCAGAAGTTGGAAAGAACAAATAACCATTGAAGATTACTCTTTGCATCTGCAAGTTGATTGGGTGTTGATATGTTGCTGGAATAGGTTCAAAGTACACTCCATAGACCCTAGATTGGAGCAAGAATTAGACCCCAAGCTTTCAGAGTGTTTTTGATTGCTAATCACAGTCAAATCTGCATTCTACAGTTCTGCAATATGTGTAATTAATCTACTTTTTGGTGCTATGTAATATGATTTTGATGAGAAAATAGATATCTTGGTGATTCTATGCACTTGCTCTTCATTATGCTGTGTTGAATTTAAAGTCATTGCAATGAGAACATTAATGAAATCTGAAAACAATAAAGAACAATCAGCAAACAATTCATTATCCATTCCTTATGATCATTCATATCAGCAAAACAACTTTCAAAAAAAATCAGGAGATTATATTACACTTGAGAAGGGCAGACTGTCATGCCCCTGACTTAAGTTCTTCACTCACCAGGATCGCAGCATTATAAGATCCTAACCACTACCTTTAAACAGGGGCAAGAGAAATAATAGGGTCAACAGTCACTTAATATTATGTTTGATTAACAATGATAGGCGACAATTTCTAACAAGGAGTGCGATTAACATTCAGCAATCAGCACATGGGGTATGAGGGAGGCATCCCTTGTACAAAGATGTTGGTTCACAAGGGAGTGTTACTCTCCCCCATTAAACAAAGATATTAATTGAGAGTCATTTCTTTGAGGAGAAACCATGAAGTGATAATTGGAAAACAAAAGGGAAACTAAGATATAAGGCAGAAATAATTTTGTCTTCAGAAATCATATTGTTTGAGATAAACTTGAGTATAATATTAGATTATGAATTAATAGATATATAGATGTACTTTGCAGAAATCAATTATTTGCTAATTTTAAGTAAGTTATTTTCATTTCTTTTATGGTTATTTACTAGCAAATGCATATAACGAATTTCTATAGGAAATCAGTTTTGAATCTGTTAGAAATGGCTTGCAAATAGGAAGGATGACCAGCCTTCCAAGTTCACAAGATATCAAGCACGCCACCCCGAGATGGATGGATAAGAAATCTTGTAATGTCCCCATTTTTGGAGAAGAATTGATTAATTAATTTAATCAGTTAAGTTGTCCAAATAATTATTATTTTTCATGGATAGCTTAATTAATTATTTTACTTAATAATATTAAGTTAATTATTTATAAAGTTATCAAATTAAAATAAAAGATGAATTTGGATTTAATTAATTTAATAAAGTGACTAATTAAATAATATATCATAAAGTCACTTCTAGAAGCTTCTGGATGTTCGAGTGAAAAAGTATTAAAGGAGATCAAGTTGAGCTTCAAGGCAGCCAGGAGTTGACAATTGAATTGATTAGATTTGTAGAACCAGGAGGTTTCTGCAGAAGAGTGTCTTTGGGAACAAAAGATCCCATAGATAGCATAACTGAGGGAGTGAAAGACCTTCCGAGGGGTTGCAGCTAAGAGTGGGAGACAAATCAGTCTTCCATATAGAGCTTATTGAGTTTGCTACATTTCCATGGTGGATGCATTCATGGTATTCTCAGATTTTTCAGATTGAGTGTCCATTGTGTATCGATTTTGATTGGAGGAATAGGGCGATCCTATTGAAGAACATTTTGAAGTGAACTCGTGAGTTTTCTGTTAGGAATTACAGGTCTGAAGCAAGTTCGTAATCTTTCCTCCTAACCCACGATTTGGATCATATTTCACCAATAAGGCATCAAATCTTCCTACTAAGGCCAGCGATGATTTTGGGGGAATTAGGCGATTCTTTTTGAGACATTTTGAGGGTGCATTGTGGAAGAATCAGTGCTATATCAGTCAAGACAAAATCGTGGCAGAAGCCTCCACCCTTCGATTTTGCTCATAACTCACCCATTTGGCATCAAATCTCATCAATAAAACAGCGCTACACTTGTGAAGGAAAGGCAAACATTTTTGGAAAGGAGATTAAGGACTAGTAGCTGATCCATCATTCATGATCAGACCTCCATGAACAGCAGGGGCAATTTTGGAAACACTTCATATTTGATGGAGTTGGCTTAACAAATAGGATATTGATTGCTTCTTCATCCTTACATCAAGGCGTCTCAACCAGGTTCATTTTGGTGTTGATTTCAATGAATGTTTGATGATATTTATGTATGGAGTCATGGCTGTCTTTGTACTCAGAAAATTATGAGTCAATAATAGGTTGAGTTTGGGTCATTATATTATCATTGTAAGGACTTATTGGAACATCCTTTTGAATGAAAGAGAAGAAATAAGGTTGCATTCATATTTCATTTTTGTCTGAGGTCTCATGCTAACTGTTTGTCAAAATGACAGCAAGCTGTTGGTGTATGTAAGTGTGCCTAAAGTAGCATTTTTTCTATAATTTAGTAGCAAATGCATCTTTGGTAATTGTCCAATTTATTAGGAATCATTTATGGTTGATCATTTATGAGAAGTATGTGTTTGAAGTCCTCCATATCACACTGAAAATTTCTAAGACACTCTGTCAGCATAACATGCAAACACCAAACAGCATAACACGCAGATTGAAGAGTCAAGTTTTCAGTAAATATTCCTTGTTTTCCAGTCAATTCACTACAGGGGATATTTCAAATCTTGCCATGCTTGTGGGCCAAGGGGTGTAGAAGACCATGTTGTGAGGTATTCACACATCACCCCATTGCAAATGGGGACCCCCACTTTTTCCTTCTTTCTAGGTAGTGTCGAGTCTTAGCTATTAGTCTTTGCATTAGAGAGGTATAAACGCTTAAGTGGCTAGGAGTCAGGTGGATAGTTTTGCATAAGTGTGAAGTAAGTAGATTTGCAAAGTCTAGATATGATGAGTTCAATCATGAATGAGGAAGATTTGTTATTTAAGGGCCTCTTCAAATGCTTCTCTTGGGGAGCAAATTTTACTTCATGAACACTCCTTATGTAAGTAACTAAAATTCATGTCAGACTTCAGCAGTTGCAACTTTGGAGAAAGCTTCATGTTGGAGAAATTTGGGGCGAACTTCCTACTCAAGCCTTCATAAATGGATTTGAAGAGGTGAAGTAATAACATTTACCTTTAAGGGAACAATCCGAAGTGGACTTCACAAGCTCAATGAAGCAATTCACACTTCTTGACTTCACCTTTTGGAGCGAATTCTTAACTTCATGAGTAGATGATCTCAAGCGAACTTCATGAGTTGGGGCACTAGAGCGAATTTCACTTTCAAGATTTCATAGGCAAGATTAGCTATAAAGGAATGAAATGAAGGAGTTGAGAGCACTTACTTCATGAGTTCACCTTCTGGAGCGAATTTCTAACTTCATGAGTTAGAGTTTTGGAGCGAATTTCATGACTTGAGTAATTGAAGCGAAATTCTAACTTCATGAGTTGCACTTCTCAGCGAAGTTGAACTTCATGACTTCATGTAGAGGAGCGAAGTTGAACTTCGTGATCTCACATTTTGGAGCAAACTTCAGGTTTGAAGGGTTTAGAGCGAATTTACACATTTGAAGCAACTTCATGAGTTACTGTTTTGGAGAGATTTTATAACTTCATGAGATCACCTTTTGGAGCGAACTTCATGAGTTCACCTTTTGAGGCGAACTTCATGAGTGACATATTTGAAGCGAATTCCATGATTTCTTGAAGATGCAAGGTGATCAAAACGAATTTCATGCTTGAAGCCTATAAGAGAATGTCAACTTCATGTTTGAGCAAATTGGAGCGAACCACTAAGAATAAACTTCATGAGTTCAAGAAGGAGAGTGAATTATAACTTCATGATCAAGCCTACAAGAGAAAAAATCATCTTCATAAATTGAGGTAGGGGAGCGCTTTTCATGAAGTGAGGTAAAAGAGTGAACTTCATGAATCCATATAGGTGAGTGAATTTGATGAATTCACCTAGGACACCAGACTTCAAGATTCATGATATAACAGCGAACTTCAAACTTCACCTCCAAGCATATAAGAGCGAATTTCATGTGCAAGAGATCAAGAGCGCTTTTTGCTTCGAGCTGATTCAATGCTTGAGAAAAGTGATTTGGGAGTCAAAGTGATAATGAAAAATGAGATTTGGACCAGCTTCATGCACAAGGAAATGAAACAAATTTCATACAAGTGAACTTCATGGATTGAGAAAGACAAGCAAGGAAGGTGATTGAAACAAGCTTCAAGTGCATGCCACTTAGAGTGATCTTCATGCTCAAGCCCAAATAAGCAATTCTCAACTTCATAATTTGACCTACATGAGAAAACTTCACAATTTGAAAGATATGAGCGAAGTTCAAGAAAATGAAGAAGATTAAGGCGAGGGAAACTTAATGAACATCAAGGATGGGATATACTTCAAGAGATCCTCTCCAAGAGTGAAAAAGCAACTTCAAGTGTCCCTTTATGAGGGCGAAATCTCTTTATATGCTTTAATTAAATTTATATATCAAGTATATTTGATACTCGCTTGTTTGTTTTGCAGGAAATGAAGAAAGAAATAAGGAGATCACACAAGAAACTTTCAACGACATGAAGAGAGTCACAAGAGAAGGAGTTTGGAGTTTCGAAGGAGAAAGACAATGGTGACGTCAGAAGTACATCAATACCTCAAAACTAAGGTCTACACCTTGCACATCTATGATTGAAGCCTTCAAGAGCAGATAGTTTTAGAAGAGTTTAATCAAAGTTAAACGATCATCGTCATCATCACCGAAGCTGAATAATGTTGAGTATCAATAAATATCTTCATGATGATGATCTCTCAAGCCTTCAAAGGGAAAGATAAAGGTGGAATCCTAGTCATCATCCCAGTCACTAACACTCACCAATTAGAGGGGTTCCACATCAGCATGTTTAGATGAAATGTACCTGACTCAACAATGATGGCACAAACTCCGAGGCACCTACCCCTAATATCTATTGGTTCACACTCATGGAATGTAATTTTCTCATTGGCTAAGGAGAGTTTGTTGTAACTGTTGGTGTTGTAAATAAGCCACACCCGGACCGACGATAGATTGGTCCAAGAGGGGCCAGTAGCTCAATGGTAGAGCACTCCAGCAGCGTATAGAAGGTCCTAGGTTTGAGTCCTAGCTGGTCCATGTCTCAACATGGTATCAGAGTCAAGTTCAGGCTAGGAGCCCCAAGCACACGAGAGTTGTGGCTTAAAGGGGGGTGTTGGTGTTGTAAATAAGTAACAAGATGAAGATACTAATCAACTGGATCATTACAAGATGTTCAATGATTGTCCGTGATTGTCTGTACAAACAATGTAGATGAGCCTACTTATATAGGCAAGGCTATATGGATATGTGAGCACACAAACATGACATGTGGCTCAATAAGAAACAAGGGTAGGTAGGAAATAGGTGTGGGTAGGTAGGAGAAACAATATAATATTCCACATGAGGTGGAATGTAACAAGAAGATAAGATCAACACCATAAAAGGTGGAAATTCTCCTACACACACTATCCCAATGTGGAACAAACACCCAAGTGTCTCATACCCAAACTACTATTAAATGCATGTACCTAAGTAAACTTAAGTAAGGTGTAATAATATCCAAGATGAATAATTATTTACACCAACACCCCCCCTTAAGTGTAACTTGGGGAATGAAGACTCAAGTCAACAATGCAAGATGGGTCCTAGCTACTAGGCCATGTACAAAATGCAAATGCAAGCAAAACTATGCAATTCAATCTCTCACAAATGGAGAAAGGGAGAAAACCTAGTGGGAAAAAACTCCCCCAAAGAGAGATGAAAAAAGCACACAATGCTCTCAATGATGAATGAGAAGAACAAAAAATGCCCCCCCCATAAGAGAGAAGAAGAGACCATGAAGCCCCCCTTCAATATCGAATCTCTTCCAAGGATGGTCCAATGATGTTGACCAAAATACCTCCCCATAATGAAGAAAGAGAGCCAATGCTGCACCAATAATGTCAAAGTGTGACAAAACCAGGTACCAAATCGATGACGATGAATCACTCGCTGCAACAAAAAGAAGATCAGGCATGAAGACAACCTGCTTTAAGCATCATCTGGATACTCGTAAATGGCAAAAATATTGGTACAATTCAAGTCTCACGGGAGCCATGCACAAATGTGTACAATCTAAGTCTCAACTGGAGCCATGCACCAAGTTTCACAAGATATTCCTAATCTACGTGTACAAGAGGATTACATCAAATAGTCAACAATGACAAGATACAAAGAGGTGTGGCACTTTATGATAGTGCGAGTACAACATTGCTCATGAAAGAGCATACAACATGATAGAATATTTAAATGTGGAAACATGAGAAATGATGCCACCAACAAAGAAGCCCTGTAGATTATTATAGATGAAGATGCCTCCGAATGGAATTTCACCAAGAGATATAAATGAACAACTGACCCCCCATAAAAAGATCATATTGGCACTTTCAAATAATGGCAAAGTGAACTTCTAATTTCAATGATTACAAATTCTCAAAATGAGATATAAGAGACTTCAACAAATACTTCTAGTGATCTAAACTGAGATCCAAGCAAAATACAAGTACCAAATAGGCCAAAAAATGACCAAATATTGAAAGTACAATTTCTACTCACAATCACTGCAAACTAATGGCAGCTTATGAAATTAGACAAAAAATTATGCACTTTCAAAAAAAATAGCACCTGAAAAGGAGTCCATATGAGCCCAAATGAAGCCTCCAAAGTTGTAAAAATCGAGATTTCATGAATTCTGAAACACCTATATCCGAAAAAACAGAAAATTCCTACACCACTGTATAGATCACGAAATTATATCCCAAAACAAAAAAAACTGCTCAGAAAAAGGAGTCCGGATGAGTGAAATATCACTATTTGAAAATTGTCTGCAAAATTATGATTTCTAGAAAATTTCCGTTGCAGCTTCAAACTTCGAATGCCTCTAGATTTGGCCTCCGAAGTCTGATTTGGATGAAACAAAAGGCAAAACTGACTTTCTTGGACCTCCCCAATCCAATGTTAACCTCAAATTTGACCCATCAAACTTCAATAATAACCTGCAATAGAAAGCTCCAAAATACACAACCCCAAATAGCATCAAATTTCTCTCAATTGGCAAACCAATGACACTCTAATGGCTCTAATACCATGTTGAGACATGGACCAGCTGGGACTCAAACCTAGGACCTTCCATACGCTGCTGCAGTGCTCTACCACTGAGCTACTGGCCCCTCTTGGACCAATCCATCGTCGGTCCGGGTGTGGCTTATTTACAACACCAACATTTTTTATTTATTTTTTGATAGGAATAAACTGTAGTCTATCAAGATGCAAAATGTGTTCAATTGGATCATTACAAGATGTTCAATGATTGTCCGTGATTGTCTATACAAACAATGTAGATGAGCCTGCTTATATAAGCAAGGCTATATGGATATGTGAGCACACAAACATGACATGTGGCTCAATAAGAAACAAGGGTAGGTAGGAAATAGGTGTGGGTAGGTAGGAGAAACAATATAATATTCCACATGAGGTGGAATGTAACAACAAGATAATATCAACACCATAAAAGGTGGAAATTCTCCTACACACACTATCCCAATGTGGCACAAACACCCAAGTGTCTCATACCCAAACTACTATTAAATGCATGTACCTAAGTAAACTTAAGTAAGGTGTAATAATATCCAAGATGAATAATTATTTACAACAACAGTAACAAACCCTAATTTATTTTCATTGTAAAATATTGGCCATTGATGGAGATTCAATTCTGGCCATTCATTGTATTGAGCTCTCTATAAAAGCTCAAACTCTTCATTTGTAAAGGTTAATAGTTAATAGTGTTAGAATAGTTGGCTAATAGTGAATAGAATAGCAATTGGAATAGAAGTTAGAGTAGGAGAAGGCAAAGATTGTTGCCAAACATGGTTGTAAAGAACAATTGATTTCATTGAAGTTATGGTGAATTTGATTTGTTACTTCAACAACTCACATGGTCTTTGCTTCTCAATTTGCTTTTATGTTGATTAGATTGAATGGAGGAATTTGTTGAATGTATTCATGTGGAATCTGTTTTGTCCATACCACTAGCCTCTTACCGATTGTAAGTGAGCCTTGCATGGTCAACTGGAATGATATGAACTTAACTTCAAATCGTTCTACACTCATTGCTTATGCATTAACTTGAATGGTGATCAATGTTTGATGGTATTGATTCGAAAAACCTTGAAATGTCCTTAGAAGATTGCACTAAGATTGTGTCAAATTGTTCAGTTTGATGGTGAGACCTCGCTCAGTAGGATTCCATCTAGTCATTCATTCATCTTCCTACATTCTTAGGATTAGAATAGACTCTCTCAACCCCTCATCATTTGCCATTTTTTAAACTCCAGCTAGTTTAGGATCAAAGCATCACCATATTGTAACATCAGATGATCTAAGTTCCGGCGAATCGAGTATTCAAGCATTCGAATGTAAGTCCCCTTGTGATTCCAGCATAATCACATCAACCAACGGAGCTTATCCACACGTAGTGACCCTACATTTGTGAACCTTGGAGTCTTCTCAAGTGATCCTTAAGCTAATCTTCAGCATCCGAGAGATTTTGTTCAAGAGAGGATAAGATACTTAAGGTATTTTATTTTGTGTTTGCATGTGCATTAAAAGCACATCAACATAGCAGAAATAAAAACATACCCCTGGGCTTGAGGATCTTATCAATCAATCCACCCCAAGATAGATGGATTGGATATCCTTCCATACTCGCAGGTTGGGAAGCGAATGAGTGCCCTTGGGCTTGATCAAGGAGGATGGCCAGCCTCCAAGATGGACTGAGGGATGGAGTGGACCCAAGATCTTGCCATGTTATTGGGCCAAGAGGCAAATGAGTGCTTCTAGGCTTGAGGGTCTTCTCAAGTATGCTACCCCAAGATGGAGGGATGGGGGATTCACGCACGCTCTAACAATACAAGGACAACCAACCTTGAGATTGTTGTTTGCAAACATTTTTCAACAAATCCCTAATATGGTTACTATAGGAATATTCCTTGGAAAAATTATTAATGCTATTGATGTATCTTGGTTTAAATATGAATGATGTTTATATGGATTTACACGTTATCATGTATAAGACCCCTTCCCGTGATTTCAATTTTTGCCTTAGGACATTAATTTTTGATTGCACACAACTCTCTATTCTAACTAAATGTAGGGTTTTCTATTTGTGGTTTCTTTGAATGTTTGAGCCTATGTTACCCCGAGTTTTCGGGACGAGGGGATGGGGAAAAGGGTTTCCGAGACGTCTTTTTTTTGCTCGGAATAGGGGACGGCAGGGAACGGCTAGCTATATATATATATGTATATATATGTATGTATGTATATATACATACATACACATATATACATATATACATACATGCATATATGTATATACATACATATATATATATATATAATGAAATTTAATAATAACAAGTAGCAACATAATAATATTGAGAAGATAAATCATTAAATATTACCTTACGTTAGGATTGTCTTGTTGGCAATTAACACTCATCCAGTAGTCTCCGATGATTTCTGGTGGTTTCCAGTGGATGATTATTGGTTTAGGGTTGTCATTGATGGAAACTCTTCATAGAGATCTGATCCGGTGGTTGTAATTCTTCTTATCCGGAAGCAGGTGTTAACCGGTAGCTGATTAACCGGTACTTCAGGAAGAACAAAGTAGTTTTGGGTCCAGAAGCTTTCTGGTGATTGCAGTGCATTGAAGGGTGTTTGAGACGATTGGGCCGACTTAGACACAGCATTATATTATCATTTTGGTGATCCGCACTTATCTTTTTGGATCCATTCAAGCCGACATGTGACTACACATTACATCTTCAAGCCGACATGGTAAATGACCTATTTTGCGATTGCCGGTATATAAGTTTGGTGTGGGTGATCTTTTTAGTGTATGGTGTGATTGTATGCGAGCAAGAGGTGATCGAGAATCCGTTTTGGCGCAGTTTCACGTGCGCATTCTTGATCCGGTAGCTGGCTGAGACAGAGGATAGGGTAGAACATAGTAGAACAGAGAAGGTGATCTAGTCAGTGTATTCAGCACTCAATTGGAACTCATTCACGCATAGTAGATGTTATTTCAAAGTTCATACATTGTAATTCATCATTGTAACAACTTTGTAAGTCAATGAGACTTCCCTGAGGGTTGTAGCCTTCCGGGTTATTGTATTGAGTAGTGAGCTCTAGGCAGTGTGCCTGAATGCTTGTGCGTTCCCATTTTGTAATATTGTTTTGCTACTAGCCATAGTGGAATAATATTGTGGGTTCAAATCCCACCGTGGTTTTTCCCATTTGGGTTTCCACGTAAAAATACCGATGTTATGATCTTGTGGTTGTTTGTTTCATGTGTCTGCATTTCAGTTCTTAGTGTTTGCATCCGATAGTTGAAAGTTAAGTTTGAAAATCTTCTAACCGGTAGATCACTGATTCACCCCCTCTCAATGATCCCTGATTCCAATCACTTGTGTTTCACAAAGTGAAGCAAAGAGATTGATTGAAGAGCCAAACAAGAAGGAATTTAGAAGTAAAAACAGGATTAACAGATTGATGATTGGAAATGTGGAAGAGGTGAGGAAAGAAACAAAGGATGTATAGAGAAAGATAATTCAGAATGACCCTCTATACAAGGATGCATTCAAACCATATCAGCCGGAAGATAAGCAAGGTGTTTCCGGACGTCACAAGGTTGAAACTCAGTCTGAGGATCATCCAGAAGATCAAGGTAACACTGCACTTGATGCTGAGACCGGTGATGCTCCTCTGGTGGTGGATAGCTCTGCAGCCCCTAAGATCCAACAGGTTGATACTGCACCAAGTGGCAACACCAGTGCAACAAATAAAGAGGATAAGGGAAAGAAGAAGAATGTTGAGACAACAAAAGCTAAGGTTGTTGAGGTTGACAAAGGCAAAGGTATAGCTGATCCCGCAATTGTCACTCCTCCACTTACAGGGACCCTGCCTCAGATCCCTATTAATCTTGATGGTTTTGTTGATCTTGGAAAGATGTCTCCTGCTGAGAAGCTTATGCTCATAGCTGTTGTGCAATCCCAGGCCAGTCAAAATCTGGTGAAGTCGGAATCTAAGGATAAAAAGCTAATTTTGATGTCAGTAGATGTTTTGCAGAAGGTGGCTCCTAATGTACAAATAGATTCCAATAACAGCCCCTCCGGTAAATTTTTACAATTAATTAACAGTGTAAATAGCAGTTTTGATTCTTTGGAGAAGACTACTACACAGAAAGTTTTGTATAAATTTAAGGATGTTAGGAAGAAAACATTCTGGAAGATGATAGAGGATGATAGAGTGAGACTGAATAAGAGATTGGAGATTATTTCTAACACATTGTCAGAAGCCGGTAAATTGTACAAATTCTGCCTAATTTTGCCTAAGTTCACTGTAGATATTGACAAGCAGATAGGTGTTTGCCAACGTAACCTTGTTGGAATTTCTCAGTCCTTTGATCCTAATGTAACATTAACTAGAAGTGTTGAAGGGCAGATTATAGCCCTACATGATTAGATCTCAAGCCTTCAAGTGGATAAGGAGAAAATTTTGAAAAAAGTAGGTGAACTCCAAAACCTAATTGCCACCCTGTTGGACACTATATTAAGTAATAAGGTGGATCGTATGAAGGAGATGGCCTGGCCTGTGTCATCTGACCTAAGGGAATTAGAAATTCATGCTACTGTATTTAGTGCATTTATCACAGTTTTGGACAACTTGAAGAGTAGGTGGGATACTCACCTAGGATTTTTGAAGACTACTTATGCTAACATCTTCAAGTATTTATAAATATCTCTATACCTAAATTTTGGACAACGCCCCATCTTTGGCATTGTTGTCAAAGGGGGAGAGGAATGGTGAAAAATGTGCAATGCTATTGAAGAGTGGAATTCTTTGTCTAAGGAGGATCCTTAGAAATTCTTTTGATTCTTTTGAACCGGTGTGCAGTGCTCAACGCTTAGTCATTTTTCATGAGTGTTGGCGTCAATGCCAAAGGGGGAGATTGTTGGCAATTGACACTCATCTGGTGATTTTTGGTGGTTTCTGGTGGATGATTATTGGTTTAGGATTGTCATTGATGGCATCTCTTCATGGAGATCTGATCCGGTGGTCGTAATTCTTCTTATCCGAAAGCGGGTGTTAAACGGTAGCTGATTAACCAGTATTTCAAGAAGAACAGAGCAGTTTTGGGTCTGGAAGCTTTTTGGTGATTGCGGTGCATTGAAGCGTGTTTGAGATGATTGGGCCGACTTAGACACATCATTATATTATCATTTTGGTGATCCGCACTTATCGTTTTGGATCCGATCAAGCCGACATGTGACTACACGTTACATCTTCAGGCCGATATGGTAAATGACCTATTTTGTGGTTGCCGGTATATAAGTATGGTGTGGGTGATCTTTTTAGTGTATGGTGCAATTGTATGCGAGTAAGAGGTGATCGAGAATTAGTTTTGGCGCAGTTTCACATGCACATTCTTGATCTGGTAGCTGACTGAGACAGAGGACGGGGTAGAACAGAGAAGGCGATCCAGTCAGTGTATTTAGCACTCAACCAGAACTCATCAAAGCATAGTAGATGCTATTTCAAAGTTCATACATTGTAATTTATCATTGTAACAACTTTGTAAGTTAGTGAGACTTCCCTGAGGGTTGTAGTCTTTCGAGTTATTGTAATTGAGCAGTGAGCTCTAGGCAGTGTGCCTGAATGCCTATGCATTCCCATTTTGTAATATTGTTTTGCTACTGGCCATAGTGGAATAATATTGTGGGTTCAAATCCCACCGTGGTTTTTCCCATTTGGGTTTCCACATAAAAATACCAGTGTTATGATCTTGTGGTTGTTTGTTTCATGTTTTTGCATTTCAATTCTTAGTGTTTGCATCCAGTGGTTGAAAGTTAAGTTTGAAAATCTACTAACCGGTAGATCACTAATTCCCCCCCCCTCTCAATGATCCCTGATTCCAACATGTCTTTCCAAATGTATCTGCATTCAAAATGGGACTTTACTTCTCAGTAAAAAAAAATGTGAATACTGGTGAACTTTATTAGTGTTTTCTTTATTTGCCAATAGAAACAAATAGAGGATGTCATTTTTTATCCATTTCCTATTTGTAAATAAGAAAACTATTATCTATTTGTACAGTCATGCATGAATACAACACATCCATCTGTGGTCGAGAGCCTATTTTCACCTGTTCGTCATATGCCAAATGGTGAAGCCTCAACTAATTGTGCCATTGGTGGTTTTTTTTTCTTTTTACTTATGCATGATTGTCCCATATGATATCGATATATATCATATCATATGATATCGATATAATCGTCGGTGATAATAATAAAGTTAATAAACTTATTAACTTTTCTGCAAACTATAGATTATAAATTATAATTATTTATTTGTAATTTGTAAAATATAAAATTATTATAATATTTATTATGTATTAATAATTATTTATAAATAATAAATATTATAATATTATATAAGTGATTTTTTTATTTTTTTTTTAAATTTACTTTTTTATAAAAAAATTACTTTAACAATCAGGGATCCAAATTTTTTTTTTTTAAATTAATTGCTCTTAAAATAATAATAATTTTTTGCATTTTTATTTTTTTAAAATTTTATTGTTGTATGAGCCGGAAACGGCTAGCCATCCCCGAGACGAACAGGGGACAGCTTGGGCATCCCCTGTCGTCCCGTCCCCGA
Organism: Cryptomeria japonica; assembly: GCF_030272615.1. Lineage (NCBI taxonomy): Eukaryota > Viridiplantae > Streptophyta > Pinopsida > Cupressales > Cupressaceae > Cryptomeria > Cryptomeria japonica. Next base: position 770,073,605 of record NC_081411.1, on the reverse strand, counting down.
GGAAAATGTTGACCGTTCCCGAGTTTCCGGAACGGTTTCCGGAAATTTTTGAGGATCGGGGACGGCTGAGAAACGTTTCAGGCCATCCCCAAGTCCCCGAAACTGGGACGGTTTCCAAAACAGGTGCCTTGAAGCCGGAAACGCATTTCCAGGTAACATAGGTTTGAACAAATTAATGCAAATTTGATATGAATAATGTATTGCAAAGCAATATTCAAACAAACATTTTTCTAACATCTACCATATTCATCAAACAATCCAAAAAATAAAATATTGCAGACAATGAGAATGATAACAGTCTAACCTCTTTATTGCAGCAGTATAGATTGAAGATTACATTCAATAGGGGCAAGATGATAAGCCTGCATTTAGAGGTGATAGGCTTATATATGAGAAATGGTATAAATATCAACCTCTGCAACTCAAGGAATAAAAAAATTTCATTGAACTAAGATACACCAATAATTAGGGATAGATGCAACCAAGAACCTAGCACTAAAAGAGAAGACGATAGGCCACGCTCAACTATAGACTCCACTCCTATAATGGAAAGGCGGATTAATTTCCCATCACTAAAAAAAGAGACTACTCCCGAGTGAAATATTTGTTGCAATGGTTATCGGAGACATTGAAATTCGAAGCCTCCAATGGAGCCATGCTAGAATGAAGGTTTCATGCTACAGGTGCGACTTGGTTCCACGTAAAATAAACCTTCTGCCAAAACTAAGGATGTCATGATAAAAAGGAAACTCATGCACTTGAAGTATTAACACACCAAACAAAAAGGAGTTGGGCTAGTAAAATCACATGAATGCTTAGGGCAGGGCCCCATGCGGCTGCTTAGCTTATTTTGGCTAGCAGCCACTTTTCAACTTATTTAGGAATTATTCATGGAGCTCGTAGCTCCATGAATATTTAACTTTTCTACTTATTTTTAAGTAGCCATTTTAAATTATTATTAATAGTATTCAAAATAATTTATGCAATTAGGTATTGGCATGTGTGATGGTTAAGTTGTGGTGTTGTTGTTCTTGCCATCAAGGTTCAAACCCACTATGGTGCTATTGTTAAATCCTCAAATGGGAATGAGATCTCCCATTTGAGACCTCCGCAATTCATAGCTCCGGGTCAGACGCATTTACCCCTTTAAACAAAAATTGTGCAATTAAAATTTGAGGGAAAAAAAAGAAATAAGATATTAAAAGAGAGGGAAAGAAATTTGTGAAGCCACATGACATATTTGGCAATATACAGTTGCTGCTTATTTTCAGCCCCCACTTTTTTCCCATAGATTATTATCAATTCCTAAACAATAGCTGCTCCACTAAAATAGGTGAAGATTCTAAACTATTCTTTTCCTATAACTTTAAATTTGCGTGGAACACTCCAACTACTTAAATTTAAGCAAAAAGTGCACTTAAGCAGCTGCATGGGATCGTGGGGTTAACTCGAACTTTATGAGTCTCCCTTTATTAAGCCAACTCACATAAAGTAAATAATATTTTTTATTATCCCTTCTGCTAAGCTAAGGATCAAGCAATCACTACTTAAAAGAAATCTATGCCCATGTTATTCCTCCCAACTATCAAAATAGCATCCATATCTAATAAGCATCTCAAATAAAACAGGACAGCCAGCAAATTTGTCTCCAAAGGAGACTTCACAAATTCAATCAAAACAACTGAGAAAGCACTACAAAATACCTGAGTGATATTCATGCAACTGGCCAAGACAGATTGTCTCGGTACCAAAACCAACAAACCCTTAGGGTTTTCATCCTAGGGCACAAGCTTCAAAAAGCTCTCCAAAACAATATGAGAAATAAAACTAAACATAATCCAAATGAAGCCCAATCTCTTCTTTTCTATAACCATCGGAGAAGCTTTTAGATGCCTTTTGGCTTCCCCTCTCATTTTTTAATTTTAAATTTGAGTTGAAGGACTTAATAAAGTGACTATTAAAATATCACTTAAATCACCATTAAAGTCTTTTTATAAATTTATTAAATTAATTAAATAATAATAAATATTACCCTTATGATTTACTCTTGAGGAATAATATTAAATAATTAAATTAATTAATTCTACAGCCTACGGGAATTAAAGAGGCTAATAATTCCTCTAGGAGCGATTACGCGAAAGGGGACATTACATCATGAAATCTTGATATTTAATGTTAATGCTTGTAAATTAAGGGTTATCATATATTCTTACTTCTTAATGATTATTAATATTATTGTAGGACCAAAACCAGGATTATCTTAAAATTGTGTACTACATTTGATAATATTTTTATAAAGTTATGTTTGTAAATGAGCTACCTCCTTAGACTTAAGCTAGAATTGTTATTCTAGGGCACAAATCAGAAAGATCCCAAGAAGGAACATTACAATAACTGAGTCGGGGGTATAAATACAACACACAAAAAGTACTTGGGGCTCAGAACTTCGGTCTATGTTCCCCATTTTTCTTGCTAACAAGGCCCTTTAGCCTCATTTTATCCTACAATAACCATCGTGGAAACAATCCTTAAATTGAACAAAAATACAGAAAAGGATAACGAACAAACACTACAATAAGCATTATGGAAACAATCCTTAAATTGAACAAAAATTCAGAAAAGTATAATGGAAAAACAAACACTTCAATTGAAACCAAATAGGAACTTTTTTGGTTCAATTTGCAATCACTAAAAGCAGGCAATTGTTTGACAGGAGAAAATTCATGGACATCATGTAGGTAGAAAGTGTGGTGGCACAAGTTCCAAACTTACAATAGTGGGTAGGGAAAAAGCAGCAGGACAATCGTAGAGAGTTCTTTTAAACTGAACTGTGTGTATATTTGCATGTAGGATATGGAGGGAAAGATGGAACAAGAGATAAAGCTAGGCCTCTTCTCCTGTCCGTTCCCTAGTCAAGATATGCAGAAAGCTCCTAATGAGGAAGAGGTTGGTCTAAAGGAAGAGAGAATTTTGTTTTTGTAGTCAAATTAAGTGGTTGAGTCTTCCCACAAGTTTTTTAAGATCAGGTGAGCTCAATTTGAGGAAAAAATGTGTGGTGTTTATGCAAAAGAAATTATTGTTTTCTTGAAAAGCCCTAGAATGGCTAGGAGATTTCTCAATAGGTGTTTCTAGAATATGGGAAACTCCCTTTCAGGGATTTAGATTGGGATATTGATTTGAAATTTGAAAGAGTTAAAAAAGTACTCATTGGGTAGAAATTCACAACATAACCCTTCACTTGTGGGTATTTCTTCCTTAATCCCTTACACCTATTGGTGAAGTTTTTGAGATAGAGGAAGCTACAGTGACTTTTCCTCACATGAATTCCAGAGTACTCATTTCTCTACCTACCATCCTTTGGTCTCTTCCATAAACCCCCAAAATTTCATTTTTACAGAAAGAGATATTTTATGAATTCCTAGTGTCAAGTGGCATTATTACTGTCTTGTTTTGCAAGAAAGATGGTCATCTTAGGAAATATTGTCTTGTAATCCTCAATCATTAAAAAAACAAGGATGGGGAAGAGGTGATCGTCAATTTCAAGGAAAACCATAAGAGATGTCTAATCAGGTTAAAGATACCCCAATCAATGTTCAATATCCAGAACTTATGTGCCTTAAATATGTTGAGAATGTTTTAAAAGAGTATGTGGTTAGCCTAAGAATAACCTTAAATGAAATAGGCTATCTCTTAGTTGGCTGCTAATGTGATTAACATAAATGAATCTATGGATGATTTTGGTTGGCTTGAGATAATGCTAATTGATCGAATTCAAGATTTTGAGAATAACAAGATTGGTACTCTTAGATGCCCTACCAGTCCTATTTGAGCTTGAGAGGGGAATGAAATGTTTTAGTCGTTAGGTGATAACATTGAAAGGGTGATCAGTACACCTTTGTTTATGGTGCTAAATGAAAAAAGGTAGGTGAAGGGATAATGATGCCTGGTCCAAAAGACAAATAGTAGTGTTAAATGCATGATGTAAAATGATGCTATGGAAGATAACAACTATGCTGAGGCACTCGATCAAAGCCATGATGTAGACCCTAAAATGAAAATCTAAAGAAATCCCAAACCCGAATTTAAGAGTGGGTAAGAAGGGTAAAGAGTAGAATATACCTAGCTATTTACATAGATTTTCAAACCTCGAGATGACCTTCAAACCCCCATCATCAACAGGTTAAATATGATCACCAATTGGAAGGTTAGGGGACTAGAAGCTTGTGATATGAAGGCTGTGATTAGAATATACTGCAGTTCTAGAGAAAATATTGATTTTGTTCAATTACATTAGGTGAAGGCTAATGCGATTCCATGGAATAGTGTCTCAAATTTATTTGGCCTGAAGCTTTTCATGTTGTTACTAAGCATGAGAAGCGTAACGGGGGATATGTCATGATAATTATTTAGGAATGGATTAAAAACTATTTAGGCATGAAAATAATTTGGGGGATTTGGTAGACTTGGTGTAAAAACGGGAAAGGTAACAATAGACCTGATTGTAGACTAGAAAAACTCCTTGTGAACAAGAAGAATTTTCTTATACCTCTTGTTGATCAAGGCAATTTTGTGACTTCTTTCTCACATAATATCTGATGATCATCCTATTGAATTAAATTTCGAGGTGGATTCTTGCCCTTCCCAGCATTTGTAACTTTAAAAAAAAGCAAATGCTTTTTAATGCGATAAACATTGGTAAGGGATTATTTACCTGCAAACACTCGGCACCTAGAAGAATGCTCCCAATGGACACGCCCATGTTGATTGTCGTTTGAACTGACACAACCAAATAAAACATCCATCCAGAACCTGTAGTAATCATTCAAACTGGAATAAGTTACCAATGCAGGTTATGCATCATGCGACATGAAAAACAGAAATTTTGCATATTGTGGGTATGAATTAAGTTGCTAAGTAGATTCTACAAAAAGTCTGCAATGAAATGAAAACTTTATTTTCTTATTAATGTTCCCAAAAGATCTGTGCAGCTCATAATCTAGACAACTAACAGTCATTGATGAAGAGTAAATTGCAGGGGACGCATTTCTAGGATGGCGATTTTTTTTTCCAATTTTGGGGACGGCAAGGGGACGGCAAAAGGGACAGCTATATAAAAATAGGAAAAATTAAAATATATAGGGAAATTTAAAATATTCATATGAAAACATTGATGAAGCATGCACATGTACATTATAGAACCTTAACATATAAGAACTAGCAGAGTTCTTATGCCAAATTTGTGTTAAATTGAGAGTTAAAGTCAAATTGCTTATAGAATTCATTGTCAAAATTCACTGTCAATATACAGAATTTATAGGGACGTCTCCTACGAGTCCCCTATCCCCGGGATGTACCTGGAACGGGGACGCCTGCAAAAAAAAACCGGGGACGCATCCCCGAGTAACGTAGATCTTATTTGACTACATTACTATAGCCTTTTAAGAGCTAGAAAGTTCACATGATTATTTTTTTTTGTCATATGAAGGCCGCAATCGAAAAGGCACTCAAACAACAAAGATAGTAGTCCACAAAAACAATCTTTTCTCACTCAGTTTAAGAAACATAATTGAAGCAACAGCTAAAATATAAATACCTCCCAATTTGGAAAGGGATGCAGATCAGTACAGCCAAGATCAATTTAAACTAGAAAATTATTTTTTTTTAAATAGTTCATCGATTACCTATAATGTCCCCTTTTCAATGATGTGCTTTCAGTGGTCCATTGGCCTATTTTAGGGACCCATAGGCTATCTGGAATGAAGAATTAGGGTTTCAAATGTTGGTGCAACATGAACTTACTATTTTTAGTAAGTTAGGGGTTGACTGTTTGGATGATGCTATCTTATTGGTTTTTCCATGTTCTGTCACTAGGTGCAAAGATTATGTTTTTCGGAGCTGTATTGCATGACTTACTATTTTTAGTAAGTATCAGTTCAAGTGGTTCTATTTATAGCAGGGCAGTTCAGAGATTCAGTTCAGTCCAGTGGATGGTTCGGCACTTCAGTCCTCAATTCATTTGGGTTTTGAGAAGTATTTGGCTTGCAGGATGATTTATTGTATATTAACACTGCAATCTAAGGTTAATATTTAATTATTATATTTTGGACGACTTTGGGAAATAGAAGTTTATTTTATTCAAGTGATTTTATCAATTTTCCTAAGTCTATGGCATAAGAGAAATCGAACTTATTTCATGAGCATCACTCTATGTTTTGTTTGCAAGTTGTTGTCCTACGCAAAGTTCAAACTAGCCTAAGGGAGGGGACGCCATCTTCGAGGGGACTTATTTAATATATTTCAAATGTGTTTGGGCGCCCTTGGGGTGTAATGAAGCGGCATGTAATTTGGGTGTATTTGGGCGCATTTGCATTTGAATTTAGAAGAGCAGAAAGTTATAAATAAGAGCCTTGGCCTCTCATTTGGATCATTTAAAGAATTTGCATTGTTATGCTGCCGAAATGGAGAGCAAAACTGAGCTTCGGAGTTGAGGCTTCCTAGCTGGCACAGTTTCGTACTTGCAATATAGTACCTAGCTGGTGGGAGTGTCGAGAGTGGATTTTGATGTGAGGATTTTCAGTTTTAGAGTTTTGGTGAGTTTTCTGTGTTGCTGGTTTGCAGTGGCTGAAGCGGATTTCTGTTCATAGATCTCTGCCTAAGTGTCCATTTCTTCTAGGTAGAGGCTCGTCGGAAGCGTATTGGAGAGGCGCTCATTCCTCTAGAAGGGCATTTGATTTGGTGTTGATTGGAATTTACAAGAGCAAACCGAAATTCTCAACTGGTCGTACCTTCCTCAAGTTGCCTTGGTTTGTGTGCCATCAGTGTGTGGTGAATTTGGTGCTGGTTTGAGCTTCTTGTTTGTTCGCCTTGGTCTTAGCAGTTGTTCGCTTGAGTTTGTGAGAATTTTGGAGCTGATTTGGAAGAGTTGTGTGCATTTCTGTGTTGCTGGCCCAATTTTGGAGATGCTGGTATTTATATCAGAATTGTTGTTTTATGTTTTAACCTGAAATCAATTTTAGTCTATGATTGAATGTTTGTAGTGCTTCATTGTAACCATCTTGTATCATTGGTTAGTAGTACTAGCCTCTTATTGAACTTGAAGTGCTCATTGTAATTCCCCACTACATAAGTGGAAGAGGTTGGTTGGGCCGCCTTAATGTTTGTAATTTCATTTGTACTTCTGTCCTCCCACTGAATAAGTGGTGGAGTGGCATTGTCCTCCTACTAAAATATGCTGTTGAGTAATAGTTTTTATGTATAAGTCCTCTCGCTGCATAAGCGGTAGAGTGATTTGGTTTTGGTTATGCTTTTGTTCCCTTGGTTGGTTTACCGCCATGTTCTTGGTCTTCATCCCGCTAAAAAGTAGAAGGGGTTGGCTTGTCGCCCAGTATTGCACTTGCATTGTAATTTCCAGCAGATCAGTGAGCTAGCGAACCCCTTATCACCATATGCTCTCACCCTCCCACATTGGGCTCTTGGTGATCAGAAAGTGGAAGGGTTACTTTCAGCAGTATTGAGATTACATTTGCTAAATTTAACGGGTGCATTGTAGTATTTTTTGTGATCAAAAACAAAAAAAAAATTAATGGGAATACTATAGTGGTATCAAAGCTGATTTTCCTGCCATCCTATTAGTTTCAAAGGCGTCAGAATTCTCCATGAGTGACAGAGCGTCCGTTACTAACAGAGAACAGAAGAAACAACAGTTTCAGATTCCTGTAGTGCCGGAAGAAGATACCTTTACAGAGGTATTGAGAAACAAAGGGAAAGAATTGGATTCTACAAATTCAGTGGATTCAATAGTAGATAAGGCTACAGAACAGAATGAGGCACCTGATAAGAAGGCTGAGAGACAATTCAATGCCATGATGGATATGATGTCTCAATTGCTGGCCAAACTTAACCAAAATGTTGTTGGGACCCCTAACCAGCCCAACAATGGACTGGAAGCCAGCACTTCTAATTCTCCTGTAGGAAATGGAAATGGGAGTAACCATGGGAGCAACAGTGGAGGTTCAGCCCCAAGACCTCTGCAACCTGTCTTCCTGCCAAGAGAAGCACAGCAAGCTGAATTGGAGATACCTACAGCAGATGAAATAAGGAACAGCTATATGGAGTATGCTTCTCTCCCTGGGGAGATCCGAGATATCCTCACTCTGGATCAATTCATGAATCAAAAAATGAAGCGAGTAAGGAGGAATGACAACCAATTTTCTGCCCCAAGAGATTATCAACAAGCTCTTGGAAGGGTGACTCTGGCACATTTTGATGGGAGCACTAAGAGCACAGCTAGAGCATGGGTGCAGAAGTTGGACAATTAATTGTCCTTGAGGCCTATGCCTGAAGAAGACGCCATCAAGTTTGCTACTTTGCACTTGGATGGAGTGGCCCACGAATGGTGGTACCATGGGTTGGTCACCCTTGGTCATAACTTGATCACCACATATGCTGATTTCACCAACAAGCTAATTGAAAGGTTTGATACCAAGGATCCAGAGGTGAAATTTAGAGAACTTGCTCAACTCAAACAGCAAGGTTCATTGGACACTTACATAACTGAATTCCAAAATCTCTCGGTTATGGTAAGTAGTATTTCTGAGAAGCGGTTAGTGGTCTTTTTCACTGAAGGACTTGAGGAACCTTTGAAAGGTTGGGTTAAAGCATTTGATCCGCCCACCTTGGCAGAAGCCATTAAGAAATATCGAAGCATGGAGTTGGCTGCCCCAAGGAACAAATTTCAGTCCAAGCCTTTCTCTTTCCGAAAGGATAAGAAGAAGTTTACAAATCAAACCAAGAGGTTTCCTTCGCGAATGGATGATGAGCTCCGTCAAGAGCTTCGAAGGAAGAATCTTTGCTATTCTTGCAGAGAACCATGGGCCTTAGAGCATAAGTGTCATGGGAAGGGCAATTTGCATTAAATGGAGTGCTATTCTGCAGATGGATCAGATTCTGAAATGTCAGAACAGCAGACTGAAATTGAGGACAACGAGTACAAAGAGGCTCCTGAAGGGCCTGAAATTGAGTCAGAAGACAGAGGAGTAGTTGCTCAACTCTCATGCATTCACAAAAATGAATCCTTTAGAGTTAGGGGTGTGATAGGAGAGCATCGTTTCATTGCTCTCATTGACACAGGTTTGACTCATAATTTCATTGATGAGAGAATTGATGCAAAGAGGGGGCTAGTGGCAGAGGAAGTAGAAGGCTTCAAAGTCATGGTAGCAGATGGCTCCACCATATCTTGCAACCGGATGATTTCCAACATGTCTCTGAAGTTGGGAAATCATGAAATTAGAGATGACTTCTTTGTGGTTAGCATTGGTGGGACTGATGATGGAGTCCTTGGGATTCAATGGCTGAGATCTCTTGGTGAGATTACATTAAATTTGCAAACCATGGAGCTGAAATTTATGTCTGAAGGGAAGAAGGTGGTATTGAGAGGAATGTCAAATGGGGGGCTTCGAGTTGTCTCGTTGAAGAGGATGGAGAGGCTGATCCGCCATAGCCAGGTGGAGTGGGCAGCAGAGTGTTTGATAATGCCATCAAATCCATTGGTAGACAAGGGCAGCTATTCTACAGACATTCAAGCATTGATCACAGACAAAAGTAAGGTCATGGTTATGCCCTCTAAACCACTAGAAGAGAATCGGAGCAATCCTGAAGATATTCAGGCCTTGATAACCAAGAGGAGTAAGGTGTTTGAGAACCTCCCTCCTGGTAGACCTCCTGAAAGAGGTGCAGAACACATCATTGAGCTTGAAGAAGGAGCTAAGCCGGTTATGACTACTCCTTATCGATATTCCAAGAAGCAGAAGGATGAGATTGAGAAAGCAATCCAAGAGTTGCTGGACATGGGTTACATATGGCCAAGCAAAAGCCCATTTGCTTCGACTGTTGTCTTGGTGAAAAAGAAGGATGGGACCATGTGCATGTGCGTGGATTACCGAGCCCTGAATCAGAAAACTATTAAGAATCGATATCCTATTCCGAGAATTGATGAGCTACATGGTGCAGTGTTCTTCTCTAAGATTGACTTCGGGTCAAGGTATCGTCAAATTAGGATGAGAGCTTCAGATGTGGAGAAGACTACTCTCAGATGCCACTTTGGGCATTTTGAGTTCCTAGTCATGCCCTTTGGCTTAACGAATGCCCCTGCCACATTTCAGTCATGCATGAACAAAATCTTCTAGAAACGGCTGAGGAAGTTCGTACTCATATTCTTTGATGACATACTCATATTCAACAAATCTTGGAAGGAGCACTTACAACACTTGGATGAAGTGTTAAGCATACTGGAATCCGAGTCTCTGTTTGCAAAGGAGTCCAAATGTGAATTTGGAATGGAAGAATTGCTCTACCTTGGTCACATTATCAGTGCAAGTGGTGTGAAGGTAGAACATGAAAAGATTAGAGCCAGGGCCTCCTCCTCAGAACATAACACACTTAAAGGGATTCTTGGGTCTTTATGGCTTTTATCGGAGGTTTGTGAAGGGATACTCTCAGTTGGCTGCCCCCCTCACAGATCTTACAAGGAAAGGAGCTTTTGAATGGTCCGAAAAGGCACAGACAGTATTTGATCAGTTTAAGGGGATCATGAGTTCCTACCCTGTTTTGGCTCTACCTAATTTCACCAAACCTTTTGAACTGCAGTGTGATGCATCTAGAGAAGGTGTTGGTGCAATCCTCATGCAAGATAAGCATCCTATAGTCTTCGAGAGTAGGAAGTTGAGAGGGCCTGAAAGGCTATATTCAATATATGACAAGGAGATGCTTTCCATAATGCATGCCCTTGCAAAGTTCAGGCAGTACCTTGTGGGGAGTAAGTTCACTGTTAAGACTGATCATAATAGTCTTAAACACTTCATGCATCAGAAAGACTTGAACAAAAGGCAACAGAAGTGGGTGAGTAAGCTACAGGATTACGACTTTGATATTGAGTATGTCAAAGGGAAGAATAACATTGTGGTTGATGCCTTGTCCAGAAGGCCCCATTTGAGCTCGTTGTGCGAGCTTACTACCGATTGGCGAGAGTTGTTGCTTGCTGATTATGCCAAAAATCAGTTTGCAACCAGCATTATAGAGGGTACTTTTCATGATGAAAAATACAAATTGGTTGAAGGGTTGATTCTATACAAAGGAAGGATCTTCATTGTGGCTGAATCTAAGCTGAAGGAGAAGATTTTGAAGACTTTCCATGGCATTCCCCTTGCTGGTCACCAAGGTTACTTCAAAACATACAGGCAGATCCGAGAGAGGTTTTCTTGGAAAGGACTAAAAAATGATGTCTTGAGGTACATCAAGGAGTGTCATACATGCCAGAGAAACAAAGATGAGCACACTCTGCCAGCTGGTTTGCTACAACCCTTGCCCATTCCTGGTCAAAAATGGGAAAGTATATCCATGGACTTCATCACTAGGTTGCCACGGGCTCAGGGGAAGGATAGCATTTATGTGGTGGTGGATAGACTAACTAAGTTTGCTCACTTTTTCGCCATCACCAGTTCTTTTATAGAAGCTCAGGTTGCTGAAGTGTTCTTTTGGGAGGTGTTCAGGTTACATGGGTTACCGAAGAACATTGTGAGTGATAGGGACGACAAGTTCCTAAGTGTTTTTTGGCAGGAGATTTTCAGATTATGTGGTACTATGCTCAATCCAAGCACAAGTTATCACCCACAAACTGATGGACAAACCAAGATAGTCAATAGGTGGTTGGAAGGATATCTTAGAAACTATGTCTCGGACCAACAGAATACATGGGTGAGATGGCTTCACCTAGGAGAGTATTGCTACAAATCCTCCTATCACATGTCCATCTGGATGTCACCATTCATGGCACTATATGGTTATGAAGCTCCTAGCTTCGTTGACTTGGTATTTGGTGATAGAAGAACCCCTCAGGCGAAGGATGTGATGCAATAGAGTCAAGATATTTTGAGGATTCTGAGGGACAATCTCCAACATGCGCAGAAATGCGCAGAATCAGCAGAAGATGTATGTTGATCAGTAGCGAATTGAGCGCAACTTTGAGGTGGGCGACATGGTTTATTTGATGCTTTAACCCTACAAGCAGTCTACTCTCAAGAAGAGTGGAGTTGAGAAATTGAAACCACGATTCTATAGGCCTTTCAGAGTCAACGGGAGGATTGGAGAAGTGGCATATGAGTTGGAACTACCGGCGAGCAGCAGGATTCATAATGTATTTCATGTGTCTCGCCTTAAGAAGGCTCTTGGACATAATGTTGTTGCTTCAACAGAGTTACCTCCGCTTGATGAGGAGGGAGAGCTAGTTTTGATTCCTGAAGCTATCCTTGATTTCAGGGAGCGTTCTTTGAGGAGAAGGGTGATCAAAGAAAATTTGATCAAGTGGAAAAATTTGCCAGCAGAGGATGCTACATGGGAAAATTAGGAGATTTTACTGCATCCAGCCTTACAGTCGCTTGAGGACAAGCAATTTTGGGGAGGGCGGACCGTAATGTCCCCTTCTCAATGATGTGCTTTTAGTGGTCCATTAGCCTATTCCAGGGACCTGTAGGCTATGTGGAATGAAGAATTAGGGTTTCAAACATTGGTGCAACATGAACTTACTATTTTTAGTAAGTCAGGGGTTGATTGTTTGGATGATTCTATCTTACTGAGTTTTCCATGTTCTATCACTGGGTGCGAAGATTATGTTTTTCAGAGCTGTATTGCATGACTTACTATTTTTAGTAAGTATCAGTTCAAGTGGTTCTATTTATAGAAGGGCAATTCAAAGATTCAGTTCCGTCCAGTGGATGGTTCGACACTTCAGTCCTAATTCATTTGGGTTTTGAGCAGTATTTGGCTTGCAGGATGATTTATTAAATATTAGCACTGCATTCTAAGGTTAATATTTAATTATTATATTTTGGACGACTTTGGGAAATAGAAGTTTATTTTATTCAAGTGATTTTATCAATTTTCCTAAGTCTATGGCATAAGAGAAATCGAACTTATTTCATGAGCATCACTCTATGTTTTGTTTGCAAGTTGTAGTCCTAGGCAAAGTTCGAACTTGCCTAAAGGAAGGGGACGCCACCTTTGAGGGGACTTATTTAATATATTCCAAATGTGTTTGGGTGCCCTTGGGGTGTAATGAAGCGACATGTAATTTGGGTGTATTTGGGCGCATTTGCATTTGAATTTAGGAGAGCAAAAAAATATAAATAAGAGCCTTGAGCTCTCATTTGGATCATCTAAAGAATTTGCATTGTGATGCTACCGAAATGGAGAGCAAAACTGAGCTTCGGAGTTGAGGCTTCCTAGTTAGCACAGTTTCGTACTTGCAATACAGTACCTAGCTGGTGGGTGTGTTGAGAATGGATTTTGGTGTGAGGATTTTCAGTTTTAGAGTTTTGGTGAGTTTTCTGTGTTGCTGGTTTGGAGTGGCTGAAGCGGATTTTTGTTCATAGATCTCTGCCTGAGTGTCCGTTTCTTTTGGGTAGAGGCTCGTCGGAAGCGTATTGGAAAGGCGATCATTCCTCTGGAAAGGCGTTTGATTTGGTGTTGATTGGAATTTATGAGAGCAACCCGAAATTCTCAGCTAGCTGTACCTTTTTGGAATTGCCTTGGTTTGCGTGCCATCAGTGTGTGGTGAATTTGGTGCTGGTTTGAGTTTCTTGTTTGTTTGCCTTGGTCTTAGCAGTTGTTCGCCTGAGTTCGTGAGCATTTTGGAGCTGATCCGGAAGAGTTGTGTGCATTTTTGTGTTGCTGGCCCATTTCTAGAGATGCTGGTATTTATATCAAAATTGTTTTTTTATGTTTTAGCCTAAAATCAGTTTTAGTCTATGATTGAATGTTTGTAGTACTTCATTGTAATCATCTTGTATCATTGGTTAGTAGTACTAACCTCTTATTGAACTTGAAGTGCTCATTGTAATTCCCCACTACATAAGTGGAAGAGGCTGGTTGGGCCGCCTTAGTGTTTGTAATTTCATTTGTACTTTTGTCCTCCCACTGAATAAGTGGTGGAGTGGCATTGTCCTCCCGCTGAAATATGCGGTTGACTGATAGTTTTTATGTATAAGTCCTCCCACTGCATAAGCGGTAGAGTGATTTGGTTCTGGTTATGCTTTTGTTCCCTTGGCTGGTTTACTGTCAAGTTCTTGGTCTTCATCCCGCTGAAAAGTGGAAGGGGCTGGGTTGCCGTCCAGTATTGCACTTGCATTGTAATTTCCAGCAGATCAGTGAGCTAACAAACCCCTTATCACCGTATGCTCTCACCTTCCCACATTGGGCTCTTGGTGATAAAAAAAAGTGGAAGGGTTACTTTCAACAGTATTGAGATTATATTTCCTAACTTTAATGGGTGCATTGAAGTATTTGTTGTGATAAAAAAAAAAAAAAAAATTAGTGGGAATACTACATTACCCCTTCCCGAAAGAAAGACTATAAATTTTTACTCTTCTAATGTGAAATCTGCAATTTACCGGTGACCACATAGAGCTGCTTTTTTTTTTCGACTCCCTTTCATTCCCCCCTGTCTAAATATATGCAACAACTCTACTCTAATTTTTCTTTGCTCTACCCTTACCAATAGCTGTAGAGCGAGTCTCGTTAGAAAACAATATAAAAAAATAGAAGGGCTCTTAATCACCCAAACAGCCGGTGAGAGCGAGACATTTTTCTTGCTTCTATTTGTATAATTCGTGGGTACTGCAAGTTCTGCAACAACCCTTTTATAAATTTATAATGTTGTTTCTTCCCGCTCAACTGGGACTTACACTTTCTCCTTTCTTTCCCAGCATTTATTCCACCACCTAAAACAAGAACTTTTGCAGAATCCACAAAGCATATATAAATAGAATAACCTTTTTCCTTGCTTCATCACCCACAAACTTTAACGGTTACCAAATGCTCAGAGGTTGAATGCGTAGGCTAATTATGGAAGCCTAACTTTGTTTTTCTATGCCCATTTTCTTGTGTGATAATCCTCAAACTTACTTCATAGTCAATTCAAAATATTAAACGACATCATGAATCAGGTGAGCAGAGCATTCGATTGTGAGTTCTGTTAAACAGAAAAAAATCGATTGCATCTCTTGCTTATCCTCAAACGATCGGAGGATGAATTATGGGTGAGTTAATATGCTTGTGCTAAAGGAAGCTATACAGAAAAGTATGAAAGGCAACTCACAAATCTAGATTATTAATTAAAAAAGCATAAATCAGCATTGCATACCAAGGATATCACTTGCTAGTTCACGAAATCGGATGTGACGACGGCCATTCTTCTCACAATTGTCGAGTACTTTGGACATCAGGTTATAAGAGTAGAAGCTGACAGCCGCTGCTACAGAGAGGGAGACGAGTCCCAACGTCCATCCCATGCAAGAGAAGGCATATGGCAGAGTAAGAATAGAAGGCCCTACAATGGCAGTTGTCAAATGAAACCCCGCATGCCACCATGTTCCTGTAATAACAAAAACAAACAACACAAATTTTTATTTAGGGTGATCTTGTTTGCAGCGTAAAATTATATAAAACTGTTTTGGAATAAATTGTATAGAAATTTAATGTCCCAGATTTTAGATCTCTCTTCTGGAACCAGTCCTTGTTATATTTTCCATGAATCATATAACACTAACAATTATATACACTAACAATTATATGCAGTTAGCTACTGATGCTGCAGCACCCATTTTCATAAAAATAAATTGTTCACTCAGTATCTATTGCATCTATGTGATGTTCCCATTTTAATAGTACTCCGATTCAAGTGCATTTTATTATAGAACTTCATCTAAGATCGAGTCTATTGAGTTTATTTTTTCATTTGAAGTGGGTTTGATCCGGAAAGAAACTCCATTATTAAGCATGTTTGTGTAGAATAGTACTAAATGGATCATCACTTTGGAAGTTCTGGTGCTTCACCCCGTAAGCATCATCTAAATGTAATGAGATTTAAGTGGCAGTCAATTCATTCAGATTTAAATGTCATTTTAGGTAATCCAGATCGAAGGTTCAACTCTTGATTTGCTCGTGGTGCATGGATTAGAGCACATCCCACATGGATTAAAGCACATCCCACAATATTCAAGAGGTTATAGTGAGGACTGGCCCTCTAAAGAACTAAGCTCCATGTCACAGAGCTTACTCTCAATTCCTCTCAATAATTAAAAAAATGAATGTTAAATAGATCATTCATTTTCATATGAAATGGATTTGTATAAACCACTATTCATAAAATATGAGACAATGAATTTGACTCAAAAATTACACAATTGAATGTTGATATAAATATCACAATACTATTTTTTCATCTACATCTATATATTTTGGGACTTCTAATCCTGAGGCTAAATTTTGTAAAACCAAGCTTAATACCCATAAGCAAATGAGCTACTAGCTCTGTCTGGAATTCGAAACCCCAAGAAATTAAGAAAGTTGATTCTATCAACTTCACTATCAAACACGGCATATATACAACTTTTAGTTTAAAGGGTAGAAAATACCTTTGGAGACCAAAACAAAAGCTGCACCACCATCTCCATCTGCCTCTACGTTTTGCCTATCATTATCTCCTCCATTATAATCATCATTTATCTCTTCTCCTTCTCCTATTCCACTTTGATGCAAAATATCCCCATTTGAGCTGCTGGGAAGTTTCAAATACTCCATATTCATCCGACAGTTTCTTCATACAATGCATCTTCACCGGAAAGAATAATGCATATATTGTATCAGGTCCATGCAATTCACGGCATATATAGTACAGGTCTATCCAATTCATGGCCAATCGGTGCCATTACTATCTTAAATGTTTTGGAGTACTTTGTACCGGCTATCTAACAGTCTTCCCAAACGAAAATTTCAAATCAGATGTTTGGAAATTGAAACACAGAATGATAGGTAACAAAAGCAAACTGTTTTCCACGAACTAAAATCCAACAGTACAGAAAATTAGTAACCGCAGGAACGTACATCCACCGAGGAACGTACATCTACCGTAGGAATAAATTCAACGATCATTCCACCTATATGGGTCTCCCCGGCTCTTAAGCTCTATTTTTAAGAAAGATGCGGAAAAATTTACTATCAGATTATTTAAAATCTTTTAAAAAAATAGAGCTCTTTACATCTTAAGTTTGTAACTTAGGAGCTTAAATTTTTAAGCTGAATTACAATATAAAATTCATGAGACTCCAAAATTTAAAATATTCCTAAAACTCTCAGCAGCTCATCTAGCCTTAGTTACGCTAATATTATTGTATTCAGGTGAGTTCTAATTAGGGGAAAGGACCCAGTAGTTGTGCACCCTAACTTCGCGCTTCTCAAAATCTTACGTGGAAATTTCAAATCACTCCGATTTTTTTACAGCAACTTACTTGGCAAGTCCCCTGCTTATAACTAAGGTTTCAGGGCCACATCATCAAATATGATGCCACATCAGCAAGCTTTTTACCAAGGTGTCCAAAACAGCCCAAAGAAAAAGTGAAACCAATAGGCGTGCAAAAGAGACCCCATTAGTTGTGCAGCTGATATGGTATCACCTGATTGGTTACTTTTTACAATATTAGTACATTTCCTAACAACTATTGGTACATTTACTAACAAAATTTGATATTTTATGTTTCAAACAATAGGTTTTATTTGTTCAATTTTTGGAACAAAAGGTATCAACAACCCTCACAACAATTGGTACGTGTTCAACTACTGGTGCTCTTCCCCTAGTTTAATTGGTTATTAAAAAAAAAAGATTGTAAAAAATTAATTTTTAACAATTTGATTGGTTAAAATAAGCATAAAATAACAAAAACAACATTTAAAACAAATAAAAATAAAAATAAATTGTTCACTTAGCATCTATTGCATCTATGTGATGTTCCCATTATAGTACTACTCTAACTCAAGTGCACTTAATCATAGAACTTCTTCTAACATCAAGTCCATTGAGTTTGCTTTCTCATTTGAAGTGGGTTTGATCTTGAAAGAAACTCCATTGTTAAGCATGTTTGTGTAGAATAGTACTAAATGGGTGACCACTTTGAAAGTTCGTGCTTCACCCCATGAGCGTCACCTAGATGTAATGAGTGTTAAGTGGTGACTTGCATGATCAACTCATTCAAACTCAACTGCCACTTTAGGTAATCCAGATCAAAAGTTCAACTCTTGATTTTCTCATAGTGCATGGATTAGAGCCCATTGCACATCATTCAAGAGGTTATATGTTAGGAATCGCCCTCTAAAGAAATAAGCTCCACATCACAGAGCTAAGACATTAACCAACCCTATCAATCTCAACTAAGTAGTCCAACTCTCAGGACAGTTCTGGGGGTAATTAGCCCCAATCCACAATATTCCAATTGTACATTTGATACAAGGCCCATTTGGCCAAACAATCTGCAACACCATTCCATTCGAACATGTGGATCCGGGTGATGTTGTTCTTTGTGATCGCCTCAATATTCCTCTTCTAGGGGGTATTTCAAGAGTTCAACAGATCATGTGAAATAGGTGTCTCCATCCTCTTCAAAAGATTAGTAGGGAGGGGCATTGGTGCCCTCCTCCTCACGGGGTTTTGAAAATCAATATTGATGGTTCATCTCATGGAAATCCGGGTCATGCTGGTATTGGTGGAGTTGGGCGAGATAATTATGATATTGTTCAATTTATTTTTTCTGTTTATAAGGGTCTACATTCTAACAATTTGATGGAGGCACTTGCCATATTATATGTTGTGGACTGTAGTTGTGATCTTGGGTGGTGAAAGGTCATTTGTGAGTCTGACCTCCAGATTGTGGTGACTTTGTTGAATAAATGCAGTTAGATGAGCTTTGATTATTAAACAAATTCTTAATTTATGTGCTTCTTTAGATTTTATGACTTAAATTTTATAAAACCAAGCTTAATAACCATGAGCAAATGAGCTACTAGCTCTTTCTCAATTCGAAACCCCGAGAAATTAAGTGTGTGTAGTCTATCAACTTCACTATCAAACACAGCATATATACAACTTTTAGTTTAGAGGGTAGCAAATACCTTTGGAGACCAAAACAAAAGCTGCACCACCATCTCCATCTGCCTCTACATTTTGCCTATCATTATCTCCTCCATTATAATCATCATTTATCTCTTTTCCTTCTCCTATTCCACTTTGATGCAAAACATCCCTATTTCGTCTGCTGGGAAGCTTCAAATACTCCATATGCATCCACAGTACTTTCTTCATACAATGCATCTAGTTCACCGGAAAGAATAATGCATATATATATTGTATCAGGTCCATTCAATTAACGGCAAATATTATATAGGTCCATCCAATTCATGACCAATCGGCGCAATTACTATCTAATTGAATGCTTTGGAGTACTTTGGAGCGGCTATCTAACAGTCTTCCCAAACGAAAATTTCAAATCAGATGTTTGGAAATTGAAACGGAAGCTAAAGCAAACTGCTATGAAAAGCAACCACAGGAACGTTCATTTACCAAAAGTAAACGCTTATCAACGAACTAAATTCCAACAGTACAGAAAATTAGCAACCGCAGGAACGTACATCTACCGCAGAAAAATTCAACGATCATCTCACCTACTACGAAGGCTTCATATTGAGTTCTTAGTTATGCTAGTACTATAGCAATTAGTTCTAATTAGTTTAATTGGTTATTAAAAAAGAGTAATTTGTTTATTTAAAAAAAAAATGTTTTTATAAAAATTTATATGTGATTATTTTAAGTTTTTAAATTGTAAAAAAATATTTTTTGACAATTTGATTCACTAAAATATTTTGATCTGTATAAAATAACAAAAACATCGCTTAAAACAAAACATAAGAAGTTTAAAAATAGATTAAATTTTTTGAAATGGATAGTTTTACCAATTGATAATAATGAATATTATATGATATATTAAAAATATATTAAATTATTTAAAAAATCAATCAATGTTGAGAGGCATTCTATGAGTGTAATGGCATGTGTATATTAATGTTAACAAAATTCAATTGTGAAAAAGGTGTTGTACACCTTGCATAATAATGTTTATAATTGTAATATTTTATTTATTATATGAGTAGCACAAGATATTCTTTAAGAATATTCTCAAGGCCACTTAATGAGTTGTATTGTAATATTGGGTTATTATAATTTAATTATTTGATATTAAAAAAAATAATAATAAAATATCCATTATTAGATGTGGGGTCAAGGGGTAGTTAGCTCATGATAGTAGTACATGGTTTTGATGTAATACCACTTGGTGGTTTTGTGAGGGTCGGACATGTTAGCATTTGTGAAGGTTGAAAGCATGGCATGGGATGTGTGGTTGCATGATGTTCACATGAACTGTTTGTTGATGGCTATGATGGCTAGGGTTTTGAAAGCTTTCATGGTGTATTGTTAATCATACATGGATGATAAATGTTTTTTAAGGTTGGTTGTTTCATCATGAGTATATCTTGTATCAACTTTGATGGTATGTTGTCTATTTTTTGCATATGGATTCTAAATGTTTATTTACTTGATTTCTCAATTGGATTGTTTGAAAATTGTTTATATGAGACTACAAAATAATAAGTTTATATACTCTCATCAAAATTATAATATTTAGATAGATGTATTAAAATAAAATAAAATAAGGATATTTTAAAAAAATCTACTATTTCATAATTACAATGTATAGAAAATATTTTGTCAAAATTTATTAATAGGGAATAATTAATTCAATTAAAAATATATTTCTTTTGAATAAAAATTAGAATAAAAATTTGTATTAGGTAAAAAAAAATTGTATGCAGCCTATATAATTTAAATAAAACAAAATTAATTTTAGGTGTCTATAGGTATATCACTCATACATGCACATATATTAAATACATTATGTTATAAGTTATGATATAATAATATTATATTTTAATTTTTATTGATTTAATATACTAGTATCTATATTACCAAAAACGAGAAACGAGAAACAAGATGTTTAAAAGTTACGTCTAAGAAACAGATATATATATATATATATATATATATATATATATATATATATATATAATTATTAAATTTCTATATATATGTATATATAATAATTTTATAAAATCATAATTAAATAACTTTATATTAAGACAATCAAATAATAAACTACCTGATAACAAGGTTTGGAATAAACTAACTTCAAGTTAAAAAGATTTTGAGTAATGAAATTATTTTTGAAACCGTCCCTTGTAACATGATTGATTCTATTAATTATGTATGTCCATTTATTTTTCTAAAATAATTAATTAAGTTATATTTAATTAATTATGCCCCCTTTTATATAATTTATTTATTAATGAATTATATATTCCATTTCCTCTAAATTATTTTAATAAATCAAATCCCACTTAAGCCAATATCCCAAATTTTCTTCTGATCTAAATTAGTTAATTAATTATCAATTAATTAACTAATATTTTTTATTCCTACAAATCCTCCCACTAAATAAATTAATTAATACTTAACTGATTTAGGCTAATTAATCTGTATTCACATTTTTTCCAATTTTAAATTATTTACACCCACCCAAGTTTACATGTGCCACCCCTCTTAAATGACTTGTATGCACAAGTCACTTTCTCACTTCCAACACATTCTTTGACCAAATAAAAAATAGGTGCTGACATATGTGTAAAAATTATCTTTCCAATGGAGCCACCCTACACTTTCCTTTTTCATCTATTTGTCATCTTCACCTTCTTACATCTCTTCCACTTTGTCACTTTTGTTTTCACTTGTCATCCCCATGTTCTTCCCAAGATGTGCTCACATCTTTCCCTCTTCCCCATGAGAAGTGTTCTTCCCAATGCCTCCATCTTGTTACACTTGTCACAAGGCTAAGCCTTCAATCCAACTCATATCCTCTCATTCAATCTCAACCCTTCATCAACTTTCAATCTCAATCATCAATTTTCCCTTCTAAAAATCTATAAATTGGAGTCTCCTCTTTGATATCCACAACACAATTTCATGCTATCCTTATGCTACTAAAATAACCCCAAAATCTATCATTTGTTATGCAACAAGGAGAGCAATCCACATTCAATCACCAAAAGAGCAAATCAAGTGGAGAGGGGTTCCTTCACTTTAGTTCTATCCATGGAGCACTAAAGGTATAGACTTGTGTAACTTTGCACTTAATTTTAATGTTAAATTCTTGTTCAAGTCATATTTTTATTTGCTTTCATTTTGGCATGCTTAGTGGGACCAACATCTCTAGATACTGAAATAAGTTTGTGTGAGTTTTGGTAAAGTTGTAACGGACTATGGATCAACGTCTATGCACCTAGATCATCGTCTTCATGCTAATAATCTTTTTGCAATATTTTTCAGTTGGTGTTTCTAACTATTTTTTGCAGGTCCCTGGTTAGGCATCTCCACTTGTCAAACGTTAACTTTGTCTTTCAACATCTAACTTTGCAGAATGTTGTATCTATTGGAAGGTATAAATCATTTCCTTTCTATATTTTATTAAAAAAAATAAAAAATAAAAAAAATGTACATATCAAAAAAAATAAAAATAGATTAGTTTTGTTTTGTTAGACTAGTTGATTTACTTGTTTTTAGTACTTCAACATCTATGATGTTTAGCATCTCCATTGTTCAGCGTTTGCACCTGCACTTTGACGTCTCTGCCTATGCAGTAGGTTTTCTAGTTTTATGGTAACTCTAACTTGTTTGTGCAGCTTGTTTTGACTGTCCAAGACTACATTTTGAAACTACTAACTAGTGGTTTTGCAGGTTTATTTATTTTTTCATTGCATTTGTTAAAGTAGTTTCACATAGTATAATTAGAAGGCTAATTGATTGTTGTTTGCAATGTTTTGAGGCAGAAGGCATACGCTCTCCCCTTGTGCAAAATTGGGGATCAAAAGCCAGACCTACCCCCTTTGCGTTCAGTCTAGGAATAAAAGTATCCTCTCCCCTCACCTTCGTGGACCTTGGGTGCAAGAGAACTTACCATTATTTTATTTTTGTTTAGAGGGTCTACTCTTGGAGAGAGTATTACTCCAAAGGTGAATGACCCAAAGTGGTATTTCCTTCCAGCTTCTATACAAATGGTAAAGGTGAAAACCAAAGCCTTACTTGGGGGTGTATGTCATTAGTGTCAATTTGGGGGTGGACTTAGAGCCACACGAGATAAACTAAAGCCCTAAATGGCTTACTAGCAAGTGCAGGCACACAAGTCCCCTGAATAATGACCAAATACCTTTGTAAGTAAAAGCCACCCTTTTTGATTGACCAAACATTGTGTTAGTGTTGGTACAAAGGTGTAAAATCACACCTTGAAGCTACTCTCCATAAGGCTCCCTTGAGATGAGACAAAAATCCTTGGCTTAGCATAATCTTCTTGTA
This sequence comes from Cryptomeria japonica, assembly GCF_030272615.1. Taxonomy (NCBI): domain Eukaryota; kingdom Viridiplantae; phylum Streptophyta; class Pinopsida; order Cupressales; family Cupressaceae; genus Cryptomeria; species Cryptomeria japonica. The sequence continues at coordinate 770,050,267 of NC_081411.1, read as the reverse complement.
ACTTTTCAAGGAGAGGGTAATTGGGTCATCCTTCCAATCCTTGAGGCTCCTAGTTGTCATCTCTTGCAAAGACAAGAGTGTCCAACACTAGTTAAGGTGATTGCACATTTGAGTCAATAGAGACTCCAGGTTTCGCAAGTCTAACACCATCGCAATGGAGCCTTGACCTTAGGATGTGGAAAAGTTCTTGAAGTGTTTTATTTGTATTGAAATCAGTGGAGATTGACTTTCAGGAGACTTTTCTATCATAGCTTCATCATTAAAAAATTGGCCAATGTGTATTATTGTTTGACATTTCTTTCCAAGAGTTTGACAAACTTGACACTATCCTTCGGTGTCTATGCTTCTGGTTTGGTGTTTGCGCTTGTGAAACATCATCTTCGTTGTTCAATGTCTAGACCTAACAATCGACATGTCTCTATCTGCCCTTCATTGTTTGTGATATTACAAAACTTGAAACATCACTACTTGACACATCAGCTAACAAACACACTTCTGACACATGGTACAACAAACTTACAACTATAGGGAATCCTAATAGACCTGCAAACTAAATCCCTCATTGACATGATCATCTTCCACCTCATCATCCTAGTCATCCACCTTCATTCCATTCACTTTCAAAATCAACCTTCCATTATCCCCTTTGGACTTAATAAATCAACCTTAAGCAATCCTTTGATCAAATTCATCATCCCCAATCCTTAATCCTTATCCCACATCAAACTAAACAATTTTTTATCTATATTCTTAATCCTTTGTGATCCCTAATTAGTGTAGTGCTTGAGAACTTACCTATCTTAAGTATTGCACTTAGTTAGCCCTAATTATTGGGTTAAAATCCATAATCCCTATCTAATATTTCTTACGAACATTGCCTATCCTAAGTAGGAAAAGATATAATCCAAATCATAGTCCTTCACTAAGGATATTGGTCTTACCTAGTTTAATTCAAATCATAGTACTTCACTAAGGATCTTAGTCTTACCTAGTTTTGTCTTTACCTTATCCCATACAAATCAAATCCAACATAATCCAAGCCCAAATCAAATACAAACAATCCCAATCCAAATCAAAACTTAATCTAAATTAAACCTAATCCTACTCTATCAAATCTTAATCCAATCTATCCAATTCAAATCAACTTAATCCAAATTTGATCCAACCTAATCCAAACCAATCCAATCAAAACCTAGTACTAAGTCCAAAGCTCATCCAAATCTTAATCTATTATCCTAAGTCCAAACCTTCGCTTGTAGTCCAAAATCCAACCTATACATTTACAATCTTTCAATCTTCATCACCTAATACACTTTCATTTCCCACACCTTAAAGGTTTTCCATTGTATGCTCTACATGTGAGATCAAAAGAAGAAACCAATGGATCCTCATACTAATGAGCTCCTTGACCTAAACCTCCCTCATGGGATGTCCAAATCAAACCAAGAATAAGAGGTTCTAGTTGATCAACCCGATATCTCCCCACGATTGTCGTCTTTGTTAAATGATGCATATAACCAAGAGATGCTGGAAAACGTAATTAAGGCTAATTCAAGTGCCTTTTTTATGGACCTCATTCCACAGGGGGCTAGACTCCAAACTTTGACACGTCTATCCTCACCACCCCAACAAAAAATGAGTTCCTTCATACCACCCAGCCAATCCTCAACTCCATTATTAATGCATCATCACATAGTTCCATCCCCTAACCACCACTAATCCACCTGTTACCTCCATATCCTTGAACAACATGGCTGATTTCATCCACACAAGTATTCCACCTACAAGCACCGCTCAAATATCCCAACCCCTTACAACCATTTCCACTACCAACACTCATGCTCCTATATTCTCATAGCAATACATAGGCTCTATCATTCCCCCTACCTCTAGCTACCACCCATCTACCTCCAATAAACACCATCAATATCATCCCCTTCACCGCCAACAACCTAATGACCCTCAACTTAATGATTTGGTAAGAGAACTCTAAGACATAAAAAATTTACTTTAAAAACTATAGGATGGACACCAAAAGAAAGCCTATACAATTGAAGAGATATATCTTTATCCTTTTAACAAATCAATCTTTGTACCTCCCTATCCTCTCAACTTTGAAAATTCCAAAATTTGGCCAATTTAAAGGAAAGGGAGACCCTAGAGAAAATGTCAAGGAGTTCTTTATATCTTGTCAAGAGGTCTCTTATAGTGGTGTCTACCTAAGAAGACTCTTCTCAAAGAGTCTAGGAGGCCCCACCCTCTCAGGGTTCTCTAACTTGCCACATGGATCTATCACTTCATTTCTCGATCTTACTGAAAATGTGTGGCCCATTATAGGTACAAAATTGAGAGTGATTCTTCCATAATGGACTTATGTAATACCAAGCAAATAAATGAAGAAACCGTTGCCAACTTCTTGCATTTCCTTGGGACATCCCTGAATCACACCGAGTAGAATTTTATTTGTGTAACCTTGTACTTGAAATGTCCTTTTGATTATGTTTACTATGCCTTGAAGACTTTTAAGAAGTCATTAAGAAAGTTCTAGCCTTAGAAAGGGTGCTATTGGAACAAGGTGTCATTAAACATTATCAAAAAGAGTCCCAAGGTTCATCCTTTAATGACAAGCTCAAATTTTGGGCCAAGAACTAGAATGTGGTAAATGATGGTGTGATAGATGTCAATCATGTCTAAATGATTCATGTACCATCCAATCCACCTCCCAAATCCAACCCACCCCTACAATCCCCTAGCTCAAAAAAACCAACCTAAACCCAACACTAACATTTTCATCACCCATAAACCACCCCAATCCAACACCCAAGCAAAGCATGAGTATACACCTCTTTCCCAACCTACCAATGTTATTTTTGAACAACTAGTCATGGCTAATATGGTTCAATATCTCATCACCCGACTCTATGATTAGAATAAACCAAAACCCGCATGGTACAATGACAACGAATATTGTTAATAACATTGTATTAAAGGTCACGACTCTAAAAAGTGTATGAAGCTAAAGAATTATATTCAAGACCTTATCAATAGGGGCGAAGTTGAGGTTGAAGGGACTGAATCAAATACATCCAATGAGAAGCTTAAGATTTGTAAGGATCCTTTCCCTAAGAATGATAAAGGAAAAGCCTCATCATCTCATTTAGTACCATATTATTACACCAATATCATATCATCCTTTGAGTCCCTTATGGGCCAAATAGAGGCAATTGATGACCATATTAACACCATAACAATTAAAGGAGCCAATAATCCTACCACACCCCAAAGGGGCAGAGTCATTATCCAAGGAGCTTCTTCTCCCTTTGTTGATTCTAATGTAACCACCTACAAAGGAAGGGTAGCTATCCAAGGAGACCCTCCTCCTCCTTCATTTTCAATTCCATCCACATCTCACTATGACATCCTTGATCACCTCATCAAAACTCCTACACAAATTTCCATTCTTGAGCTCCTTAAGACATCACCTATCCATAAGGAAATCCTTGAAAAGGCCTTACCTGAGTCACGTGTCCCTGATAATATTGAAACGTCTCACATTTTCAAGCCTTTATAGGAAATCTTTCTACCTAATACCACCTCATCTTCACCTCCAAAGATGTCCCATCCAATGATCTCTCTCACAATAAACCTCTTCATATTGAATCCATTGTACATAAGCATAAAATCAAAAGGGTCCTAATAGATGGTGGATATTGTTTAAATTTGTGTACATATAAGTTAATAAAAAAATTGGGATACCCCAAGGATATCATTGATTCAAAGGGGGAAATCACAATAAAAGCATATGGTGATGCAAAAAGAGTCTCCAAAGGCACGATCACATTACCTCTCCAAGTGGGCCCAATAGTAGTTGAAACAACTTGTCAAATATTATAACTTGATCTCCCATACAACATTCTCCTTGGTCATCCTTGGATCCATTCCATCCAAGTTGTTCCATCCACTTACCATCAAATCCTTGAATTACCATATAATGGTAGGAAAATCACAATCCTCGCCAATCCACAACCCTTCCAATATTGCAAACTACTTAAAGGGAAACATATCCATCATTGCCCTATCAATACCTCCACTTCCACACCACCCATTGATAACTCCAATGCTGCCTCAATCCCCAATCCTATCCAACCTAATATCAAGGCTAAGATTGTTGACAATGGATGTGGAGAATATAGTCTTCAAAATGCACTTTATGTAGGAAATCTCCCTACCTCGCCCAAGTCTTATGGAAGTAGATTCAAATTCAGAAAAATCCTACTATCCAATGTGAGAAGACTACCTTTCAGCAGTGGGTTCCATAAGATGAAGAATTCTTGAAGATTTCACCGTGCATGGCTCTACAAAGAGGAGGATAAAGAACCCATTAATGTTCTGAAATAAAAGTATACTAAGGCATTTGATATTGCCAAAAAAATGGGGTATCAAGGACATGGCCTAGGGTCTAAAGGACAAGGAATAAAGGAGCCAATTGCACCTATCTCTTACAAACACAACAAAGGCTTGGATTACTTCCTAGGTTCTAAGATAACCATTGTAGGTGCTCCACCAGTTTCTCTTTCTAATGTTGATGACTCTAATGAGGATGAATTCTACAAAGTTCCTTTCGAATACCTTAATGAACTATTCTTTGATACCCACATTTGCACTATCACCCCTCCACCTCGTCCATTCTCTCACTTGTATACCCCAAGCTAATCAATTGGGACCAACAAGGAACACCAACCCTTGACATCTGCATCGATGATAATGCCCTCTTGGAACTCCTAGAAATAGAAAACCTTGAAGATCATACTACAATTTGGGATCCAACTTAATGATAATGCACACTCTGGTAGTCAAATCAATTCCCTTATTCAAAAAAATCAAAATAAAATTGTAAAGCGGAAAATCGCGATCGAACCCTAGTTATTCTCCCCTCTTCCAACTCCGAGGAGAGAGAAGGGTGGTTCGCTAGGATTCGATGGTTTTCACTTAGGGGAGAGACTTTACATTCAAAAGAGGGGTTGAAACCCACAAGATCCAATCCTACGCAATGCAAGATTGGATGCTAAATGTGTTTCAAGGGTTAAGAAAGCAAGGCTACCCTCTTTTGTAAAGAATGTGCATAGAAGAATTAAGCTAGGAATACATAGAAAGTGACAAAGATTCGCTTATAAACTGAGATAGGAATATAGTATGAAGCTGCGGACCTGGAATTAGTAGTAAAATGTCAATACGGCGCTGTCCTGCAAATTTGAGCAAAAGTTGTCGGGACGATGGCGCCCGGCGCCACGGTCCTCCGAAAAATCCGTCAAACGAAGGGGGATCGGTTCGTCTCTGCACAAGGATTCTAGATCTTCAATTTCAGCCGTGTACCTGCAACCTACACACAGAAAAGCGAAGACGATTGGGGGGTTAGGGATTAGGGGTTTGCCTTTAGGTCAAACCCCGGTTTTGGAATTAACCAAGAAATGAGCAAGAGCTGTAAATGTAAAATGTATGTAAAACAAGTACTAATACCTTGTTCTAAGGATGTTTGTATCCTTATGTGCGAAGGTGTAGATGTTGTATGTTGTATGTTGTAGCATGTAGTATGTGATCTCCTCTTCAATGGTTGAATCCTTGACTTGAATGCAACACTTAGCCTTGAATGGAGACTTGAAATGATCAATTGCTTGAAGGAATGCTTGAAGGCTTGAATGCTTGAATATAGTTTCCACGCTTTTTTCCCTCATGTATGTGTTATCTCCAAATGAGAGAGAAAAATGTAGTTTATATACTTGTCATTTAGGGCTGATAGACTGATTTTCCCGACCTTAGGCCGACCAGGAAATGTAATTTCCAAATTGCAAACAAAAAGACCCGCAATCTCCTTAGGAGACCGGGCCCAAAATAGGACCCAGGGACCAGGGCGCTGGGCGCCCTGGTCCTGGGGACCAGGGCGCTAGGTGCCCTGGTCCTGAAGGACCAGGGCGCTGGGCGCTCTGGTCCCACCTCCCGGGACAGCAAGGTGCAAGGAGGTTCAGGCCAGGGTAGTTTTCAGTGTCGTGAGAAAGTTTCAGGGTCTCCATTCAGGTTGCGTGTTGTGTCGCCATCGTGAAGACCGAAATGCAGTCGAAATTGCAAGTGTCGCAATTTTAGGACGCTACATTTAGCCCCCACTTTAGCGGGAGTATGTATGCTCATACTTCCGGTAAAGTACAAGGAAACAATATTGAAAGACTTTCACCACGTCAAGGAGGCAAGATACACCAAGCCCCCAGTGGACTAAGGATCTTACGACTTCGATTGAAAAAGTAAAAGGGAAGATCACGAGGAAGAACCATGACTGTCAGTAGTAAGGTTCCCTCACTATGAGTCATGCAAGAAAGATATCAAAAATTTTCAAGGCAAGGTTAAATTTACCAAGAAATTTTCAAGTATCTTGAAAAGATATGAACGGGATGTATGCCCCCCTATGTTAAAGCGATCGCACACGCCTCACCGGGGGTGATTGTTTTAACATAGTGATACACATAAGAAATGAGAAAGGAGCACGTTATCGCAAGGATTTAGCCCCCAAGTGTGAGATAAACCCAAGGATAATAGACACAAAACATAAAGCATGAGGTGACTTCACTTTCCTCAGGGTCAGTATGTTGTATGATAATTCATGTATATATATCATATGTATGTATGCATAATTGTTCTTCATTCCCCAATCAAGGAAAGTCACCTAGAAGAAGGGAACACATGTGTCTTTTGAGTCAACATGAGAGAGACCGAGAGATCTCAATGCTTTGCATCGTCCTCAAGTAGACAACACCAAGGACAACAAATAGAAGAGTGAGAATAACACATAGAAGAAGTAACAAAAGAGAGGGGGAGAGAATCTGCTATGCTAATGTAACTAGTCTAGCACGTCATCTACCCCCCGATCTTGCTGATCAATGTTTCGGGAAGGCAGGGAACACACTAGAGGAGGAACATCCAACACAGCAGATGGAGCTATCACAAGATCCAAACAAGGGCTATGTTCATACCCCAAGCCACGGTGTTCTTGTCTAGGAGCTAGGATAAGTGCTTTAGAAAATTCATTAGATAAATGGTTATCAACATCAACAAGTTCATATTCACTATCAGAAGCAAGAGGAGTAACATTTTCATCATGCATAACATTTTCATCTATATCATCATCAAGATTTATAAAAATAGGATCTTTAACTCGCACAGGATCAAGACCATCATGCATCTTATGTTTAGGAGATTTAGGCTCAATGTCTGGCTGAGGAGAAAATGGAATAATGCTTGTTGAAGGTGTTTTTGGAGATTGCAAAGTTTGAGCTCTAAGACGACGCTTTTGCCGGCGTTCACGTGCAGAAGGATTTCGTCTAGTCTTAGTAGGAAGTGGAGAAGATTGAGGAGGAGGAATGTTCTCGTCCTTAGCACTTGGGTGTTTAGGTTGTGGTCTCTTAGGCTGGATAATAGGAGAAGGAGAAGGTCTCTTCTCTCTATAAAAAGAAGGAGGAGGAACTGCTCCATATAAGGGAAAAATATTTGGTTTAGGGAGAAGACCAAGTCCGTCATGACGAGGAGGTATAGGTCTACTTTTAGAAGGTTTATTAGGCATAGACATAGTCACATCCATAGGGATGGGTTGGGAATCTTCTTGAGGAAAGACATTAGTTTTATCTTTCAAAGGAAGAACTTCCTTCTCAAGAATGATAGGAATATCAAGTTTAGGTGTTCTAGGTTCACTTAGAGATAGGATCATATCTGTTTTCCACTTTTGATAAGATTTGAAAAAATGATCACTTCGCGGGGGAAGAGATTGGAATTGTTTAGGCCAAAAGTAATCAATAGGAACGCTAGAAGTTCTTTCAGCTGGTTTAAAGAGACTATGATTGATAGTAACAACTTCACCATTATGGGGAAATTTCAAACACTTGTGAATAGGAGAAGCAATAGCTTTCATGGAAGATAGCCAAGGATAGCCAAGCTTCACACGAAATTGTTCGGAGGATGGAATAATAGCAAAGTTCACATTAAGAGATTTGTTATGGACCTCAATAGGCAATGTAATAGAACCAATTGCGGGAGAAGAAAATGCATCAAATAATTTCACAATTACATCTGTTTTGTCATAGATCACTTGATTCAATTGCAAAGTAAAAAGAAATTCTTCAGTAATAACATTAATCATGCACGAAGGATCAATAAGCACTCCACGGCAAGGTGTATTCTTGACTTTTGCAACTATGTATAAAGGACCATCAGGTGCCCTAATGGTTTCACTGGAATCAAATGTGATGGAAGGTTCTTCAGGGATTTCTTGCTGCTCTACAAAGTTAATCACATTCGGAGCCATAGACACAAGACCATCAGATAAGAGAGAGGAATCATTAGCCTCAATTGCATTAGAGGTATGAGAAGGTAATGGATCAGTGAAAATCTGAAGATTTTGATTAGGAGGAGCTACAGATGTATTGCCTTTATCATTCACTCCAGAAATAGAGATAGTATTATTATCAATCAAATCTTGAATTTTACCCTTTAAAGAAAAACATTTTTCAGTATCATGCCCAGGTTGACGGTGAAATTGACAAAAAGATTTGTTATCAAAATAAGGTGAAGTAATCTTTGCAGGATCAATTTGTCTTATAGGAGGAAGAGTAAGCACATTTTGTTCCAATTACTTATTCATAATACTATGCAATGATTCATTCAAAGGAGTATACTTTCTTTCTTTCTTGAAAAATTTAGAAATAGGAGGCACACCTGATGCTGCATTCACATTGTTGTTGATGATGTTTTCATTGAATTTAATAGAATCTCTGTTCGGTTTAAACTTCCCAAATGGTTGTTGACTGCTATCACCCTTATCACTCGGAGCCATAGGATGTGATTGTTCCATTTGACTCACAGTCAGTTGATAATTGTGAAGAGTGGCACACAACTGTTGGAAAGAAGTAAACTCAGAAAAAAAAAGTTTGTCTCGAATATCTTTTTGTAAATTAGAAATAAAGATTCTTTGAATATCATTGTCAGGTACTGGAAAAGAAATTTGAGCATACAAATGCTTATATCTACCAATGAAATCAGTCACTTTTTCTTTAACACTTTGTTTACAATGCATTAAATCAATCAAAGTAACTTTAGGACTTATATTGTTTTGAAATTGTTGAATGAAAGCATTTGCAAGTTGTTCGAAAGAAGTAATAGAATAGGAAGGCAACGAGCAATACCATTGTAGGGCTTTGTCTCTTAATGTTCTAGTAAACAGTTTTGCAAGCAACCTTTGGTCATAAGCAAAATCAGTACAAATTGTTTGAAAAGTCTTAACATGTGTTAGAGGATCTCCTTTACCATTATAAAGTTCCAAATGCGGGATTTCAACATGTTTAGGAGGGATAGCTCGAACAATGTCAAGAGAAAGTGGGCTCACAACATCAAATGTGGGCACACTAAACTTAGATTGATTCATAGAGGCAATTTGTTGCTGTAAAGAAGAGACAGTTTGTGCAAGATTGTTAATGGTCGCTTCAGTCAAAGAATTCATATTGGATGTGTTAGATTGAGATGGAGGTGTTATGTTATTGAAAGAAGGTAAAGAGTAAGGTGGTGGGACTCTATGATAATTAGTCATAGGAGATGATTGGACAGGAGGAACACTACAAGGAGGATGGAATGGTTAAACGAATTGCCCCCTTGCGTCATGTTCATTTGTGGAGATGTAATAGGAACACTCATTGGAGGAATGAATGAAGAAGTCGGATTAAATGAAGGAAGAGGGTTAATTGAAGAAGAAGGGTTGCCCCCATGACTGGTGATCATAGGAGGAATGTCTTGTGTTGAAGTAGTCATTATGTTTGATGTAAAAGTAGGTATACTAGCAATAGGAGTCGTCAAAGGAATAGAATGATTGTCTTGAGTAGGAGGTTGTGTATAACCTAAGGTTTCGGCACAACTCTTCATAGGCATCACATTTGAATCCACAATGTGTGCAATACCACGCAAAATATCAATTCCATTCTTATCACTTTGAAGCATACGTTTTAGACCCTCAATTAAAGGAAGAGCTTGACTATCAGGGTATTCTTGAGACATCCATTGTCGAAAATCATCAAATTGGTTATCCAATTTTGAAAGTTGTTCTACAGAAACCTCATGGAGAGCTTCTTCATCATTAGGAGGATTAGAGGAATTACCCATGTCCTCGTTAAAAAGGCTATTCAAATTAGGTTCCATTTCCTCAGTAATTAAACCTTGGAAAGACTTAATTCTACGGCTTCGTCTAACGGGAATAGTGTAGGTAGGGCTTATTGTTGTAAAACTCATGCACTAGAAAGAGAGAGAAGATTTTGAATTTAGAGGTAGCAATTTTCAGTAAAATCAGCCAATCTTCTGGATTTAAGCTGTAAAATGCAATCACGACAGTCTCCCGAAATTTCGGAAAAAATGTCCGGGACCGTGGCGCCCGGAGTGCAACACGGTCCTTGCAACTTTTTTCGAAATTTGCAGGGATGAAAGGTATGATGATTTTAGAGCTAATCTGAAAAAATTGAGTGATTTTACGATCTGTAGATAGGCCAAATTAAAGTTGCAAATTCAAAATTGAACCCTACCAAGATTGTCGAAAAATGCAAAATTTGAATTTTTGAAAAAGAGAGGGAAACTGAAATTTTGAATTTTATGATTTTAGAGGGAATGTCAAGAGCAATGCAAATTTTGAAATTTGAAAATTGACTCAATTTCACGCAAAATTCAATTTTGAAAGCGGAAATCAAAGTTGTTGTAATTAAGCACTTAACTTCAAAAGTCACAAAATGCAAGAATTTGAATAAAGCGCTGAAATTTTGAATGAATGCAAACACACTTTTCAGATTTAGGACAGTAAGAACACAATTTTGACACAAAATTTCAATTTCAATGATTTTTGAATGTTTAGAAGCCTTAATCCAAGCAATCACAAGACCAACTTTGACTGTAATTTTGAAGGTGTTAAAATTGATAAAATCAGCCAAAATTCTGGATTTTAGCAGGAAAATACAGTAAGATCTCGCTCCCGAAATTTCGGAAAAAATGTCGGGGACGATGGCGCTCGGCGCCACGGTCCTCGCAACTTTTTTCCAAATTTTCAGGGATGAAAGATATTGTGATTTTATTGCGGAATCCAAAGTTACAGCTGATTTGGAGATGTTTTGATCAGTGAAATTGTCGGACAAAGGTTGAATCAAGAGGGTTTCAAAAATTAGGGTTTTGACACTTAACCACTTAATTTTCAAAATTAAAGCATAGATATGAACTGATAATTTGTAATAGAAGGGCAGATCTGAAACAAGCATTAAAATTTAGACATTTCGCAAATTCAATTACTAAAAAGAAAATTTAGGGTTTTTATGCAATCACCTCTAAAATTTTGCAAAAGATCAAACATGGAAATGTAATCAATTTTTTCAGATCTAAGCATGAAAAACCAGAAAGGATGTTCACGTCGGGTTCACCAAAATGTAAAGCGGAAAATCGCGATCGAACCTTAGTTGTTCTCCCCTCTTCCAACTCCGAGGAGAGAGAAGGGTGGTTCGCTAGGATTCGATGGTTTTCACTTAGGGGAGAGACTTTACATTCAAAAGAGGGGTTGAAACCCACAAGATCCAATCCTACGCAATGCAAGATTGGATGCTAAATGTGTTTCAAGGGTTAAGAAAGCAAGGCTACCCTCTTTTGTAAAGAATGTGCATAGAAGAATTAAGCTAGGAATACATAGAAAGTGACAAAGATTCGCTTATAAACTGAGATAGGAATATAGTATGAAGCTGTGGACCTGGAATTAGCAGTAAAATGTCGATACGGCGCTGTCCTGCAAATTTGAGCAAAAGTTGTCGGGACGATGGCGCCCGGCGCCATGGTCCTCCGAAAAATCCTTCAAACGAAGGGGGATCGGTTCGTCTCTGCACAAGGATTCCAGATCTTCAATTTCAGCCGCGTACCTGCAAACTACACACAGAAAAGCGAAGACGATTGGGGGGTTAGGGATTAGGGGTTTGCCTTTAGGTCAAACCCCGGTTTTGGAATTAACCAAGAAATGAGCAAGAGCTGTAAATGTAAAATGTATGTAAAACAAGTACTAATACCTTGTTCTAAGGATGTTTGTATCCTTATGTGCGAAGGTATAGATGTTGTATGTTGTATGTTGTAGCATGTAGTATGTGATCTCCTCTTCAATGGTTGAATCCTTGACTTGAATGCAACACTTAGCCTTGAATGGAGACTTGAAATGATCAATTGCTTGAAGGAATGCTTGAAGGCTTGAATGCTTGAATATAGTTTCCACGCTTTTTTCCCTCATGTATGTGTTATCTCCAAATGAGAGAGAAAAATGTAGTTTATATACTTGTCATTTAGGGCTGATAGACTGATTTTCCCGACCTTAGGCCGACCAGGAAATGTAATTTCCAAATTGCAAACAAAAAGACCCGCAATCTCCTTAGGAGACCGGGCCCAAAATAGGACCCAGGGACCAGGGCGCTGGGCGCCCTGGTCCTGAAGGACCAGGGCGCTGGGCGCTCTGGTCCCACCTCCCGGGACAGCAGGGTGCAAGGAGGTTCAGGCCAGGGTGCTTGAAAAATGCAGTTTTCAGTGTCGTGAGCAAGTTTCAGGGTCTCCATTCAGGTTGCGTGTTGCGTCGCCATCGTGAAGACCGAAATGCAGTCGAAATTGCAAGTGTCGCAATTTTAGGACGCTACAAAAATAAGAAGTTTCCTAGTGAAAACCTCAATGATGCGCTATCAAACAATAAAAAAGTAAAAAGAAATGATGTATCTAGTAGTGAAAACCTGGATCAAGCTCTAGGGGATGAGGAAATTAACTTCCCTATCTTAGTATCCCCATAGCAAGAGAAATCATCCATATTGATTAAAGAAACCAAGGAAGTTAACCTTGGGACAAGTGAGAATCCAAAGAACATATTTATTTCCAAAACTCTCAATGACCAAGAAAAGAGGAATACCATAGCATTTCTAACAAGGCTACAATATAATTTTGCATGGTCATATGTCGATATGTAAGGGTTGGGTCATGAACTTGCAGCTCATCATCTTGTAATTTGCATCCTAATGCTATATGCTTTAAGAAAAATTTGAGAAAGATGCATCCACAAATTGCCATCTTGGTTAAATTAAAGTTGTAGAAAATGTTAGATGTTGGATTCATTCATCCCATTGATTATCTAGAATGGGTCTCAAATATTGTACACAGTCACAAACCATCTGGAGGTATCCTTACTTGCATAGACTTTTAAGACATTAATAAAGCATTCCCAAGGATGATTTCCCTTTGCCTAATATTGACATGATAGTGGACCTTATAGCTAGGCATGAAATTCTCTCCTTAATGGATGGATTTTTATGCTATAATCAAATTAAAATCGCCACAAAGGATCAAAACAAGACAACCTTTAATATACTATGGGGAACCTTTTGTTATCAAGTTATGCCCTTTGGATTCAAGAACATTTGTGCCACATATCAAAGAGCTATGAGCATAATTTTTCATGACCTTCTACATGAAATTATGTGGACAACCTCCTTGAAAAATTAAATACAAGAGAGGGGCATATTGATGTATTAACCAAGATTTTTGAAAAACTTAAGAAGTACAAGCTACAAATCAATCTTGAGAAATATGTCTTTGGGGTTACTTTAGGCAAACTCCTAGGTTTTATTATCTCAAGACATGGCATTGAGGTTATCCTTGCAAAATTTAAAGCTATAATAGAAATGCCACCTCCTAGGAATCTCAAGCAGCTTCACAGTCTTCAAGGAAAGCTTTAGTCTATCCATAGGTTCATTGCTCATCTTGTAGAAAAATGTCAACCCTTTTCCCACCTATCTCATAAGGATACAAAGTTTTAGTGAGATTGTCTCTATAAAAAGACATTTGAAAAACTCAAGGAATATGTTTCCTCTCCACCCATTCTAATGCCTCCTCTTCTGGATCAACCACTCCTCTTATATATATCATCCATTATAGTTGTGTCGAGGGTACTTCTTGCATAGGTTGATAAACACGAAAAATAACAAGCCATATATTACATTAGTCCTATTCTAGTCGGTTATGACCTTAATTATACACCCATTGAATGATCATCCCTTGTCATGGCATTTATCACTCAAAAATTGTGTGTCATGCAGTGAAAATTGAGAATTAGGGTTTAAGATAATAAAACCACTAACTAGCCCAATTAACACGACAATATTGAAAGAGGGTTGGACCCAATAAATCTAGGCTCAATCCTTGTCAGAATGAGACTGAGATTCTAATTGGATTCAACTAGGTTGATTATGATTAAACCTCTTTCCTAAGTTGAATTGGATTGATTGTGAAATTAAGGGAAAACAATGAAATATTGAAGCAATCTGAGATAAATAGTAAACTACAAATATCCCATTAAGCCACAAACTTGGATTTGGGAAAAATAAGATGTGTTAGACCTATTCCCAGAAGTTGGGCTTGATTTATCCGGACCAAGTAGCACAAATTTTTCTTAGTCCTCCGAATTTTTTTCCATCGAAAGGTAAACCTGTTCCTCACTGTCAACTCTACCAGATTTCTTGAATATAGCTCTGCACTTATTTCTTGCACACAGAAAGAAATGGAAATATGTTGGGAATAGGGGTCTACGAGAGGTCAAACCGTAGTTTTAGAATTAACCATGAAATTGAATTGATAAATGTAATGAAAGACTGAAGTACTTTCCTTTTCAATGAAAGATTAAATTTGAAATGTAGTGTCGAAACCCACAATGTTTACCTTGATGAATTTTTGTATGTCTTCACAAAAAGAAGTTAGGGTTTTATGTAGGATGTCTTCATAAAACATTGATCATGAATGCCATCTTTAATGCTTGAACTTGACTTTAAGTCTACTCTAATGATTGATGAATGACTAATTTCTCACTCACTTGAATTTTATAGAGTGTAGGATGATAAATTGATTAATTAGGTTTAAAATGAGAGGGGTAGACATCCTTTTATACTTGACTATTGAAAATTAAATTAAATTTCCACAATAGGTCGACATGGGATCCAAATTCCCACTCATTCATGATGATTGTTAAGGGGGCACAATTTGGGGCCTAATTGAGAGGCCTAAGGCATGGTATGCATTGGTCTTGATTTGGGACTAGGGCTTAGTACACCCTGGTCCTGATTTGGGACCAGGGCATGGTATGTCCTAATCTTAGAATTATGACTCCAAATTGGGGGTTGAGCTAGAAAAATGATGAAAATGTGGAATAGGTAAGTGGTGTGAGCAGAATCAACATTTTAATCAAGCCTTGGAAGATGGAATGTCAAAGAGAGGCCTACGTGAGGAAAAAATTATAGGCAAGTACAATTTAGGATGGTACATGTATCCCACACTTTAGTGGGAGTGTGAGACTAAGCATACTCTCAGTAAAGTACAAAGTTGCATCAAAAGACTTCTATCAAGATATTAAAGAGACAAGTCATACTAAGCCCACAAGGACTTTGGGGTCTCACTACTCTAACATCGAGATAAAAGGGACAACATAAGAAAGGAGGAGAGATAGCACATGCCTACATTAGCCCAGTAACTTTTGCTTACTATGAGTCATGAAAAAGAAAAATACCAAATTAAAAAGAAAAAGTCTCAGTTTGCAAAGTAACTTGAGTATGTAGCATGTCATAGTATGTACATAAAGAGTAACATTGAGTAGAGTATATTCCCCCACATTAAAGCAATTGCATACACCTTATTGAGAGAAATTGCTTTAAGGTAGCATGCGTCCAAAAGACTAGCATGTTATTGTAGAGGTGTAATTTGGAACTAGGGCTTCACCAAGTAGGATAAGACCACCAATGAACCAAATTAACCTATACATTGAAAGAGAGGTGAATCCAATAGATCTAGCCTCAATCTAACTAAGGAATGGGCTAATATTTCTGATTAGATTCACCGGTTAGGGTTTTGACTCCCTCTTTCTAAGTTGAATTTTGAAAATGCTAAAATTAAGATAAATAGGTGATTATTGTAGAGATCGAACATAAACAATGTGCTACAGTCATCACATAGAGACACCAACCTAGATTTGAGTAGAAAAAAATATGAATGATCTATTCCCAGAAGTTTGGCCTAATTTTTTGAGACCATGGTGGTGGGTGCCATGGTCCTTTGAATTTCTCGTCATCAAAAGGTGAACTGTTCGTCTCTGCAAATCCTATTGATTCTCTCGAATGCAACTTTGTACTTGTTCCTACACATAGTGAAAAGGGGGAAATTGTTGGGAATAGAGGTTTGCCTAAGTCAAACCCTGATTTAGGAATTAATCTTACATAAAATAATGCAAATAATGAAATAATTATTTAAGGAAATATACCTTAGATCTGTAATTGTTGATGATAATGTTTATCTCTTTGGATGTGATCACATATGTTATATAAAATGACATGAACATGACAAAACCCTAATCACACACACATGCTTTCATGAAAATTGGCATGACTTTGCTCCACAATGCTTGATGATGAATATTGAACCTTGGAGGTCTCTGAAAATTCTTGATAATGAATGCTTCATGAATGCATACATGGTGGGGATAGATGATTAACTTCTCTAGGTGAAAATGAGTTGATAAGGATGCCTTATATAGGGATTTCATTATTGAAATCACCTTTAGGCTGACTTAGAATTGATATATTTTCACATGGAGCTAGATTTGAATAGGATAAGACCGTTCAATTATCCTCCCAAAATTTGGGGAAAAAAGTGTGGGACCATGGTGCCCATGGTCCTATCAACTCTTTTCCATATTTCAAGGGATGCAAGCTATCGTGATTCTAATATTAAATCCAGTTCGGTGGCTCAAACCAAGATGTGTAGATATGAAAAATATGCTTTGAGAGTTGAAATTAGGGTAGGATTAAGGATAAATTAGGATAAAATGATAAAGGACACACCTACTATTAAGGGTGCAAATAAGAGTGTGATGGTGTAATAAAGTGGACTAATATCCATTGTTGGATGTTATTGCTGCTAGGATATGGTGTTGTCATTGATGTCAACATATTCTTGTGTTTTGGTGTTGCAGAGAATTGTTTTTGTGATCTGATGTTTGGAGTTAGTTGATATGGTTGGTTTATCTATTTGGGATGTTGAATCAACTAGATATACTTCATTCTTTATTGATTCCATGATGTTGTGTGATGATTTGATCGAGTTGAGGATTCTGGTATGGAGACTAGTTTTTAGTGTTCAGTGTTGCAACGTTCTGGTGTTTGGTCTGTTGTGCTTCAGTATGATTATATTTTGTGTTGTGGATTTGGGAGACTGTTTGGGATGTTCATGTGTATCTTCATTTCAAATGGTTCATGATTTGATTCTCCGCAAGCTATCTTTCTTATCCGAGTTGCTACTGATAAGTGTTTTTGTGTGTTAGTGTGTTGATCGATGAAGATCTGAATAAGTGGTGTTAGTGCAGCTATTACGGGTGCTTCTAATGTGCTTGTTGGTGTTTCCTAATCATGTTCTATTTTTCTTCGTGGTCTGCATTGACCCTTGTGTGATTTATTGAAGATGTTATGGGTCTGGTGATATTCTTTGCGTTATGTGGTATTTTTGGTAGTGTAACATGTTGCAATTTATTTTGGAGAGATTTCTGGTGATGGTGTGTGTTTGGAGAGTTGATTTGGATCTATGCTATGTTGTCTATGGCATTGTATTGGTCTGGTGGTTAATTTATGTATTGTGTGATGTGATTTTGTAATTAGGTATTAAGGGTTTGGCCAACCTTGTAGTCAAGGTTGATGATTTGTATAAATAGGTGTTATATTAATTTAATTTGGGTATGGGTGTTGAGTCTGCATTATCAGAGAGTGGTTTATGTGAAAACAAGTGAATTTATCTTTCATTGTAGTTTATTGAGAAAAGATTGTTGTAGGTTAGACAAATATGCTTAACCGGAACTATCATCAGGCATTAGCAGATGTTATCTTTTCAGTTCATCTTAACCAGATTGTAGTCTGAATATATTTGTAAGGTGTTGCCCCCCCCTTTTTAAAATTTTGAGTCACCATTCAATTTTTCCTAAGTGTTCCTTGTCGCTTCATGCTTTAAGCTTCCAGTCGCGGGTTTTATGAGTTCCAGAAATCATGTCGTGCGATGTGTTCCTTTTCTAAGCTTGTCTCAGGGTTAGAAAGTTTCCGAACACCTGACCTCCCATTGTCTTGTGCTTCGTTCGCTCTAGTGAGAGTTGTGGAAATTTTGTAAGTCCTGACGATAGGATCTTAAATTCATATTTTCCCAATCGAATGACTTTTCAAGTTTCACCTAGATTTTGGGGCATTTCCTTTGTGTCAAGTCTTTGTACAGATTATTGTTGTTTGCTTTGTCAGCAAGAATAAGACAAATTAAGGACCATTTTGAAAGGAGAAGTAATCACAACATTTAAGGCATGTCACATCACTCGAGGAAACAAATGGGGTGGCGAATGAATTTTGAACCAGCCTTCATTTTTAAATTTTCACAAGGTGCATCATCTAGCTTGTGTCCATGTAGAATGTGATACAAAATCGCTGGGCAGACGTGCGAGACATAGAAGTGGAGCAATTGAAATTAGAGACTTTTCTACAAGAACTTGAAGGAAGCGAGAGACATCTGTTGCGGGAGAGAATTTTTCAGTGTGGTTTGTCTTCCGCAGCTAGTTTTCCATCTGTTGTTCCTTGAGCATATTTAATTATCGCATGTTCTGAAAGATACGACCTAGAGACACAATAAATCCAAGCAGAAGGTGGTAGGTTTGTTGCATGGATTAATTCTTAAAGCATCTCCCCTGCTTTGTGCCTTCCTAAGAGAAAAGGCTCTGAGAGCATGTCTATTCTAGCTGGTGAAGAGTATTTTCGAACACATGGGGACTAGTGTATGAACTGCATTGCCAGGAATTGGATAAAGTCTAAAAAAGGGAGGTAAGTCTCAATTTCCCACAAAATTAAAAAGAATTCACTTTAAGGATGAATTCGTAGAAATTATAAACCTCTTGCACCGTGTTGTGGGAAATTCTTGTACTAATTCTTTTGATTTTTGGATGTGTCATTTCATTCTTGTAATTTGTGCTCCTGGGAGTTTTATTGAGTGTGCCTCTATTATTAGCTATCACTTGCATAATCAAATACAAAATTTTCGTTTGTCCCTGGTTTTTCATGTGTTCATATCTGATTTTCATCCTAGCTAGTCAAGAGTTTGCTTTGTTGGGTTTGGAATTGCATCATCCTCTCCCTGTGTTTACACCCATCTACTGGAAATCTCCCCAACTCACTATGCGTAAGGGTATGCATGTTTTTCTCACATCAATGATGTGTTCTCAATGAGTATTTTCAGGAAACTAGAAGGTGTATACACCTAAAAATGGTCTGAAGATGATTAATTAAATAAGCAATTATTTAATTAATCCCCCTCCCTAGTTTAATTGAATTCATTAGCAATTTGATTAAATCCTCCCTTTCATCTACTTATTAATAAATCTAAGGATTTATCCAATAGGTTCATTTCAATGGTCCCCTTTGATTAATTAATCCCCCCCCCCATTTCAATCAATTCTTCTAATCCTCTAATTAATTAAAACAAATAAATTTACAAGTTGTTGAAAATTAATTAGTTGTTTCCTATTATTTGGATTTTTAAATTCAAATTACCCACATGCCTCCTAACTTATAACCACCTAACCTAACCATCCCTCTAACCTAACCCATTCCACCTAACCTTGGATTTGCCTAACCCTATCCTATTTTTCACATTCTAACCTCCTTATCCTAACCTCTTATGGTGTGGCTATTCTTCCCTTGAGACACATGGCACTTCGGCCACATGTTTCCTCCCTTGGACACTTTCCCTCTCATGAGTAAGGATCCTTGACACTTGTCACCATAGAGATGACAAGTTTCCCTTCCTCCAACCTCTTCTCCAACCTCCTCCAATTTCACCCTTGATATCTTTAGACTCAATCTTGACCATTCATTCCTACCAACTCACTCCTGGCCTTGGAAATGCTATAAATATCCCCCATTTTGGAGCACAAAGGATCCCATCTCATTATCAATTTAGGCATTGTTACTATAGACATATCATTTGTGCATTATTATAGGCAATTGCATTGGCTTAATTTGATCATTTTCTAGCATAATTGTTGAATCGTGTAGCTTAATCAATCTCTTTTCTAGCTTAATTGCATTATCATCATAGCTTAATCATGCATATCATTAGATTAATTAGTCTCTTGGATCAATCTAGCATAATCAATCCCATCTTTGCATATCATTATCATTTCAAATCCTCCATCTAGGTGTAGTCAAGTCACTGGGATTGCTTATCCAGATTTGAAAGAAAATCCATACTCACATCTCTTAGGAGGTGATAGGTCACTTTGTCATGGTTCATCTTTCATTTGCTTATTATTTTCTAACCATGCTTGTAATGATCTATTGAGTGTTTGTGTTGCAACTGTAGGTATCACACTTCACAGGCACGACATTTTGATGCCCACCGTGGGGCCGAAAATCTCATTTTTGGCCTCTTAACATCATCAAATTTTACATCTGGCAGGTTTCTAGCTGGGTATGATTCAGAATTTTGTACGAGTTCCCTTTTTGTCTCGTACAAGCTCCTTTGTGCCCTCGTATGAGTAGGTGAGAATTGTCGTACGATTAGGTGAGAATTGTTGTATGAAATTGTGCTTCTGTGTTTTCAAAACAGATTGCATTTTAGGGTTTCTATGCTTCAATTTGATTATTACTAATGCTAACCCTGTTCTATTTGTGAATTTTTTGACAGCTTAACTAGTTTTTGCAGGACGATTGTCGAAGATTATGCTTGTCAAAGCTTCATTTCATCAAAACACATCATGACTATGTTGGTATTATGGATGTGTTGTATTGGTTTTGTCATTGATATCAACGCTTATCCTTCTGGAGATCTTTGGTGTTGAACCGACACATTATGTTCACCAGCAAGTTCAGTGACTTAAGCACAGTCACCGGTATATTATTCACCGACAGGTTATATTGTTCACCGACACTGAGGATGATTTGTTATCATTTCGAGATCACTTGGTTATATCAAAGACATCCTTTGGACTCTTGGTTTTGGTATTTTGGTTATTGGTCTAAATGGGTTGACATATTTGCTGCTACCAGCAAATTGGTCTAGGTTATGGACTGGCATGCATTATCAACACGACACGTTATGGAGATGATTTAATTAATTGGATATTATTGTAATTGTATTGAGCTGACATGATGCATTGCATCTTGACTTATTTGTAATTGATTTAATTGTAATATTCTTTGTTAGCTGACCTACACATTTGGTCTTAGGTTTTGGTATATATGTAAGATCTCATTTGTGAGATAATGTAATAGGAAGAAGGACGGTATATGGTTATGGTATTGTAACATGGTATGTGTGAATATTGAAGATCATATGAACAAACCATAGAGAAGGTTCAAGGAAGGTTTGAAGGTGATTATTAGAGCTTAACCGGTAATAAATCCAACATTGGAGATGCTACTTTGAGCAGTACATTATCATTGGATTTAATCATCTAATTGTAGTCAGTGTGACTCCTATTTTGTGATTGAGTAGTGAGCTCTAGGTGGTTGGCCTTTCTACATGTGCAGACCCCATTTGTATACACATACTATCTGCAGTAGTATCATTTTATTGTGGGTAAGGTTTACCACCATTGTTTTTCCCCTTACAGGGTTTCCACGTACAAATCTTTGTGTTATGTGTTGTGTATGTTGTTTCTCTTTCTATTCTATGCATTAAGTTTCATTAGTATTAATATTTACTGCTAATCTGTCTACCGACATTAAGTTTGGTTTACCGGTATTAAGTATCAAGTTTTCTAAAGTTATATTTGGATTGAAATTAATTGACAACTGATTCACCACCCCCTCTCAGTTGCCTCTAGGTCCTAACAATTGGCATCAAAGCTAAGTCCTCTTTTTGCAAAAGTTTAACAGCTTCAGGAGATTCTATGGCAGCTAACTTCTTCAGGAAGGACAGTCTAAAACTTGATAGAACTAACTATGGTATATGGAAGATCAGAATGGAGACACATATTAATTGCATTGGAAGAGACATATGGGATGTTACAAAGAATGGCTATGTTTCTCCTTTACCGAATCAATCTCATCCACCAACATTGGCTAAGGATCAGGAAAATGATTCCAAAGCAAGAGAAGCACTTTTGAGCACATTGTCAGATCAACAAATCATGGGATTATCAGACCAATCTACTGCTAAAGCTATTTGTTATAAATTGGAGATATTGAATGAAGGTAATACCACTGTCAAAATTGCAAAAACCGGAATGCTTCCAAGTTAGGTATGAAAATATGAAAAAGGAAGAAGATGAAAGAATTTTTGCTTTTATGGAAAGGGTAAATGAAATTGTTTTGGGAATACAATGTTGTGGAGGTTCCTTGAGTGAAGATGAAATTATTTCTAAAGTTTTAAGAGCATTGCCACCAGCATACAAAATGAAAGTAACTGTTATTAATGGGTTGAGAACAATGCCTAATACATCAGTATCTAGAGATACCTTGGTTGGAAAACTTTCAGCATTTTAGTTTGAGGAATTTGGTCCTGTTGCTACAATTAAGATAGATTTAGCCTTCAAAGCATCATCATGTGCAACATCATCATCATCATCATCTGACAAATCTGATTGGAAAGCACTTTATGCAAGAGAACTTGAAGATATCAGGAGGGAAAATAAAGAATTGGAAGAGCTCGAAGCACTATTTGCAAGGAAAATGCCTAAAGGTCTTATTGGAAGTAAGTATGAAGGTAAAGCACCATTTAAAAGTTTTAACTGCAATAAAGATTGTCATATGGCATCTAGATGTCCTGATAAACATGCAAGATTGAGAGAAGAAGCTAAAAGAACATATAAGCCTTACCCTAAATATCAGAGATATAGATTTAAGAAGAATAGAGACAAATCATGTTACTATGCTGATGAAGGAGTTACTGATGATTCTGATAAAGAACCGACAGACAATGGATGAGATTTTGTTGCAATAAAAGAAGATCAATCGACACCTACTATTCCACTAGTAGAGTAGGCCCTGGTAGCTAAAATTGAAGAAAAGGATGAATGGATTATAGATTTTGGATGTTCACATTATATGACTAGTGATAAAAGTAAATTCTTATCTTTTCAGGAATACAATGGAGGTCTATTGAGATTTGGGGATGATAAAGCTTGTTTGATTAGAGGAAAAGGCACTATATCTTTTGATGGTAAGCACAATATTGACAACGTTTATTATGTTGAAGGTTTGAAGCATAATATTTTGAGTGTTGGTCAATTAGTTGAAAAGGGATTTCAGTTACACTTCAAGAATGGTAAATGCAAAATCATGAATAGAACTAGTTTGGAGATTGCAACCAATAATCAGACTAGAGGTAATATCTTTTATTTGAACAATAATGAAAAGACATGCTTGATTGCACATATTGATGAAAGTTGGTTATGGCATAAAAGACTTTGTCATGTGAACTTTGATTGTAATATAAAGATTAGTTCATATAAGGCAGTAAGGGATTTACCTAAGATTGTAAAACTTCATAATTCGGTATGTAAGGAATGTCAAATGTGAAAGCAAGTTAGAACAACTTTTAAGAGTATTTATGAGAAATCCAATAATGTTCTTGATTTAATTCATACTAACTTGTGTGGTCCGGCAAGAACAAGAAGTGTACAGGGAGATATATACTTTATGCTAATCATTGATGATTATTCTATAATGTGTTGGGTTACTTCTCTCAGGGAGAAATCAGAAGCTTTTGGGAAATTCAAACTATTCAAGGCAATGGTAGAGAATGAAACCGGTAAGAAAATCAAATGTTTAAGTTCAAATCAAGGAGGTGAATTTACATCTAAGGAATTTAATACATTTTGTGAAGTGAATGGAATTAGAAGACAACTATCAGCACCCCAGACACCTCAGAAAAATGGAGTTGTGGAAAGGAAGAACAAAACTATTCTGGATGCAGCTAGAAGCATGATATTAGAAGCAAATCTACCTCATATGTACTGGAGAGAAGAAGTGAATACAATAGTTTACACTTTTAACATAATTCACATCAAAGGTGAAACCGATAAGACCCCTTATGAAATATGGTTTGGTAATACTCCTACTCTTAAATACTTCAAAATATTTGGAAGCAAACAATATATTAGGAGAGATGAGTATATTGGTAAATTTGATCCTAGAAGTGATGAAGGAATATTTCTTGGTTATTAATCTAAGAGCAAGGCATATAGATGTTTTAGTAAAAGATTGCAGAAAATCATTGAGAGTGCAAATGTGAAGATAGATGAACAATTTAGAGTAAATTCAAGGTCTATGGTTTTTGAACCAACAATTGAGATGTCATAAATGAACCTATACAGAGTGCACCGATACATAATGTGGATCCAGTCACACCAGCATCATCAGAGAATTCCATAGTGACTGAAGAACAACAATAAGTAAACACACCCAAGTATGTAAGACTGAATCACTCTAAAAGTCAGATAATTGGGAAAAATATCAAGGTGTTATGACAAGAGGGAGACTGGCAAATGAAGAGGTATGTTTAATTTCTCAAATTGAACCAACATATGTTATTGAGGCACGTGAAGATAAACATTGGATTAAAGCTTTGGAAGATGAATTAGAACAAATTGAAAAGAACAATACATGGACATTGGTTCACCGACCTAAAGATAAAAATGTAATTGGAACTTAATGAAGATGGTAAGGTAATAAAAAATAAAGCAAGATTAGTGTGTAAAGGATATTCATAGAAAGAGGGAATTGATTACAATGAAACCTTTGCACCGGTAGCTAGAATTGAGGCAGTCATATTATTTCTTGCATTTGTAGCCCACAAGAACTATGAAGTATATCAAATGGATGTAAAATGTGCATTTTTGAATGGTGATATTGAAGAGGAAGTTTACATTGAATAGCCTGATGGATTTTCATTGACAAACGATAAAGATATGGTTTGCAGATTAAGGAAAGCTTTGTATGGATTGAAGCAAGTTCCTAGAGCTTGGTATGCTAGATTGGACAAATATCTTTTGAAGCTTGGTTACACTAAAGGTAATGCTGACATCAACTTATATTTCAAATTGACTAATGAAGACATCTTGGTTATTGAAGTTTTTGATGATGATATCATTTTTGGAGGAGAAGATCGATTGTGTAAAGACTTTGCTAATAAGATGCAAGAATAATTTGAAATGTCTATGATTGGGGAGATAAAATTATTTTTAGGATTGCAGATTTTACAGACTGATAAAGGTATATTCATATGTCAAACAAAGTACTTGAAGGAACTATTAAAGAAATTTGGTATGGAAAACTCTAAACTGGTAAGTACTCCTATGACTACAACTGATAAATTGACATTGAAGGATGATTCAGCTCCTGTTAATATGACAAGATATAAATCTACGATTGGAGGTTTACTGTATTTGACACAAACAAGACCTGATATAATGAATGCAATATGTATTGTTTCAAGATTTCAGAGTAATCCTAGAGAAAATCATGAATCAACGGTCAAAAGGATTTTCCAGTATCTACAAGGCACAACAAATCTTGGTTTATGGTATCCTAAAGATGAAAATTTTGATTTATGTGCATACACCAATGCAAATTCGGCAGGAGATGTAGATGACAGAAAGAGAACCACCGACGGGGTATTCTTTCTTGGTAGCAGATTGATTTCATGGTTGAGCAAGAAACAGAGTTGTACATAATTATCAACAACAGAATTAGAATATGTTGCAGCAACAACTAATTGTACTCAGGTATTATGAATTAAACAAATGTTGAAGGACATAAAGGTAGAATGCAAAGAACCTATAATCATTTACTGTGATAATTCAACAACAATTGATATATCCAAGAATCTGGTATTTCACTCTAAAACTAAACATGTTTCTATCAAATATAATTTTCTAAAAGAGAATGTTGAAGAAAAAGAAGTGAGATTGGTTTATGTGAATACTAAAGATCAGATTGTAGTTATCTTTACTAAACCTTTGCCTAAGGAAACTTTTGAACATCTCATAGAGCAGCTTGGGGTTATACCCTCACTGATAGAGACTTAGACAGTTGATGATTGGTATCAAACTGGCGGAATTAATAAAGAAACCTTTTTTTCGGCTTTGATGGAGGAGAGCTACTTTTCAGGGGGAGTAGTTGGTTATAACAATTGGTTATTGTAATTGGTTCTATGAATTGGTTGTATGTTCTAGTATTTGTATTGCTTTGGCATTTGATGTAAAAGGGGGAGAGATATCTATGGAAAAACATTATCCTTTGGGGAGAGATTAATCATTGGAGGAGAGATATATACTCTCTACATTTGTATTTTGATTTCTGGTATTGATCTATTCTGGAGATTGTTGGTTTTTGGTTTTTGGTATTCTGTTTTGGCACTTAGATGTTTTTCCATCTTGTGTTGCCATCAATGCCAAAGGGGGAGATTGTTGGTATTATGTATGTGTTGCATTGGTTTTGTCATTGATGTCAACACTTATCCTTATGGAGATCTTTGGTTATGTTGAACTAACACATTATGTTCATCGACAAGTTCAGTGACTTAAGCACAGTCATCGGTATATTGTTCATCGATAGGTTATATTGTTCACCGACACTAAGGATGACTTGTTATCATTTGGAGATCACTCGGTTATGTCGAAGACATGGTTTGGACACTTGGTTTTGGTATTTTTGTTATTGGTCTAAACAGGTTGACATATTTGTTGTTACTGACAAATTGGTCTAGGTTATGGACCGACATGCATTATCAGCACGACACATTATGGAGATGATTTAATTAATTGGATATTGTTGTAATTGTATTGAGTCGACATGATGCATCACATCTTGACTTATTTGTAATTGATTTGATTGTAATATTCTTAGTTAGCTGACCTACACATTTGGTCTTAGGTTTTGGTATATATGTAAGATCTCATTTGTGAGATAATGTAATAGGCAGAAGGAGAGTATATGGTTATGGTATTGTAACATGGTATGTGCAAATATTGAAGATCGTATGAGCAAACCATAGAGAAGGTTCAAGGAAGGTTTGAAGGTGATTATCAGAGCTTAACCGATACTGAATCCAACATTGGAGATGCTACTTTGAGAAGTACATTATCATTGGATTTAATCATCCAATTGTAATCAATGTGACTCCTATTTTGTGATTGAGCAGCGAGCTCTAGGTGGTTGGCCTTTCTGCATTTGCAGACCCCATTTCTATACACATACTATCTGTAGTAGTATCATCTGATTTTGGGTAAGGTTTCCCACCATGGTTTTTCCCCTTATAGGGTTTCCATGTACAAATCTCTATGTTATGTGTTGTGGATGTTGTTTCTCTTTTTGTTATATGCATTAAGTTTCACTGGTATTAATATTTACTGCTAATCTGTCTACCAACATTAAGTTTAGTTTACCGGTATTAAGTATCAAGTTTGATTAAGTTATATTTGGGTTGAAATTAATTGACAATTGATTCACCCCCCCTCTTAGTTGCCTCCGGGTCCTAACAGACTACTAACGTATTTGTTTTGCAGGTTGCCTAGGAGGACTCAACCAAACTTTATGTCTTCTTTAAATTTTCTAGGCACACTTATTTTGTCTAATGGAAATGAAAAAACATGTCTGATGTGTTTTGATGATAGGTGAGTATGCTCTCACCTTTCTTAGGTGATCAGAAATCCAAACTCATCCTTTGCTTTCAATAGTGCACATCTTTAGCGAGCTTGCCCTCCTGAGGAGCCTATAAGGCCAAAGCCATTAAGGCCGATGAGAGGGGGACGACCCAAGTGGGAACAATTAATGCCAAGTACTCCAACCCACTATAAAATAAATGTGATTTGATAAAAATCAATTCAATGACAGTGCTCGGGAATAGCTCTCCTCTGTACCTTTGAGTATATCAAACCTTGGTTTTCAAGGCTAGGAGACCTCTTAATTGAGTTTATACCTCGATGCGCTGAACGAATCCCTTACTAGTTCTAATTAAAATTAGAAGCTACCCGATTCACCTCCAAAAGGGGGATAATCTTTGTGCAAGAGAGATAATAACTCTCCCAAGACACTTGCCATATTGTACCCCCATTAGCGTTTGGAGTTGGATAATACGACGTTGAGAATCCATTGTGTGAGACTCAACGGTCATAGTCTGATTAGCTATTGGGTTTGTACCTAAGTTTGCAAGAAAAGGTTTTCTCTCTCATCCAACTTCCTTAGGATTTAGCGTGCTATACTTGAGATCAATTATCATATCGCGTGTTTGTTATGTCTTCATCCCTAAAACAAAAAATTAGACATCTAAAAAACTAGAAAACAAAAGCAAAACATCAAACTTCATTAATCAAAAATCTGTCGAAACAAAAATTTTGTCTATGTTTTGTCCTCTGTCATATGAGTTTGTTAATTTGTTGTACGAAGCATCTATTTTATCATCCGGTCCAATGAGAGTTGTCGTACGAGTCATCTTAGCAAAAAAATTTGTGTTATCTTTTATCATCTGGTCTAGTGTGAATTATCGTACGAGTCATTTTAGCAGAGAATTTTGTGTCATCTTTTGTCATCTAGTTCTGTGAGAAAGCTCGTACGAGTTTATGTCTCTTGTCGTGTGAAATTTCTAGTTTGTCGTATGAGCTTGTCTAAATTGTCATTCGGGGTTGTATATGGTGTCATACAAATTTATGTCTCTGTCTGTCCAGAACTGTCTTCTTGCAAGTCTTTTTCAGATCTATCATATTTGCTTGGTCAGTTTACAGTGAGCATAAACACTTGTTATCTATCATTTTGTGCTTAGATTGTCTTCTTGGTTTGCTTGGTCAAGTTATCATCTATCAAATCGGATTCTAAAAATAGACATCTCAAGATTTTCAAGTATTCGCCTTCAACAAGTTCAAGATCTAACATCTCAAAGTGTATTATCACTCTCTTTGATAAACTGATCACTCAAAACATAGTTTCTCATCAGGATCTATCATCCTCTATCATGAAACTACAATGTTTGGTTAGGAAAACCTTGTCCCACATCATAGGATATATTGTTCCTAGTGGAATTGTTTTTTATCAAAATCATCATCATTGAACTTCAAAACCGAAGATTGAAAAACTTGCAAACTTTTAAACACTTGAATCATCTTTTCATGTCATATAACTCTATCACATTTACATTGAGAGTTGATCACTTGTCGAAACAACTTTTGGACAATTGAATCCTATAACAATATCTAACACACGTGTATGCTCATTTTAACTAGGGCTCAGAGATAGAAATCGAAACATTGGAAATAACTGAAGATTATAAAACCATGGAACCCAAAAATGAAATACAATAAAAAGGGGAAATAAAAAAACAACATCTCTAAGAAATCAAACAAGATCCTAAATTCGATAAATTTATGGAGAAAATATTGGAGGGAGAAAAAGAAAAATACTTCCTAATGTTAGTTAAATTTGGTGCTACACTCCCCCAAGATTTTGATGTGAGCAAATTAGTACAAAAGAGAAGTGACTCTTCCCCTGATAATGAATGACATGAGGATATTTTTGGTCTTAGAATTAATGACACATCAATTCTTGATAACACAAGAACTAATGAGGAAACTTCCATTCCCAAAAAGAATGATGTAGAAATTATCAACCATGTTAAATCTAATGAAGACACAAGAAGGGTTCGAGATGACACAAGAAGAGATCAAGATCATACTAGAAAACACACTCATACAAGGACAAATCATGTTGATAATCCTATCACAACTCTTACACAACAAATTCAAATGCTGCAAACACAAATTCAAGATATGCAGAGAGGAACTCTCAGAAGATACTCTTTTCAAGAGATGTGTCCTTACCCCTTTGATAAAAATCTAAACATGATACCATTTCCTACAAGTTGTGAAAATCCTCGATACGATAAATATAATGGAAGTAGTAATCCCCAAGATCATATATGAGAATTTTGCATGCTGAGTATGGAGTTTGCACATGAGGATACCTACCTAATGAGATTATTTCCGAAAAGCTTAAGTGGACTAGCTATGGAATGGTTCTCAAAACTTCCACCTAGAATTAGATCATTCACATAATTGGTGGATAAGTTTGTTTCACAATACTCTTATAACATCCAACATGAGGTAACAATGCTTGATTTATGTAACAATAAATAAAAGAGTGGAGAACCTTTCATGATGCTTCTACAGAGATGGAGACAATTAGCTTCATGATATCCTTGAATGGTTCTGAAATACAAGAAGATAGACATATTCATTGACAACCTAAATGGACAAATGAGTTATCATCTAAAAATTTAATGCCATCATAATTTTGAAAAGATGATCGATAATGGTATCAAAATGGTATGGTAAATAAGGGTGAGTTGAAGCTATACAAAGAAGGAGTTAATCCTCCTAACAACAATGTTAGAAACAATAACAATGATAAGCCTAAATTTTGGAATAGAAATTGAAATATCATCAACGATGGAATAGTGGATAAGAACAATGTAAAACCAAAACAACTAGTTTTCAATTTACCCACTCACTCAGCAGCAACTCAACAAAACAACAATCACCAAAAATCAACTTTCAACAATTTCTTTCGAAGGAAATTTACAAACATTGGTGAACCACTAGGGTCAGCACTAAAGCACTTCTCGAAAAAAAATTGATTACTTTGCCAGAAGGAAGGAACTACGAACCTCAAGTAAAACCGCCTTGGTGGAATGATAATCATTATTGTGATTTCCATCAAAACAAGGGACATCACATAGATAATTGTCAATGGTTGAAAAATGTCATCCAAGATTTGATTGATAATGGAGTAATAACTGTGGATGGACACACGACAAACGAATCTCATATAGATTTTAGAACTCCACTTCCAAACTATGAGAAGGGTGAATCATCAACAACAAATAATGGTAAGGGTAAAGCAAAGGTAAACTATGCTCATACATATGATAATATGGTAAATGTGATTGTAGTTAAAGAAAAGCAAAATCAAGAACCTCCTCATGCTATCACCAAAAGCAAAGCCAAAATTATTTTTCTAGGTCCTACCACTAACACGCCATCCACTGCAAAACAATATAATCTAGTGGAGAAATTGTAGAAAATGCCCGCGCAAATATCCATCTTAGAATTTTTAAAGCTTTCACCTGCACACAAAGAAATTATTGAACGAGCATTAGTAAATACAATAGTGTCTAAAGATCTTGATATAGATCAATTCCAAACCATGGTGGGACACCTCATAGCCCCTCACTACTTATCATTCATCGAAGAAGACGACATGTCCTTGCAACATCCCCATAATTCTCCCTTGCATATCAAAGTCATCATTCATAAGACACAAGTTAAATGTGTCCTAATAGATGGAGGAGCTGGCTTAAACATTTTCTCTTTAAGTCTAGTCCGTGCTCTAGGTCATTCACAAGATGCAGTTGATCCTCGGAAAAAGATCACCATCAAAGCCTATGATGAAGAAGAGCGTTCCTCTAAAGGAATTATGATGTTACCCATCAGAGTGGGATCTTTACAAAAAGACACAGCATGCCAAGTTCTAGACTTGGACTTATCGTACAACATACTCTTGGGAAGACCCTAGATACATGACATACAAGCTATTCCATCAACATATCATCAGTGACTAAAGTTTCCCTACAACAAGCAGGAAATCACGATCTTTGTAGATTCAAATCCATTTTAGTACTGTAGTAATCTCAAACCAGTTCAAGAGGTCATTGTTCCTCATAATAGGGAGGCATCATCTTAGAATACACAATCAAAAGAAAAATCATTTGCCTCAATTTTGTCAAGTATGGAAAACCAAATGCAGCTAAGAGATCAAGGGAATGGATAATATTCAATATCACAATTACCACTCTCTCCTAAGTCCTATGGAAAACCATCAAACTCTAAACAACAACCAATTGTGAAACATCTTCCAATATTTGATGGAGCATTTGTTAGTGTTGGGACCTTATCAGAGGAAACAAAAGACAAAGATGTACTATAGTGGCTATACAAGGATGAAGAAGTCCAACAAAAGATCAACAATGTTCGTATACATACAAAAAAGTATGGAAAAGGATTTAACATTCTTAGAAAAATGGGATACACTGGAACAAGTCCTATAGGAAAAAGAAAAGAAGGTATATCAGAACCTATCCAACCTTACACTCAGCAGGCTACAAACAAAACAAGCTTAGGGTATGGACAAGTTACTCTACCAGAAGACACATTGTCTAACCAACAACAAGAAGAATATGAAAACAAACAAGAACAACTTGCAATTGAAAGGGAAGAATCATTTGCCAAGAAACAAACACAAACAAACATGAAATGGAAAAAAAAGCAAGCCTCAAATCAATAGGAAAAACAAACTAATGGTACCTCCCAAGCAGCCCTAAATCTCAATCAAAACAAGCATGAAACTAGTATTACTCAAGGAGAACTCACAGCAAGGTTGGAAGAACTCAATGTTAGTCCAGATGGGGTTGAATATGAAAGAAGAAAAGATATAGCAAGAAAAGAAGAAGAAACAAATCAAACACTATATGAACAAATCTGTAGATTGCAAGCTGCAAGTGAAACATATTCTAATGAATGGGAATGGGATTCCTATCACTCTGAAGAATCGGCTGAATAAAATTTCTTTGAAGATGTAGGAGTCAATGTAGTTCACACATATGTAGGGAAAATGTTAGGAACTAGTTCACTTGAATTAGAATCATATTCGGCTGACTTGGACTTAATCGAGGACGATCAAGAGCTCCTTGTGCGAGGTCATTCTGATGAGAGTGTCATTCTATACATTGACATACATATTGGAAAGTTTGATACATCTATCATGACCCTTGATACCCTTGAAATATCTCAACTTGATGACCCCCTACCTCTAATCGACCCCAAACTTATTGATTGGGAAAATGAAGGACATACTGCCATTGATACCTTTCCGAATGACCATGCCATATCCGTATATTTTAATGCAACTGAACCTACAACAACTTTCACCAAGAATTTCAACAATGCATCTTCCAGTCAAGCGGGTGCCAAATCTCCTAGTTGTAAAAGTAAAAATAAATAAAACAATATCAGGTCTAATACTGAAAACCATTTACTGGCAACATTAGACTAGGAAAAAGTAAAAAGAAAGGATGCATCTAACAATGAAAACCTCCTCGAGGAGCCAGAAGATGGGATATTTGACACTTTACTTGAGTACTATCAAGAAAAGTCATCAATTTTGATCGAACCAACAGAGGTAGTTAACATTGAGACAATAGAGCAACCAAAGATCCTACATCTAGCAACTTCTCTATCAGAAGAAGAAATGCAACAATATATGAAATTCTTCAAACGACGGTAAATCAATTTTGCATGGTCATATGCAGACATACCAAGATTGAATCCAGAGCTTATTATGCACCACTTAAATGTCAGTCTAGGAGCCAAACCAGTTAAATAGAAATTAAGGAAGATGCATCCACATATCGCTCTCCTGGTCAAAGCAGAACTAAAGAAATTACTGGATGTAGGATTCATTAGACCTGTAACATATCCTTAATGGGTATCAAACATCGTTCCTGTTTCAAAACTAGACAAAAGTATCAAAGTATGCACAAACTTCTGAGATCTTAATAATGCATGTCCAAAGGATGACTTTCCTTTGCCTAACATTAACATCATTGTAGATTTAATGGCTGGACACTCCATGTTTTCTCTAATGGATGGTTTCTTCGGATACAATCAGATTAAAATAGAACCTGAAGATCAAGAAAAGACAACTTTCACATGTCCATGGGGTACTTTCTGCTAGAACATCATGCCTTTTGGACTAAAGAACGTAGGTGATATATATCATAGAGCTATGATAACGATATTCCATGACATGATGCATACATTCATGGAAGATTATGTGGATGACATCTTGGCCAAATCATACAATAGAGAAGACCATATAGGAATACTAGAAAAGATCTTTGATAGGTTAGAACAGTATAAGCTATAGCTCAATCCTAAGAAATGTGTCTTTGGTTTCACTTCAGGCAAGATATTGGGATACATTGTTTCAGCTAGAGGTATCGAAGTAGATCCAGCTAAGGTCAAAGAAGTCATGGAAATGGCATCTCCCTAGAATATCAGTCAACTAAGATCACTTCAAGGAAGACCACAGTCAATCAAAAGATTTGTTGCTCAACTAGCCGATAAATGCCAACCATTTACTCATCTGTTACACAAAAATGTTCATTTCAGGTGGGACCATCAATGTGAGGACGCATTCAAAATGATCAAGGCCTATCTCATGCAACCACATGTCCTAATGTCGCCAATTCCAGGAAAGCCATTGTTACTCTATGTATCAACCATCAAAGTATCATTAGAGTTCTGCTTGCACAATAGGATAACGAAGAAAAAGAATGAGCCATCTACTACATCAGTAGAACATTAGTGGGATATGAGATCAACTATTCACCAATAGAAAAAGCATGCTTGGCGGTAGTTTTTGCTTCTCAAAAATTAAGACACTATCTACTATCTCACTCCATCAAGTTGATAGCTAAAATCGATCCATTGAAGTATTTACTCAGCAAGGCAACATTAACAGGAAGATTAGAAAAATGGATCATGATTCTAAGTGAGCTTGATATTGAGTATGTAGACATAAAAGCTATCAAGGGGCAAGTCATTGCAGACCAAATAGCTAAGGCATCGCTTCAAGATGATCGTCCTTTACATATTGAGTTTCTCGATGCTGATATCCTAACAGTCACCACAAAAACATGACAAGTATACTTTGATGGTTCATATACACAACATGGATCAGGAGTGGGTATTCTATTCATCACACCACAAGGTCATACAATTCCAAAAGCATACAAATTAAGCTTTTCATGTACCAACAATACAACAGAATATGAAGCTTTGGTTATAGGTATCAAAATGGCTATAGAATGGAACATTACATAACTTCAAGTCTTTGGAGACTCTCAACTCGTCATCAATCAAATCAATGACGATTATCAAACAAAAGATGAAAAGTTAATACCTTATAAAAATATGGTTGATGATATCAAGAAATACTTTGTAGAAATAAATTTTCAGCAGACTCCAAGGAATGACAAAAAAGCAGCAGATGCCATGGGAACACTTGCTTCTCTCCTTCAGACACAGGAAAATCAGGAGGGTTATGAATTCTTGGTGGAAGAGTTGTTTTACCCTACTCATAATTGTCTTGATTCCCAAACTATCTGTCACCTTGTTGGGCATGATTCCTCTTTCTATGGCCAAACTTACACATACTTGAAAGATAATATCCTCCCTCTTGGCTTATCGAAAAACCAAAAGAGAAACTTTACTCGCTAATCCTCCCATTATACTCTTGTCGCGGATACCCTTTTTAAACGAGGTCTGGATGGTACTCTTTTAAGATGTCTCAAACAAGAAGAATATGAGAAGGCCTTTATATGAAGTCCATAATGACATTTGTGGCACTCATTCAAGTTGTCTTACCCTTTCGAAAAAACTCATACGCTTGGGTTATTATTGGCCAACTATGGAACATGATTCTTTTCAGATAGCTAAAATATGAAAACAATGTCAGATCCATGAAAATTTGATTCATGCACCAGCACAAGAACTTCATGCATTGGCAACATCTTGGCCTTTCTGCTAATGGGGTCTTGATCTAGTAGGAAAGATAAATCCTTCTTCATCCAATGGTCACAAATTCATCCTTGTAGCTACATAATATTTCACAAAATGGATTGAGGTAGTACCTCTCATCAATATCATAGGAAAACAAATTGCTGCATTTATCTTGAACTACATCATCTGTCGCTATGGAATACCCATGACCATTATCACTGATAATGGGTGACCATTCAAGAATCAAGATGTCCAAGAACTATGTGAGAAATTCAAGATCCAACATAGATTTTCCACACCCTACTATCCACAAGGGAATGGGTAAGCAGAGGCATCAAACAAAACCATTCTGAAAATCCTCAAAAAGACCGTGAATGATGTTGGAAGAGATTGGCATATTCAATTAAACCCTTCTCTATGGGCCTACTATACCAGTATCCACACACCAACAGGTGCCACACCTTTCTCTCTTGTTTATGGATCAGAAGAAATAGTGCCAATAGAAGTAGAGATACCTTCTCTATGAGTATCATTAAAAGGTCTTATCCTAGATGAAGAACAATGAGTATCTAGATTGTAAGAGTTAGAATTAATCCATGAACGAAGACAAAATGCCTTTGATTATTTAAAGATATATCAACAAAGAATGTGTCGTAGTTATAGTCATAAGATCAAACCGAGAACATTTCAAGTTCGGGAACTAGTACTCAAAGAAAATCCACACAACCAAGCCGATCAAGAAAAGAAAGGGAAGTTTGAACCAAACTGGTTAGGTCTGTTTGTGGTCACAATAGTATCTGGGTCAGGAACCTATCAACTATCAACACAGGATGGGGATCAACTCGAGGAACCCATCAATAGCATGCATTTGAAGAAGTTTTATGTCTGAGAAAGCATAAAAAATCCAAAAACAGTGAAAAAGCAGAAAAATCCAAAAACTGTGAAAAAATAGAAAAATGCAAAAATAGTGAAAAAGAAAATAAAACAAAAAATAATGAGAAAGCATAAAAATCCCAAAACAGTGAAAAATCAGAAAATACAAAAAGAAAAAAGAAAAATAAAAAAATATGAGAAAAAGTGCAATAAAAACAGTCGGTGAAAACTTGGCAAACAGGCACTATCTATCTGCTAGCTCTTCCATCTTTTGGTTCATGTGTCCTTCTTGCATTCTTTTCTGTTAGCACTGTTCATATCCATAATAAAGCCTTTGTACATACGTAGGCATCCCAGGTGACTTCTCGCCATGGTTTGGATCATTGGGTATATCATACTGACTTTGGATCTAGGCTTGGGGTAAAATCCTGCACCTAGCTGGGGGCAAAATTATCGATCATTTTGAGCTTAATCAAATAGGTAGAACAATAGTCATACAACTCTTATCAAGCGAAAACTAAGACACATCCAACGTTGAACATAAGATCAAATTGTCAACCATCAAACTATCATATGTCAATCTAAGCACATCACACAACTTTCAATGGATGATATCTTTTGGATAATGATTTTAACATGACTGTTCAACTTTTCTATCTTGATTTTTGCTATCATGATTTCTGAGTGACTCCAGGATGTCTCTGACTAGAGGAAGAAGGAAGGAACATGATCTTTTTCTTGTCCGTTGTTTGTAAATTAATCATTAATATGTGCAAATCTGTCTAAGGACATGATCATTAGAGTATCATCGAAGACATTTTTGATTTGCGTATTGAAATGGTTAATACTGCCTATTTTACTCAAGCAACACTCGGGTCATCTTGGTTCAATTATACCTCGATGCTTGTGCTAACTTGCAATATCAAAATCCATGAAAGTAGTGCTTGGGTCATCATGGTTTAATTATACCATCGATGTTTGCACTCACTTCCCACATTTTAAAAAGCTCAATGATGACAAAACGCAATAACCCAGTGACTAGTCTGGTTGTAGCTTTGCATTGGCATTTGCATTTAGCTTGCATTTCATTCTTGCAGGGGATCCCACAAGCTCATTTTATCCAAGGTTAAATCTATCGCAGGAATCATCAAGGTATCATCATAACACAATCAGAATGATGACTCATCTCTATCGAGATATTATTGACCCAACACAAATCTTATGTTACCCCCTCAACTGAACCAACATCAGCATATTTGAATTTTCCTGCAACTTGGTATCAACAAAACTGTCAGTTCTTTACTCAATCAACCTTATCAATTCTATCAATTGATCGCATCTAAATCGATTCTATCATGTCTTATACAGGATGTATCTTTCCTGGAACCACACGTTTTGATCAAGTCTTATACAAGATATATCATTCTTGAAACCAGATGCTTTGATCATCTTTGTCTTATATAGGAGGTATCATTCCTGAAACCAGATTGAATCTCGATCTTATCAATCTAATCAATCAAGATTTATAAATAATCAAGAACCACATCACCGTGATCATAGAACTCGCATTTTCATCAACCACAGTTACAAAAATCAAATCATTTCTAATCGAGATATCCATTTCGCAAAAAATCACACACTCCAAAAATCAATTATCTCAATTGATCTCCCGGGGGGGCATCATCATACCATAATTTATCAATCAATGTCTAGGGCATCCTATCGAACCAATATCATCATCAAAATGAGATTATTCATTGAATCAACGCATCATCACACCTCACTTCAAAGAGGGGCAAAATGTATACACCTAAAAAATGGTTTGAAGATAATTAATTAAATAAGCAATTATTTACTTAATCCCCCTCCCTAATTTAATTGAATTCATTAGCAATTTGATTAAATTCTCCCTTTCATCTACTTATTAATAAATCTAAGGATTTATCTAATAGGTTCATTTCAATGGTCCCCTTTGATTAAATAATCCTCCCCCATTTCAATCAATTCTTCTAATCCTCTAATTAATTAAAATAAATCAATTTACGAGTTGTTGAAAATTAATTAGTCTTTTCCTATTATTTGAATTTTTAAATTCAAATTAGCCACATGCCTCCTAACTTCTAACCACCTAGCCTAACCGTCCCTCTAACCTAACGCATTCCACCTAACCTTGGGTTTGCCTAACCCTATCCTATTTTGCACATTCTAACCTCCTTATCTTAACCTCTTATGGTGTGGATATTCTTCCCTTGAGACACATGGCACTTTGGCCACATGTCTCCTCCCTTGGACACTTGACCTCTCATGAGCAAGGCTCCTTGACACTTGTCACCTCAGAGATGACAAGTGTCCCTTCCTCCAACCTCTTCTCCAACCTCCTGCAATTTCACCCTTGATATCTTCAAACTCAATCTTGACCATTGATTCCTGCCACCTCACCCCTGGCCTTGGAAATCCTATAAATATCCCCCATTTTGGAGCACAAAGGATCCCATCTCAATATCAATTTAGGCATTGTTACTATAGGCATATCATTTTAGCATTGTTATAGGCAATTGCATTAGCTTAATTTGATCATTTTCTAGCATAATTGTTGAATCATCTAGCTTAATCAATCTATTTTCTATCTTAATTGCATCATTTTCATAGCTTAATCATGCATATCATTAGCTTAATTAGTCTCTTGGATCAATCTAGCATAATCAATCTCATCTTTGCATATCATTATCATTTCAAATCCTCCATCTAGGTGTAGTCAAGTCACTAGGATTGCTTATCCATATCTGAGAGAAAATCCATACTCGCATCTCTTAGGAAGTGATAGGTCACTTTGTCATGGTTCATCTTTCATTTGTTTGTTATTTTCTAACCATTCTTGTAATGATCTATTGAGTGTTTGTGTTGCAGCTGCAGGTATCACACTTCACAGGCATGATAAAAGGAAACACTGGCCTATGAATTTCTCATGATTTTGTTGCCTTTGTGACTAAATTTGGAAGTTTCTGCACCCAATTCAACGGGTTCACATACCTTAGAATTGGGAGTTTTGAGAAGGCCCCACTAAAATTGCCTCGATTCCCATTTGATTATATTGTGTGTGTTAAATTTTGCTACCAAATGGTTATTGTAAGTGTTCAATTCTTGAATATGGGGAAGAAAGGATACTCCTTCCCATTGTCCATAACTCATTTCTCTTCCAAGACAAATGACACTAAAAAGGCTGTGGGAAAAATTCTAGAGAAAATGCATTTTGTATCTCTACCATCTAGATGTAGTTTTGACAATAAGGGATATGTGAAACGCCATTTCTATGGAGTTAAAGGTTACATGCATCGACCTGAAATTGAAGATTTCTGGGAGGATTGTTTAGATGATGCTGAACTGTTTAAGACAAGTTTCATGAGGCTCTCTCTACAACAAATTCACACTCTAGACATTTCCTTTAATTTTCCTGATAATGTTGTTGAAGATGAGGTCATTATTGACCGAGAGTATCATACTCTTGCTGATGCAGTCCCCACAAAAATTGATTGGTCCAAAGAAGAGGTCTTAGACCTAATAATTTGTTATTCTCTAGTGTTAAGGAGGACATCTAATTAGTTAAATGGTAAATGGAAACAACATGTCGACTCATCACAAAGCCAAAGGTCATCATCTCGCAGAGAGAAGGGAATAGTTTCATCTTCCCCTATTCTAGCATCAACAACCAAGTCTATAGATAGGTTACTAACCCAAAGTTCTTAGTCAGGTGGCGATGCGGAAAGACCTAAAGAAACCGTTGCCAGACTGAAATTAGCTTGTGGGTGGGATGACAAAATTATGCCACCTAAAGGGAAATCACCTCTTGGTGATTTTGAAGGTATTCACCAACAAATAATTCATTATCATTCTTTTTCTAATTTGCTTGAAATCCCCTCCTCTCCTGTGAAAAATACTCCTAGCATTGTTAATAAAGAATCAAGACTTGAAACAACCTCTCCAACATGGCTGAAAACAGAGGTAGAAAAGAAAAGAAAAGTGCTCACCCTTGTTTCCAGTTAGATAGATGTAGTTGCACTGTTGTTACAAAGTTCTCGCAAGCCTAAAAAGGCTAAGTGAATGTCTCAGATCATTTTGACTTTGTATCTGGTCATCAAATCCTAAAAATTGCTGACCCTATTAGGGACATAAATGAAAGTGACATAACAAAAAATGATTGTAAGATTAGCCATGTGGATATGAGATTTACTTTAGAAGGGGGTGTCTATCATGTCGACTTTTCAGTCTATGCATTGATTAAAAGGGCCCAAGAACAAAAGAAAAAGAACCTAGAGCTGCAAGCCCAAGTGCAGTCATTGAAGGATTTCATTTCATCTATCATAAATCCTGCTACTGAGGAGGCTTGAAGTTCGCATGTATAGGGACTTGATCCAGACACTGTGAAAAAGGTCAAAGAAAATCTAGGGTATGCTAAAGTTGTTACTGAATGGATAGATGAAATGTATAGAGTTGGTGTTAGCTACATCACTAAATTCAGAGTGTTATATGTGAATATCTGGAGTAAAAGAAAGGAGTTATTAGCTGAGATATAGTAGATCAGGAAGGAGCATGGAAGCATATTTGTGCTTTTAAAGGAGGTCGCATAGCTCATGTCATTGAATCATGCGTTATTAATGACTAAAAAATTAGTAGAACATCCTAAGTAAGTTGATCCTTATGAATGCCTTTGCAAAGCTTTCTGGTTAAAAGCTCTTTCCTTATTTTCTTTTGGGTTAAACGTGTTTGGTTAAATATTTATTCATTGAATATCATATGAAGGTAGCTACCACCTTTTCAAATAAGCAAAGAATCAGTCAATAGTTAGTTTGTTAGATTGGTTAAACTATGGTCACATTTGCCACCCTTGTGGGCGTGAGAATATAAAGTTAGGTGATAAATTTGTTAACCAACATAAGGGAGTGAACCTTTCCTGAGGGTTGGAGCCTTCTTGGTCATTTTAATTTGAACAGTGAGCTCTAGGAAGTGTACCTTAATGGATGTGCATTCCCTATTGTAATATTTACACATACTACTGCAGAGTATCATCTTATTGTGGGTAGGTTCCCACCGTGGTTTTTCCCTGAACCTAGTTTTCCACATCAAAAAATTGGTGTTATGTGTGTTGCTATTATTGTTGTTATCATTATTTTTGCTACAGTTGATCAGATCCGAGATTGTGCTTAATTTGTTTAATCCAGCGAAAACTGATTCATCCCCCCCCCTCTCAGTTTTCCTTCCTTATTGTTGCCAACAACCCATAATATTGAGTTTTATATTAATTAAATATAATAAAGGTCCTATAATGCATAGAGGAAAGGGAAATACTAAAATAGTTGATAGGAGAGTGTGAAATCAGAAACACTAATAAAAGGTGTACAATTTACGATGCTACAATTACCATAATGAGATGCCCCCAAGAAAGGAAAAATCAAAGGATAATGGTCACAAAACATGTATGAAAAAGAACATAATTGATCCACTAACTCTAGGGTCAATATGCTCTTATGATAAATAATGCATATTAAAGATATTTGTATTGAATTGATCTCATCCCCCAAAGGTAGTAGAACTACAAGCACAATGGAAGAAGGGAAAATGTATCTTTTTGAGTCAACATGGAAGAGACCAAAAGAGATCTCAACACTTTGCATCATCTCCAAGTAGAAAACACATGGAACAACATAGAGAAGAATTGAGATACAAATAGAAGAATTTCACAATAGATTCGACCTATTTATTATCTTATAATAATGGAGTAACAAGGGTCATCCAAAGAGAACCTAACATAACACAAAAACACATCATAGGGGAAACACATTACAAATAAGAAAACACACAAGAGAGGATCTACAACATGATTGAAGCTAATCAAGAAAATAATATGTCCCCTCAATCTTGTTGAAAATAATTTAGGTAATGTGGACAAGATGTAAGATGAGATACTTTGAGTACAACACATGGAGATACTACAAGTTCAAAATAAGGACCATGCTCTAATGATGAATCACTTTGTTTGTTAGTAGGATTTAGGGTTAATGCTTTTGAAAAATGTGAAGATAAATCATGATTAACATCAATAAGCTCATACATATCATCAAAATCATTAGAATTAATATTTTTAGCATGAACAACATCATCATCCACATCATCATATATATTTATAAAAATGGGATCTCTAACACAAAAAGAGCATGAACCATCATTTTTCTTAAACATTTTTATTCTTGGTGATTTTGGTTGAACTTCCTCCATAGGATTAGGCAAAGGCTGGACAAATGAGATCAGGTTAAAATTTGGTGT
This sequence comes from Cryptomeria japonica, assembly GCF_030272615.1. Taxonomy (NCBI): domain Eukaryota; kingdom Viridiplantae; phylum Streptophyta; class Pinopsida; order Cupressales; family Cupressaceae; genus Cryptomeria; species Cryptomeria japonica. The sequence goes on along the minus strand of NC_081411.1, from coordinate 770,007,327 downwards.
CTTCGAGGAGGAAATGGTTTGGGAAGCCACTTTACAACCCTTAGCATGACATCTTCATTATCATTATCTCGCACTGTAACAAGTCCTTTTAATTTTAGCCAAGACTTGTGAAGGCTAAGGATCAATGGGCATATGCTTCTTGTCTTCCTTTAAAAGAATCCCTACTAGGTTAAGACATATGAGATGCCAAGCGCTTTCCTTTGTAAGATGTGGGAGGTAGGATGGAGGCATATATGCGAGGAATAGAAGGAATAGAAAGAATATTGGGTCCATTATGAGGAGGAGGAATATCCATTTAAATATAGGATCTCTAAGCTTACTCAAGGACATGATCATCTCAATTTTCCACTTCTGATAAGATAAGTAAAGGATGTCACTTCAAGGCTTAAGAGGTTCAAGTTGTTGAGGTAAAAGTTAATCAAGAGTGAAATTGCCACTTAATTGTGGTTTGGTAGGCTATGATTAACTGTTATGATAGTTCCATTATGAGGGAATTTCAAACATTTATGGACTGTAGAAGGAATAGCTTTCATGGAAGAGAGCAAAGCATGTCCCAACTTCACACAAAAATGATCTAATGTAGGAATGATAGAAAAAGTCACATCTAAGCACTTAGTACCAACCTTAATATGGAGAGTAATAGAACCAATCTAAGTAGGGCAAGAGAAATTATCATACACCTTGACCATAACATCATATTTATCATTTGTAACTTGATGCAATTGTAAAGTATAAAGATATTCCTTAGTAAAGGCATTCATTATAAACACTATATCAATGAGTACTCCTCATGAGAGTTTATCTTTCATCTTAGTAGTGATATACAATAGGCCATCAAGTGAAATAATAGTCTCACTAGGATCAAAAGTATTAGATAGATCTTTAGGAGGTATAGGTTTTATCCACAAGATTCACAACCTCATTAGACTCCATACCAACATTATTGGGTAAAAAGGCAAGAGACTCAGACTCAACAATATTAGTAGAGTGATAAGGCAAAGGATTGGTGAAGATTTGGAGGTTTTGATTAGGAGGAGATACAAACTTTTTCCCCTTGTCATTCACACCAGTTATAGAATTAGTATTGTTATCAATACAATCTTGAATCTTACTCTTTAATGTATAACACTTTTCAGCATCATGGCTAGGTTGATGGTGATATTGACAAAAGGCTTTGGGATCATGGTAAGATGGAAAAGGTTTAGAAGTATAAATTGGATTAATAAGAAGAAGTTTCAAAATATTTGGATTTATGATGTAGGAGCATCCCTGGTTCTTGGCAATCTTGCATCAACCAAAAACATTTTCTTTCAGTTTGTTCCTATTTTGTAGTTTCATCATTTCATTATGCGTTTCTTTGCATTTGTTTACCAGAACTTGCAGAGCTAGATTTTGATTGTGGACATGTTCATTTTCCTTATCCTAAGTCCACGAGATATTTGGATCTTTTTTCAGAAAGTTAGCGCTTCTAGAATCTGAGACAGTTTTCTGGCTTAGAATACTGCAACCGCTTGGACCTATTTTGCTATTGGCAAATATTGCAGATCATTTTTGTAGCTTGTAGAGATTTAGTTTTTTGTTTCCAACTGATGTAGAGCATCCACACACTAAAAAAAATAAGGGAGATATTTCTCCCAACTCACCTATCCAATTAGGTGATAACTCTTCACTCATTGACAAAACCCCTCACAAGGTTATTGAGAACTCACAAGGATTCCACACCCCAACAACACACCCATGCTTCTCAACACACCTAAAACCTTTGAAATACACTCAAATAGGAAAATAAAGCATTATTAGACTCCAATCCCAACTTTCCAACACTTAATCACTACCAACACCCTTTTGTGACCACTCACTCAAGATCATTCCCCTTGTAGGACTTCCAATCTCCACCAAGACTCAACTCACAACATGTAATAGACACTCCAAAACCCATGTAATCCTTGAAAAAATTACAAGGACTTATAAAAATTTACAACCATGACTCTTTACCCCCCCAACCACCCAAGAGGTCACGAAGTACCTTACTGCTGCAACACTGTCTTTTATGGAAGTCAAGTATGTTTGGGATAGTCACAACTTGTTTAGGACATACATAATAATTTGAGTCAAATCCTCTCACAAAGGATTCCTAACACTTCCAAGGGTTACTAAGGACTTCTACACACCTTCCCCAATTTTCCTCCACTCATCAAACCCTTTATTTGCATCATATTCACAATATCTCAAGTTACTAGTTCATTAGGACAACAACATACCCAGTTTTAGGTTAGTCATAAAATGGTGAGTATTTTGGCCAATAAAGGGAAAAAAACACTTGATTAGGGTCTTAAATAACCCCTCACACATATAAAATCATTCAACCAACCTTTAGGATCCCAATCTTGCATGTATAACAACCCACACATCACCAATTTGCTGCCATTTTCAGATTGAGACACAAAAATCAGATTTTGTGTCACCCTTAGCACGTGCCAAAACTAGTAGGGAGCCCTAAAAAATAATTTAAATGAAATAAAATAATATAATAGAAATTTTCACCCATTTTGGGAGTTCCAAAATGGATACAAATAAAGTTTTACATTTTATATGCTCACTGCCAGCCCTAGGTAGGGTTTTGAGCAATTTTTAAAAAAATTGCTATAACTTTTCAAAAACTCAATGAAAACAAATGAGACAAAAGGAAAATTAAAATATATTTATTCCAACACAAGATAAAATTGGTTCCCAAGGAAAATTAAGGAGTTTTGACAGATAAAAACGCTTAGAAACAGACTTCTATGTTCAGAAAATGCAGAAACTCAATGCTTTTCTTATTAATTTCTCTCTTCTTCATACAAAATATTGCATCCAACCCCTTTTGGGCTGTGGGAAGGATATATTTTAATGCCTCCAATGAATTAAAATAGTTATAACCACTTTTTTAAATTTTTTCAACAAACAACACCTAATTACCCTCACAAATGTGAAAGTTGCTTTGACAATTTTTGCCTAGAATAGGACATAAACCCAACTGAAGACCTTAATGACTAAAAAATGATACAAATAGGTCATAATAGGCCTAAAATACCTTAATACATCATTGAACACCATATTGAACCCATTGACACACATTTTCCACATTAGGGCAATTTTGACAATATTGACCATCATGACTCCCACTAGGACTCAATACACCATCTAATGGTCTTAATGACCTTTATTAATCAAACATGGTCTTATTAAGACCTTATTCATGAAACGAACTGAAAAATATCAATATATTACCAAATTAGCCTCAAGGTGGCCATCTTGTGCTAGATGCTCCTACACCACCAACATTTGTTGGTGTGTGGCCGACCTTCCCTTAGGTCTGCACTTCATCCTATAGATTTTCCGGATGGATCTCTTTGTCAGAGGCCAACCTGGTGGTTTTACTCATTTAATCTTGTTCATCAACATTTGATTGTTCTTGGGCCAACACAAATCCCTCTTGATAATCTAAATCAATTTAATTAAGCATTAGAAATCAATTTATTAGAACATAGAGATAGATCTTGAGATTAAGAGCTCTGGAGTTGACCGATATAGTAATTGAACATATATGTATTCAAGCCAGCGAGCTGAATCTTATAGCCCACATGTTTCCGACACATTGTAAATGGATTTTATGATATAATTTAGCCAGTTTTGTATTGCCTCCATCACATTGTATTGATTTTTTTGTGTTTACTCTTCTTGCAAGGTCCAGATTGTTCTCTTCAAGGACCCTCCTAACCATGACTACACCAAGTGGTATCAGAGCGAGATTTTGCTTTGGAGATTAAGGAGTCCTATTCAATTTTGTTGTATGGTGGCAGATTGAAGATCCGACCTACGGTTGCAAAGGACTATCATAAAGATGGCTCAGAGAAATGCTATAAATGGTGGAGCATGTGGGAATGCAGATCCTATTGTGATGGAAATGTTGAGAGGAATTGCAGCTCGATTGGAATCTATTGAAATGACCTAGAGAAGAGGTCGACATGTTAAAGATGTGAGAGAAGATGATGAAGTATCTAAAGAACAAGGAGAAAATCCACTGGCGAATGATCTGAATGAAGAAATGTTTATAAGAGCATTGTTTAGAGCAAATACCACACCACATTTTACCCCACCAAATTATGATGGCAAGTTGGATTCAAATGAATTGTTGGATTGGATCACGAAGATGGAAAATTATTTTGATTTTTAAGGCACCACAAAAGATAGGAAGGTAAGATATGCTTGCACTAAGCTGAAAGGTCATGCATCTCTTTTGTGGGAACAATATTTGCAGGTAGATAGACAGAGAAGGGGAAAAGAGAAGATCAAATCTTGGAAGTAGATGGTTCGTAAGTTAAAATCTAAGTTTATTCATATCAATTATCAAGTGAATCTATTCTGGAAGTTGAAGAACCTGAAGTAGAAGGAATCTAGTGTGAAGGAGTATACTGAAGCATTTTACAAGTTGAATATTAGATCTGGACATACTGATGATGAGATCGAACAAGTTGCTATATATTTGAATGGGTTGTGGATGTCTATATAAGTTAAACTTAGTTTAATCAAGTTGCAGAGTGTTGAGGAATCATACCAATATGCCTTGAAATAAGAGGAGAAATTGAACAAAAGACATGAGAAGAAGCAAAGAGGTAGAGGTGGAAGGTTTTTCGAAGGAAGATTTCAAAGAGGAAGGATCTATTTTGGAGGAAGAGGAACCTGTGCAGATTAGAACAAGGACAAGGAAGTTAGCAGAGATGGTAGTTCATACCGAAAGGATGATAAAAAATTTTACCGAAGAAGAGAACTCGATGGATACTAGAATGAGAGCTATGGAAAATATGATATAAGACAAGATAAGAGAGTGTTTAGAGGAACCTGCTTCAAATGCGGAGGAGAAGGACATTGAGATTTTGAATGTAAGGAGACTGAGAACACTGGAAGAACAAGATTGGTGGAAGAAGACCATACCAGATCAACTAATAAACTAGAAGATGGAGAATTTTTGGTGATGAGAAGAGCTTTGTATCATATTGGAGATGATGATGAACCCTTGCAGAGGAGGAATTTGTTCAAGACCAGATGTAAGGTATCTGGTAAGTATTGTAAAGTTATAATTGATAGTGGTAGTTCAAATAATCTTTTTTCGGAGGAGATGGTGAATAAGATGAATTTGGAAAGATTAAAGCATCCTAAGCCTTATCAAATAGCATGGATTCAGGATGATCATAAGGTACTAGTAAGTCAACAATTTTTGGTGAAATTGAAGATTGGATCTTATCATGATGAAGTTTTGTGTGATATTATGCCTATGGATATGTGTCATATCTTGTTGGGTAGACCTTGGAAGTTTGATAGACAAACAATAAATGATTGGAGGAAGAACATATACACTATTGTTGCAAATGGGATAAAGCATACCTTGTTACCCTTGGAGGAGCGTCTGAAAATTGAAGTTTGTACCAATGCTACAATTTGTTTGGTGGATGGAAGGAAATTCCTAGATGGGATGAGACATGAGAATGTATGTTTTTCTATAGTTCCTAAAAGGCTAAATATTTGAAGCATGAAGAAGAACAACTAGAGGAAATAAAGGATTTGTTGACAGAGTATGCAAACATCATTTTAGATAATGTACTTGATCTATTACCACCTGTGACAAGTATCAATCATTGCGTGGACTTGATTACCAAAGATAGTTTTCCTAATAAAGCAACACACCAGATGACACCGACAAAGAATAAGGAGTTGAATAGACAAGTGCAGGAATTGTTGAGAAAAGGTTTGATCAGAGAAAGTTTGAGTCCTTGTGCAGTACCAGCAGTGTTAGCACCTAAGAAGAATGGAGAATGGAGGATGTGTCATGATTCCAGAGCAATAAACAAGATCACAATAAAGTACCGATTTCCTTTGCCTAGGATGGATGACATAATGGATTGTTTGACAGGAGACAAATAATACACAAAGATAGACTTGAAGAGTGGATACCATCATATCAGAATCAAAGAAGGAGATGAGTTGAAGACACCATTCAAAACAAATGAAGGACTATATGAATGGTTGGTGATGCCTTTTGGATTGACTAATGTACCAAGTACTTTTATGAGATTGATGAATGAGGTATTGAAGAAGTTTGTTATTGTGTATTTGGATGACATTTTGATATTTGGCAAGAGAAAGGAAGATCATATGTTGCATTTAAGGTAAGTTTTACAGGGATTAAGAGAAGAAAAGCTATTGATAAACATTAAGAAGTGCAATTTCATGAAAGAAGAGTTAGTCTATTTGGGATTTATGATATCTATAGATGGATTGAAGATGGATCCTAAGAAGGTAAGAGAAATTGTTGAATGACCTGCATCGAAAAGTATTGGAGAGGTAAGATCATTTCATTGATTGGCTAGTTTCTACTGGAAGTTTATCAAAAAATTCAGTTCAATTTGTAGCCCTATTGCAAAAATAATGAGAGGGGATAGAAAGGATTTCAAGTGGAAAAATGGAGTAAAAAGGAGTTTTGAATTAGTGAAGCAGAAGGTGATAGAGTAGCCTATGTTGGCTTTACCAGATTTTAGCAAAGTATTTCAAGTAGATTGTGACGCAAGTGGAAATGCAATTGGAGTTGTGTTGAGTCAGGAAGGGAGACTAGTAGCCTATTTTAGTGAAACATTGAATGATGGAAGGAGGAGATATTCAGTGTATGATCAGGAATTCTATGCCATAATTCAAGAATTGAAGAAGTGGAGACATTACTTGTTGCCTTATGTTGTATACCGATCATCAAGCTTTGTAGTATTTGAACAATCAGAGTAAGTTGAACCAGAGACATATGAGATGGGTGGAGTTTGTATAAAGTTACACCTTTGTGTTAAAGCATAGAAGTGGGAGGTCAAACAAAGTTGCTCATGCATTGAGTAGGAGGAATTTGCTGACAAAGATGAGAGTGGTAGTGTTAGGATTTGAAGAATTGAAGAACTTGTATGAGGATGACCAGAACTTTGCAAAACCTTGGAAAGCTTGTAAGGAACTGGTTTTGGTAGAAAATAGTAAGTGGTTGGACTATTTCATTCAGGATGAGATGTTGTTTAGAGGAATATAGCTATGTATACCTAGGAGTTCTATGAGGGAGAGTGATGTAGGATAGGGTGGGAGAATTAATTTAATGAGTATCTAAACCCCTAGTTACCCTACTAACTAAGTCATTGTGCATAAAATTGCTAAACTTATTTTTCTGTATGAATTAGAAACTCAAATCACCAGCAACAGGAAGGTGAGTCAATATTATATCCATACATATGACTGTTCAATCAAATGGAATCCATACAACACCATACAAGTATAGAAGAAAAGTAATTACAGAAAATGAGCTTCCAATTAGTTGCTAGTGATTTCAAAAAAAAACTTCAGGAATTCAAATTTTCAAAATTCATATTGCATCCTAAAAAATTGTTTCCAACTGTTGGCTTACACAATTTATACCAAATTTTTGCTCTTTCCCGCATCACAATAGACCATTGGGCTAAAAGACTATTCAACTCCCACATTGAAAAAATTAAATCTAAATAATGACATCAAAATAACAATTCTGAACTGACAAAACACCACTGGACATCGACTTCGGGATATCAATCCCGAACTGAAGTCTTTTTCACCCATCAGAATAACTAACATCAGTGGGATAACCTTTTTGTGCAACTCTGATAGAAGAAACTTATCCCGATGTCCCTCTTTCAGCATAGCTATACCAAACGAGGCAATTGGATAACTATCGACATAACCTTCCACAGTCGGTTAAACAATATTTTCCAACCCCGATAGAGGAAACTATCCCAATGACACTAATTTTGGTATATCTATATTGATCAAGATAGTCGAAGGCCTATTGGAATAGCCCTACAAAGTCAAATAAAGTGGTTTTAGCAAACCCAATAGTAATAACTATCCTAATGAACCTTTTATCGGGATAACTATCTCGATGCCCCCTTTGACAACTTATTACAGTAATAACACGTTATCAATATAACTTATTCCGATGACAACATTTTACAACTTTTATAGACTTGCAAAATATGACTCCAAATTTGTCATATAGACCTGAAAACATGAAATGACATTATAAATGGTCTCCACGGACCTTATTGAATCAGAATGACATGACCCCTAACTTCTAAGACTCAAACCTCTAACTGACATAACAAATAAACTCTAGGTGCTCCTGCACCATACACCCGAAGAGGAAAGATTTCATGCTCTGATGAAATGATATCTACAACTGAGACCCCATGTTGTGCTATATCTTCCTCTGACATCCAGGTGGCATCTTTATTTGGTAGTCCTAGCCACTTGACCAGGTGATCCTTATAAACTTTCCTCCTTGTCCTCTTCACTTCTCTTGAGTCCAAAATGGCTTCAAGTTGCATAGGCTGAGAAGGTGGAAGGTCCTTGACCCAGTCCATATCAGCATCTTCAGCTCCTTCTTCTCCTTGATTTGCAAAATCAGACTCCTTATAGGGATACAAATTTGCTACATTGAATATAAGTGAGATAGCAACCCCTGATGGGAGTTCAATCTCATAAGCATTATTGCCATATTTGTGAACCAATTTACTATTGGCAATTTGGTGGAATTGATTATGTGTTACATTGATGTTTTGTCATTGATGTCAACACTAGCTGTTTTGGTTGCTTTACTGATATCTTTCTAATCCCGATAGGTTGTTTGGTTTTCGGTTGGATTAGATCATGATGATCTGGTATGCTTCAATATGCTTGGCTTATGGAATTGTCTTACTCATGCTACTCTGATTCATGCTCAGTCATTTGGTTTTGATTTGGTGATCAGATGCTCTCTTGTATGCCAACAAGCTTGGTTTGTTGTTCCGGTGAGGGTTTCGCCAACAGAGATTTGTTGAAGATATTTGGTGATATGCATAAGTGGTGTTGGTGCATCTTCTGGTGGAGTTTCAGGATGTTGATGGTGATCTTGTTCAAGACTTGGTGGATGAAGATCATTTCTTTAGCATGTGGACCTATATTGGGTCCCGATTTATCTAGGTTATGGACTGACTTAATGTCGCGTGTGGATTGGACCTCTTGATGTGTTTCTGAGATGTCTTATGTGTTGGATATTATTTGTTTGGTCTAAGGTCAACATGTTTTCTAATTATGTAATTGGTTTATTGTCTGGTGGTCGACTTGATTTTTTATGGTCAAGGGTTGGTATATATATGATGTAACATCTCATTGTAGATCATCATGGGAATTAGATCATAGGTATAAGGTCAAGGAATGGGATATGGATATGTAATGTGTGAATAATGCAATATCATTCAGGTAGAGGATTTGGTTGATCATTGGAGATTGAATTGGGTCTATGTAAGAGGATTTAGTCCTTTGGTATTGAGCTTTACCAGAACTATACTCAGGCATATGAGATGCTATCTTTGTAGTTCATTCCTTCTTCTGGATTGTAGTCTGGATTTCTATGTAGTCAGTGAGACTCCTTTTGTGATGAGCAGTGTGCTCTAGGCTATTGGCCTTCCTGCAAGTGAAGGCCCCTCAATTCTAATCACATACTTGCTACAGAAGTATTATCAGACTGTGGGTAGGGTTCCCACCGTGGTTTTTCCCTTTACCGAGTTTTCCACATACAAATATTGGTGTCTTGTGGATGGTATTTATTCTCTAATTATTCTTTGAGCTCAATTGGTATATCTACTATTTCGATATTTGGTTTATGCATTCTGGTATTATTCTTTTGGGTTCTGGTATTAAAGTTTTAATTTCTTAAGGTTTCGGTAATCTGCTCACAACTGATTCACCCCCCTCTCAGTTGTGTTTTGGTTATTTAAATTGTCTAACAATTGGTATGAGATCTTGGTCCTCTCTACAGAAGCTTAACTGCTTGAGGAAGATCCTATGGCATCTAATAGTTCAAGTTCATCATGCACATTTGCAGCTGTTTTCCAGAGATAAATTCCTAGGCTTGATGGAACAAATTACAGGGTATGAAGATTCAGATGGAGACTCATCTGAGATGTCTTGGAAAGGAGATTTGGGAAATCACAGAAACTAGGGTTACACCTTATAATATGGCATCTCGAAATCCTCGACCGACAAACCTGGATAAGGAGCTTGAGAATGATTGTAGAGCTAGAGAAGCACTTTTGTGTGCACTCTTTGATCAACAAATAATGGGACTAATTGACAAAGCAACTACAAAGGCTATATGGAACAAATTGGAGACTCTGAATGAAGGTTATCCTACTGTTAAAATTGCAAAACTTGATGGTTACTGGGTGAGATATGAGAATCTAAAGATGGAAGAAGATGAAAGGATTACTGCTTTTATGGAAAGAGTTAATGAGATTGTTATGGGAATTCAATATTGTGGTGGATCTCGGAGAAAAGATGAAATAGTTTCTAAAGTTCTGAAAGCCTTACCACAAAATTATAAGATGAGGGATATTGCAATGAATGAGTTGAGAACTATGGCTAACACTACTGTTAACCGAGATACTTTGGTTGGGAAATTATTTGCTTTTGAGCTTGAAGAATTTGGAACTTCTGGAGCTGTGAAGTCTGATCCTGCTTTTCATGCATCTACATCATCAACTGGCAAGCAAGATTGGAAAGCTTTGTATGAAAAATAATTGGATGATATGAAAAGAGAAGATGAAGAATTTGAGCAACTTGAAGCCCTATTTTCTAGAAGAGTACCTAAAGGACTGACATGAAGTAAGTATGAAGTAAAAAACCTTTTAAATGTTTTGCATGTAATAAGATAGGTCATTTTTCATCTAGATGTCTTGAAAGGAATTCAAGATTTGAGGAAAGAGCTAGAAGATCTTTTAAGCCTAATCTTCATTATCAGAACAAACATAAGTACAAGATAAACAAAGACAAATCATGCTATATTGCTGATGAGGAAGGTGTGACTGATTCTAATGATGAATCGGCACAAGATTCTACTAGTGGTTCCAACAATGGAAAGGAATGGGTGTTCTTGGCTACTAAGGAAGATGATCAGGTACCGAAAGGGAAGCAACCTGAAGAGAAGGCCCTTGCTGCTAAAATTGAAAACAAGGATGAATGAGTAATAGACAGTGGATTTTCACATCATATGACTGGAGATAAAGGGAAGTTTCTATCTTTGCAAGAGTTTGATGGTGGTCTACTTAGAATTGGAGATTACAAAGCATGTATGATCAAAGGAAAAGGAACTATTGTGTTATGTGTGATGCTTTGTTATTTTCTGTCAAGCGGTAAAGCATGTTGAATTAGTAGGTCTTTACATTTTTGTTGATGTATCTCTAGTGTATGCATATGGGTGAAGTGGAAATAAGATGTTAGATTGTGTGGAAAGTTAAGAGTTACCGGTTTATGTCTTACAAATTCTTACTGTGTTTAACCGGGAGTAATTAGGTTTAGACCGGTGTTATTGCTTGCAAGTCAAGTGCAAAGTTTTCAGTCAAACTGGTTTAAGGAAAAGTGATTTTTGCCTGTACTGATTCACCCCCCCCCTCTCAGTACCGGTTTGGTACTAACTGTTCATCATTTATTCATCAATTTGTATCAGAGCATCTTCCAGGTCCTCTGTGTTGTAAGCTTAACCACTTGAGGTAAAGATCCTACTCTAATGATGAAGAGGGAAGGTCCAAAGTTCAACAGAGACAACTTTAAAATATGGAAGGATAGAATAAAGATATACATCAGAAGCATGGGTGCTCAACACTGGAGCTATGTTGAGAATGCTTATGTTATCCCTATTGGTACTCTCACCGATGATCAAAAGAGAGAGATTCAAGAGAATGGGCAAGTCATGGAAGCCCTAATCAGCAACTTATTTGACATTGAATTTATTGATGTTCAGGATAAAGAGAATCCCAAAGAAGTATGGGATGCCCTTGAGAATATCTATGGAGGTGATGAGCATGTGAAACAAGCTAAGGAAGAAAGCCTTAGGGGAAAGTTTGAAGACATGCGGATGGTTGAAAGAGAGACCATTCAACAATATGGAATAAGAATCAAAACTGTTGTTGGAGATATCAAGAGTGCAGGTGGTAAAATGGAAGATTCCACTATTGTTAGCAAAGTTTTGAGATCCTTATTACCGATCTATGCAATAAGGGTTGCTGCTATTTAGGAGTTGAGGTCTGTAGACAAGACAAAGGTATCCCTAGACTCCATCATTGCAAAGTTAACAACTTATGAGATAAATAATTATGATGGCAGTATTCAAAAGACTGAATCAGCCTTCAGAGCATCTGTTGCACCATCTAGAAAAGGCAAAGAAGCTAGTACCAGTGGTGAACCAAGACAAAGTAGAGAAATGGATGATGAGGAGATCCCGATGGAATTTAAAGCTCTTCTTTCCAAGAGACTTCCCAAGGGAACCGATAAATACAGAGGTAAGCTCCCTTTGAAATTCTTTTCTTATAACTGGATAGGACACATTGCTGTAAATTGTTGTAATGGTGATAATAAGGACAAACCAGAAATGTTCAAGAAGTTCAAAGGAGGAAACTGGAGAAACTGTTTTGTAGAAATTGATGAAGGTGTCACTGATGAGGAATCAGAAGATGAAGAAAGTGAAGATATTGTGTTTGTAGCAGTCAAGGAAGATGTGTCAGACAAGAAGGCTCTTGTCTCCTGCTTTGATAATTCCAATGAGTGGATTATTGACAGTGGTTGTTCTCACCATATGACTGGTGACCAGAGTAAGTTTCTATCTCTGGAAGAGTATGATGGTGGTGTGGTTAGTTTTGGTAATGATGCACCATGTATGGTAAAAGGCAGAGGGTCCATCTCTCTGAATGGAAAAAGCAGTGCTAACAATGTGTATTGGGTAGAAGGTCTCAGACACAACCTTTTGAGTGTTGCCCAGCTGAATGATAAAGGACTCACTCTGGAATTCAGAGATGGAGTGTGTAAAATAAAAGGTAAGAGTGGTGAACTGATGGCCACCGGTATGCAGACCAAAGGTAACTTATTTCAGCTGAATGCTAATGTTTGTACATGTCTAATGGCTAAGTTTGATGATAGTTGGATATGGCATAGGAGACTACCATGTAAACTTTGATAATATTGTGAAGGCCAGTAAGATCAAGGCAGTTAGAGGATTGCCTATGCTGAGAAAACCAAAAAATCCTTTGTACAGAGAGTGTCAACTGGGGAAAATGTCTTCCTCAACCTTCAAAGGTAAATCTTTCACTGCAGACAATTTACTTGATCTTGTGCATAGTGATTTGTGTGGTCCTATGAAAACTAGGAGTGTGCAGGGAGATAGGTATTTTATTATTCTTACTAATGATTTCTCAAGAGTGACGTGGGTCAAATTCTTGAAGGATAAATCTAAAGCTTTTGGAAAGTTCAAAGCCTTCAGAGCATTGGTTGAAAAAGAAAGTGGTAAGAGGATTAAGTGCTTAAGAACTAATCAAGGAGGAGAATTCACTTCTGGTGAATTCAACAAATACTGTGAAGAGAATGGAATCAAGAGGCAACTGTCTGCCCCCCAGACTCCACAACAAAATGGCCTAGCAGAGAGGAACAACCGGATTGTGGTTGAAGCAGCTAGGACTATGTTGATCCAAGGGAAGGTTGCTCAAACTTTTTGGAGAGAAGTGGTGAGCACTGCAGTCTACACAATGAACTGGGTACTCATAAAAAAGGGTAAGGATAAAACACCTTATGAGTATTGGACCGGTAAGACACCAATGGTAAGCTACTTTAGAGTGTTTGGTAGCAAATGTTATATCAAGAGGAGTGAACATCAGAGCAAGTTTGATGCTAAATGTGATGAGGGAATATTCCTAGGGTATTCCACAAAGAGCAAAGCTCTCAAATGTTTCAATAATAGGAATCAGAGAATTGTTGAAAGCATCAATGTTAGAGTTGATGGAACCTCTGAGAAATCTGTGGAAAATGACAGTGAGCAAGTAGGAGATGAACCGGTTGTAACCTTCTAGGAACTGGTTGCAAAATAGCCTAGCATATAGAGCAACCATATGGGTTTGCCCTATCAGAAGACAGTGACATGGTGTGTAGGCTACATAAGGCCTTGTATGGACTCAAGCAAGAACCTAGAGCATGGTATGAATGCTTGCACTCCCATCTTATGAAGATTGGATTTGAGAGAACAAGTGAAGATAGCAATATCTATCTGAAGTCAGAAGGAGATAAGATTCTAATATGTGAGGTATTTGTTGATGACATAATCTTTGGAGGAGATGACAAGATGAGTCATGATTTTGCAGATAAGATGAAAAAGGAGTTTGAGATGTCACTTATAGGGGAGATTAAGTTCTTCATTGGACTATAGATTCAACAAATGAAAGATGGAATCTTTATCACTCAGTCCAAGTATGTCAAAGAAGTATTGAAGACTTTTGGCATGGAAGACAACAAACCGGTTGGTACACCAATGGTGACCAGTTGTAAACTATCAAAGGAGGATGACTCAGTGTTGGTAAATGAGAAAGAATACCGATCAATGATTGGTAAATTGCACTATGTAGTACATGGCAGATTGGACATTTCACATGCAGTGCGCATTACTGCACGGTTCCAGAAAAGCCCAAGAGAATCCCACTTGGTAGCAGTCAAGCGGATTCTAAGATATCTGAAGGGAACTATTGACTATGGATTATGGTATCCATACAGTAATGATTTCAACCTGAAAGTGTTTACAGATGCTGACTGGGTTGGTAATGTGGATGACTGGAAGAGAACAACCGCTAGTGCATTCTTTCTTGGTGGTAGACTAGTCTCATGGATGAGTAAGAAGTAGAGCTGTATCTCTTAGTCTATAGCAGAAGCAGAGTATGTTGCAGCATTTATGAACTGCACCCAGACAATCTAGATGAAGCATGTATTAAATGGCTTCAAAGTTCCTGTATCTGAACCGATAAGTATATTTTGTGACAACACAAGTGCGATTAACATCTCCAAGAATCCGGTTTTACATTCTAGAACCAAGCACTTTGAGATTAAGTATCATTTCTTGAGGGAAAAAGGTTCAAAACAAAGAGATTGTATTGGAACATATTTCCAGTAAGGAGCAATTAGCATATATATTCACCAAGCCTCTAATGAAGGCTACCTTTACCTATTTGAGAGGTGAATCAGGGGTGTTGCCCCTTCAAGAGGTGAACTAAAGGTGTGTGCTCCACATCAGTCAAGACTTACATTGATATATCTTTTTCAGGATTGGTGTGTTAAAGGATGCTACTCCTTAGGGGGAGCAGCATAGTGGGACATAGTTGTCTGTGCCTCCACTTTGGCATTGTTGTCAAAGGGGGAGAAGATGTAAAGCGGAGAAGATATGTTGCAGTATTGGGGAGAAGATGTGAAGCTGAAGCAGAAAGATATCTTTGTATATTGCCATCAATGCCAAAGGGGGATATTGTTGGCATATGTGCAGAGCATGATGCCATGATGATATTGTATGTTGTCATTGATGTCAATATGTTGAAGAGTGAACCGGTATGAAGTAAGCAACTTGCAAAAGAACCGGTATGATGTAGTGAACCAGTAAATGTGAAAAAGTGAAGCGGTATTTCTGTCCAAGTGAACCGGTATGTTGGAATGTGAACCGATATATGGAATGTTTTGTATCAAGGTTTCATACGGTATGACTACCGGTTGGTAGTCTTAGCTTCAGGGTTTCTGGTTGAAGTGTTCCAAGCCTGTGTGATTCAACTGATGACATCATGTGATGAGTTAGCATTGTAATGAAGAACAAATTGTGTTGCCATGTCAGCCTTGTGCATGTGAAGGATCTTGCATGAAGGAGATTGATCCTATCTACCTTGGGAATGTGTGTAGTCTCTGTAAATGGTGGAGAATGCATGATGGGTTATCAGCCTCCAAGAAGTGGTGAAGAAAGAACGATGGAGAATGTCTTGAGATCTGTTCAAGACTATTATAATCAATGCAATATGTTCAACGGTTAGGATTGAACCAACTAAATTGCTTAACCTAAATGTTTAGGGTTTAGGGTTTATGCTACCGACCTATCTGTTCCCTATAAGGTCAATGTTGTTTTTCATGTTGAGATTGTTGGAAAATGTTGTGTGTGTATCTAAGTGCAGAGATACGTGATTCTTGCCAAACCAGATAAGAGAATAGATACCTACAGAGTGTGATTGCAGAAGGAAGGAACTAAAGCAGATTTGCATTGGCATTGAAGTGTTGTTACCAGATCAGTGTAATACCTGTTGACCTCTAACCACTTCAACAGTTGGAAAATCCCTTAATAGGGTAGCTTTAACAAGATTTCTATAAATCCTTTAACAGGGTGACTCAAAATCTTTGAGTTCTTGAAATCCTCTAACAAGGTAACCTTTAACAGGGTTTAACCCTTAACCGGGTATTTTAGCCATCCCTTAACTGGGTGATCCCTAGCAGAATCGGTTCCTAAAAGAACCTATTGTAAAAGTCTCTAACCAGACTAGGCTCCTAATAGAGTGGACTTCAAAAGGGTTCAAAGAACAGTTTGTGGGTATTCATCCCCACCGTGGTTTTTCTCAGTTAGGTTTCCACATGAAAAAAATATGTCTGTTATGTGTGATACTTTTTCATGTGATACTTTGTTATTTTTTGTCAAGCGGTAAAGCATGTTGAACCAGTAAGTCTTTACATTTATGTTGATGTATCTCTAGTGTATGCATATGGGTGAAGTGGAAATAAGATGTTAGTTTGTGTGGAAATTTAAGAGTTACTGGTTTATGTTTTACATATTCTTACTGTGTTTAACTGAGAGTAATCTAGTTTAGACCGGTGTTATTGCTTGCCAATGAAGTGCAGAGTTTTCAGTCAAACCGGTTTAAGGAAAAGTGATTTTTGCCTTTACTGATTCACCCCCCACCTCTCAGTACCGATTTGGTACTAATTGTTCATCATTTATTCATCAATGATGCCTTTGGTTTCTTCTGTCGACATGAGTTATTCTGACGAGAAAACTCACCTTTGATTTCTCTTATCGCCATAAGCTATCCCAAAATTATATTCTCAAGGCTTCATTGGTATAGCATTAACTATAGGGTTGAAATCTTGCCTCTATTTCATCTTTACTAGCTATCCTGATGACCATTTGATTCCTTTGAATCCTCTCATCAGCATTGGTTAGTCGGATGAAAAAATCTCACCTTGATTTCACCTATCGCCATAGGCTATACTGACCCACATTCTCCATGTTGACTGACCATATTGGCATAGGTTACCCCGATTTGATAGACTTCAAGAAAAATGAACACTCATCGGGATAACCAGAAGTATCACCATAGCAAAAATGTGCTATAACAACAAAATAAGTCATTTTGATGACATACTATCAGCCTCCCTTCATCGACATAGGTATCCTAAAAGCACAACTCCGTGGTGATAGGGTACATCGGCATAGGTATTCTGATAAGAAAAATCCATGGTGACTAACTTCATCAGCATAAGGTATCCCAATACTCAAACTTTGTGGTTACAACCTTCATCGACATCACTATTCCGAAATCACAACTCCATAGTGACAAACTATCGAAATAGTTAACACTATTGGATTAACATTTGGACTCTATCCCATCAAAACAACCTTATTCCAATGACTCAACTTGAACCTACATCGACATAGCTACTCCGACACCAAACTTCAAAGACCTCCTCCATATCAACATATGTTATTCCGATGATCAAACTTCGCAGTGATAAACTACATTGGCATAGATTATACTGATGATCTTACCAAAAAGGTCAACTCTTCTTTTTCCTCTGTCGGCATAGCTTACTCTGATGAGAAAATCCATCGAAATAGTTTACACTATCATCATAGTGGTAGGTTGTTATTCCACCTTTCAAATCTACTTCGATAGGTAATCTTGGTCACCTGGTCGATATAGCTATTCCAAAATAGTGATTGTTAGAGTAGTTTACTCTATCGGCATGACACGAAATCACTACTCCTCCTTTGTCAACTATTCTAAAGCCTCTCCATGGTCTCTTTTTTGGTATAGCTATTTCGATATACTGATATCAGTGTAGATAACTCTATCGGTATTACTCAAAAACATTACTCCGCTTTTGTCAGTTATCTCGATGTATAGTACAAACTCTGTGATCGGTATTGCTATCGTGATATCACCCTTCAACCCGACATTGGCATGACTTATGCTGATATAACTTTCCTCCACATGAATTGGTATCAATTGAGCTATTCTGATATGACCACTTCATTTGTACAACATTTGATTGGCTTAGTTATCCCGATCTGACTTGTGATGCTTATTTATCAGACCATAATGTGATCGATATATCATAGTGAGGTTATGCCGATATACATCATACGTTGTCTTCACAACCTTAGCTTAAGGACATCCAACAAAAACTCCATAGACATGTCATATGGCACGGTGGCATTGTGGGAGTCTGTAGCAACACTGTCATCTTCAACAACCTAATCACAACAACTCAACTGCAACTTCATCAGCCCTGCACACACACATGTTGAAATCAATGACAACTTGAATTCCAACAATTGTGACTATCTTTACTAACCTTAACAGGGGTTGTGTGGTGTTTAAAATTTAAAAAAACTATGGGGGACATTTTAGTGGGATCAAAGCTAGTTTTCCTGCCACTATGAGTTCTGTTGGTAAATTTCTCCATGAGTAATAGAGAAATTAGATATTCTTGTCATCCTGTGCTTTCAACACAAATTCAGAATAAGATGACTACAAAGAAATCTATATTTGAGTTGATACAAGAATTGACCATGCTTATGAGAGATCCTGACATTAAAAGGGCATACTCAACAAGTGCTTTAAAATCCAAATGTTTGGATGGGAAGGCTGCCTTGACATATGAAGAATGTGTGACAGAGCCCCAAAATACTCCCTCAAACTTACATGTGATTGGAAATAATGATGATTGGTTTGGTAAAAAGTACAAAGTAGTAGTTCTAAAGCCTAATTTAGATTCATTCAATGATGGTCTTGAGACTAATGATTTCATTAATGAAGAGAATGTTGAAGGTAGTTTTGGTGGTGTTGTAGAATCAATTCATGAAAACTTTCATGGTGATGTCATTTATGATGATTCAAATGAGTTCATATCTAATCATGTTAAAGAGTTAGTGTTGGAAAATTTCCCACTTGTTGTCCAAACTTCCCAAGAGTATTCACAATAAGACCTCTTTGGTATGCATGTCACTATCAATGATAACCCATTGTTTGAGATAGGTATAGAGAATGCATATGACAATCCACTTTTTGAGTGGGAAGATGGAACATCACTTGGTTCTAGCATTGCTTTGGATGAGAATAGAAATGTGTAAGATTCAAGGTCTAAATTGGAGTTTGGTTTTCGGTCTTTTGTTGATCTATGTTCACATTATGAAATAATTGGTTACCCTCATGGTAGACCACTAGATTTGGATGATACTTGGAGCTATGGTGAGCACTTTTTAATTGAACAAAGTAATTAGAATTTTATCATTTGGGATCTAGGTGTGATAGAAACTAAGTAAGAAGAGGATCCAATATGGAATTAATTTACTTTTGATCCTAATATTGTTTTGGTTTTATAGAACAATCTTTACATGGAAAATAGCGTTGATGGTGTCGATGATGTGACTGATTTATCAATGCATGTTGTTGATCTTGAGCATGGACATAGTGGCCTTGTTGATCTAGATTCATAGTTCAATGTTGAGGGTGATAAAGAAAAGGTACAAGTGATTTGTGATGACCTAGAAGACTTTGATGCCAAGTATGATAGTTGTGATTTTGGTATTCATTATAACAAAACATTTACCTTGCATGATTATGACTGGAAGAATGAATTGTTGGTTTCTGCTGAAAATGAAATACACACTTTATCTAGATTGGATGACATTAGAAGCCTATTTGAAAAATTCATCTTCATGACACCAAGAGAGAAATGTGAACAAAATGTTCCCCTTGCTGATTTGCACATGATCAAGAAAACAATGGAAGGAATAAAATTGATTTTCTTGCACAAGATACATGATAGAGATGTTGCCACCAAGTTTGTAGATGAAACTTTGTCTTTGAATAAGAAATTGAGGGGAGAGGTTAGTGAGCTCACCATTGAGCTTGATTCCACTAGGTTTTCTTTCAAAAGTGTCCACGAGACGCTTCTTGAAGCAAATGATCAGCTCTATGAGGCCAAACATTTAAGAGAGCAAGAGAATAGAGAAATGACCAAGGATATCAATCAGGTAATGCAGGAACTTGATTGCATTCAGAAGGAGTATGATATTTCTCTTTGTCCCCTAAGATCAGAAAAAGTGATTTTGGAGCCGCAAAATGTTTGGGTGGGGCATGACTATGATAGTAATCAATAGGTTGATAACCCATTGTTTGATACAAATGTTGATTGGACATTTCTAAATCCACTTTTCAAGTTTGATGTGGGAGTTACTTTTGACGTCAGTGGTGAGGGTGGATAACATTGTAGAGTTTGGGACCTAGGTGAAATTTGCAACCATCAGATATTATTCCAAAATTGGAGCATTGATCAAATACATACACTTGGGCATCTTCTTTGCAAAAGAAAGGATCAAATTTTCATATTTGGGCTTGTTGATTGGTTGCAGATTAGTCACTTCACTTTATAGTTTTCTCTCATTCAAGGGAGTTGGTTCAATTTATTTGGTCATGCAAGTAATGGTTTTGAATTGGAGATTGCTTTGGAGATGTTTTCCAGCCACTTTTGATTTTTTTAGCATTGGAATGCTCAAATTTCATGCTTATACTTGGAAAATTCACTGGTACTATTGTTGTCCTCTATGTAGAGCACTTCAATCAGATTACACTTCATTGATTTCAATCATTTACAACAAAAGTTATTGTTTGTTTCAGACCTTCCAAACTCAAGAACTTCTCTTTATTAAGGTTTGTGTTGTAAACTTTAACAGTTTACCTTCAAAGCTGGTCTAGGATAGTGAGTTTCTTTATGCTATGGCTCATATTTCAGAGATCCTTGGAGTTGTGACAATGAGCATTAGCACTACTGTTCATAATTTGATCAGCTTACACATGAGTTC
Source organism: Cryptomeria japonica (assembly GCF_030272615.1). NCBI lineage: Eukaryota > Viridiplantae > Streptophyta > Pinopsida > Cupressales > Cupressaceae > Cryptomeria > Cryptomeria japonica. The sequence goes on along the minus strand of NC_081411.1, from coordinate 769,986,272 downwards.
AGATTCTAATCAATAGATGTGTTTGATGGTTACTTTTGCTCATCAACTATTGGATTGGGAAGATATTCTAAGCAAAGGATCGTTCTATATGGAGTTGGAGTCACTATAGAGGATATTTACAGCCTTGGATGTAAGTAGATGTGTTGTTTTGGATGATGATTTCTTGTGTTGCAACAACTGTTCATCTTCTTGGATGTTGATTTTCCTAAGATTAGATCTCAAGTCAATCATTTCAGACTTGGTGGGCTATTGGTGTACTTTTTCAGACTTCACAGTCTCCTGGAAAGGCAATTTTATGGTCTCAAAAGAGAGGTATGGCGAGTTGGGGCAATCAGTATCTGTGTATGAGAAGTGTTCAAGCTCTAAATAGTGGTTATCCGTATTCTCTCACTTCTTCTTATGGTTGGGACATTCATCCTTTGCTTTCTTTGGTTCACCATTCTGAGGTGCTCCAAGTGGGAACTATAAGAGTTTTCATAAGTCTCCATGGTTGTATCAGAATAATTCAATTGAGGCCTAGTATATTCATGTGGAGTTATGAAAATGAGTTTTTGAGCTCCTGCAAAGAATTGTTTTCCTCCTAGCAGGGAGATTTGGAGAAGTCACATTTACAGTCATGGCTTTGCTTGACACCTTAGCGAGATATGTTGTGGAGTTTCACTGTGAGTTGATTAGACTTTATTTCTTATTGTCCAATCTTGTAATAGATAGTGGCATTGTTGATATTGATTACTCAGAGCTATATGGGCATGAGATGTTGTGTGATATTGATTTCAGTCCTTAAAAAAAATCAGTTTGAGTATCATGGATGTTAACATTTTGGAGTCACAAGGGAGGTTAGTGCAATTTTGGTGTGATTTTTTCACTGATGTGATCAGAGTGGTGCAACACCAGCATGGTGGGTTGTTCCTAAGATGGTCATGGGATCGTACTTGCTTTCATGTGGATCAGTTTAAATTTTTTTGGAGTTTTGGTGGCATTTCTTAAGGACAAGCAATTTTGGGAAGGGTAGACTGTAATGCCCCCTTTTTTGCTCTAGTTTGTTTTGGGGACTGTTGGCCAATTCCAAGACCCGTTGGTCTCTTAGAGGCAAAATTAGGGTTTCCTTTTTCCTAGGAGGATGTTTTGACATTTTTGGTGACTTGCATGTTGGAGTTTTACTGTTTTGATTCTCCATTCCTTCTGAGTTTTCAGAAGTCTTCACAATCATGGTACATGCGTAGCAATCAGTGGAGTTTGGTAAGCTTACTATTTTTAGTAAGTGGGGACGAGGACAACTCATTTTTATAGGTTTTTCTGGTTTTTTCTAGGTTTTCAAAGTGCTTCACGATGGTGTGACATGCAAATGAATCTAAAGACTTTTATGGGCTTACTTATTTTAATAAGTTGCGATGGGCACACTTACTATTAAAAAAAGTAAGCCCGGAAAATTCTTAAATGCATTTTAACTACTAAAATGCATTTGGGCACACTTACTATTTTTAGTAGTATTCGATTTTTAGTAAGTCCTATTTTTAGCAGGGTTTCAACAAGTCTGTTCAGATGGCTATTTTCGGTAGGTCAGTTTGAGTAGTTGGTCTTCCAACATTTTTGAAGATATTTTAGCAAGTTTGAGCTTATGTTGGGCAAATTCATGATTGAGGAAAAATATTTTATAAGTGAATTATTAAAAAAGCAAGATGGATGCCTTAGGAAGAAAAATTTAATTTTATGAAATAATTCACTTATTTACATTGGATTCCATAATGCACTTTATTGATATTTTTATAAAGTATCATTTTAAGACATAAGGTGGGTCTCCAGGTGGAGGAGTTATCATTTGCCCCCCCTAGTTCTGGGGCCTCTACATCTATAATGTCGGCAGTGATTTCCGGCTAGACAGCCTTCAGTCGATCGAACACTTCAAAATTCACCCAAATTATTGATGGCAATAGGAGTGAGGATATATTCCTAAGGCCAAGTTTCTCTAAGAGCACCCAAAGTCCCAATGAAAGGAGGAAGGCCTTGATCCAACCCCCAAGCTTTTGGAGATATTTCATTTAAAGATTATAACCTTTAAAGTGTCCAAGCAATAGTTCATTTTGGCATCCCTTTTTGAGGAATATATGATTTATAATAAAGGCAAATATTATATTTCTTTGGGCATCCGAGTTGGCATTTGACTTCATTTCATTTCATGTCAATTTGGAGGGAGTTGAATTTGAATTTGGAGCTTCAAAGGCTATAAATAAGAGTGTTGGGCTCTTGTTTTTCATATCCATGAATATTGCAACGAAGTGCTACTGAAATTATTTCAGACCTTGCTTCTAGGAATGCATACCTCCTAACCTCCTTCAGTTTCAAGCTTGAAAGATAGCCCCTAGCTGAATATTATGACTGTTTCTCACTTAGAGGAGTATATTGAGCTTAACGAACATGAAGATTTTTGTGGCTTTCTGAATTTTGGAGTGTTTTTTTTAGTTTTTAAGTTTGTTGGTTGCACCAAGATGAAAGTGAAATTCATTCATAAGTCTCTAGGAGTCTAATCGCCGCTTCTGAGTATTTTTCCTATGTCTTCTTCTATGTTAGGCAATTCATTTTGCTAAGTTACATGGGTTTTGGAGTTGATTTAGATTTTCTAGAGAAAATTGTCCTACTTCCCAAGTCATACCATGCTAGAGAGTGTATTGGAAAACATGCAGTGATGATTTAATTTGAGTTGTAGCGGTCTATTGGTTTGGGAGTGGATGCCTTGTCTCTTGGGCCCCTTTGCATTTGATTTCACATCATTCAGAGCTGCGTGGACAAAGCTATGAGGATTTAGGTGAATTGTAGTTTTGTTGGTCTATACTTTTAGATTGTTATTTTTCATATTAGACCTGGATCATTTACTTGTTTAAGTACTTTTCATACATGCTAGATAGTTCTTATTTGTTAGAGGATTCATTCCTAACATTTTAGTGTGTCTGGATATCATTTTTCTATTGTAATCTACAAGATAATGCTCTCATTGTAATGCTAAAATCAGTAGTATTGATTATCCTTATTTAATCACATTTTGTATTCCCACTGAAAAAACATGGAAGAGGATGGTCTAGTTGTCTATTTATTTCTCTCAGTTGGTTTTGTGTTGTTTAAAAATTAGTGTCAATTATAAGAAACAAGCACATAGATGAGCCAACAAATGGAAATAAGAAGCAAATGGAAAACTAAATAAAAGAAAACCAATAGCCTCCTTTAAGATGTCCCATCCTCCTCTATTTTTGAGGACCTTGAAGGTGGTAGATAGTTGGCTCTCAGCAAAGCAATGACCTCCAAAGTGGCAACTCAAATGTTGAGTAGCTATATGATCATGATTATGCAAATGGATGAGGCTAGGATGATTTGATGCATGATTATAACTAAGATGGTGGACTAATTTACATGATTGATATTGAAACTAGATTAACATGATTAAAACTATGATGAACATGTTAAGATTTGATCTAATTATTAATTATGCTAAATGATAGAAGGATGAAATTACCTATAGTAATTATGAAAAAACTATGATGCAAGGGATCCTTATTTCTCCATAATGAGGGGTATTTATAGGAATTCCTAGGCCCAGGCTTAGGTGGCAAGAATCGACGGTTAGGATTCGATCTGCAGATATCAGCAGTCAAGATTGGAGAAGTTGGAGAAGAAGTTGGAGGAAGGGACACATGTCATCTCTATGGTGACAAGTGTCAAGGAGTTTTGCTCATGAGAGGGCAAGTGTCCAAGGGGAGAAGACATGTGGCAAAGGTTCCATGTGTCTCCAAGAGGGAATATCCAACCCACATGAGGTTAGGATAAGAAGGTTAGGATGTGCAAGAATAAATAGGGTTAGTTAAACCCATGGTTGAATGTATGGGTTAGGTTAGGGGGGTGGTTAGGCTATGTGGTTAGAGGTTAGGAGCCATGTGACATATTTGAACTTATAAATTCAAATAATTAGGAAAATGATAATTAAACTCAACAAATTAAGAATTTGTTAACTTTAATTAAAGGGATTAGAAGAATGACTTAAGTGGGGAAGAATTTAAATACACAAATTAATTAATTTGCATACTTAATTGGGAAAATGGAAGAAAATGATTAAATTGGGAAGAATAGGAATTAATGAACCAAATAAATAAATTATTGAATTTATTTATATAGTAGAGGAATAAAGGCCATATTAATTTTTTTTTTTTCAAATTTTATTTAATTCTTATTTCAGATCGATTTTTAGTGTATACATGTTTCATAGTCCTCCCGCTAAATAAGTTTTTGAGTGATCTTATTTTCAAAATTGTAATAAATGTCCTCCTGTTGAAAAGTGGTAGAGTGATCTATTTTCAGAATTGTAATAACTATCCTCCCGTTGAAAAGTGGTAGAGTGATCTATTTTCAGAATTGTAATAACTGTCCTCTTGCTGAAAAAGTTGTAGAGTGATTCTACTTTAAGTTGTTCTTGCCCGCCAGATAAGTGGAGGGGGTTGTCTTACCACCCAACATTGTATTTTCAGTTGATTATTGGAGCTAATGATCCCCTATTCACCATATGATCTCACCTTCCCACATTGGGCTCTTGGTGATCAAAAAGTGGAAGGGTTACCTTTCACCAGTATTGTGATTATCTTTCTTAACCTTAACGGGTGTTGTGTGGTGTTTAAAATTGAAAAAAACTAAGGGGGACATTTCATCTTTTTGTTGCCCAAATCTAAGCTCAAGAAGAAGGTTTTTCACACTTTCCATGACATTCCTCTTTCTTTTTATCAAGCATATTTCAAGACCTATAGGCAGATTCGTGAGAGGTTCTCTTGGAAGGGGTTGAAAAATGATGTTTTCAGCAATATTAAGGAGCATCACACTTGTCAGATGAACAAAAATGAGCATACTCTTCCAGTTGGTTTGTTGCAGCCTATATCAATTCTCAACAAAAAATGGGAAAGTATATCGATGAACTTTATCATGGGGTTGACAAGATCTCATGGCAAGGATTGTATCTATATTGTGGTGGATGGATTGACCAAGTTTGCTCACTATTTTGTGATCACCAGCTCATTTACAACAACTCAAGTTGCAGATGTATTCTTTTATGAGGTATATAGACTGCATGCGTTTCCAAAAAACATTGTGAGTGATACGAACAACAAGTTCCTAAGAACTTTTTGGCAAGAGGCTTTCAGATTGTGTGTTACGATGCTCACCCCAAGCACTAGTTATCACCCACAAATTGGTGGGCAAACGAAGATTGTAAACAAGTGGTTGGAGGGATATCTAAAGAATTATGTCTCAGAGTAGCAAAGAGCTTAGGTGAGATGGCTACACTTAGGGGAGTATTGCTATAATTCATCCTACCACATGTCCATTAGAATGTCTCAAGGCCCCTAACTTTACTGATTTAATGTTTGGTGATAGAAAATCCCCACAAGAAAAGGATATGGTGTAGTAGTGTAAAAATATTTTGAAGGATTTGAAAAATAACCTCCAGAGTACACAGAATGAGTAGAAGTTGTACGCTGACCAACAACAAATAGAGCGCACATTTGAGGTTGGAGATATGGTCTATCTTAGACTTCAACCTTTCAGAAAGTCTACTTTCAAGGAGAGTGAAGTGGAGAAACTGAAGCCACATTTTTATGGTTCATTCAAAGTCATTAGGAGAGTTGGTGCAGTGGCTAATGAGTTGGATCTACTAGCAAGTAGCAAAGTTTGCAATTTCTTCCACTTGTCTCGCCTCAAGAAGGCACTTGGGCACAATGTAGTTGTTTCCTTTGATTTGCCTCCTTTGGATAAGGAGGGATAGTTGGTGTTGGTTCTAGAGGAGATGATTGATTTAAGAGAGTTCCCTTTGAGGAGAAGGACAATCAAAGAGTATTTGATGAAGTGGAATAATTTGCCTATGGAGGATGCTACTTGGGAAAATGAGGAGATTTTGCAACATCCAAGTCTGTGATTGCTTGAGGACAAGCAATCTTAGGGAGGGAAGACTTTAATGTCCCTTGCTAAACAAAGATCTTTTAAATTGGTTGTTACCTTATTCCGGAGACTCGTAGGCTAGTCAGGAGAAGTAAATAGGGTTTCCTATTTTCTAGGAGGATGTTTTTTGGCAATTTTGGTGGCTTGCATGTTGGAGTTTTACAATTTTGATTCTGGATTCCTTTTGGGTTTTTAGAAAGATTCATAATGATGGTACATGCGTAGAAATCAATGGTGTTTGGTAAACTTACTATTTTTAGTAAGTGGGGGCGATGACAACTTATTTTTCTGGGTTTTCAAAGAGCCTCGCGATGTTGTGACGTGCAAACGAATCTAAAAACTTTCCTAGACTTACTATTTTTACTAAGTTGCGATGACTGCTCAGAATGTGGTTAAAATGATTTTGGACATACTACTTTTAGCAATATGTTATTTTTAGTAAGTACTATTTTTGGTAGTTCTATTTTTGGCAGGTTTTGATGGTCCAGTTCAGAGGCTATTTTTGGCAGTGCAGTTTTTAGTACTTTTGGCCTTTATCTCTCTATGATAGTTGTTTAGTACATGGGAGAAAGTATTTTTAATATATTTTAATGTCCCCTTGGCCTAGGTGTTTGACTTATGTATTTCTGGTTATGACTTAAGGGGGCGACTTGAGGTGATAAAATATTATTTTTAAGTCATAAGGTTGGATGTCCATTTTTGAAATATTTCATTAAAAATTATAATATTTAAAATGTGTAAACAATTGTTGATTTTGGCATCCCCTTTGGAGGAATATGTGAATTTAATTAAGTAAAAAATTATATTATCTTGGGCATCCAAAATGACATTTCATTTCATGTGAAGTAGTCACCGATGAGGAAGGACCTCAAAGAGATCGATCCAAACCGGTCAGCAAGAGTAAACAGAACAAAAATACAAAGATATGATGTAGGCAATGTAGAATAGATTGTTTAATTGCATGAAGTTTGATTACATTCAACCAGTAACAATCGGGTTAGAACATACCAGCTCGCAGACCTAGTAGAACATACAAAATGGGTCACAACTAGGACCTTGAATTGTGAGATCTATCTTCTACTCAGCTACTTGATTCTCTCCTTGATTACATTCTAATGCACAATTACAATTATATATATCAATCCAAAGGATCCAGTCAGCCCAAAAGGGATCAAAACCTAAAGAACAAGACCTAACATGCAAAATAAACAAGGTTAGCCTCTGCCAAGAGATTCCTCCAAAAAATCCAAAGGATGAAACATAGATTGCTGGAAAAGGTCAGCCACATGCCAAGGAACATCGAAATCAATACCCAAGGCTCCACAAGCTTTGAAAAAGGTTCTGGTAGATCACCAAAATAGGTCCAGGCAACCGATAACAAAGGACTATCAACCGGTAACAAGAAACTGTCATGGAAACCAATAGCGATATCTTGCTGAAAAAATGATCTAAATGCGATGCGATCTAGAAACAAGAAAGATGATCAAGTCTTCAAGTATAATCCAACTCCATAGGCTCCGGTGAGCCAAAACCGAGACACACAGAAAGGAAAACTGAAACTGCAAACAGGAAGCAAAACAAAAAGGAAAATGTTTTGGTTGATGAAATATTTCTATGAACCGAGGATGCTCCTGCATTAGACATCTGGGGTTATTGAAAAAAGTGAGCCTCTCACTTTGCTAGGGTTAGAGGGAAACCAAGGCGGTCTACATCTGCCTGATAAATCCAAGATAAATCTTCAACTGGTCTGTCCTTCCACTTCAAAAGATATTCCTTATATTGGCTGCTCTGGGTACTACGCCCAATCCTACTATTCAAAATCTCTTCAATCTAATCTGGTTCCTTCTAGGGCAACTGTTTCTTCAAATCCATAACATTGTTCTCATTGAATTATGGTTCATGATACTCAAGATGATCTGCAATGTTAAACACGGGTGAAATACTTAGACTATCTGGTAACTCCACTTCATATGCATTTTCAGAACTGAACTTCCTCAAAATCTTGCAAGGTCCAAACTTCTTCATCTGCAACTTGTTATAAGTTCCAATCGAGAATATCTCTTTTCTCAGATATACAATCACTTCATCTCCAAATTCAAATTCCTTATGTCTCTTCTTCTCACCTGCCTTCTCCTTATACTTGTTGTTCATGTCTTCCAAATGCTACTTAACTTGAATATGCAATGTTTCCATGTGATCTGCAAAGTCTTTTTCTTCTGAACTCCTCTGGTCTTCACTACCAATGTCTCTCAATTCTGATATACCTCTAGGATGCACTCCAGTAACAATCTCAAAAGGTGTTCTTCTGGTACTTATATTCACTAAACTATTGTAGGCAAACTCTGCTTGTGCAAGGATCAAATCCCAACTTCTGGTTTTATTTCCCACTAAACATCTCAACAAGTTTTCCAAACTCCAGCTAATAACTTATGTTTGTCCATCAGTCTCTGGATGAAAAGTAGAACTGAACTTCAAATCTGTCTTCATCTTCTTCCAAAGTGTTCTCCAAAAATAGCCAACAAACTTAGTATCTCTGTCTAAAACTATGCTCTTAGGTAATCCATGCAATCTCACAACTTCCTTGAAAAATAGGTCTGCTACATGCAATGTATCTGATGTCTTCTTATAAGGTATGAAATGAGCCATCTTTGAGAATCTATCCAATACCACAAATATAGAATCATTCCCTCTTAGTGTCTTAGGAAATCCAAGTACAAAACCCATGCTTATACCCTCCCAAGATCTTACCGATACTGTCAAAGGTTTATACAATCCCACATTCTGACTACTACCCTTTTCAACTTGACATACTCTACAACTCTGCACATATCTGTTAACATCCTTATGAATCTGGATCCAAAAGTACTGCTCACTCACCAATTCTATTGTTTTGTCAATGCCAAAATGTCCAGCTAGTCCTTCATTGTGTTTCTCCTTTATCAAATCCTCCCTCATATAACTCTTAGGTATGAACAACTAAACTCCTCTGAATAAAATCCCATCCTGAATGACATAATCCAACCACTTACTTCTATCTACCATAACCAATTCTCTACATGCTTTCCAAGGTTCTGCAAAATCTGGGTCATCATCATACAAGGTCTTCAAATCTTCAAATCCTAATACTGTCACTCTCATCTCTGTCAGCAAATTCCTTCTCTGACTCAGTGCATCATCAACTTTGTTAGATTTACCACTTCTATGCTTCAACACAAAGGTGTAACTCTGCAAGAATTCTACCCATCTAATATGTCTCTGATTCAACTTACTCTGATTGCTCAAATACTGCAAAGCTTAATGATTTGTATACAACACAAACTCCTTAGGCAACAAGTAATGTCTCCACTTCTTCAAGGCATGAATTATGGCATAAATTTCTTGATCATGCAATGAATATCTCCTCCGTGCATCATTTAACTTCTCACTGAAATAGGTTATTGCTCTCCCTTCCTGACTCAAGACTACTCCTATTGTTGTTCTACTTGCATCACAATCCACTTGAAATACTTTTCTAAAATCCAGTAAAGACAACACAGGCTACTCACTAAATTTCTGCTTCAATAGTTCAAAACTTTTGTTTGCTCCGGTGGTCCACTGCAATTCTTTCTGATCTCCTCTCATGGTTTTAGTCATGGGGTTACAAACTGAACTGAAATTTCTGATAAACTTCTAGTAAAAACTAGCCAATCCAATGCTTTCCGGTGTAGGCCACTCAACAATTTCTTTCACTTTCTCAAGGTCCATCTTCAAACCATCCTCAGATATCACAAATCCCAAATAGACTAACTCATCCTTCATGAAAGTACACTTCATATTGATCAAAAACTTTTCTTCTCTCAACCTCTGCAAAACTTGTCTTAACTATAACAAATGCTCCTTGTTTGTCCTATTGAAAATCAAAATGTCATCCAAATACACAATAACAAACTTACCCAAGAATTTATTCAATTCCTCATTCATCAGCCTCATGAAAGTACTTGGTGCATTAGTCGATCCAAAAGGCATCACCAACCATTCATACATTTGTCTTAAATATTGTCTTCCACTTATCACCTTCTTTGATCCTGATTTGATGATATCCACTCTTCAAATCTATCTTTGTAAAGTATTTTTCTCAACTGAAACAATCCATTATGTCATTCATCCTAGGCAAAGGAAACCGTAATTCACTATGATCTTGTTTATTGTTCTGGAATCGGTACACATTCTCCACTCTCCATTCTTCTTAGGTGCTAATACTTCTAGTATTGCACAAGGGATCAAACTCTCCCTGATCAAACTTTTCTTCAAAAACTCGTGCACTTGTCTATTTAGTTCTTCATTCTATACCGTTGTCAACCGGTGTGCAACTTTGTTAGGAAAACTAGCTCTAGGAACCAAGTCCATGCAATGACTAATACTTCTCACAAGTGGCAATCCATCAGGTACATTCTCTAAAATGATATCCTCATATCCTGTCAACAAATCCTTTATCTCTTTTGGGTGTTCTCCTTCTGGTTCTGGTTTCTCAGTCTTCTTAAGAATTAAGGAAAAACACACATTCTCATGTCTAAATCCATCCATGAATTTCCTTCCATCCACCAAGTAGATTCTAGCATTCATACATACTTCATTCTTGAAAGGTTCTTCCAAGGGTAATAAGTTTTTCTTCATTCCATTGGCCACAATAGTGTATGTATTCTTCCTCCCATCATGTACTTCCTGTCTATCAAACTAACAAGGTCTACCCAACTAAAGATGACAAATATACATAGGCATAATATCACACAAGACTTCATCATCATAATTCCCAATTTTTAATTTCACCTAACATTGTTCACTTACTAATAACTTATGATCATCCTGAATCCATGCTATCTGATAAGGCTAAGGGTGTTTCAATCCCTCCAATTTAACTTATTCACCGTCTCTTCTAAAACAAGATTATCTGAACTACCACTATCAATAACAACTTTACAACACTTACCAGATAACTTACATCTGGTCTTGAACAAATTCTTCCTCTACAAGGGCTCTTCATCTAGTCCTATGGTATGACACAAAGCTCTCCTCATCACTAATAGTTCTCCATCTTCCAGTTTATTGTTTGATTCGGTGGGGTTTTCTTGCACCATTGCTTCTCTTCTAGTAGTTTCTTTCTTCTTACACTCGAATGCATGATGTCCTTCTTCTCCATATTTAAAGAAGGTTCCTCTGAATGTCCTCTTGTCTTGTCTTCCAAAATTCTCATTCTGGTAACCATCTGGTTCTCTTCTCCAGTAAAAATTTCTATCATCCTTTCGGTATGAATAACCTTCTTTGTTCACTTCCTTGTCCTTGTTCTAATCTCTACTGGTTCCTCTTCCTTCATTATATCCTCTTCCTCCTTGAAATCTTCCTCTGGTAAACCTTCCACCTCTACCTCTCTGCCTTTGCTCATGTCTTTTGTTTAACTTCTCTTCTGCCTTTAGGGCATACTGGTAAACCTCTTCAACACTCTCCAATTTGATCATACTAAGTTCATCTTGTATAGACATCCACAATCCATTCAAATATCTTGCAACTTGTTCAATTTCATCATCAACATGTCCAGATCTGATATTCAACATGTAAAATGATTTGGTGTACTCCTTGACACTAGATTCCTTTTGTCTCAAATTCTGCAATTTCTGGAACAAATCCACTTGATAATTTGTCGGCACAAACTTTGATTTCAACTTAGCAATGATCCGATCCCATGTCTTAATCTTCTCTTTACCTCTTCTCTATCTATCAACTTGCAAATACTCCCACCAAAGAGATGCATGACCTTTCAACTAGGTACAGGCATATTTCACCTTCCTCTCTTCTGTAGTGTTTTAAAAATCAAAATACTTCTCCATCTCTGAGATGCAATCCATCAATTTATCTGAATCTAATTTCCCATCATATTCCGATGGGGTAAAATGAGGTTTAGTATTCGCCCTACTCAAAACCCTCAAAAACCTTTCCTCATCCGAATCAACTGCCGGTAGGTTTGCTTGTTCTGTCGGGGATTCTTCTCCTTCATCTTCACTTACATCTTCAATATGTTGACCTCTTCTCTGGGCTGTCTCCATGGCTTCCAACCGGGATTCAAGACCTCACAACATCTCCATCACAACAGGGTCTGCATTCCTATGTTCTCCACCATTCCTAGTGCCTCTTCCCGCCATCGTGCACGCTAGTCCTCTGCAGATGTAGGTTGAATCCGCAATCCGCCACCCTACAACAAAATTTTAGGACATACAACCTCTGAAATGAAACTTCACTCTGATACCACTTGAAGCATTCACCGATGAGGAGGGACCTCAAAGGGATCAATCCAGACCGGTCAGCAAGAGTAAACACAACAGAAACACAAAGATATGATGGAGGCAATGCTGAACAGATTGTTTTATTGCATGAAATTTGATTACATTCAACCAGTAACAATTGGGTTACAACATATAGGATCACAGGCCTAGTAGAACATACATAATAGGTCACAACTGGGACCTTGAATCGTGAGATCTATCTTCTACGCATAGTTTAGCTATCTGATTCTCTCCTTGATTATATTCTAATGCATAATTACAATTATATATATCAATCCAAAGGATTCAATTGGCCCAAAAGGGATCAAAACTTGAAGAACAAGACCTAACGTGCAAATAAACAAGGTCGGCCTCTGCCAAGAGATTCCTCTGGAAAATCCAAAGGATGAAACATAGATCGCTAGAAAAGGTCGACCACACTCCAAGGAACATCGGAATCAACACCCAAGGCTCCGCAAGCTTCGAAAAAGGTTTTGGTAGATCACCAAAATAGGTCTAGGCAACCGGTAACAAAGGACTACCAATTGGTAACAGGAAACTGTCATGGAAATTGGTAGCGATATCTTGCCGAAATATGACCCAAATTCGATGCGGTCTAGAAGAAAGAAAGATGATCAAGTCTTCAAGTAGAATCCAACTCCATAGGATCTGGTGAGCTAAAACCGGGACACACGAAAAGGAAAACTGAAACTGTAAACAGGAGGCCAAACAGAAAGGAAAATGTTTTGGTTGATGCAAGAGTGCTATGAACCGGGGATGCTCTTGCATCATCATGTCATTTTGGAGGGATTTGAATTTTAATTTGAGGAGATATTTATCTATAAATACAGGGCTCCACTCCTCATTTGGCCATCCATGAATATTTTATAATGCAGTGCGGCCAAATTTGTGCCAGACTTGGGCTTCGAAGTTGAGAGCGTCCTAGCTTGTGATAGTTTTGTGCTTGAGATATAGAACCTAACTAATTGGAGAGAATATTTGGCATTCAGAGGGAAAGATTGAGCTATATTGAGAGGTATTTTATTGTTGCATTTTCAATTTTCTTAGTGTTGGAGCGTTTTTCTTGTTGCTAGATTGTGTCATGGTTGTAGCAATTATTCATTCATATCCCTCTGCCTGACTGTCTAATCGCTCTGGTTAATGGCTCAATGGATTCCTCTTCTCTATGCATATTCTCTTATTGAGTTTCATGATTTATGGTGAAGATCCTAATTTTTAAGGCAGATCGCCCCTCTCTAGGCAGGTTGTAGCTTGCTGAAGTGGCATTGGGAAGCATGCATTAAATTTTTAAGGTTGTTTGGATTAGTTTGTTGGTTGGAACATGAGCATTCCCTTCCTAGCTCTCATTTTCTACTGATTTGGAGCTATTCGGAGGTGTTTTGGAGGAGATACGGATTTCACAGTGTTGTCGGTCTGATTTTTGGTAATGTTGATTTGCTATATCAGATTTGGTAAAGTGTTCATTTTGGCTTGTATTTTCTAGTTTTCTTGTTTGTAGCTTCTTGGAGTACCCTCTCATATCTATCAGAGATTAGAGCTTTAATGTGCCGACAATATCTTGCAAAGTTGCTCATTGTAAGGCTATATTCAGTAGTACTAAAACAATCCATTTCATACTACATTATACTTTCTTGTATTGCCCACTGCATAAGTGGAAGAGATTGGCTTCACCACCTATTTCTATTTTATTTTGTACTCCTTTCCTCCCATTGAATAAGTGGTTGAGTGATATTTTTGTTATTCCTAGTCCTCCCACTGAAAAGTGGTAGAGTGATTGTCATTTTCTTAATCTTAGTCTTCTTGGCTTTGTTATTGGATGGTTATATAGCCAAGTAGTTGTTTAATTTTTAGTATTTCATTATCTTGCTGAAAAGTAGAATTGGCTCATCTAATTGCCAACATGTATTTCTCTCACTATTTTATTTTTCTAACGCTAATGGGTGAAATTATTATGGTTAAAAATTGAAAAAAAAAACTAAGGGGATATTTCGTTGTATTACTTTCTGCTTCAGTTGTTGTTATTTTCAGATTTTTAATTGGATAAGAATTTAAGTTTTATTTACTATTGATTCATCGCCCCCTCAGTTATAAACCCGTGTTCTAGAAATTCATAGATAACATTCATAACTTGTATTCTTAGCTAACATTCATAGCTCGTATTCATAGGAAATTCATGGCTAAGATTCATGCTCCTATTCTAACAAGGTGCTTTTGAAGCAGTACCTAGTGCGGTTGAGCATGGTGTTGTGGAATTGGGAGATACATCACCTCTTCAATTAAAAACTCCATAGGAGATACCTACAATGGGGTCCTCTCATGTAGTGCAATCCACAAATGAGAGGAAGAAGAAAAGGTAGAGCTTGATGGAGGTGAGTTTGAAAGAGAAGGTAAAGTATTGTCTGATTCGATTGTATGAAAACCATTATGATGTATGAAAAGGAAAAGTATTATTTGTTTCTAGTGAGAATTAATAGGAAAACCATTATGATGGATGAAAAGTCAAAAAAAATTCGTTTAACCTCGTTTGTGCATTTCATTGTAGCCAAACCTTGTGGATGAAAAGAGTGAACATGATGAAGGTGACACTTATGGTATTGGAGATCATGTTGACCTTCGATTGAAGGGAGTGTTGGTTGGAAAAGGAAAATTAGCTACCATGGGAAGGGATACAGTTTGCCCAATATTCCACTCCCATGGGGTTGTGTCAAATCTCATTTTGTTGAGGTGATTGATGGAGATGTCAAGCTACCTTACCAACATCATTTATCAAATGTCTTGTCCAATTTGTTGGACTCATTTGAGATATGGAACATCTCAGACTTAGCCCATCTTTCCTCTTTGGTACAATTTAATGGTGGAAAAAGTTCCTTTCAAATGGTATGTGTCATAATTTCCTTTATATCCACTATACCAGCATATGCATTTGGCAAGTTCCTATTATAATGGCACCACTCATATGTATCATATGTGGATTCTTGCAAGATGAACACCTCCACAATGCCAACATACAGAAAGTGCTTGTTAAGCACCATGTTGTCCAAAGTCAATCAAGCATGAGGCTTATATCCCTTGGGATAATGTCTTTTGAGTTGCACAATAACCCAAAGAAAAGAAATATATTTTATGAAGGCATCTCCTTCATTGCCCAAACTCGACATTGCAGGAGATGATGAGAATGCCATATAATTGTGTAGCTCTGTTTTATTGCATGTTTGAACATTATTGAACACTATTTACTTAGTATGTTAGAATAATTTAGTAATATGTTTGAACATTACTTTCATGTATGCAATCTTATGGTTTCCATACTACTATATTCTTGCATTCATGTGTGCAAAATTGAACTACTCTTGCATATCAATATGTTGCATATCAATATGTTCTTACATTCTTGCAAAATGGAACTATTACTTTTTTACATATAAGTATATTCTTATATTCTTGCATTCATGTGTGATAAACACATTGTGTTTTGTGGAACTATTCTTGGTTTATGTATCAGTATATTCTTGCATTCATGTGTGCAAAATGGAAGTACTCTTGCATATCAGTATATTCTTGCATTCTTGCAAAATGGAACTATTCTTGGTTTACATATCAATATGTTCTTTCATTCATGTTACTTGTCAAGTTTTGTTACTTGTTGTTGATGACAGTCATGTGGATAGAAAACTCATTGAACGCCTCTTAGGAAACTCTTCTTATAAAGGTGAATTTTTCTATATACTGGAAAATAAGATGCTTTGAACATTATTATTTTGAAATTTGGACATTGATTTTGATGAAATTAGAGGATGCTTTGTTTTCTAATGAATTCATCTATTGCAATGATGAGTATTGATTGTGCAAGAAAAGCTCAATTTATTGGTTTGGAAGATGACTATGATTGTCTCAATGTTGATATGAGTATGAAATCCAAGGTCGTGGGGAAATTTAAGGGTTTTTCTCTTGGAAATTCTCTACTCTTACATTTTTTGATTGAATCCCCAATTTTGTGTCTTGTAATGCAAAAAATTAAGGTGAATATGATAGGGACTGACTGTAATATGCTAGGTCTCACTGGTTATGATTTGCTTAGGAGAGTCAAGGTATTCAATCCCCCTTTTCTCATGATTGTTCTAGCCTGCTTGAGAAATCTCGAGTTCATTTAGGGATAGACAAAAATGAAATGTATTATTTTTCTTATTCTCTAGAACAATTTCCATGTAATAGGAGTCATCAACACTACAGGATATTCCTATTATGATCATGTCTTCAGAGAATGTGGAATCATGAACAAGAAGGTAAGAGCTATTGTGCACTATATTTATCTTTAGGTTTGCTAATGTAGAATTTGAGTTTTTTGTTTTCCAAATTGGATATAAATGATTTTGGCTGAGTTAATGTAGCATTTGAGGTTTTTTTTTCAAATTGGATGTAAATGATTTTGGTTGATTTATTGATTAAGTTATGAATTGGGGAGGTACATATGTAGACCTCATTTGAAAATGAATACTTCAATTTAATAGTATTTGAACCTATCACAATCTCATGATTTAATCATGACACTTGTACCATTATAGACATTCATTAACTATATTCTTAAGAAGGGCTCTGTTAAGAACGAATCCTGATTTAATTAATGTTTTATGGCTATACACATGTACTTGTCAGGAGATGCAGAAGAATTCATATTGAAGCCTATTCCATTATCAAATGTTGAGAGACTTAGATCTCACATTCTCAAAAGACAACCCTCTTCAAATAAAAGGAATACATGTTTGACAACATACAACAGACAAAGGAAATATTTGGAGAGGAATAGATGGCGAATTGGTGAGAGAGACTAATATTCATACAAAATATAAAGAACTATATTGATATTTTGATATATAGAGGTATGTCATGTCCAGTGCTTTATGGCTATCAATGTAAACCTTAGAGGACTGGTCTTTAGTTTTGTGAAAAATTCTAAAGGATGAAATGCATATGCATTACTATGCAATGTTTATTCCTAGGAGGTTTGAAATATTTATACCCTTACATGAAATATAGAGGCAAGTCAAATATTTTGAGTTAATGTATATTTTGTTGGATTTTGATAATAGGAAAATTTTCATGGATATGCAAGGAACTTACTTATCATATTTGAAATTTCAAAATTTGATTTGATAAGTATTTTGGGATTTTGCAAACATGTGTGGACCATAGTAAAAGGATTTTGTTCATGAAATGTATTAATGATATTATCATGACTAGGAAATGGATAGATATTCTTCAAGTTTAGGTTAGAGACATAAATTGAATGATTGTCCCTACTATCAACAAAATCTTATAGTCTGAAACTTCTTCATGACAGTGTTTCTAATGGAGATTTGCACCTTATTTGGACCGTATATTGTTCATTGTCTTTGAATACCTATTAGCACTAGCATATTTTTCTATGTTATCTATCATAAACTTTGTTTCATTCCTTTTCACTATTCTGGTATCCAAGGCTGAGGTCTTTTTTCATTGTGGCCTCTAACCCTAGCATGACTATGTCCTTAACAAGATTTGAACCTCTCAAAGATATGACTATCTTTGGACTGCAAGGTGAAGGTATAAATACCTTGGGTCTATCAATGAATGTTTATGGATTCATTGTTACTATGATTGTAATATAGGATTGTAATCTTTGGTTGAGACTATCCTTTTTAACTATCAAACAGTGCATGTTATTTGCATGAATGGTGCTCTTTTATGACTATCCTATTGAGGGTTGCAATTCTTGTGACTGTGGTCTCTTTTTGACTTCTGCTATCTTGACAGTGGCTTAGGGCTTTCCTTGATTGCTAGCTCTTTGATGTATTGTTGTCTCCTTGATGTCATGATTGCAAACCATAATTTCCAAAGGTTGATGTCCCCTTGATGTCCCCTTGATGTCTTTTTGTTGTGACCTCCATTTTTTGAGATGGTTTGCTATATAATGTTGCACTATATATCATTGATGTATTGTTTGTTGTATTATTGAACTATGATTGCAATTCTTTATGATATTGAATTATGGTATTCAACATATGTGATGAATGGTTCATCACATTCTCCTATATCAATTTTGGTACTGAGTGTCATTGTAGAGTCATAACAGAGGCATAGCTAGAGGAAGATATATAGTCATGCATCTCTTGCTACAGATTAGCATAAATTTACATTTTATATTATCTTTCTTACATATCAATCTTAGATTGTTATTACTGACTCATTGTTATCATTACTAACCTATACAATATCTCTAGATTCATGTAGCTTAAAGTGTTGTCCCTAGATGCACCCTAAGATCCATATCAAAATTATTTTTGATTCTACAGTCTTATTAACCTTTGGATTTAATGAAAATAAAGAGAAAACCATTTGATAGAGTGCGAGAAATATTTTCTTACACTTCTACTTGTAACAACATGAAATCCTCATGCATCTCCAGAGCTAGCACTAAGGTATTTTAATACCATGCATTGCTCTTGAGGCCTTCAAAAATTCAAACTTATGGAAAAGTTATATATGGTTAAACTTTGAGGTCAAGCAAGAAGCCTCTAAAACCACTTCCCTCTATTTGTGTAGCCTCATGAATTCCTTGAAAAAATGACAAGTCTTTTTTTGTGTGCTAGTTGTCTATTTAAGATAACTCAAATTCATGTCAATTCTTGATTCTCCTTTGCTGCTCCTAAATGCCATCCAATTATTGTGAGATATTGCTTGGGTATAAAATGACTTTTAGTTCTATTTGGAAAACCGAGTCTTATTCAAAGTCTATTAGAATTGTATGTTTGCCAGCAAAGTCAATTTATGGAATGGCTTCATTGTAAAATATAGGAACATACAATGCTTCAACCCTTGTTCAAAGATTTAAGTCTCTTTTCTAAGGTCTACCTATTGCTGCTTTTGATTTTGTCAACTACCACTCACAACATTCATTTGTAGAAGAGAATTTATTTTGGATAAAAACATCCTAATACCTAAAGTTATGTTGATTTTGAGAGCTAACGTGATCCAATTAGAGCCAATGCCCAATGTTTCAAGTTGCTCATGGTCCTTCAAAGATTTTTTTTATGTAACCTAGATGGTTTAGACAGAGACATCTTTGAATCTTTGATTTCTTCATTCACAAGCAAGGCTTATATGGTCTATCCATCAATTCCAATCATTCAGAAAGTAGTTATTCCCAAGTTAGTTTCAATATATATTGAAGTTGTGTCAACATGGATCCATATCTAATATATGTGGGAGGGTAAATGGAGATGATTTTAAGTTCTACCAATAAAGTGTTTGACATGATACATTATGATCAAAAGGCTTAGCTTTTTTCTTCCTTTTGCAATCTTTTGATCTCACAAACCTTGCTTTCACACTTCATTATACAAATTTCATTAAAGTTGTGAACACTTCTATTGGTCCAATATGTCATATATATCAATTGAGATTTAGATTTTTTTTTTTTTTGTGAATGTGGGTGCTGAAATAATTGTGGTTTGAAATTATTATGTACTTATTTTAGGTATGTTTGAAATGTGGCATTGCCTTTTGTCTAATTTTGTTTTCAAATATATGCCAATTAGTAGTAAATCTTGTACTTTATTATTACTTGCTTAAATATTTGCTCGCTTAAATATTTGCTCTTGTGAAGAGAAGAATTGTTGTTGTTGCATTTAAATGGCCCAATAAGGTTGCTTCCATTTTCAATTGTTAACTAATTTTTGATTGTGCAAATATTTAAGTGTTGGCTAAACCAAAAGATTGAATAATGTTGGTTGGGGGTTTAATTTGTTTCTTTTGAGGGATAAGAAAGATAATAAGGTGATTGAATACAAAGCTTATTTTAGTATGTCAGTTAAAATGAACAAAGATGAATGGAAGAAGTGCATCAATTTAAGTACTTTTTTTCTAAGAGTCCAAGGATCTGTTGCCTGAGAGGGTAGTTAAGTGAGATCCAATTGTTATTAGATTAGTCTCTCACCAACATTCGTCTTTACATGGATAGTCACTAATAGAAGCAAATAAGGTAAGAAAACAACTTCAATCTTAGTTAGATGCCTAGGAATTTGAAATGCGGTTCCCATGTTGTTATTGTGCTTAAGAAAGATGGGTTATGGAGGACATTCATTGACTATAGGGTCTTGTATTAAACATATCCTCCATGGATAGGTACTGTCTTCTATATATTATTTATTTATTAAACCAACTCCTGCGTACTAAGTACTTTACAGAGTTGGATTTGAAATCAAGGCATGATCCAAAATGGATCAGACGAATTAGTGAAGCAAGCTAACATTGACAAATTAGTGTTCAGTAATCTAACATTGACATTAATATGGCAAAAGATTGATTAAAATGCATTGCTTCCAGTCATCAACAAAGTGGTTTTTGTGTTACATATCAATGTCTTACAAATTAGCAAGAACCAAAAATGTTACTTATCAATGACTATCATGGAAATCTAGATAGAATCCTCGAAAATCAATTTCGATTTCCGACTCTGCATCGTCTAGTAAACATGTCCGTATACTCCAAGACCAACAGATTTGTGGGAAAATTGTCACAAGAATTTTCTATCCATTCATTGGCACTAACGGTGTCACATGTCCTTGATTGTTTGTATATGTCGTGGTACAGGATACAACAATGTGAGGGAACAATGATGACCAATACAAAAGAGAGAAATTGATATCCTCAACCTGTCATGTATGATCCCTTACAGTTAGAAACCAGTGCCAAGATGCAATGTCGAATTGTAGTATTGGCTGGCCCAGAACGTCTCCCTGCATGCTGACGTGCCAACCGAGCAACTGTTGGTACGCCCTTGTGAAACATACAAAGTGTGGATTGTAATCTTCTACAATGCCTGACAATCTGCATAAGAAGACAATAGTAGCGTTAGTTCATTATGTTGTAGTAATAAAAAAGCATAACATTTTAAGGAAAGGTAAATAGAAATTTAATTTTAGAATAGGGAAATATATTTCATAACCTCCTTTTATCAGTAAAAGTTATGAAAGTCATATCTCTATTAATGTTGCAAAACTAATACCAGTGTCGTCCACCTGCATGAGAAAAACACATTGAGGTTGTGACACCCTGTACACATGTATTATTGTAATCACTAGCATCTAAGTAAAGCTAAAGAAAAAAAGCAAACAAATAATTGTACCTCCCATTTACTATTCTCTATAATCCATACGTTGTGCACCCGTAGTGCTGTAAAAAGATAGACGTCAATGGGGACTTCGTGGGCTAGAAGTTAATGATGCTTTGAAAACATTGGAAACAAATGGACGACACAGTCAACAAATGTAAGATAGATTCAAAAAATGGACATGAATTTTTCAATATGAGAATCCCTAACAAACCTTTTTTTCATGGAATAGAGGTAATACCTTTGACATGTGCTCCCCTTGTTTGCTAAGATTGCTTGTTGCCCTTCCTCCCCCTTTTACCATTGCAAGAGAATGTAAACAATTATGATTGAGGAACTTCAGGTGTTATGTGTTGGCTTCCACCATGCCTGCAAAGCCAAACACGATCCTTGGTTGCACTAAACCATGGACGCATGCAAAAAGTGCTCGTTTTAGATATATCCATATTAGGACTGAAATTAAAAGGTAATGCATTTGATTGCTAAAGATCCGAAATTAACCTCTCTACACAAGAATAGAAGGATTGCATTTTTTATGCTTATTGTGGCCTTGTTTGCGACTACTTCCTCAAGAAATCAATTAATTCACTCCATAATGTCACTGTGTGCATAGGTGAAACACCATCAATGGTAGTTAGAGGAGATTGTTGAGGAGTAATAACATTGGATATATTGTCATTGATCGCATCAAGTGTGGCAGTCTCTATTGAATTTGCCACAGATTCAGTAGGCACCGAAACATCACCCTAATGAATTATTGTTAGACAGTGAGTTAACAACTTTGAAAAAAGGAAAAATATATATTACAATGGAAAAATTTAAATAAGTAATCCAACAATATCCACATATGTGGGTTGACTTCACCACCATCCTGTACATATTTTTTCATGGCAACAACCTTCAACACATGCTTGCAAGTGTTTCCTTGCAAACTCCAAGGACAGTTGCAAACATATAGGTAAGCACCATAAATTCTAATGACATACCACTTGCAGGAAGTCTAACGTTTCACCCAAAACTATCCAGGGTGACTGTCATCAGGAACAACATCAGCATCAGGTATTTTCTTTGCCCTCTCAAGACTACTCTGCAGATGTCACATCCTATAGTTGTTTATAAAGCCATATTGCTGCAACTTCTTCCTGTGTCTAAAAAATGGCTCCATTTTATAGACAAGGCTATAATACAGGTGATCCATTCACCTCGTGCATTTCTTTTGATGATCACACACATATTGCATCTTCGATTTGCAATGGTACGACTTAATGACAACATTTGTGTCTTGGTTGGCATGTGGGAAATGCCTGAAGTTTTTCGCCCACATTGCTGCAAACCATAAAGATAACAACTATGAATGTAAATGTATGACATGTACCATCGGATGATGTAAAAGTATACAATATGAAGCTATAGCTCATCTATACAGCCATTTACTTGGCACCAAGCTCTATTGAAGTAGTCAAGAAAATGAGGTTGGCCACTAAACTTATTAAAAAAATTATGGAAAAGGCGGATAGTGTTGTCCTCACTATCATCCATTACCATCATGATTCTCCCTAGGCACTGAAATATGTCCATCGCCCTATCCTTCGCAGCATTGTTATACACATTTTCAACCATGTGCGATGCATGTGCTAAATACAAAGAAAAACATGACATCTGAATACAACCCTTGTATAAAGACAATAAAAGGTCATAACCAAGACATCGAAGCACAATGCAACATGTCATAAGAATTTCAATGAAGAGTGTAACTAATAAAAGATGGCATATTGTATGGCTT
The DNA here is from genome assembly GCF_030272615.1 of Cryptomeria japonica. NCBI lineage: Eukaryota > Viridiplantae > Streptophyta > Pinopsida > Cupressales > Cupressaceae > Cryptomeria > Cryptomeria japonica. The sequence goes on along the minus strand of NC_081411.1, from coordinate 769,963,060 downwards.
GTATCTCTGCAGTGGCATCATCAGTCAAAAAGGCATTGATCCTTCAATCATGTCTGGCCTTCTTTCCTTGTCGTTGCACCTCCGCCAACCAAACCTAAATGTCCTTGCTCTTGTTTCATGAGCACATTGCCCATGCAATAGGTACCCCAACCTGCTGGTCATCAAAAACTAGTAGGGGATACAATTGGTAGTTTTTGGCAAACAACCAACCACAATCATTAGTAGTTATAAAGGCATTTGTTTGTCAAAATCATAAATAAGAATGCATACAAAGGATTGTGAGGATCTAACCCCATATTTATCGGCTGCAAATGTGGAATCCATGGAAATGATCGAATCATGGGAGTGTTGAACCATCATATTGAGCATCCATGGAGTCTGGAACCCCATAATGAAAGGCTTGTTGGTGCCTTGAGGTGTTTGGAAATAAAAAAAATTAGTCACATCCTCTAATTGCCATAGCAAATTATACTAGTGGCATCATGGACGTGCTTCTACCAACAGTTGGACTTCACCCTTCTCCATGCATTCATGATGTCCTTACATGTTAGGAATTCATCTCTCCACCTCAACATGTTAGAAAAAAGAGGATCAAAAAGGTGTCTATCCATAATAGCATCAACACTAACATCCATTAGCAACAAGCTCTCAACATAAATTTTGCATTTAGCTAAAAGGTTTGGAGCATATTGGGAACGTGGCTCATTCATTATATCATCAACACCATGAAACAATTCACCCTTTGTGTCTACATGAAACCTTTGATTGAATATCAAGATTGATACATCTGGTCTACCTTTCATCACCTTAACAATAATGTGGCACTGGCAACTTTATTTTTTTCTAAAGTTCCTTACACGTTCCTTTGTGGGAGGACCATTACTATGGTCCTTTGGACGAAATGCACACCAATAACTGAAATGCATAGTCATGTTGTTAACTACAAATTTGAAGACAACAAATATTGTGTACATATTGAAAGAATGATGCAACGTACTAACCAAGAATACATCTTCGTTGAGTGCTCTTTTAAGCATACACTGTGGTTCTCTCTATGATGTTTTCAAAAAATGTGGCTTCTGCACTTTCAACCAAGGCTTCCCCTATAAGAAAATAATCCAATCTGTGAAGTGGAATTGTTGCACAATGGTCATCATTAGCTTCAACAACAATTGGACTCCAATGGAGATTTTTGGCTAAGAAATGATTGACTTTGTTGCCAACATCTTGCACTTGCAAGTCCATTAAGATCCGCCATTTGTGTTGTCTCACCACCCTAGTAACATACGTGGGACAACCAAACATTTTTGCTTAACATAGAGAAAAAAATTATTTAAAAGGTAAGTCGAATGAATGATTATAGTAATTCATTAACAAATTGGAATAGTTGGTAAGAGGCATTTCAATAGTATTATTCTGACCATAAATGAACTCATATCCTCCGTCAATGAAATATTTCACTTCAAGCTTGCAGTGAACCTTACATAACAATAACAATTTTTAGATGTGTTCTGAAGATGTTGGATAAGTATATGGTTTTGTTGGTGAAAGCAATGTCAGATAAGATAGAAATTGTTGACATCTATACACAAAATGTTGAATCAGTGTTTGAGAGAACTTATAGAAATCATAGAAATGAATGACATCCTACAAACTGTGGGTAGAAGGTGTGTAGGTTGAAGAGAACTTATTATTCTGCACAATGCACAATGACATTTACAATTTGAGGATATTGGCCATCCCACATCAACATATTCCAAAGATTACATTGTTTATTCGCGTTGACAACCTTGATTTTTCCATGTAGTAAAAACCTTAAATATAAATATGCAATGAATGAAAGATCCTAGCCCTATGACCGATTTCCTTAGATGATAGATCTCGTGAAACCATCTAAATCCTTTCTAGTAATGTAAAATGAGTACCATTGTTGCAAACAACCTCAAATATTAAAGAAATCATTGACATCTTTACAAAAAATATGGAATTAAAATTTCATAAAAATAAAAGAAGCATAGAAACAGATGAGATCCTACAAACTGTGGGCAGAATGTGGCCAACAACATAAACTAAATGATACATTGTTTAATGGGGCTGCCAAATTACGGTTTCCCAACAACTAATAACTTCAAGTTTACGTATTTCATGAATCCAACATTGTAGCCATATAGTTAACTGCATAGAGGCAATTTTTATTTAAGGGGTGCACAAACCTCATTTACTTGAGGAAAGATTTCCTCAAATTATTTGAATCATTTCAAAAAATGTGCATCGAAGGCCATCAAGTGCATCTCATATCATCCATGAACTTAACTTGTTTATATTGTAAAACACAACGTGATATACGACTTGCAAGCCTCTATCATGAATTAGTTTAAGAACGTCCAATATGAATTGACATACCATGTAAATGACAAATCGAATGGTAGAGCATATAAGAAGAGAATGTCATTGTGTTTCACATTTAAATGTTACATGGAAAGGATGAGGGGCAAGTACACCAAAACCCATGTGGTAACCTCTAAAACCCAGATATGTCCATTGCTGGCACAACCTCAAACATACAGTACATTGTTTACATCTATACAAAGAAATGTCAATCGGTAATAGAAAGAATGAAAGCATAAAAATGTGTTGCATCCTAGGAAGCGTGACTAGAAGTTGTGCATGTTGTGATGAGCATTAAACAATCAGTCATCACATCTATTATTGGTTATGTATTAAATTTTTTGTATAGTGAGCAAAAAGAGGAGAAGACGATAGACAAACAATAGAAAATTGTTCAAAACAACAATATGACACTGGACTACAAAACTAAAGATTCCAGTAGTAGTAACAATAGATGGTAGTTTAGGTAAGAGGTCCAGAAATGAGAATACGCAACCTCTCAGAAAATGCAACTGTAGAAAACACATTTTCATTAACTACCAAATCTTATTTGTGTGTTTGGCCTAACTTATATCGAGAATAGCTTCTGCCCATCTCTCTTGGTGGGAATTGAAACCGTGATTACACATCATACAAACCAAAAACTTGGTTTTCATGGGTTGCAAAACACGACGTTATCCTACGTGCAAAATTTTATTCATATTCAACTTCACAAGAAGCTTGACCACTGAAAAATCAATGCCCACGAACACCATATCAGTTATAATAAAAATCCCATGATGTCTAATAACATACAAAAGATGGACATGACATCATATGAACATAAAACTTGGTTTGTGTGTGGTCCAATACATGTATTTTTCAACCTCAACTCTTCTATTCACATTCAACATTACAAAAGATAGTACGAGTATTAAAAATCAATGCCCACACAAACTCTTATAGTAGATAAAAAAAGCCCTTGGATATTCAAAGCAATGATGTGGAATGAATAGAACAAAGACTTCATAGACTTGGTTTCCATGGGTTGAAAAACATGGTGCATTTTACATGGTTGATAAAAAATGGCTTTATTGACAGAGGAGGTACATTTTATGTGCTTGCAAAGTGTGTATATTGATATTGATTAAATTAAATCACTTCAGAATTTAAAAATAAACATAATTAATCTAAATTAAACTATTATAAGAGTCAAGATCGACAACGTAAATTCAAAACACAAAAATGAAACCAGGGTTTCCCACACTTAGGGTAATCTTTTTGAGAATACATGGGTTTTCCACACTTAGGGGTTTTGTAATGTTACTAGGGTTTGTAATATTTTTGGGGAGTGGACTAGGGTTTTCAAAAGAGTGTAAAAGATTGGAAGTTTTGAAATTTGCCCAGTCTGTATGTGTGCTTTTTGTGGAGGCATTTTTTTGACCCACCTGTAAATGCAAGTTTGCGATTCTTGAATGGGACTATGAAGGCTCGGATTTTTTGGGTAATCTTTTCAACAACACAACAATTTTCCACACCTATTTGGACAGGGCATGTTAAAAGACACAAAAGTTTTGCAAAGGGTACTATCTGGTCTGGGTCTGTAAATTAGTTATGGAGACTTTCTGGCTAACATATGTTGCTTTCTACAAAACTATCCAAAATGAGTCATTTAAAACAAAAATGCCCCTTTCACAACCCAAAACCCTAAAAAAATACCATCTGGAACTATGATTGGAAAATAAATAAGTTAGGGATTTTTACTCATTGTTTTGTGTAGTCGAAATCTTTGATATCCACCCTCCAATTGAAGCTCCCTCTTTCACGCAGTCACACAAACCCTTGTTTTTCCTTCTTGTCAAAGCTGCAACTTATCAAACCCTATGTGTTTTGGTAAAAAATGCACCCATGTCCTTTAAGACATGTCGTGTTTTTGACATATTTATCAATGATTAAAAAATTCCCGCCGATCGTGCCTTTTATTGACGGTGGTACAATTTCCCGCCCCTTTGTTGCTTCACATTGATGATTACATGTTGTCGGTTTCTTTTTCCCAGCGGCCAAAGAGCCCTTTTGCATGGTTGTATGGCGATGCCATGTTTGGTACCTTCGGTATGTTACTGATGTCGCGTTACAACCCACGTAAGTATGGCAATGGCTATGTTTCGTATGGGTGTGCTATTTTGTGTGGAGAAAAGTCGCTTTCCTTCCTTTTAGTTGTAAGTCAAGTAACTAGGTTAGTTACGTTTATCATTGGTGTAAAACTATTATAGGAATTTTTCTACTTATATTTTTGAGCTATCTTTGGTTTATGATACTGACATGAGGAGGATTCAATTGTAAAGTTTTTTAGTCAAATTGTAAAGTTTTTTAGTCAAACTCATTGATTCGTTTCACGAGTAGTGGTTCATATGAATCCATCTCTCATGAGAATGGATAGTCCACTTAGAACTCATTACATCTAGGTGATGCTCACAAAAGTGAAGCAATGAGATCATTCATCTCATGAGAGATGGGTTCATGTGAACCACTTCATGAAATATGGTCAATCAGTGTGACTCAAAAACTATGCAGTCAGATGATTGCAACAATAGACACAACAAAAAATACCTTCTATCTTTGGTTTATCATTTTTGTTCTAGGGAAGTCCCTTTAGTCTAGTATCATATAACTTCTATGTACTAAGTGATCGAATTGATTGGAAATCCTCTATTATTCCTTAATATAACATACTAATGAATTGTTTTCATCTTATAAATGAATAGGAACCTGACCATCAAAGAGGTTTGTGTCATACCACGATTCATTCTCTCACACTATGATTTCCTTTTAGTTGTAAATCAAATAACTAAGTTATGTCTATCACAGGTGTATCTAACAAGGTAGATTTTAGCAAAAATGAGATCAAGACTAATGTCTAAAATGCATCGGACTTGGGAATATCCCATATAACTCCGAAAATTTATCTTGTTAATATCCGGTTAAAAATTTTACTGCACATTCAACCCAAATTTTGAGTCTCTTATTCCATTTGATGGTGTCAGTTTTGTCAATTGTTTGCAAATATCTTTTTCCAAATTTGTTTTCGTTATTATTTTGAGAGGATGAACACTGGAATTTTAAGCCAACAAATAAAGAAAATGACATCGAAATCGGAAATTTTTTACTTTATTACCACTAGCAATAAATAAATTGCCATTTTGTGGCTGCTGAGATGCCACATCAATTGTGACATCATAGTTTTTATTTCATGCTCGTGTGACAGCTGAGGGGTCTCTAAAATGACATGAACAAGTACCATGAAACTCCAAAAACTTTGATGAAAGTTTGAACTGATATAAAAAAATTTATAAAATAATAGAAAGTTTTATTTGTTCCATCTTATGTCTTCCTAGAAAGTTTTGTTTATGCTTTTTTACAAGAGACTTTCATAAGCCTGATTTAAATATCATTTCACTTTAGTCTCAAATCAATTTCAAGTCATCATAATGACAAGTGGCAGCATAAATGCATGGTAGTGTTAATGTCTACACACTATAAATGGGCTGTAGCTATTCTGGCTCCAAAATGGCATGCCATGACATGATGCGGCTCCAAAATCGCATGCCCTCTCATGATGTCATGAGACACGTTCTAGGACCAGCCATCGGGTTGATGTGGAGGCATGTTGTTGTTTTACGGTTGACGGAAAGCATTTGCACGCAACTAGCATTTGCCGACCACTCTCATAGTCACTAGTACGACTACAGTTTGTAACCATGTGTGTCAAAAAATTTGAAATGCCTGCCTAAACGTGTGTCCAAAAATTTGAAATGCCCGCCTAAACATGTGTCCAAAAATTTTAAATGCCTAGCCTCAATGATCATTTTGCCAAAATAGCTACATCCAGAAAGAGAGATCCGAAAGGTCGAGAGAAATAATCTGGAGGTGGAGGTTTTGGTTGAATCACAGAGCAAGGGGAGCTGCGGTTGCTGCGAGAAGAACTTGTTGTTCAATCTCAGTGTTGTTGGTTCAATCTCAGTGTTGTTGCTTCTTCATTTTGTTTCTGTTTTGTAATGTATATAGGATTATGCCAGTTTTACGTTGGTTTTGTTTGGAGACATCTTTGGAAACGACTGTGAAAACGTTGATTCAGTGATCATTTTTGTCATTGAATTTTTAAATTTTGGTGCCCAGTTTTTCAAATGGTTTGTAAGTTACAATCTAGCTATGCATCACATTATATTCAATCATATTTTATGAGTAGTGAATTCATTCATTCATATAATGTTTAAGTTTTTTTTATCATGGAATTTAAATTTTGGTGCCCAACTGTTCACATGGATTTTCTGTTTTAGTTTAGTTGTGCATTACATTATATTGAATCAATGTTTTATGAGTAGTGAATTCATTCATTCATATAATTTTCAAGTTTTTTTGATAATATTCAACAGTGTGAAATAGTGTATCTCCATGATGCCATTCAAATTGTAGTTTCCGAAATCATGAAAAGGGTTTCCTATTATTTCGATTACTTTCAGAGCCATTCATTATTTGTTACATGGGTTACAAGATTTTTCAATCAAATCGTTTGGGAAAACGTTTGAACCGGGTCTTTTGCTACATTCAATGCAAGATTCAGTTTGTACTCTAAACTATTGTGCGGCAAGATTCATTTTCTTGCTTCTTTCTTTCATCTCACATTCAATGTAAGGAGATTTTCCATATTTGAAAGACCCAGTGCTCTGCGTTATCTCATCCAAAATCATATTTTGCTCTAGCTTATTTACTTCATTTTTGGAAATATTCGTTGCAATCACTTATTAACATTTATTTGTTCTCTTATTTCACATGGTTCACTTTGTGGGCTCTTGTGACAATCTTAGGGCTTTCTGAATAACATTAACAATGTTTCCCTTCTATTTGAATTAGGTTATGGATTTTACATAAATTTTAGGGCAGTAGCAATATTTTTGGGTTGTGGAATATAGTGCATTGTGGAAAATTAGCAATGTTCTGCTACTTAATTTTGATTGTGCACAGTTTAGGATTTTGAAGAAAGTTTGCAATATTTAAATTGGATTAAAAATTTTAATCTAAGTTTTAGAGCATAATAGAAAATTAGTAGTTGTTCGTCCTGCTTTTTAAATAGTTTTTGGATTAGGGGGAATTTTATGACAAAATTAACAATGTTTCTGTTCCATTGTTTAAAGTGGGTTATATATTCTAGATTGTTTAAAATATGACTTTTCAAAAGCATTTTTATATCCTATAATCCTTACTATATCTATAATGGTCGCATCACCCAAAACTCAATATAACCTTATTTTCCAGGGGTCTCAATTGGAAAACTTATAAACCACACTCTCTTTCATAAGTAAACATCTACATTTATTGATTAGAAATAAATCCATCATACATAGTAGCATAACAAAATAATTTTTAGGATATTTAATATTTGGAGCCCCTAAGACCACCAAATCCATATCTTCTCCTACACTCACCCTTTCTTTGTTTCAATACTTTTGTTCCACGATTTAAATTGGATTATGAATTTTAATGTAAATTTTAGAGCATAATAGAAAATTAGTTTAGGGATTTGTGTAATACCAACAGTCGTGCAAGAGTATTCACGGTGAGAAATTTGTGTCCTCTATTTTTTGTTGTGTTTATTTCATTTTAAAACAATTCTATTGATATTTGTTAAATGAGGCCATTGGTTATTTGATCATTATTTAACATTATGGCTACTTATACACAAATATATAGAAGAAATTAAGTACCAAAATGGAATATTTAAGACAAAGACAAAGCAAATGTAAAAAGAAATAAAAGTATCAAATTTTATTTTCAGTTGCAATATTTAGTATGCCACTTCATGAAAATCTATTGTGTATTGAAGGAATATAATAAAAAATAGCTATAATTGATCAAATCATAACAAAATTGTTGCTGATCAATATATTTTAATGACAAAATTTTCTTCCATTCCTCAATTAGATATTTTTAAAGAATTCCATTTCAGATAAATTTTGTAGAGCATGCACTTAAGCTTCACTAAGAATGGTTAAATATTATTTTAATTTTATAAATATTTTATGTTATAAACTAATTTATGTTTATGTTTAATGGGAAAATAAAAATGAAACCACATGCTCTAATGAGATAATTGTAGGTCATTAAATTCACAAAGATTCATAAAGTTTTATTTCTAGGTAGAAGTCATTCCTAGGTTCTTTAATATCATAGTTTCCACTTAGCAATTGAACCATCTATGAGCAATCATCAGTGGAGAAGTGATAGCTTTGAATGAACAATGCATTCACCTACAAAGATTGAAACACAAATGAAATGAAACCTCAAAAGAAAGAAGATAATCAGACTCCATTACCCACTAGCTTGGGTTATTTTTTCAATTGAGAAAGAGTGGGAGATGGAGTGGGAAGAGAGAGAGAGGGGGGGGTAAGGATATTGAGATAAGGGATATAAATACATAGGGAGATATAATAGATATGGAGATGAAGATGGGGATCGAGAGAGTGAGAGAGAGAGAGAGAGAGGAGGGAGAGTGGAGAGAGAGATGAATGGATAGAGAGGGGGAGGCATGTTTAGAGATAGAGGGATGGATGAAGATTGAGATAGAAACAAAGATAGAGGGAGAGAGGTGTTAGGGTTTCAAGTAGATCCGAAGCAAATATGAACTAACAATTATATGCAGATTTAAATACAAAAGATAAATAAATAAAATAGGACACAGATAACACAGAGATTTAACATGGTTCACCCAGAATGGGTTACGTCCACCATCCACAGTCGTCCAATCTTTTATATTATCCAGCAAAAACAGTACATCAACCTTACAATGCCTTAAGCATCCCAGTCGCTTATAACATGCGTTTTTAGGGCAAAAACAAAGTCAGCCTTTTTAGGGTTTTATTACAATGTCGGTTTTCATAAAAAAAAATACCAAAAAAAAATTTCTCGGGGGCTCCCGCCCCCGAACCCCCGCTTTTCTCGGGGGCTGCCGCCTTTGAACCCTCGCCTGAGGCCCGGCCTAGCCCTAGACCCCCGCGAGGATACGTGTTGAGTGGGTCAGGGCCCGACGAGGATGCATGCTGAGTGTACAGTACTTTGTTGATCAGTCGCCACATTTCAACAATCTCCCACTTGGAGACTGATTAGGCTCCACACCGAACAATCTCCCACTTGGAGACTGATACTACACAACACCATTGTACATACAACATCCACTGGATAAAACACTAGGACTCAACTGGTATAAATTCCACAATTATCAATCAAGAAGACCAACATAAACTGATGAAGAAATCAGCTTCTCCTGTAGAACTGCCTTCGTGAACATATCGGCAGGATTCTCACTTGTGTGAATCTTCTCAAGCCATAACTGACCCTCCTCCAAAATAGTCTGGATGAAGTGGTACTTGAGCTGAATGTGCTTTGTCCTTGAATGAAAAGTAGAGTTCTTCGCAAGATGAATGGCACTCTAGCTATCAGTATACAATGGGCTATCCTCTTGTGTCTGACCCAATTCCTCCAGAAAATATTGTAACCAAATCATCTCCTTGCTGGCTTCTGTAGTAGCAACATACTCAGCTTTAGTGGTTGAAAGTGCAACAACCTTTTGCAGCCCAGAAATCCAATTGACTGCAGTTCCCCCTATAGTAAAAACATACCCTGTAGTACTCCTCCATGAATCAATATCACCTGCCAGATCAGAGTCAACAAATACACTCAGAGCAGCATTAGATCCTTTGAAACATAATGCCTTCGTAGTAGTTCCTTTCAAATATCGAAGAATCCATTTCATAGCATTCCAATGTTCCATACCCGGATTACTCATAAACCTGCTCACAACTCCCACTGCATGTGCAATATCTGGCCTTGTGCATACCATTGCATACATCAGACTGCCAACAGTTGATTAATACGGGATGTTAGACATTTTATTAACCTCTTCCTGTGCCTTTGGGCACATCTCCTTAGTCAATTTGAAATGACTAGCCAAAGGTGTACTAACTACTTTTGCATCCTGCATGTTAAATCTTTTCAACGCCTTCTTTATATACTCACTTTGGGACAGATTCGGGGTTCTATTTTTCCTGTCCCGTGTAATCCGCATACCGAGAATTTGCTTAGCTGCACCCAAATCCTTCATAGCAAATGACCTGGCTAATTTCTATTTAAGATCATTTATATGTTGCATGTTAGACCCAGCAACAAGCATGTCATCAACATAAAGCAACAGGATAATATAACTGCCATTATCAAATCTCTTAAAATATACACAATGATCAGAATGACATATGTGATAACCGTGTTCAGCCATGAAACTATCAAATTTTAAATACCATTGTCGGGGTGCTTGCTTTAGGCCATACAAACTTTTCTTCAACCTACACACCAAGTTCTCCTTACCTTTGACCTCATATCCCTGTGGTTGCAACATGTAAATTTCCTCCTCCAAATATCCATGGAGAAAATCTATTTTCACTTCTAATTGTTCAAGATGTAAATCATCTGCAGCCACAAGACTAAGTACAGTTCTAATTGAAGTCATTTTTACAACTGGAGAAAATATTTCATCATAATCTACACCCTTTTTCTGTGCAAAACCTTTTACCACAAGTCTAGCCTTATATCTTTTCTGACCTCCTTCCTCCCCCTTCAGCCTATAAACCCATTTGTTAGGCAACGCTCTTTTTTCTGCAGGTAAAAGGACTAAGTCCCAAGTCTTATTTTTCATCAAGGACTCCATCTCCTCTTTCATGCCTAGCTCCCACTGTTGTTTGGCATCCACCTGCATTGCTTCTTCATATTCTTATGGTTCACCAGAATCCGTTAATAAAATAGAATACAAAGAAGGAGAAAATCTTTCAGGGGGTCTACTTGTCCTCATAGAATGCCTAACACTTGCAGGTGTTTGTGGGACAATCAGTTGTTGCTGAGCATTAGGTACCTGTGGCATTTCATTTTCAGGAATCTCATCCAACACCACATATTTTTGTTTTTCTTGTTCATGCTTCTTTTCCTGCATCTGTTCTTTATACATAACCTTCTCATTGAATATAACATCTCTACTTCTAATTATTTTTTTATTTTCAAAATCCCATAACCGATAGCCATATTCATCTATCCCATATCCAATGAAGGTACATTTCTAAGATTTAGCATCAAGCTTGGTTATGCTTTCTTTATCAACATGGACAAAAGCTTCTCAACCAAATTTTTTTAGAAAAGAATAATTTACCTTTTTATCAGTCCATGCCTCCTCTGGAATACCACCATCCAAAGGGGTTGAAGGTCCTCTATTTATCAAATAGACAGCAGTATGTACAACATCTGCCCAAAAATGTAAGGGCAATCCAACATGCAATCTCATTCTCCTCGCGCGTTCCATGATAGTCCTATTCGTTCTCTCTGACACACCATTTTCCTGTGGAGTTCGTGGAACTATCTTCTACTTTCGAATCCCATTTAAGGAGCAATAATCTTCAAATGCTTTGCTGCAATACTCACCTCCATTATCCGATCTGAGACACTTCAACTTTTTTCCTGTCTAATTCTCAACCAAAGCTTTCCATTTCTTAAAAGTTTCAAAAACATCTGATTTTCTTTTTAGGAAATATACCCATGTTTTTCTGGTTGAGTCATCAATAAAAATAACATAATAACAAGAGCCACCAAGAGATGATACCTGAGCCGGTCCCCATACATCTGAATGTACAAGCTCTAACTTCTCACTCTTCTTCTCTTTCCCAACCTTGAGAAATCTGACTCTTTTCTGTTTACCATAAACACAGTTTTCACAGAACTCTAAATCAATCTTCTTTAGTCTTGGCAATAGATTTTTGGAGTGAAGGATTTTCATCCCTTTCTCACTCATGTGCCCAAGCCTATGGTGCCACATTATCGAATCTGTTCTTGCAACATCTATTGTTGTTGTCCCTATAGTAACTTTATTTGTAGCAGCTAAGGTAGAGTAAGTGTTACCAGTACACAGATATAATGTGCCTACCTTCGCACCTTTAGCTACTACTAATGATCCTTTACTGACCTTCTAGATACTGTCTGAGAAGGTAACTATGCAACCTTCACTACCTAGTTGTCCTACAGAAATTAAATTTCTTCTTAAGTTAGGAACATGTCTTACCTCCTGCAGAAACCAGTCATTTCCATTCTGCAACTTGATCTTTATCTTTCCTTTTCTAACAATTTGACAGGGCTCATCATCACCCAAATATACCTGTCCAAAATCACCTTGAACATAATCTAGAAAATATTTTCTATGGGGTGTAGCATGAAATGAAGTGCCAGAATCTATTACCCAGGAATCATTAACATTATCCAAACATAAGATTAAAGCATCTTGTAAAGTATTACTTGCAATATTAGCTTCCTTACTGTCATTTTCATTTTTGTCTCTTTCTTTGTTTTTTCGAGACCAACAGTCTTTCTTTAGATGACCAGGCTTTCCGCAGTACCAGCAATCTTTCTTTCCTCTAGATTGAGAGCGTCCTTTCTTTGACTTCCCTCGTGGCTTCTCATTCCAAGGGCCTTTTCCTCTTTCCTTTGATCTTCCTCTGTTCTCCACATTCAAAACACTACCCGATGATGTTGGAGTCTCACCTATGCTTTTCCTTCGCATTTCCTCGCTTAGGATAACACCAACAATATCATCAAATACCAAAGTATTTTTACCAGAGACAAAGTTACTTACAGCCATAACCAAGCTATTCCAACTTTCTGGCAAAGAACATAAAATCAAGAGAGCCCTAACTTCTTCTGCAAAGGTAATTTTTACCGAAGACAATTGACTGGTAATTGTATTAAATTCATTTAAGTGCTCCGCTACAGATCCTCCCTCACTCATTTTCAAATTAAACAAACGCTTCATAAGAAATACCTTATTCGAAGCTGAGGGTTTCTCATATAGCTTAGCCAATGTCGCCATCAAATCTACAACCGTTTTTGCTTCTGTTATATTGAAAGCTACAGACGGTGCAAGGCACAATCGAATGGATCCCAGTGCCTTTCTATCTAAAATGTCCCATTCTTCATCTGACATTGTGGTCGCTTTCTTTGCCTTTCCTTCCAATGGCCGCCACAAATCCTTTTGATACAGGTAATCCTCCATCTGCATTTTCCATAACTGATAGTTCTGGCTGTTAAACTTTTCGACCTTGAATTTGGAATCCTTCATTGCTCCCACTCAAATCTGAGAGTCCTGCCAATTTACAGAAAACCTCGCTCTGATACCAATTGTTAGGGTTTCAAGCAGATTCGAAGCAAATATGAACTAACAATTATACGCAGATTTAAATACAAAAGATAAATAAATAAAATAGGACACAGATAACACAGAGATTTAACGTGGTTCACCCAGAATGGGTTACGTCCACCATCCACGGCCGTCCAATCTTTCTTATTATCTAGCAAAAACAGTACATCAACCTTACAATGCCTTAAGCATCCCAGCCACTTATAACATGCATTTTTAGGGCAAAAACAAAGTCGACCTTTTTAGGGTTTTATTACAATGTCGGTTTTCAACAAGAGGAAGAGGAACAAAAAATAGATGCAGAGAGGCATTGTGAGAGAAACAGAAAGATAGAGGTGGAGATAGAGATATAGATAAGGGATAGGGAGGCAGGGGGGGAGATAGATATGGGGAGAGATATATAGAGGTGGAGATAAAGAGAGAGGGAGGTAGAGAGTTAGAGAGATAGGTATTGGAGAGAAATAATAGAGGAGAGGAAGAGATGGACCAATGCATAGAGTTGAAGAGGGAGAGATAGACAAAGATATAAATGGTGAGGTAGACAGAGAGAGACACACAAAGATATAAGGAGATATAAAGAGATATAGAGTGGGCGAGAGAAAGAGATACAGTAAGATTGACAGAGGGACACACAAACATAGAGAAGTAGAGATAGAAATATAGGGATGGAGAGAAAGAGAGATACAATGAGATCTAGATAGAGGAACAAAAACATAGAGAAGTAGAGATAGAAAAATAGAGATGGAGAGAAATAGAGGGAGATAGAGAAATTGAGAGAGAAAGAGGGATAGATAGAGATATATTGGAAGAGAAAGGGAGAGAGAGGTATAAATAAAGATATAGGTAAGGGATAGAGAGAGTGAGAGAGTGAGAGATGGGGAAAGATAGAGTGGGGGGATATAAAGAGGGATAGAGAGAAGGGAGATAAACATAGAGGAGGGAGATAAAGAATAGGGGGGAGAGGGAATTATAGCCCAATATATAGAGAGGGAGATAGAGGTAGAGAAAGATATGGATGGAAAGAGATAAAAAAGGGAGGGGAGTGAGAGGGAGATATAATAGATAGAGGGGGGAAAGAGTGATATAGATAGAGGGAGATATAGAGAAATTGAGAGGGATATGGAGAGGAATTTTGAGTAGGAGAGATGGAGTGAATAAGAGAGAGATAGTGAGATATAGGTAGAGAGATATGGATAGAAAGAGATAGAGAGAGGAGTAAGAGGGAGATAAAGAGAGTAATAGAGAGATAAATATATAAATCAAGAGAGATGGGGCAAATAAGAGAGAGGTATAGATAATGAGATATAGATAGAGAGGGATAGGGAGATACAAATAGAGGGAGAAATAATGAGAGAGAAAGGTGATGAAGACAAGTAACAAAGAGAGGAACAAAGAGATAGAAAGAGGTGGAAAGGAGATTTATAGAGAGATAGAAACAAGGAGTGTGTGTATGAATGAGAGAGATAGTGAAGTTTTGTAATTTGTAACCTTGCACAGTTTACATAACTTTATGTGCCCCTACTTTCATGTGTCCCATCTTAGCTCTCACCCGAGTCCATTTCAAGTCTTTTTACCTCAAAACTAATGTCATCTTTCTGCACGGTAATCTAAACCCTAACATTGAGTTGTTTTCTCTTCATTTCCCATTTATTCCACATTTAATTTAGTATTTCCATTTACAATTTTAATTCAATTTAAGGGTTAATTTAAACTTGGGGTTTGACTTAGGCAAACCCCTATCAACAACATCATTTCCCCTCTTTTGTGTACAAGCAACAAATCCAAAAGCTATAAACGAAGATTCTGACTAACGGAAATGACGACCACGTAGTTCGCGAATCTTCGAAAGTGACTAACACACCATGTTAGTCGAATTTTTCTTTTTGCGGTCCAAAAGGAAATGGAAACCATGCAGTCCGCGAATCAGCAAAAGAGACTAACACACCATGTTAGTCGAATTTGCCATTTCGCGGGACAAAAAGAAATGGCGGCCACACAATCCACGAATTAGAGAATTAGACTAACATGGCGTGTTAGTCACTTTTGCCATTTTGTGAGGCCTAAGAAAAAGGCAGCCACGAAGCCTGTGAATCAGAGAAGCCGCACAACACGCCATGTTAGTCACTTTTGTCATTTCGCGAGGCCATAGAAAAAGGCGGCCGCACAGCTTGTGAATTAGTGAAGCAGCATAAGATGCTATGTTAGTCGCTTTCATCATTTCGCGAGGCCAAAGAAAATGTCAGCCATGTAGTCCGCGAAACAACAGAGGCGCATAATACACCATGTTAGTCTGATTCGTTGTTTCGCGAGACAAAACAAAATGTTGGCCAAGCCGTTCGCGAATCAGCGAAGGCACATACCATGCCATGTTAGTCTAATTCGTTGTTTGGCAAGGCCAAAGAAAAAGGCGGACACGCAGACCACAAATCAATGAAGGCGCATAACACGCTATGTTATACGCTTTCGCCATTTCGCGGGGCCAAAGAAAATGTCGGCCATGCAGTCCGCGAAACAACGAAAGCACAAAACATGATATGTTAGTCTCTTTCACCGTTTCATGAGGCCAAAAAAAATGTTAGCCACATAGTCCATGAAACAACGAAGACGCATAATACGCCATGTTAGTCTAATTCGCCATTTTGCAAGATGAAACAAAATGCCGGCTAGGTCGTCTGCGAATCAATGAAGGTGCATAACATGCCATGTTAGTCTAATTCATTGTTTCACGAGGTGAAAGAAAAAGGTGGACACGCAGTCCACGAAGGCGCATAACACGCTATGTTAGATGCTTTCACCATTTGATGAGGCGAAAGAAAATGTTGGCCACACAGTCTGTGAAACACCGAAAGCACAAAACACGCTATGTTAGTCTCTTTCGCCATTTCACGAGGCCAAAGAAAATGCCGACCACGCAATCCACAAAATAGCGAAGGTGCATAATACGCCATGTTAGTCTAATTCGCCGTTTCGCGAGACAAAATAAAATGTCAGCCAAGTCATCCGCAAATCAGCGAAGGCGCATAGCACACCATGTTAGTCTAATTCTCTATTTCACGAGGCCAAAGAAAATTTCGGCACGTAGTTCACGAAACAACAAAGGCGCATAATACGCCATGTTAGTCTAGTTTGCCATTTCACAAGATGAAACAAAATGTCGGCCAGGTTGTCTGCGAATCAGCAAAGGTGCCTAACATGCCATGTTAGTCTAATTCACCGTTTCGCGAGGCCAAAGAAAAAGACAGACATGCAGTTCACGAATCAGCGAAGGCGCATCACATGCTACGTTAGAGGCTTTTGTCGTTTCATGAGGCCAAAGAAAATGTTGGCCACGTAGTCCATGAATCAACGAAGGAGAATAACACGCCATGTTATACACTCAAATCAATAATTCTAATGATAGTAACTTAGGAATTAGCTAAGAAAGAAAAAATAAACAAGAGGAGGATAATGAGGACCCAAGTCAAACTTTGTTACCACAAAACAAATGCCTTATATCAAAATAATTATAAGATTTAGATCTCACAATCTAATTGACTCATCAAGAACCAAGGAAAACTAGAACATTTAAATATAAGATAACATTTGACAATAAATTTGAGTAGAAATAACTTGGGATTCATCGTTCTTTTTGGAAATATGGGGTGTGTATGCAAGGAACGTCATGTTTCTATTGGCAATTGACACTCATCTGATGGTTATCGATGCTTGATTAATGGTTCGCTCTCCATTTCTTCTCTCTATTTCTTCTCTCTCTCTCTCTCCCCTCTCTAGGTCTCTCTTATACTCTCTCCCTCTCTCTCTCACCTTCCCTCCTTATCTCCATATATATCCTTCCTTCCCCCCTCCATCTCTCTTCTCCTATTGTTTCTCTCTACTCTCTCTTTGTTCTCTTGATCACTACCTATCCCTCACAACATCTCTCTCCATACCTATTTTTCTCTCTTATTTTCTTCTCTCTCTCCCTCACCTATCTACCTCTTCCCTCTCTAGGTCTCTCAGTCACTCCCTACCCACCTCTCCCTCTCTTCTTAGATCTCTCTTTCTCTTTATTCTTCCCTCTCTCCTCTTCTCTCTCCCTCCCCTCTCCAATTCATCACCTCTCCCTCCTCGATATAGTATTTAGATAATAGGTTGTAGGATATAAGATTTACAATATAAGGTACACGATTGATGGTACATAGTTTATGGAACATAGGGTTGAGGGTAGTGGTCGTATTGATTCCTCCCTCTATCTCTCCATCTTCCTCTCTCTCTCCCTCTCTCCCTCTCTCTCTCTCTCTCTCACACACACACATACACACACACATCTCTCTCCATGAACCATGGTCTCTCCCTCCCTCTCTGTCTCCCTCTTCCTTACCCTCATATATATCTTCCTCCCCTACTCTCTCATACTCTCTCTCTCTCCCCTCTCTCCATTGTCTAGGTCGTCACCTCTTCCTCCTAGCCTCTCTCTTCCTCTCTTTCATTTCTAGGTTTCTCCCTCCTCTCTCCATCTCTATACCACTCCATCTATGTCTCATTAGGCACCTCTATCTATGCCCTTGTATGTATGTCTCCCCTCTCTCTCCCAACTAGGTATACAAGATTTATGGAACATTGTTTAGGGTAGACAGGGTTGAGGGTAGAACGATGGTATTGATACTTCCTTCTATCTCTCCATCATCCTCTCTCTTTCTTCTCTATCACCTCTCTCTCTCTTCTTTGTCAACTCTCTCTCCCCTGCCCATGTATCTCCCTCCATCTCTATCTCCCCATTCCTTACCCTCATATATATCTTCCTCCCCTACTCTCTCATACTCTCTCTATTTCATCTATTCTAACACATGTGTTGCCCCTTACAAAGATACCTAGAGGGCGAGAGAGAGGTTAGATAGCTAGATGGGAAGAGAGGGGTGAGGTAGATAAAGGGGGATAGAAGAGGAGAGTTGATGAATTAGGAGAATGAGAGAGAAGATGAGGGAGAGAGAACAAAGAGAAAGAGAGGGCTAAGGAGGGGGAGAGGGAGAGGTAAACATGGAGTGAGATACCTAAAGAGGTAGATAGGTGAGGGAGAAAGAGAAGGACATTATAGAGAAGTTAAAGAAGAGAGATAGAGAGAGGTGAGAGAGAGGTGAGAGAGAAGAGAGAGAGACAAAGAAGAGAGAGGAAGATGGAGAGATTGAGGGAGGAATCAATATGACCACTCTCCTCAACCCTATGTTCCCTAAACTATGTACCATCAATCTTGTACCTTATACCATAAATATTATCCTACAACCTATTACCTAAAAGACTATGTCGGGGAGGGAGAGGTGATGAATTGGAGATGGGAGGAAGAGAGAAGAGGAGAGAGGGAAGAATAAAGAGAAAGAGAGATCTAAGAAGAGAGGGAGAGGTAGGTAGGGAGTGATTGAGAGACCTAGAGAGAGATGAGGTAGATAGGTGAGGGAGAGAGAGAAGAAAATAAGAGAGAAAAATAGGTATGGAGAGAGAGGTTGGGAGGGATAGGTAGTGATCAAGAGAACAAAGGGTGAGTGGAGAGAAACAATAGGAGGAGAAGAGATATGGAGGGAAGGAGGTAGTGGTCTATGTGTTGACATCAATACGAAAGGGGGAGATTGTTGGCATTACTGATTTCACTCTTCCCATGTGATCCAAAGAAGAAAATTGACTAATATTCAACTGGAAACATGCATTCTCTACCTATGATATTGTAGAGCTGAGCAAGATGAACAATTATTACAATATAAAAAGCAGTGCCAATACTACTTACAAAATTTCAGAACTCCCTCGAGACAAACATTTCTGTTCAAGGAAGAAAAAAAATAAAACAATATGCTCCCCTTGATCCATAGACATCAAAATATTGAGATTCAATCATAAATAATAGAGGCGTAACTGGCACACATTTGAATTGAGGTCCCTTTTGGAGGGACTAGGGTCTTGGGCACCCTAGTCCACTCAGACTAGGGTTTTGGGCACCATAGTCCTCTCAAACATTGACAAGAGAAAGGGGTGGTATAGTATCAAGATCCAGAACATAGGATCTAGTCTCAAAATTAGTAAATAACAGTAGTAGGATAGGATTGTTGGCAGTAAGACAACGTCCCTCATAGGATTTGTGACATGGTTTAATCGCCTCCTGTGGATTCTACAAGTCTAGTGGTTGTATCGGGCATTGAAAGGTCAATCTTTTGGTGAAACGACAACCACACTTATAACAAGTGGTATCAGAGCTTGGTCACATGTTCGAATCCCCTCAGTGAGTGATGCCATCCTACGGCGAGTGACGCTAGGGGGAATTGTTGGCAGTGAGCCAACATCCCTCGCAGGATTTGTGACATGGTTTAACCGCCTCCTGTGGATTCTACAAGTCTAGTGGTTGTATAGGACATTGAAAGATCAACCTTTTGGTGCAACGACAACCACACTTGTAACAAGGATATGGCCCAAATATGCTTAAAATGATCAAGAGAAGGCATACTAAAGTAGGGACCCAAATAGAGTGTGGACCTTGTACAGGATTACAATTTGCAACACTATATAATGATAGTAACATAACATAAAAAAGTCTAATTAAACACTCAAATCAAGAATTCTAATGATAGTAACTTAGGGATTAGCTAAGAAAGAAAACACAAACAAGAGGAGGAAAATGAGGACCCAATTCAAACTTTGTTACCACAAAACTAATGCCTTATATCAAAATAATTATAAAATTTAGATCTCACAATCTAATTGACTCATCAAGAACCAAGGAAAACTAGAACATTTAAATATAAGATAACATTTGACAATAAATTTGAGTATAAATAACTTGGGATTCATCATTCTTTTTGGAAATATGGGGTGTGTATGCAAGGAATGCCATGTTTCTAGATAGCTTTGTAAGTTATTAGTGAGGAAAATGAATAACATAATCCCACATTATTAGGATGGTATATTATCTTTCCAATTAGGTTTAGATGTTTGTTTTGAGTAGTATATGGTGAGCTTGAAAAGTGAATAGAATAATATTGTTATCCTATTAATTTTGATAAGGAAAATACTAGCTAGAGCAAGTCCACATAGAAGAATAAAAACTTGACGAATTCAATCAAAATCAATACTGATACTTAAAATATGTTCAATCAAGCACTTTAATGAATTATGTACTAGAAAAGTTATAATAGAAATATGGTCTGTGAATAAGACTTGTACTTGTAAAAGCATATAAAATATATAAAATGTGCCTCAATGTATTATAATGTACAAGGTTATATTATAAACATTCCCTATTCAAAACCTTCTTGATGGGTGTTTAGGGTCACTCTTAAGTTACAAATAAATTATAGGCCTAATATGAAAAAAATTATTAAGATCTAATTATGAAAACCCCATTTATAAATCATCAAAGAAAGTATTAGCAAAACTCTTTTAGGTAAATTATACTAGCCTTAACTGAAACCACTATCCTATGGATCTTTGTTATATTCAATAATTTGAAGAATTTAATAATGCTATAATAATTTTGGAATTAGGTAAATTTTAAATGTTGTTTAATGTGTGACTGAAATGTGGGATCAACTTGCAATAGGAGAAAACATCTCAAACACACCAATGAAGCATTGCATTAGATATTAGAAATCAAAACAAATGCAATGCATTAAAAACTCTAAAATCACCTCATTGTCCTCTATCTCTAAAGATCTCTAAGATTCAAGTTGGCCCTCACTTGGGAGAGTAGCTTGATCCTCAAGATGACAACCTAGAGAATGAGTTATATGAAAATGCTACTAGAATCAAAATGGGTGCAACTAGGATTCTAGTGAAATGCTAAGATGAAAATGAAGGGGATGAAGGATGCAAGCTAGGTGATTAAGATGAAAAGATATGTTCCAAATTGAAAACTAAATGATGCTATATGAATTAATTAAACTATATGATGATCAAAAGCTATAAAAAGATGTGAATTTAAGCTAAATGAGCTAAAATGAATCTAAATGCTATGAGATGGATGCTAGATGTTGATGCTTGGATGCTTGAAAATGGCAAAATGAGCTCTTTGATAACATGCAATACACATTAGCTATAATATGGATGCTAAAAATTGTTAGATGAATTGGAGGAAAAATGGGTTCTATTTATAGGCAAAATAGAGAAATGGATGGTTGAGATTGAATAACCTCAACAAGGGCTAGGATTGAAAGTTATCAATCCATGGGAGGAATTCAATCTAATCCCAAGTTGACAAATGTCACCTTGAGATGGCTTGAGGGGATGCTAAGAAAGCATTAGATGCTAATTTAAGCATTAGGGATAACTTCAAGGAGTGACATAATTGGATAATGTCATTAACCAAAGAGGCATGCTATTACCCAAGAGGTAAAATCTTGTGCGACATGGAAATTGGTCAAAGGGACAATCATCATGGCTAAGGGGTGTGGGCTTGTAAGAGGCATTAAATGCCTTTTGAAGACTTTAAAGGTTAATTTGTAAGAGGGTAGATAACCCTCAAGTCTCATGTAAGAGCCTTACAAATTTTGGAAGACTCGAAAAGTTAACTTGTTGAAAAAGATAAAGCTTTAAATGCATTTGGCAGACTTTCTTCAAAATTTGGAGAAGTGACTTCCCCAAATTTAGGAATGTGACATGATTAGAAGAAATTAGGCTAATAAAGGGGTTTTGAGGACTTCTAGAAGAATGATTAAGAGGTTAAGACAAAATGTAGGAGAATGCAAGTGGGAAAAAATAGGAGATTTTTATTAAAATATAAAATTAAAATAGATGCAACTTGCATTTGTAGGAAAATGCAAGTGGGGGGACTATTTACAAATAAATAATGATTTATTTAAATGTAAAGAAGATTTTAAATAAAAGGGAAAAAGTTGTCAATTAAATAAATAAGATTTATTTAATTAAGTGGGTAAAGGGTACTTAATCAAACCTTAGTTTAATTAATAAGTTAGGCTAGAAGAATAGGATTTAATCAAATCTTTAATTTGATTAATAGGCTAATTAGAAGAATAGGGTTATCAATTAAACTTTAATTTAATTAATTGGAGAAATAAAGGATAATTAAATGAATAAAATTCACTTAATTCATTGTGCAACTTTTAGGTGTCTACAATTTTTAGTTGTGTTTGTCCCTAATTACAATTGGATGTATGTGTCCCTAATATTACAATTGGACGTGTTTGTCCATAATATTACAATTGAACGTGTTCGTCCCTAATCACATTTGTCGGGTGATAATGATTGGATATGTTTATTCTTAATCATATTTGTTTAATATGATTGGATGTGTTTGTGTCAATCATAATTAGTATGAATAGAAGTGTGTCCTATTCAAAAGTAATGATAGATAGAAGTGTTTGCTCCCATCCAAAATTTGTGTATGACCTCAAATAGATGTGTTTATCCCTATGCTAGGTTATATGATTATATGTGTTATTCCCTATCCTTGGATGAATTCCAATAAGGTCAACCCTATTAAGGAAGTGTAGTGATGGTAGATCCACTATTGCTTGTCACGAGTAGTGTATTTTTTATGAACTAATGAATGTTTCATCAAGTATTGTTAGTCCACTTATCCCCATTGGAGAATGATGTAATAAGGAAGGAATTGGGAATATCACATCATTTCCATTGGTTTGTTGGTTTGTCATAAAATTTTTTTTTGAGGAGTGCTTTCTTGTATTATGATTTTTTAAACAACTCATCTATTTTCCTATAATATAGGAGGTAACAATTGAATAATTGAATAGAAGTACAAGATTGTTTTATGTATAAAAAAATATTTTTGACTTCTATAAACTCAACCCAAAATCTTAAACAAACTAGCTTTTAAAGTTTATATTCCACAAAATTATTAGTTTGAATATTAAAACCTCATAACAGAAAATCAATTAGTTTAAATCAATCATAATATAACCTAATTGATTTAACCTAGTTGATATTATACTAATTGATATTAACCTTATTGATTTAACCGAATTGATTTTAACTTAATTGATATTATCCTAATTGATATTAACTTAATTGATATTAACTTAATTGATATTATCCTAATTGATATTAACCTTATTGATTTAACCTAGTTGTTATTAACCTTATAGATCAAACTTATATATTTAATCTAATTGATTTAACCTTATAGATCAAACTTATATATTTAATCTAATTGATTTAACCTAGTTGTTATTCACCTAATTGATTTAACCTAATTGATATTAACCTAATTGATATTATCCTAATTGATATTAACCTTATTGATTTAACGGAATTGATTTTAACTTAATTGATTTTAACTTAATTGATATCGATTATTTTGTTCATCACGATTGGATGCAAAAAAAATTATTGTGGAAAGTTAATGTGTATGAAGAGTTATTTTTTTAATTATTAAGTTAATATCAATTAGGTCAAATCAATCATAATATAACTTAATTTATATTAACCTAATTGATTTTTTTTAACTAACCTCATTGATTTTAACTTAATTGATATTAACTTAATATCAATTAGATTAATTGACATTAACTTCACATCAATTTCCTTAATTGATATTAACTTCATATCAATTAGATTAAATAAATTAAATTGATCATTGAACTTTATTAATTAAATCCACCAAGCAATGAGAGCACCCTGAAATTTCAAATCACTCCCAATTTTTTAGAGTAGCTTACTTGGCAAGTCCCCTGCTTATAACTAAGCTTTCAGCACCACATCATCAAGTATGGTGCCACATCAGCATGCTTTTTGTCAAGGTGTCCAAAATAGCCCAAAAAAAAAGTGAGACCAATAGGCGTGCAAAAGAGGCCCCAATAGTTGTGCAGCTGATATGGCATCACCTGATTGGTTACTTTTTACAATATTAGTACATTTCCTAACAACTATTGGTACATTTCCCAACAAAAATGATATTTTATGTTTCAAACAATAGATTTTATTTGTCCAATTTTTTGAACAAAAGGTATCAACAACCCTCACAACAATTGATACATGCTCAACTATGATGGGTTTTTTATGGTGGGTCCCAGAACGTGTCCCATGGCATCATGGGAGGGATGTATTTCTTCTTGTTTGGAAAGGAGATCAAATATTACAGAATTAGTTTTTTGAATTTTAGGCCTAATTGATTTGCTGGTAGGAATGAAGTTCACAAATGTTCACTATTTCAAGACAGTCCCAGGGTTTGAGCATAAGAGATCCGAACTTAGGACATATCTTGTCCAAGCACACTAAGAGCAACTGGCCTCCAACCAGGGGATATTAAAAACTGGGGGCCGGAATTAGATCACCCCTGGACAGTCGCAGCAGTCTTGTAATCCTGCTATCTAGCCAAATTTTCATTAGTGTTGAGAGTAAAATATAGTTTTATTTGCACATGAAATTATTACAGAAGAAGACTAGAGATGATCAGCCAAGGATCGAAGTTGATCCAACTCAAATCATACACCAACGATGATACACAATATATTTGAAGGACCTAACAGTTACCTGAAAATGACAAACGAACAATTAATACATAATCAGATAATCAATATTATCAAAACATAATAATAGACATTGTAGATACTGAGGACACTACAGATATTGAAGTTTCCCATGTAAAATTTGTCAAGTATGTCATTGATAATTTATGATGTTAAGGACGCTGAAATATCCTATACAGACATTGAAAATTTTAATTGAAGTTCTCAGCCGAAGAAGGCCTCTGTACTTAGCGTATCAAAATATTAACATTTATAACGATTATGGAATAAAAAGTGCTATTACTGGGAAAATTTCTTGGAACTTACATGGGGAAAAGAGAAGCAATTAGTCAATTACAGTGGTGCTAAATAGCTTAAATAGTTTTGCATCAATAACTATTTGACGGACTGAGGAAATTGTACCCATGATTCCCACAAATGTGAAAATGATCATGATTAAATTGTTGACTGAGAATATCATAGAAGCATGGGCTGGCCTGAAACTTATATTATAAAGCAACATTGGAAGGATAAAATCCAACGGAATAAACCCAACAGCCCCCACCAATGCATTGATTTCTCCAAAGAAAGGTAGCATGGCTGCAACAAATGCACATATTATTATGTACAGAGATCTCAGAACTAGCCTAGGAAGTAGGTTTCGCAGTGAGAACACACCCATCCTCACGTCTGCTGACTTCTTCTCTAAGATTTCAAAGGCCACTTGGCAGTACACCTTTTTCCCATCAAGAATTAGAGAAGGATTAACATAATGAAACAAAGCCAAGTTAGAGCAAGGAGGATATAGAAGCTTACCAGTGCTATAGCAAAAACCTGCAAGAGTATAAAAATCACAGCAATAAAAAGCAACCAAGTAGGTACTAGAGCAACACCCTCATCATCTGGCATAAGATTTTCCAATATGTTGTCATGGACATTATTGCCAAATGCCCAGTAGCCTGACACTGCTACACTGTAAAATGTCACCACTACTACTCCATAGCACATGCATAGCCCTTTTAGCATCTTCCCTGTAGCCGGTGGGGCAAGTGTCGCCTATATAATGGAGACAATCAAACATATTTTCTTAGGCACAATAATAAGAGAGTCATAATCTAACATACAAAATCTTATATCAAGACAATCAAATAATGCCCAAACACCCATAGAAATAATCTTAAACAAGCTGCTATCTTTGATAGATCTTAGATTTAACTTGTTAAAGTATAACAATTAGCATTTAGACAGAAATTAGATGATAAAGAGATTAATCATTAAAATTTAAGGATTAACCTGTATTTCAGGCATAATACCATTGCCGAATGTAGTCCCCATGATGGACACCGCTTCGAATCCATTGAAAACACGGATGATTTTTAACCCAGTAATGGAATAATCTTTGGACTGAGCTTCACTTGAATAACCTGTCCAAAACAGTGTGATTTTCAATTTATTTTCCTTTCATTTTTTTCTTTTGACTGACTAAAAGCGGTGTTCAATGGAACTTGCGAAATCAGGAATAGCAATTTTGAGAATTATATTGTATCCACACTAATTTATGCAAATGCAATGGAGGAGCTGTACCTCTAGCTTCAGAAGGAAGGACACAATACGAATAGTTTTTTGAGTTTTTGATTGGTCAATATGGTGTTCAACAGAACTAAAAAATCAGGAATACTGACCGAGTTAAATCGTACCTGCAATGATACACGCAATAACAATGCAAAAGCTGTATCCCAAGCTTAGAAACAGGGATGCAGAGTTGATATATCTCAGAGAATGAAACGAAGGTAATTGAGACAACAAGATCATAATTGTGGCCACTATGATTATGAAATGATGCAAGTTCAGATTTCCAGTGGGATCCAAATCTGAGTACATCACCTACACACACACATAACATTCACAGCATAAGCTTCATATTTATCTTTGGAGAAAAAATTGAAGTAGACAGTTTACAAAGATGTGCACTTAACACAGCCCAAACTACAGAAGACTGTTACATTACCAAAGTCCATTTAGCATTTTTTGGGGGAAAAGTAAAGCGTATATTAAGAAAAAGGGCGGTACGAAGAAGAATGCCTATTACAACAAAATAAGACATTCAGTGACTGGACATCAGAACAGAAAAAATGTGAGTTCTGGTTTATACATTTTTCTATGAAGAGCTGCCAGCTTGAACTTTGTAGAATTGTAAGAGCTGTGATAATCTTTCAGAGTGCCTTCACCTAGGACGTACGTAGCATGAACAAAGCAGTTGAAGAGTAAGACAAACATAAGAGGCATCCACCATTGTTTTAAGCTTCCCTAGGATTTATATATAGGAGATACACTAGATACCATACGATTATCTTTGGTATAATAATTTTTAAAGAAGCTCCAAAATTCTAAAAATGACACAGAAAACTATTCAAAGCTGAAACCATCAAATTGAAGTGTAAGAAAACTATGTGCTGGTGCTTACTCGGTTAACACTATCTCACACTCCTCATAGTCACGTTGATAGAGATTTCTCCTCTAGTTCCCTGTTGTTTGGGATATGGAGCTA
The DNA here is from genome assembly GCF_030272615.1 of Cryptomeria japonica. Lineage (NCBI taxonomy): Eukaryota > Viridiplantae > Streptophyta > Pinopsida > Cupressales > Cupressaceae > Cryptomeria > Cryptomeria japonica. The sequence goes on along the minus strand of NC_081411.1, from coordinate 769,935,426 downwards.
ATTCAGCTTGCTCCTGCATGATTTGAGAAACTATCCTTCTCCCAATCTTAGATAAAGGGGTAAACAATTGTTTGCAAAGTTTGTTTATGTGGTTCAATGTAATGTTCCCTTCATCAATTTAGGCGTTTGGGGGAGTTCCATTAGCCTATTTTATTTTCATAGACTCATTCCTAAAATTAAAAGGGAATAATTTAATTTAATTAATTAAATTAAGTTGTCTTAAATTTAATGATGCAGGTGACTTGAATTTAATTAATTTTTATTTAGATAAAAAAACAGAAAAAATATAAAGTCATTTTATGTGGGTCAAAAAGATTATTATTTTAATAGAGGTAAATTTAAAATATAATTTTTGAAAAGTCATAAAAAAGGAATGAGGGAGCTCATTTTTTTTGGTGCAGAAATCCAGCCTCATTTTTTATGATCTCCCAGCTTTCCACTCAACAAGACTTGATCCAGGTGGTTCATTTGGAACCATTTAACTTAACCAACAGACCAAGAGCCCATTGATTTCTTGATCATTTTATTTCTCTGGTTTGCAAAGTTTGAACTGAAAGTTCAATTTCAAACCCTAAGATAAAAAAAATCTTACAAATGTTGGCCTTAAAGATGAAATATTTCTTCCTTTTCAAATTCATGATGGATTCATACAAGATTAACAGTTGTATCTGAATGGAGAAATAAAACATTTATTTACAATTACCGGCTTTAAAATCCCCAATACAAATTTATTAAGATTCACCAGCAAATAATAAATTCGAATGTGCATTGTGTGTGGAAAAGAAACCAGATTTATTGTGTTGTGTGTGCTATGAAATAATGTATTGAAGTTATCATATTTTATTAGCTGGAAATTCACCCAGACGTACCACCCTAAGCTCACAAAAAGGTGGTGTACCATATGTAAAAGCTATTAAAGCAAATAAAGGGAGGATCGGTACACATTTATGAAGGGTTAAAGCCTTTGCATATGCTAGAGTTGACTTACCAAGCCACCACAAGCAAATCACAAGGGAGGTATCACATGTTAGGAGGCTGCCGTACCATTTAAAGTCTGTTGTGCCACCTTAAAGGTCTGCCATACGTCATTGTGGGGAGCCATACTACTTCATGGAGGTTCAAAGCTATGAAGATTGCTGACTTGGACTATTAATCAGCTCTTGTTTAAGGTTAGCAATTAAAATATTAGGAATATTTGAGGTTCTGAAATTATAGATTAATTTTGTTTGGAATTTTTGAATACTACAGTTGACAACAGCAATGAATAAACTAATCTTTGGCTAGTAGATTTACGTCAATGAGTAATTATTTGTAAAGAAGAGTCATTTCCAATATCTGGAGTTGAGAAATGTAACCTGTCGTGACTATTTGTGATAATCTATTGCAATTATATTGGCTGCAAACTGTTTGACGGAATGTCTATTTGAAGTTTAATGGCAATGCTGTGATTTTATGACTACAACTTTTAATGTTTGCACTCAGAAATGTTTCATATCTAATTACTTGCAAAGTGTTTGATGAAATGGCTAAGCACCGTAACAAGTAAAAATTGCAATATTTTGGTTTTAAAAATTTGGCCAGTACATCACATTCGGTGATACTAGTCCTCCTATGAATGCTAGTGTTTGTTGCTTCAAACCACTCTTGCTTTTTGTTGATTACATGAAGCAGTCAAACAAAACCCATTTATAAATATGGACTGTGAATGACTTTATCCAATCCTATGGGTAAGGTGGCAATGCCAAGGGAAGAATTGAGGAGCTTGAGCGTGGCTGCAAGGAAACAGTCTTATGGTAGGGGAGACAACCTATGAACCTTTTGGATGCTGATTGCTGACTATGGTCAAAACAAATTTTTGGCTGATATACTTGATGAGATTGTAAGAGATGATATGTATATTGTGATGGAAGGGCTGATCCTCTACAAAAACGAAACCTCTAAAATCAAGGAATAGATTTTGAAAGCTTTTCACAAAGACACCAAGGGTATTACAAGACATCCAGGAAGTCCGTGAGAGGTTAGCATGGAAGGGATTGAAGGAGGATGTCCATAAGCATATTAGAGAGTGCTTGACTTGTCAACAAAACAATGGAGAATAAAATTTTCCAACAGGCCTATTCAACCCCTACCAATTTCTGAGAAAAAATGGTAGAGCTTCTCGGTGGACTTCATTACAAGACTCCCCAAGGTACAAGGTAGAGATTGTATTTATGTTGTGGTTGATAGATCAACAAAGTACACACATTTTATTGCTATTACTTCAGATTTCAAGGCACTTAAGGTAGAAAGTATATTCTTCAAGGAGATATTTAGATTGTGTGGCTTGCACAAGAACATTGTCAATTTCATTTGATAGGCAAAGAACTCGCATCAAGTAGCTACTTGTTGGTTGAAAATTTTGTACACCTCAACAACTGTACAAAATTGTGGATTTCAGCCACAGCGTGTGAGTAAATACTCTCCTAATTCTAAGGGAAGGCTCCCCCTATCTAAACTAATTTAATATGGATGGGACAACAATTTTCCGTCTTCTTTCAAGAAAAACTCTATTCTTTCCTCTTCATAGAAAAGAATAGAAATTAAAAGAAAATATCAGTAATAACTTGTACCATAAAATGAAAAAGAGGAAATGAAGTTTCCTGAAAACTGTAATGTCCCCTTCTCATTGATGTACTTTCAGTAGTCCAGTGGCCTATTCCTGAGACCCGTAGGCTATGTGGAATGCAGACTTAGGGTTTCAATCTTTGATGAGGCGAGAACTTACTATTTTTAGTAAGTCAGGGGTTGGCTATTTTGGTGAGACTGTCCTACTGAGCTCTCCATGCTCTGTCACTGGGTGCAAAGATCCTGTTTTTCGGAGCAGCAGTTCATGACTTACTATTTTAGTAAGTGGCAGAATAGCATATTTCTATTTTTGGCAGTGGACAGGGTTTTGATCCTATAGCAATTCAGTGGTCCTCCTTGCTCAGCTTCATCCTGGTTTTGATAATAATCAGTATTGGAGTCATGTGATATAATTAAATATTATTTCCTTATCCTAAGGTTTAATATTTAATTAATTTGATTATTTTTACTACTGATTTATTGGCTTTAGAAATGGCGCATAATATCTCCTAAGTGCTAGGCGAATTTTATGTCTAGAAAGGGACGCCAAATTAATAAGGGAGATATTATTTTATTTCACCTCACTTGTTTGCTAAGTCAAGTCGTGGTCCTTGACTTACTTGGCGTGATTCCTTGTCTAAGTATGGCGCCATCTTTGGGTAAAGGAAATGCAAATGGAAAAGTTGAATTTGGGAGAATTTGGGAGCATTTGCACTTGGTTTTGGGGAGTTAGAAGTTATAAATAAGAGCCTTGGGCTCCATTTTGTGGCATCAAATGAATTTGCATTGTTATGCTGCCGAATTGGCAATTGAAAATCTGAGCTTCGAAGTGTGGCTTCCTAGCTAAGTCTCAGTTTCGTACTTGCAAGATAGTACCTAGCCATGTCCATGTATTCCCAGTGCTATTGGTGAGTGAGTTGCAGATTGTGGAGTGTTTTCTGGTTGCTGGTCATGGGACTGTTGAAGGTGTGTTTTGCTCATACCTCTTGGCCAGAGGATTCCATCATTCTGGGTATCGGCTCATCCATCCTTCCTACCACTGGCGATGCATCTTGTAAGTTTTTAGCATCTTATTTTGAGTGTTGATTTTTTATATTGTAAATCGAACTTCCCAGGTTAGGCGCTGGGTTTAGTGAATGCATTGGGAAGCGTGCAAAATAAATATGGGTGTTTCGATGGATTTCTTTAGGTTTGTTTTCATTGTAGCTAGTATAGCAATTGTTTAGAATAGATTTTGGGTGAATTGGGTGAGTAATGAGGGAGTTATGAGCGTTTTAGTGAATCCATAGGCTGCTGGTTTTGTAATTCCAACTTGTAGATTTTTGATGTCAGCAGAAATTTCATGTTTCTTATTTGGATGTTCAGCATTACTCTCTTCTCACATTATCTTGATTATTGTAAGGTTAAGTAGTAGTACTACTAACCAATTCTGGCTTGTAACTCTCACCCCGTTGAAAAGTGGAAGAGGCTGGCTTGCTGCCTATTTTCAAGTAAACTGTAATTTAGTCCTCCCACTGCATAAGTGGTCGAGTGATGTCTCATTGTAATGGTCCTCCCGCTGCATAAGTGGTTGAGTTGAGATTGTTTTGTAATTTCAGTCCTCCCACTGAAATATCGCGGTTGAGTGATTTGTGCCTTTGTATGTTTCTCTTGGCTGGTTCACCGTCAAGTTTCTTGCATTCCTGCTGGATAAGCAGAAGGGGCTGGCTTGCCGCCTAGTATTGTAATCCATTTCATCTTTCAACAGAATTGAGATCTAACGATCCCCTATTCACTGTATGCTCTCACCTTCCCACATTGGGCACTTGGTGATCAGAAAGTGGAAGGGTTGCATTTTCTAGCAAGTTTTCAGTTTATGCTTTCTAACCTTAATGGGTTATCTGTTTGTGGATGATTATTATTGGCCTAAAAAAACAAAAAAACAGGGATACTACAAAAACCCAAAGATATCTGTCACTTCCTTCAGGACGGGAAAACAATATCAAGCTCAAAGTCTTGAATATCTGGGATCCTATCAACCTTTTGTAATAATAAATTTCAAAACCAAATGCAATATACAATAGCACAAAGTCTGCAAATAGAATGCACTCTAAAACTAATCTATATGAGAATTTATCACAAACACAAAGTCTTGAGATACTTCTCAACTCTAATTGTAATTCTTAAACTAATTCCACTCCCAATAGCTGCAACACAAAGTCTGCAATTAGATGAAGTGAAGCTCTCTTTAGCAACCTTCTACAATCTTCAAAGTAAGCACAAAGTTATACCCCAAAATGACATAAGAACACAAAGGGACAAATCAAGCTTCAACACAAGGTCTGAAATTCCTCACTTCTTTTGTATTACTCAAAGATGGCAAAATTACAACTATAAATCTCAAAGTCTTTATGAGTAGAAAATCCTGCAGAGTGTTCTTGCTTTCCAAAAAGATAAAAGATACAATAGATCTCCTCAAGTATTTATAGGAGAGGAGTCTTGAGAAAAATAAGGGAGTATTCCAACTAACTTGGACCTTTTCAACAACTAACTATGACTTATTCAAGATTACAAGTCCTATTCTAAATTGACTTGTAATCAGCTTGTATTTACAAAAATGCAAGTGATCAATTTGCAATTACAAAAGTGTTTCTACAAGTAAACTTGTCAAAAGAAAAACTGCAATTCTGAAATATATACGGTAGCATGTTTGGCCATGTAATCTTCAAACTTCTGAATAATTCCTTGCAGCTCATTGGGATTTGGCTCATGGGTGTTCTTAGTGACAATCACTGTTTTGACAATGGTATCATTGTAACTAAGAATCATAGAATTATGCTTCTCAAGAGTAGCCTAGTGGATTTCTTGCAGAAAAATTTGGTACTTCACCAAGGTTTGGATTGATGCAATTGAAAATTGTTCATCCTGCCATTCTTGCTGAATCTTCCTTCTCAAATCTGAAAGAACATCTTCTTTTGGCAACAACTCCACATTCTGATTTACAATTTTACAAGAAACTCTCTCACAGTGAGAAATAATATCTTGTAACACTTCCATGCACAATCTCAAAGTATCATCAATTTCTTCAATAAGTGATTTTAGGACAAGGGACTTATTTTCTAGAAGTTCTTCAAATTCTAGATACATGATTCTAGTAGGAAGGATGCCATTCTCTTGTAGAACATTCAACCTTTCTTGTGGCATCTTGTGCCAAACTTTCAAGCTACTTTCAACCTTCTTCAGATTCTATTTGAACATTGCAGAAGTCTGATTCAATTTCTCTTTGATCATTTCTAGCTTGACCATCACCTGGAAAACCTCCTTCAAGACTCGAACACATAGATCAGTAATTTGATCTACCCAAGAATCTAGTGCTTGCACTTTCTGAGCTGCTCTTTCAATTTCCTGAACTGATTCTTTGGTATTGAAAGAAGTCGAACGATTGGTCCCTTCTTTAGAAGACTTGGTGATCTTTTGAATAACTAAGATGAGCTGCAAATTCTCTTCCTCTAGCTTGTCTTTCTTTGTTAGGAGTTCATCATATCGTTGCACCAATTATGTCACTGAATGCTGAGCATCATGCATGACAACTGCATGTGTTTGTTTACCAAGCTCCACCCTGGTGATTTTGTAATCAGAAGCTTGCATCTCTTCATGTGTCTTATCTACCATTGGTTCAACGATCTCTACAACTTTCATCCTATTGCTGTCAACTGTCACTCTCGAAACTGTTTTGGTTTTTTTAGCAACCTTGGGTTTAGTTTGTTTGAGCTTTTGAAAATCTAAGATGTCAGGAGAAATCTCCTGCTTTTTTCTCTTAGGAGTGAAAGAGCATAGCATGGAGATAAGGCCATTGAATTTGCCTCAGAAGCAGTTGGAGGTGGGAAAGAAGCAGTTTTTGTTTGAACTATAGTGGTCACCCGGGGAGAGATTTATGTCTGAACAACCACCATGGCTCGTTTAGTCACTGGAGGATGTGATGCTCGGAACATGAATTTGTCAAAACTGGAAGTAGAAGTATCAATCTCCGATAATGACAAGCCAGGCAAAGAGACATGGGTATGGTTATCCTCAAAGATATTCAGCAAATCTTCCTGTGTGTGATCAAGGGACATAAGCAAATCCAAAAGGATTTGAGGAGGAACTTCGTGAGGTGACTTCGAGGTTGTGGACCTAGGAGCATCATCTTCTTGTTGCTCTTCTTTTGGATCTTCAGGATCAATGACATGAATATGAAGCTATGGTTTCTCTTTCCCTTTCACTGTCATTTCTTTGGGAGGAATCACCATTGCTTTGCTGACTCTCAACTTGATCCTTGCAATACAAGAGGAAGCACCTTCCTTGGTATCAACTCTAATTTCAGACATGCGTCCGATAGGCCCTGTAGAATTATCTTCTTTTCCAATCTTGATTTTGATGAGCCTAACACCATTTCTTTTGAGCCAAGCATTGGTGTTAGCTAAGACAGGCTGAAATCTATCAAGAATGGAAGTTCATTCCTTCTGTGACCATTGAATCAATGGAAGTGGTGCTTCATCGACTCTTTTTTCAACATACTCGGAATTGAGTACATGTTCCCATCATCAACCATTCCTTCAGGAATGCTAGCAAGGTTCAAATCAACAATCTTCTCAAGTGTGAGCATGCAATAGTCCATCCTACGGATCTCCTCTTCTGTGCAAAGATCAATCCAGATGTCCTCTATGTGGTGCACATGGATAAAGGATCTTTTAATCCTTTCCTTCATGCCCCTGTAATCAAAATCTGCTCTCACTTTGAACCTTTTGAGTTTGATCTCCTACATCTTAGTCTCCATTGCTCTAGCCTTCGTGGATGTCATGAGAGAATATCGACCAATCTGCAATGGGTTATTAGAATATATCCCCATCCCAGCCTTATGTCGAATTGATTGCTGTGCATGAACTGCCATGAGTTGTCTTCCCAATTCCATAAGAATGATTTTGTCGGTTGGATATCTTGGAAGCATGTATGGCTGCCCACTGTAGCATCCAACTCTCAAATAAGTAAATGTTGGGAATTGAAGGAAAAGACACCCATACTCATTGCTTTCTCCCATGCAACATTTGACACTCTTCTGTTCTTCAATGTTCTATCAAATAGACACATGTAGTGGCCATAGAAAGCATCCTGGACTCTCCTATAATACAATCTGCTAGATCTCAAACGCAACTAATCATAGTAATCCCACACAGGCACAAGTGAGCGATCACCATTGGTAGAAAGACCAGGAAAGTGTCTGAGTGATGCTACTATATACACCAAGTATGAGTTCATGTAGAACACCAAAGTGGTGGGAACTCTAGCAAGCTGCTCACACAAAGTGTCGCTAATGATTTCACCCCAAAAGATGTGCTGAGACTGCTTGATAAGTATGATGAACTGATACATCCATGGTTCAAAGACATTTGAATGCTCTAAACCCATGAGTTCATGTAGAACGTCAAAGTGGTGGGAACTCTGGGAAGCTTCTCACACAAAGTGTCGCTAATGATTTCACCCCAAAAGATGCGATGAGACTGCTTGATAAGTACGATGTACTGATACATCCATGGTTCAAAGACATTTGAATGCTCTAAACCCATGATTCTGCTTAAAAGGGTAATTGTATCACCAATCTCCTCTTTGAAATCACAGCGAAACAACTTAGCCCACCGGGTAAGACAAGTTCTAGGTTCCTCGATCCACTTGTTGATATGACGCTTACATTCCTTCTCCCTCTTCATGTAGTATTCTGTTGCACTTTCCTTTGAAATTCTACATAAACAGGAGCTATGGGTATTTTGAAAATCTTTTCAATAGTTTCAGCATCAAGACAAATAACTACCTCACCCTCATCATCCCTAATAGTTTTGGTTTCCTAATCAAAGTGAGCGGCACAAGCAAGAACAAATTCTGGTTCTAGGGAAGCCACTAGGAAGGAAGAAGCAATATGGAGATGACTATCCAGCAAGTGTTGCATACTATGATCCACAGGATTTTTAACCCTCTTGAGAAAGTCTGACATATCCACGTGCCCAATCTTTGTATCCTTTATCTCATCCAATGAAGAAGAGACTTGAGAAGGAGAGATCTCATTATGATACTTGTCGTATTTGTACTTCATCTTCTTTTGGGAAGACGATGCTGACAAATCAGTCATTGAGCAAGAACTTGTAATGCTGCGATGAAAATCTAGAAGTGTTAATGCAACATCACGATCCATTGAAAGAGCCATATGATCTTCTTGAAAGGGGAAAAACTCAACTCTAACCCTAAAGATTTTGAAGATGGAAGGATGGGTAGACAAGAGGTTTTAAAGACTGAGCTTTTGACCAATTTTGGATCTTGGGAGACATATTGCAAGTATGAAAAAGGGAAAAACTTGTGGAAGGACATAACTGCAATCGGGTTTTTAAATCCCAACTGCAAGTAGACTTGAAATGGGAAAAATGAGTGAATGTGCGATAAATGGTAAAAATGGAGTTTTGATATGAGGGAAAATGAAGTTTATGACAAAGGATAGTAACCATGAATGACTATGAATGGAATTTGGAAGAATCGTCTCATTTTGACCACATGTGAAATGGGAAGAACTTTACTTGTAATCAGGTTTATAAAACCCGATTTTGAATGGGTAGGATTTTAAAACAACTTTTTTCTTTGGCAAGTTTGGCAAAAGAGTGTTAAGTTTTTTCTACCAAAGGGGAAGACCAACTTCCTCAACTTACTTGTAATCGGATTTTAGAAACCCGAATGCAAGTAGATGGAAATAATATAAAGGGGAAAAACAATGCAATCTCCAAGTTGCATTCAAGATTTGGGTAAAATGGGAAGAACTTATGCAAATCCGAATTCAAGCAAGAACAAGATATATACAAAGCATAAGCAAAATAGAAAAACAAAAACAAAACTGAAAATCACATACCTTGCTTGAAGAATGCCCTAGAACAAAGCAAATAGACTTAGAAGAAACTGAAATGCTCTTATAAAGAACGAAGCCACCACGTTGTGATTGCAATCAGCAAACAAATCGGTTTTTCCTTTAAACCTCTTCACACAAAACGGATTGGAAAGAGAAGTATTTTTGACTTCAAACACTCATCAATGGAGGAAAAATGCAAGACGTGTTTGCAATGTGGCAACAAGGGCGAACTTCATGCTCCAAAACGTGGCAAGAACCAGCAAAAAATGGATCCAAAAACATCTTCTTCAACGCCTTTAAAAACGCCTTAAAAAACGCAAAACGTGTTTGCCAAAACCATTTTTGGTAGAGAATGTGGCAACCAACATTGATTCTTAACCATTTAGCATGAATGTGGGGCGGATTTAGGGGAGGAATGCCACAAAAAATGGATTTGTGGGAAAAAAAAAAATGCAGGTTGGGTTCTTCCTTTCCAACTCCAAGTAAAATGTGCCCTCCAAACTAAAACCCTTTGCAAGTTTTAAATTACATTACTTTTTCCTTCACTAGAGCAATTTCGGGTTTCTAGGGAAGAAGAGCACAAAAATAAAGAGCAAATCGACTTGTAATGGGGAAATAAAACCCCCATTACAACTAAAAGGAATAAAACTTAAAAACTTGCAATGGGGAAATAAAATTCCCATTACAAGTAAGACACAAGACATAAAATCACTTAAAAAACTTAAAAAGACTTGTAATAGGGAAATAAAACCCCTATTACAACTCATAAGCACAAAGTAGGAACTTTTATGAGAACTTACAAGTTCTCATTAAACTTGTAATTTTAAATTCAGTTGCAATTTGTCCAAAAAGTTGCTACAAACAACTTAAAAGACAAAAAGGGAAATGGAAAATAAAAAGCAAGCTACAAGTTACAAGTTCGAAATAAAGTGCACTTGTAATTGCTAGAAAAAAACCTCTACAACACTAAAACATAAAGAAAACTCTAAACTTGCAAAGGAAAGAAAAATTTCCACTTGCAGTCCAGAAAATAAAACCCGATTTTGAAGGAAAGACATAGCAAACGAACTCAAAACGCGATGAAATTTGAAATGCAAATCAAGGATGGACTGAAGATCAGTCCAGTTTAACCAAAAGAATTTTTTTTGCCTCGGGCAGCATGCCTTAGAGTAAATTTTTTCCTTTTTTAACAAAATTTTTAAAGGTGTTGTCCAATTTTGTGAATGCAAAAATGCGGACAACACTACCATCCACAAACTAATGGTCAAACAAAGACAGTGAATAAGTCGACTGAGGGAAATTTAAGATACTATGATTCAAATTAGCAAACTGTATAGATCAAGAGGTTGCACTTGGTTGAATATAGTTACAATACTTCACATCATATGTCCATTGGTATGTCAGTTTTCAGAGATCTATTAGGTTATGATGCACTTTCTTTCACTGATTTATTGCTTTCAGATAGTAGAGTATCTGCAACAGGTGGTTTAATTAATCAAAGTCAAGAAATATTGAGGGCCCTAAAAGATAATTTGCAGCAAGCACAAAATCGGCAAAATACTTATAGGCAAACTTCTATTAAGAAGAGTGGAGCTAAAAAGCTCAAACCTTGATACTATGGACATTATAGGATTGTGAAGATGAAAGGTGAAGTGGCTTATGAGTTGGAGCTGCCAAAAAATAGTAGGATTCATTATGTTTACCATATGTCTTTCTTAAAGAAAATTCTTGATCAGCATATTGTGCCACCAAAGGATTTGCCACCCTTAAATGATGAGGGAAAGTTGGTTTTGATTCAAGAAGAGATGATGGATAGGTCAGAGTATAAAACTTGAGAAACAGAAGCATCACTGAGTATCTAATCAAATGAAAAAACTTACTAGTTGAGGATGTCAGCTAGGAAGGAATTGAGATAAATCCCCATTTACATTGCTCGAAAACAAGCAATCTTAAGGAGGGAGGACTTGTCATGTCCCTTTTCCAAAAATAGTAAGTTTAGATTGTTTTTTAACCCATTTTATTTTCTTGTGGGTTAATAGTAAATCATAGGAAAAATTATTTATTTATTATTTAATTTAGTCCTGATATTTCATATTTTACAAGACAGTTAAATATTATTAGTAAGTGGGTGCATTGAAAATCTCTAGGAGCATCTAGATTCTCTTTTAAATTTACATTGAACATGTTTTATGATAGTTGTAATTCACTATTTTTGGCCGATGGTTAAGGAGTGATCTTGGGATATTATTTTCAATTAATTTTCCCTCCAAAACGGGGCATGGGATTTTGGGTGCCCAAGTTTGTCTTGCAACATATAAAACTGAAAAATCTTTCATTTAAGACCATCATCTTATGCCAATTTATCTTCAAAAGTGTTTTGTGTTCAATTTTCTTCTATGGGGGAAAACCCATAGGAGATTGTGACCAATGGACGAAAACCCATTAGTTGCTAGAATCAAAGGATGGAGACCCATTGGTTCTTGAGAGAATTATCATTCAAAGATTGCATCGAAGCTTCATAGATTTGTAAGACATTAGGGTTATTCAGTTGTGTTTGTTTGTTACAGGTTCCAAGTGAAGTATGTGCACTTAGAGTGCAACGTTTGTGTCAATTTGATGTTGTGTTGTGTTCTATTGTAGTATTCCTTGCTGCTACTCTTTTTGTTGTTCTTGATCCTTTCTAGGAGTTGGGAATATCAAATTTTTTGTGTAGAAAATTAGATAGTTTTTGACCTACTTTTGTTGGCAATGCATGTCTCTGACAGGGTGTGAGTTAAGCATTCTTAGTTTCAGATTGTATATTTGTCAATGTTGCTATTGCAATGATTGTCACATCAATCCATTATTTTGTAATAATTGAAATTATATCAATATTGAAGAGCACATACTTATATTGAGACGGGGAGTGAATCAATATAAGGCAATTTTTACTTATTAAACTTAAACTACCCTAACAAAACAAGAAGCAATAACAACATTCACACAAGAGAGAATGTAGATTTATGTGGAAACCCTTTTTGGAGAAAATCATAGTGAAGGATTGTTTGGATGTACTGTCCAAATCCTACCTCACAAAATATAATAGAGCTCTTACTATATTTGTAGGCACCAACTAGCTAGAGACACCAATCCCCACTTATGGAATTTGTAGGCACCAACCTACTAGAGACGAATCCCCACAAATGAGTACGAACTCAGCAAGAGACACCAACCTCTTTAATCAAGAGGCACCAACCTCTTTTTCTTAAGAAAAATTCACCTTTAGTACGTTGCTTCTTCAAATGATGATGAACAACAAATCTCCATAGCTATGCTCTAATTCAAATCTACTCTTCTTTGTTCTGCTTCACATTAGTTCTACTCTACTCTCAAACGATGGAAAATTTTAGCACTTAACCACACACACACATCCTTATTCACTTCTTTGCTATACATCTACTCTTCTATGTGTTTGAATGATAAAGCATTACGCTTGAACAAATGCTTTACTCCCACACTCTCTCACAACTTGCATGAATACTTCTTTATATACCCATTTTGGGCACCGAAAATCAAATGCAATAAATTCATAGGCTGGCCACCCTTTCCAAAAAATATGATTGTTAATAAGTTGGCCAAACAAGATATCCTTTTTCTCACCTTCAAAAAAAATTCAGTCAGGGGTAGAGGTGCCAAAGAAAAAATCATATCTTCAACTAGTGACCACCAAAGATAAAGGGAGCATTTAAACAATTAATCAATTTTTCATGTTGACCCACCCATTGAGGGTTGGAGTTTTGATGTAGGAGCATCCCCGGTTCACATCAATCTTGCGTCAACCAAAAACATTTTCTTTTCTGTTTGCAGTTTCTGTTTTCTTTCTGTGTGTCCCAGTTTTGGCTCACCGGAACCTGTGGAGTTAGATTCTACTTGAAGACTTGATCATCTTTCTTTCTTTCAAACCGCATCTCATTTGGATCTCTTACCGACAAGATATCGCTACCGGTTTCCATGACAGTTTCTTGTTACCGGTTGTTCCTTTGTTACCGGTTGCCTGAGACCTATTCTGGTGATCTATTGGAACCCATTCCGAAGCTTGCGGAGCCTTGAGCGTTGATCTCGATGTTTCTTGGCGTGTGGCCGATCTTCTTCGTTTCATCCTTTGGATTTTTCGGAGGAATCTCTTGGCGGAGGCCAACCTTATTCATTTTTGCACGTTAGGTCTTGTTCTTTGGGTTTTTATCTTTTTTGGGCCGACTGGATCCTTGGATCGATATATATATATTTGTAATCATGCTTTAGAATGTAATCAATTAGAATCAATCAAAGTATCAGATAGATAGGCTGTGCCTAGAAGATAGATCTTTCGATTCAAGGTCCCGGTTGTGACCTATTCTACTAGGCTTGTGTGCTGGTATGTTGTAACCCAGTTGTTACCGGTTGGATGTAATCAAATTTCATGCAATAAAACTATCTGTTTTGCATTGCCTCCATATCTGTGTGTTTCTGTTGTGTTTACTCTTGCTAACCAATCCAGACTGATCTCCTTGAGGTCCCTCCTCACCGGTGACTGCTTCAAGTTTTCCCTTACCACCTTCCAAATGATGATGAATGAAGTAAGCCATAGAGTCGATGACCGATAACAACTCCATCGTGGGTTGGGGGTCAGAGGTTCTTCCTACCTCAATCCAAACAACTCCAAAAAAGTCAAGGCACATGCTCGAATAGAAAGAGTTGAAGACCAAATCTTTGGTAGGGGGTCAAGGATCCTCCCTACTATTGTGAGGTATTCACACATCGCCCCATCGCAAATGGGAACCCTTACTCTTTTCTTGCTTTCTAGGGTAGTGTTAGAGTCCTTAGCTATTAGCCTTTGCATTGAACAGGTATAGATGATCAAGAATACATGAGTCAGGTGGATAGCCTTATGTGAGGTGTGAAATGAGTGAGTTTGTTAGCCTTCAGTAACACCTTGGTCATGGATGAAGTGAATTCCATCATGATTTCAACCAAATGAAATTAAGGAGAATGAGTGAGAAATCATTAAGTGCCAACGTCCAATCCACCTCATGTGCCTCTCACTCAGAGCAAATTCTTCCTAACACTTCATGATGAGCATGGCATGGCGCACTCAAGGGAGTGAGAAAAAGAGAGCGAAGGTGAGTTAGAGGAGCGAACTTGATGTTTGGGCATAGAGGAGCGAACTTCATGTTTTGGCATAGGAGAGTTAACTTCATGTCTTGAGTTAGGAGAGCGAACTTCATATGCAAAGGTAATGGACCGAATTCTTTACTTCATGTATTCCTAAATGAGAGCGAATTTCCTTCATTTGATGAGAGATTATTTACCTTAAGCAGATTTGACCTCTAGAAATAGTGATTTTGAGTTAAAAGCAAACTTCATCTCCAAGCCCAAGGGAGCGAACTGTTAGTAGCAATCAAGAAGGAAGACTAAGAGGGGAGGGGGTGAATCAGTCTTCACCGAATCACAACAAATTAAACTTCAAAACATAAAATGATAGATTGCAGCAATAACAGATAAGCAAATTAACAACACAACACACGACACCAAGATTTTGATGTGGAAAACCCGGTCAAGGGAAAAACCATGGTGGGAACCTACCCATAGTAAGATGATACTCTGTAGTAGTATGTGAAAATATTACAATAGGGGATGCACATGCATTCAGGCACATTGCCTAGAGCTCACTGCTCAAAAGATATATGATCGGAAGGCTACAACCCTTAGGGAAGTCTCACTGACTTACAAAATGATTCGGACTCCAGAAGAAATGAACTGCAATGATAGCATCTACAAATGCTTGATGACAGTTCCGGTTAAGCACAATTGTCTGCCTTGCAACACCAAACACACCTCAACACTTCGTTGAATGATATATCCTTGTTCGCACATTCACCTCTCTCTGATAATGCAGACACAATAACGACACCTAAATTACATAAGCATCTAACCTATATATACAAATCATCAACCTTGATAACAATGTCGGCTAAACCCTTAACCCTCAACTCACAATTACAAAAATTACATTGCACGATACAAAGATCAACCATCGGACCAATATTATGATTTACATTAAATAGCATGGACCTAATTCAAATTCCCAAATGATTACATCCACCGGAAATCCCGCCAAGATCAACTGCAACATGCTACACCAGAAATACTGCATAACACGAAAAATCATCACCCGTTCATAGAAATCACCAAAAACTCGCTCAATGATCAATGCGGATCGCCAAAACAAATAGAACACGACTAGGAAACACCAGAAAGCACGTTAGAATCATTTGGAACAGTTGCACCAACACCTCTTCTCAAATCTTCATCGGTCAATGTCTCAAAGCTCAAGAACACAACCAATCAGCAACTGTCACAAGAAAAGATAACTTGCGGAGCACCAAATCATGAACCATCTGAAATGAAGATACACAAGATCATCCCAAACAATAATCCAAAGTATCAGCACAAGATCTAATCACACCGGAATATACCGGAGGAAATAGCGGATTCTACAAAATAGTGATTAGCAAAACCAAACTACAAAACCAGATCAAAAACTCTTCCCAAACTCACCCGAATAACTCACAGGAATATGTTGACATCAATGACAACAACATATCCTAGCAGCAGTAATGATCAACCAAATCCAACGATCTCCCCAATAATCCAACACGAACTTCATGTTCAGGCCTAGGAGAGTGAACTTCATGTTTAGGCCTAGGGGAGCGAACTTCATGTTTAGGCTTAGAGGAGCGAATTTCATGTTCTAAGCATAGAGGAGCGAACTTCATGTCTGAGCATAGGGAAGCAAACTTCATGTCCATGTGATCAAGAGCAAATTTGCAGGATTGTTTATGAGAACATTGCTTTCAACCGATTTAATGCTTGGGAGGAGTGATTTTGAGTTAAGAAGATGAATAAGAAAGATATAAGGTTACTTCATGTTCTCACTTAGGGGAGCGAACTTCATGTCTGAGTATAGGGGAGCGAAGTTCATGTTTAGGCCTAGGGCAGTGAATTTGTCTCATTTGCCCAAAATAAGATGCAAAGCTACTAATAGATCATTTCGTGGAGATAATTTGATGTCTTAGGAGAGAACAATTTTGAATTTAAGATGATGAAGGGCAAGTTAGAGGGTTACTTCATGTGCTCTCATCTTAGATCGAACTTCATGAGCAGGGTGATTGGAGCGAATTTTTGTGCACACCATGTGGAGTGAATTTCTTCTAGAGCCCTTCCCTAAGGACAATTTATCATGTTTGCATCAATAAATGGTGGGAAAACTCATGGTAGAGCACATAGGATGAAGGGAAATGAATGAAAGCGAGTTCAAAGATAAGTTTAAGGGTAACTTCATGAGCGTCAGGGTTGGAGAGAACTTCAAGTGCTCCTCTCTACAAGCGGAAAACAACTTCAAGTGCTCCTTCATGAGAGTGAACTCTCTCCAAGTCCTCTTATCAAACCTGCAAAACACATAAAATCAAAGAATACATCAAGTTAGAAGAACTATCAAGGTTATATATTATGTGTATTTGATATCATGTTTGTTTTGTTTTGCAGATGAGAGAGGATGGTGATTACAAATCAAAAGGAGAAAGATTGTAAAATTTCCGCCACTATGCAATTTCAAGAAAAAAACTTCATTTACAAGAACGAGAATTCCCAAGAGGAATCTCAACTCTCACCACACTATGGAGACATGAAGAGATCAAAGGAGCGTGATGGACAAGTATTACAATCACCCTAAGGCAAGCAGGCAAGGATGGAGGAATGACCCAGCTACATCAATGCTTCCCATCACCACTACTTTGAGAGAGCTTGAAATGTTGAGTATCAAGAGATATCTCTCAACATCCCTTCGTGGTGATGAATCAAGTCTACAAGTGCAAGTTGAAGTGGCATCCTAGTCATCATCCCAGTCCCCCTTACATTCAAACAAGTTCCACCTCAGCACGTCTAGATGCAATGAACTTGACTCATCCATGATGGCACAAACTCCGAGGCACCTACCCTTATTATCTATTGGTCATGCCAAAGTGTTGTAATTATTTCATTGGCCAAAATTGAGTTTGTTGTAACAAACCCTAATTAGAGTTTTCATTATAAACTCTCGACCATTGATCTCAAATTGATCTAAGCCATTGAATTGTATTGAGAGCATTATAAAAGGTTCAAGATCTTCATTTGTAAAGGTCAATAGTGAAATATAAAATAGTCAGCAAATAGAGTAGTGAATAGTGAATAGAGCTAAGATGGTAGCTAGATTAGAATAGAAGTTAGATTAGGAGAAGGCAAAGATTGTTGCCAAACCTTGTTGTAAAGGACAATTGATTTCATTGAAGTTATGGTGAATTTGATTTGGTACTTCAACAACTTGCATGATCTTTACTTCTCAATTTATTTTCATGTTGATTAGATTGAAGGGAGGTATTTGTTGAATGCATTTATGTGGAATCCTTTTAGTCCATACCACTAGCCTCTTGTTGATTGCAAGTGCGCCTTGCGTGGTCAACTAGAATGATATGAGCTTAACCTCAAATTGATATGCACCCATTGTTTATGCATTAACTTGAATGGTGATCAATGTTCGATGATAATGATTTGAATATCTTTGAAGCATCCCTTAGAGGAATGCACTGAGATTGTGTCAAATTCTTCAGTTTGATGGTGAGACCTCGTTCAGTAGGATTCCATTGAATCATTCATCTATCTTCTTGCATTCTAGGTCTTAGAATAGACTCTCTCAACCCTTTATCTTTTGCCCTTTTTTTTCAACTCAAGCTAGTATAGGATAAAAAGAATCACAAGATTGCAACATCAGAAGATCAAGTTCCAACGATTCAAGCATTCGACAATTCAACAAAGTCCCCTTGTGATACCAGCAATCACATCAACCAACTATGCTTATCCACACGACATGAACCAACATACCAAAACCTTGGAGTTGTCTCAAGTGATCCGTAAGCTAATCTACAACATTTGAGTGAATTTGTTCAAGAGAGGATAAGATACTTTTGGGTATTTTATTCTGTGTTCGCATGTGAGTAAAAAACACATCAACACCTACCACTTACCAAATGAGAAACACACGTGTTAAACATGTAGACTGGACACCGATGAGGAGCTAGTGCATTTCGAGTGTTAGGGGTTAGTCTTGCCTCATCCCTCCTATCAGTGGACAGATTGAACACTGAACTCTTGAGAGTTGAAGCCCAATTCACTCTTCTAGTTTAACATTTTCTCAACCTTTGACAAGAACATTCTTTGACACTAATGACCATATTTCCACCAATTTCATAATTAGGCTTGATTAATGACAAGATTAACAATCAAATATGACAAACCTTCATCAATGACAACATCAAATAACAAACTTCATCAGTGACAATAAAGACAACATCAACCTTTGACATCAATACACTAACAATCAACAATCTTTGACATCAGTGACAACATTTCCAACAAATATAGAGTTGTATGAGTTTTTGGTTCAATTTGTGTCTCATGAAAATACCATGCCTTCATCCATTACAAGAGATGAAGTCTAATGTGAATACCATGGAATGGTGTCTCAACTTATTTAGCTTGAAGTTTTTTGTGTTCTTACTAAATATGAGAAGGGTAAAAGGGAATATGTCATATGAATTATTTAGGAAAGGAATAAAATTATCAAGGCAAGAAAAATAACCAAGGGATTTGCATACTCAATTTAACAATAGGAAAGGTAAGAATAGGCTTCATTGGAGATAAGACAAATTCGTCATGAATTAGGAGCAATTTCTTATTCCTAGTGTTGACCAAGGCACTTTTGTGATTACTTTCTCACACAATATCTAATCATCATCCTATTGAATTGACATTCAAGCTAGCTTTCTGCCCTTCTTAACATCAATCGTTCAAGGGGTTATACAAACTTTATAATTCATAAAGTAAGCTTCAAAAAAAGAAAATGATTTTAAATGCAAGGCATATTGAGAGTACTTATTTAAAATTCTTGTTTACCTGCAGACACTCAGCTCCTAGAAGAATGCTCCCAATGGACACACCCATGCTGATGGTTGTCTGAACCGACACAACCAAATAAAACATCCATCCGAAACCTATAGGAATCTTTCAAATTGGAATAAGTAATCAATGTAGGTTATGCAACTAGCAATATGAAAAGTATAAATTTAGCATATTGTGTGATAATGAATTAAGTTACCAAGTAGATTCTACAAAAATGTTAAAATGAACTGAAAATCTTACTTTCTTATTAATGGAAAACTGAATTTTTGAGATGTGAAGTTGGATTTTGATCAAAATAAATAGTCTCATCTGTTTAGGAATTGTGTAGATATCTTTGGGTACTTCAATTAAGAAAAAAAGAATGGGCCTGATTGGTCCACTAGATCAATAGTTATGGCTTTTGAAAGTTCTCATAGAAAATGTAAAAAGTTGTTGAGCACATAAAAGAGTTGTAAAGGGGAGTTACACCTATTGACCAACTTCTGATGTGTGTTATGACACAACATAAGGCATATTTCATTGGGAGATAATTTGGGCGCCACTTTTTGGGTGTTTTTAGCTTATGGGTTTATATCATTTGATGATTTTGGGTTTTGTAGCTCCTATATTTTAGCTGCTTGAGATGGAGGTTGTGTGTAGAGTTTTTTAGATACCATCAAGCTGCAATAATTCGCATAGATCTTTGGTTGATTATGTTTATGCTGAATTTGAACTCCATTGTAAACCCTAATGATCCAACCAAACCCTATGTCAACAAATGCATTCAACAAAACTCGATGGAGATCTACAAATACATGCAAATAATAATGAAATAAGCAAAATATACCTTCACATGCATAGGAGGCTTGTTTCCATTGTTCTCCTATCCTCCATGATCTTGTGTTTGATAATGGTTGCTCTCAAATTTGTATGCACTTGCACAAGAGCTCAAGGAAGAATGGATATGGTTGTGATGATGTATTGCTTGAATGATTCAACAGAGTGTAAGTATGCTCCAACTATGTGTGTTGGGTTATGGGAGGAGGAAGCCTCTTTTACAGAGATCATCCTAAGATTAAGAGCTGAGATTATGAATGGCCAAGTTTACATAGGTGAAAGAGATTCAATAAGATTTGAGGTTAGGTAGAGATGAAGGGAGTGGATTAAGAGGTGAGTTGACTTTGGAGAAAACACAAAGTGAATGAAGAGATGGTTTACACTTGTCACATGCCTACAAATTTAGATTGTGATCCATGTGAACAAGTTGGAGGGCCAAGATTAAAAGAGGAAAAAGGTAAGTGAATTAATTAAATAGATAAAAGTATTTATTTAATTAATAGAGGAAGGGCTAGATAAATTAAATAAATAAAATATTTATTTAGTTTAGGCATGAGGTGGAAGGATTAAATAAATAATAAATATTTATTTAAACTAGAAAGAAGAAGCTTATTGAATTAATTCAATAAATAAAAACATTTATTTAATTAATAGAAGACATTAGAATAAAAATAATTAAATAAATAATAAATATTTGTTTAATTAAAAGAAAAATTTAGGTGTCTATAGATGATACTCCCATGAAGGTTTGCTTTGCAAGTGTGTTGTAACTATAGTTTTCAAAATAACACATTGAGCTACTTTTTGAGTGGTTTTTCTCCTAAAAGTTTTTTCCCCACATACACTTTTATTATGATATATATTGTTTATTTTTTGTTTAAATGTGTTTATGCTTTTTGTAATTGTTAAAACATTGAAATTTGTACAACATTCCTTATAATATTAGTTTATGAAACATTTCTACATACCTTATGTAATGTCCTCTTTTCACTGATGCCCTTCCAATGGTCCATTAGCCTATTCCTAAGACCCGTAGGCTAGGTGGAATGAAGAATGAGGGTCCAGCATTGATGAAACAAGGACTTACTATTTTTAGTAAGTCAGGGAATGGCCATTTTGGTGTCACTGTCCTACTGAGCTCTCCATGTTTTGCCTCTGGATGTGATGATCATGTTTTTCAGAGCAGTAGTTCTTGACTTACTATTTTTAGTAAGTGGCTGTGTGGCATAGTTCTATTTTTGGCAGTAGACAGGGTTCTGATTCTGCAGCTGTTTTGTGGTCGTCCGGGCTCAATTTCATCCTGGTTGTGATAATAATCAGTACGGGAGTCATTTGCGACATAATTAAATATTATTTCCTTATCCTAAGGTTAATATTTAATTAATTTGATTATTGGCTACTGATTTATTAACTTTGGGATTAATGCCTATTTTATCCTAAGTTGTGGCGAAATTCATGTGTACTATGGGATGTCGAAATATTTTAGAAGAACATTATTTCATGTTGCATCTCCATTATTTGCCAAGTGTTTTACGTGGGTCCTCCCCCTTTTTGGCGTGAGTCTTGACTTAGGAAGAAAGTGGCGCTACAATTGGGTCCACTTGTAGTGGAATGAAATTCAAATGCAAGGCGTTGAATTTGGAGGAATGGCATTTGGATTTGAGGAATGAAGTTATAAATATGAGGCTTGGGCTCCCATTTTCACTATCTTTGAAAATTGCATCGTTATGCTGCCGGTTTGGCTACTGAAAATCTGAGCTTCGAAGTTGGCTTCCTAGCTAAGTCTCAGTTTCGTACTTGCAAGATAGTACCTAGCTATGTCCTTGTATTCCCATTGCTGATTGTTGAATGAGTTGCAGATTATGGAGTGTTCTATGTTGGATTTGTGTGTTTCTGGTTGCTGGTTGCGGGAATGCTGAAAGTATATTTTGCTCACACCTCTTAACCAGGTGACTCCATCATTCTGGGTACCGGCTCATCCTTCCTTCCTTGCCATGGTGATACAATGTGTGAGTTTTTAGCATTTTTAAATGAGCAATGAATTTATTAGATAAAATCGAACTTCCCAGGTATAGCATGGGTTTTTGCACTTGCATTGGGATGCGTGCCAAATGAATAGTGGGTTGTTTGGGTTGTATTTTGGATTGGATGTTGTGGTTAGTGTTATATTGGGGGATTGGGATTGATTTCATGTGATTTGGGTGAAAAATGAGGGAGTTATGAATATTTTGATGTTTCCATAGGCTACTGAATTGTACTTTCAGCCTGCAGATCAGTGTAACAGAAAATTATAGTCTTGTTGTAGAAATCTGCAATTATTATTCTCATCTCATCTCTATGTTGTAAGGTTGTTTCAGTAGTACTGATCATGCCTTCTTTCTTCTTTCATTTGTAATTCCCACTGCATAAGTGGAAGAGGCTGGCTTGCTCCCTTCTAAGTTTTGTAATTCAGTTTTTGTACTTAGTCCTCCCGCTGAATAAGTGGTCGAGTGATAAGTTCAATACAATGGTCCTCCTGCTGAAATATGCAGTAGAGTGATTGAATTTCAGTTGCTTGTCATTTTCCCTTGGTTGGTTTACCGCCAAGAGTTTGGTTTCTATCCTGCTGGATAAGCAGAAGGGGTTGGCTTGCCGCCCAAGCATTGTAATTTCAGTTTGATTATTGTTGCTAACGATCCCCGCAACACCGTATGCTCTCACCCTCCCAGACTGGGCTCTCGGTGAACAAAAGGTGGAAGGGTTCCCTTTCAGTAGTTTGGATTATTTCTCTAACCTTAATGGGTTATTTGTTGTGGATGAATTGTTATTGGCCTAAAAACAAAACAAAAATTACTAGGATATTACAGTGGTATCAGAGCTGGTTTTCCTATCAACCTGTGAGAGTCAGTGGGTTCAGAAGTCTCCATGAGTGACAGAAACGTCAGATACTACAACAGAGAGCAGAAGAGACAGCAGTTTCAGATTCCTATAGTGCCTGAAGAGGACACATTTTCAGAAGTACTGAGAAATAGAGGGAAGGATCTAGATACCTCAGATTTAGTGGATTCAATGGCAGATAAGACTACAGAACCAAATAAGGCACCTGATAAGAAGGCAGAGAGGCAATTCAATGCCATGATGGACATGATGTCTCTACTGCTGGCCAAGCTCAACCAGAACGTTGTTGGGGTCCCCAATCAACCCAACAATGGACCGGAAGCCAGCACTTCTAACGCTCTTGTAGGCAATGGAAATGGGAGTAACAATGGGAGCAACAATGGAGGTTCAGCCCCAAGGCCTTTACAACCTATATTTCTGCCAAGAGAAGTACAACAAGCTGAAACAGAGATACCCACAGCTAATGAAATAAGGAACAACTACATGGAGTATGCTTCTCTTCCTGGTGAGATCCGAGATATCCTAACTCTAGATCAGTTTATGAATCAGAAAATGAAGAGAGGAAGGAGGAATGACTATAAGTCTGCTGCCCCAAGAGATTTTTAGCAAGCTCTTGGAAGAGTGACCTTAGCACACTTTGATGGAAGTGCTAAGGGTACAACTAGAGCATGGGTATAGAAGTTGGACAATTACTTGTCCTTGAGGCCTATGCCGGAGGAGGACGCCATCAAGTCTGCTACCTTGCACTTGGATGGAGTGGCCCACGAATGGTGGTACCATGGGTTGGTCACCCTTGGTCATAACTTAATCACCACCTATGCTGATTTCACCAACAAGCTGATTGAGAGATTTGACACCAGGGATCCAGAGGTGAAGTTTAGAGAACTTGCACAACTCAGGCAGCAAGGTTCATTGGACACTTACGTGACTGAATTCCAAAACTTGTCAGTCATGGTGAGTAGCATTTCAGAGAAGCGGTTGGTTGTCCATTTCACTGAAGGACTTGAAGAACCTTTGAGAGATGGTTCAAAGCTTTTGATCCACCCACCCTGGCAGAAGCTATAAAAAAATCTAGAAATATGGAGTTGGCTGCCCCAAAGAGTAAAATTCAGTCCAAGCCTTTCCCTTTCAGAAAGGACAAGATGAAATTCACGAATCAGACCAAGAGGTTCCCTCCACGTATGGATGATGGGCTCCGTCAAGAGCTCCGAAGAAAGAATCTTTGTTATTCTTGCAGAGAACCTTGGGTTCCCGGACATAGGTGCCATGGAAAAGGGAATTTGCATCAGATGGAATGCTATTCAGAAGATGAGTCAGATTCTGAAATTTCAGAACAACAAACAGAAGTTGAGGACAACGAGTATGAAGAGGCTCCTGAAGGGCCTGAATTTGGGTTAGAAGATAGAGGAGTGGTTGCTCAACTCTCGAGCATTCACAAAAATGAGTCTTTCAGAGTTCGGGGTGTCATTGGAGAGCATCGTGTCATAACTCTCATTGACACAGCTGCAACACATAACTTCATTGATGAAAGGATTGTTGCAAAAAAGGGACTAGTGGCAAAGGAAGTTGAGGGCTTCAAAGTCATGGTAGCAGATGGCTCCACTATATCCTGTAACCGAATGATTTCCAACATGTCTCTGAAGTTGGGAAATCATGAAATCAGAGATGATTTCTTTGTGGTGAGTATTGGAGGGACTGATGATGCAGTCCTCGGGATTCAATGGCTGAGATCTCTTGGTGAGATCACTCTAAACCTACAAACCATGGAGCTGAAATTCATGTCTGAAGGAATGAAGGTAGTTTTGAGAGGAATGTCGCATGGGGGACTTAAAGTTGTATCCTTGAAAAGAATGGAAAGGCTGATCTGCCATAATCAGGTGGAGTGGGCAGCGAAGTGTTTGATAATGCCTTCCAATCTATTGGTGGATAAGGGCAGCTATTCCTCAGATATTCCAGCAATGGTCAAGGATAGAAGCAAGATCATGGTAATGCCTTCAGAACCACAACAAGAGCACATAAATTATCCTAGAGACATTCAAGCTTTGATAACTAAGAGAAGCAAGGTGTTCGAAAATCCCCCTCTTGGCAAGCCCCCTGAAAGAGGTGTCAAACACATTATTGAGCTTGAAGAGGGAGCTAAGCTAGTCATGACTACTCCTTACCGATATCCCAAGAAGCAGAAGGATGAGATTGAGAAAGCAATTCAGGAATTGCTTGACATGGGTTATATACGGCCTAGCAAAAGCCCCTTTGCTTCGGCTGTTGTTTTGGTGAGAAAGAAGGATGGCACCATGCACATGTGTGTGGATTACAGAGCCCTAAATCAGAAAACCATCAAGAATCGGTATCCTATTCCGAGAATTGATGAGCTACATGGGGCAGTGTTCTTTTCCAAGATTGACCTCAGATCGGGGTACCATCAGAACAAAATGAGGGCTTCAGATGTGGAGAAGACTGCTTTCAGATGCCACTTTGGGCATTTTGAGTTCCTAGTCATGCCCTTTGGTTTGACTAATGCTCCTGCTACATTCCAGTCATGCATGAACATAATCTTCCAAGAACAGTTAAGGAAGTTTGTGTTGATATTTTTTTATGACATCCTAATTTTCAGCAAATCTTGGAAAGAACATTTACAGCAATTGGATGAAGTGTTGGGCATATTAGAATAGGAGTCCCTGTTTGCCAAGGAGTCCAAATGTGAGTTCAGGATGGAAGAGTTGCTCTACCTCGGCCACATTATTAGTGCGGTGGTGTGAAGGTGGATCCCGAAAAGATTAGAGCCATCCTTGATTGGCCTACTCTCGAAAACATAACACATTTGAGGGATTTTTTGGATTGTGTGGATTCTATCAGAGGTTTGTGAAGGGATATTCTCAGTTAGCTGCCCCCCTTACAGATCTCACAAAGAAAGGAGCTTTTGAATGGTCCGAAAGGGCACATACAACATTTGAGCAGTTTAAAAGGATCATGAGTTCCTGCCCAGTTTTAGCATTGCCTGATTTCACCAAGCCATTTGAGCTACAGTGTGATGCATCTGGAGAAGGTGTTGGTGTGGTTCTCATGCAGGATAAGCATCCTATAGTCTTTGAGAGCAGAAAGTTGAGAGGTCCTGAGAGACTATATTCCATTTATGACAAGGAAATGCTTTCCATAATGCATGCCCTTGCAAAATTCAGACAATATCTGGTGGGGAGTAAGTTCATTGTTAAGACTGTTCACAATAGTCTTAAACACTTCATGCATCAGAAGGATCTGAATGAGAGACAACAGAAATAGGTGAGTAAGCTACAAGCTTACGATTTCGATATTGAGTATGTTAAGGGTAAAAACAATGTGGTGGCAGATGCCTTATCTAGGAGACCCCATTTAAGCTCACTTTGCGAGCTTACTGCTGATTGGAGAGAGCTGTTGCTTGCTGATTATGCCAAAAATCAGTTTGCAACCAGCCTTATAGAAGGTACTTTTCATGATGAAAGGTACAAATTGGTTGAGGGATTGATCCTGTACAAGGGAAGAATCTTCATAGTAGATGAATCCAAGTTAAAAGAGAAGAATTTGAAGACTTTCCATGACATTCCCCTTGCTGGTCACCAAGGTTATTACAAGACATATAGGCAGATCAGGGAGAGATTCTCTTGGAAGGGACTTAAAAATGATGTTTTGAAGTACATTAAGGAGTGTCAT
This sequence comes from Cryptomeria japonica, assembly GCF_030272615.1. Lineage (NCBI taxonomy): Eukaryota > Viridiplantae > Streptophyta > Pinopsida > Cupressales > Cupressaceae > Cryptomeria > Cryptomeria japonica. The sequence continues at coordinate 769,908,533 of NC_081411.1, read as the reverse complement.
ACATGTCAGAGGAACAAAAATGAGCACATTCTACCAGCTGGTTTGTTAGAACCCTTGCCTATTCTCGGTCAAAAATGGGAAAGTATTTCCATGGATTTCATCACGGGGTTGCCTCGGGCTCAAGGGAAGGATAGTATCTATGTGGTGGTGGACAGACTTACAAAGTTTGCTCATTTCTTTGCCATCACCAGCTCTTTTACAGCAGCACAAGTTGCTGAAGTGTTCTTCCGGGAGGTGTTCAGATTACATGGTTTACCGAAGAACATTGTGAGTGATAGGGACAGCAAGTTCCTAAGTGCTTTTTGGCAGGAGATTTTCAGATTGTGTGATACTGTGCTCACTCCAAGCAACAGCTATCACCCTCAAACTGATGGGCAGACCGAGATAGTGAATAAGTGGTTGGAAGGTTATCTTAGAAACTACGTCTCGGAGCAGCAGAATATGAGGGTGAGATGGCTTCACCTAGGGGAATATTGTTACAATTCCTCCTATCACATGTCCATTTGGATGTCACCATTAATGGCACTGTATGGTTATGAAGCGCCTAGCTTCGCAGACTTGGTATTTGGTGATAGCAGGACCCCTTAGGCAAAGGATATGATGCAGCAGAGTCAGTATATTCTGACGATTTTGAGGGACAATCTCTAGCATGCATAGAATTAGCAGAAGTTGTATGCTGATTAGCAGCGAATTGAGCGCACCTTTGAGGTGGGCGACATGGTTTATCTGAGGCTCCAGCCCTACAGACAGTCTACTCTCAAGAAGAGTGGGGTTGAGAAGTTGAAGCTACGATTCTATGGGCCTTTCAGAGTTAGCAGAAGGGTTGGAGAAGTGGCTTACGAGTTGGAATTGCCAGCAAGCAGCAGGATCCATAATGTATTTCATGTGTCTCGACTCTCGCCTTAAGAAGGCTCTGGGACATAATGTTGCTGCTTCAGCTGAGTTGCCTCTGCTTGATGAGGAGGGAGAGTTGGTTTTGGTTTCGGAAGCTATCCTTGAATCCAAGGAACGATCTTTGAGGAGAAGGGTGATCAGGGAATACTTGATCAAATGGAAGAACCTACCAGCAGAGGATGCTACATGAGAAAGTGAGGAGATTTTATTGCATCCAGCCTTGCAGTTGCTTGACGACAAACAATTTTGGGGAGGGCGGACTGTAATGTCCCCTTCTCACTAATGACCTTCCAGTGGTCCATTAGCCTATTCCTGAGACTCGTAGGCTAGGTGGAATGAAGAATGAGGGTCCAACATTGATGAAACAAGGACTTACTATTTTTAGTAAGTCAGGGAATGGCCATTCTGGTGTCACTGTCCTACTAAGCTCTCCATGTTTTGCCTCTGGACGCGATGATCATGTTTTTCTGAGTAGTAGTTCTTGACTTACTATTTTTAGTAAGTGGCTGTGTGGCATAGTTCTATTTTTGGCAGTAGACAGGGTTCTGATTCTGCAGCTGTTTTGTGGCCGTCCGGGCTCAGTTTCATCCTGGTTGTGATAATAATCAGTAGGGGAGTCATTTGTGACATAATTAAATATTATTTCCTTATCCTAAGGTTAATATTTAATTAATCTTATTATTGGCTACTGATTTATTAACTTTGGGATTAATGCCTATTTTATCCTAAGTTGTGGCGAAATTCATGTGTACTATGGGATGTCGAAATATTTTAGAAGAACATTATTTCATGTTGCATCTCCATTATTTGCCAAGTGTTTTACGTGGGTCCTCCCCCTTTTTGGCGTGAGTCTTGACTTAGGAAGAAAGTGGCGCTACACTTGGGTCCACTTGTAGTGGAATGAAATTCAAATGCAAGGCGTTGAATTTGGAGGAATGGCATTTGGATTTGAGGAATGAAGTTATAAATATGAGGCTTGCGCTCCCATTTGCACTATCTTTGAAAATTGCATCGTTATGCTACTGGTTTGGCTATTGAAAATCTGAGCTTCGAAGTTGGCTTCCTAGCTAAGTCTCAGTTTCGTACTTGCAAGATAGTACCTAGCTGTGTCCTTGTATTCCCATTGCTGATTAGTGAATGAGTTGCAGATTATGGAGTGTTCTATGTTGGATTTGTGTGTTTCTGGTTGCTGGTCGCGGGACTGCTGAAAGTATATTTTGCTCACACCTCTTAACCAGGCGACTACATCATTCTGGGTACTGGCTCATCCTTCCTTCCTTGCCATGGCGATACAATGTGTGAGTTTTTAGCATTTTTAAATGAGCAATGAATTTATTAGATAAAATCGAACTTCCCAGGTATAGCGTGGGTTTTTGCACTTGCATTGGGATGCATGCCAAATGAATAGTGGTTTGTTTGGGTTGTATTTTGGATTGGGTGTTGTGGTTAGTGTTATATTGGGGGATTGGGATTGATTTCATGTGATATGGGTGAAAAATGAGGGAGTTATGAATATTTTGATGTTTCCATAGGCTACTAAATTGTACTTTCAGCCTGCAGATCAGTGTAACAGAAAATTATAGTCTTGTTGTAGAAATCTGTGATTATTCTTCTCATCTCATCTCTATGTTGTAAGATTGTTTCAGTACTACTGATCATCCCTTCTTTCTGCTTTCATTTGTAATTCCCACTGCATAAGTGGAAGAGGCTGGCTTGCCGCCTTCTAAGTTTTGTAATTCAGTTTTTGTACTCAGTCCTCCCGCTGAATAAGTTCAATACAATGGTCCTCCCGCTGAAATATGCGGTAGAGTGAATGCTTAATGTAATGTCCGCCCGCTGAAATACGCGGTAGAGTGATTGAATTTCAGTTTCTTGGCATTTTCCCTTGGTCGGTTTACCGCCAAGAGTTTGGTTTCTATCCTGCTGGATAAGCAGAAGGGGCTAGCTTGCCGCCCAGGCATTGTAATTTCAGTTTGATTATTGTTGCTAACGATTCCCGGAACACCGTATGCTCTCACCCTCCTAGACTGGGCTCTCGGTGAACAAAAGGTGGAAGGGTTCCCTTTCAGTAGTTTGGATTATTTCTCTAACCTTAACGAGTTATTTGTTGTGGATGAATTGTTATTGGCTTAAAAAAAAAAAAAAAATTACTGGGATATTACACCTTGCTTCCTTTCATTTGGTATCAAGGCCCGATCACCTTAGATTCTAGATGTTGGATAAAGGGTTTTTTGTACCAATCTTCATTTGAGCGGGAGCTTGTATAGAGAGGGTTTTGATCTTATTGCAAGCATAGATGGTGAGCACATCAAGGATAGAGATGGAGAAGTTCTGAAGCACAGAATTTGAATTGTTGAAGCTTAAGATGGAGAATGTGCTTGTAAACTAAGATCTTTCGGCTGTGGTATCTGGATGTAAATCTACAACTAAATGAAAAGAAAACTAGGACAAGATGGAGAGAAAAACAAATGGTCTTATCAAACTTAGGCTGATTCAGTGTTGTTGAATGTGCATGAAGAGACTTCCTAGGTAAATCTTTGGAAGAAGCTTGGAGAATTTTATTAGGCTAAATCCTTGGTGAATAAGCCTTTCTTGAGAAAGAAGTTGTATACCCACAAGAAGGATGATGGTGATTTCGTGGCCAAACATCTAAATGCCTTCAATATAGTAGTTCCCAATTGCACTCCATGGGAGTGACAAAGAATGAGGAGAATCAATGTATCTCTGTTGTGTTCTTTGTGAGGTTCTTGGGACCACCTTATTATGGCAATTGGGAGAACTACCACAAAATTCAAGATGGACAATGTGGTTGCATATTTTCTTTTAGAAGAAATGAGAAGGAATAGTTCTAAGACAACTAGAAGGCCCTAATTGTTTTTGGAAGATCCAAAGTAAAAGGCAAAAGAAGGACAAGCAACAAGACAATTTTAGATCCAAATCTCTTAGAAGATCCAGATCTTCTAGTAATTTCAAGGTGAAATGTTGGAACTAAAACAAAGGTGAGCATCTACGAAAAGATTGTGAGGAGGAGGAGAAGAAGAAGAAGGAGGAGGAGGAGGAGGAGGAGGTAGATTCTAATGATGAGTTTGAGATATCTTCCCAAGATAAAGGTGATTCTTTTGGCATTGCCTTGGCTACTCATGCATAAGAAGGTTTATGGTTGATAGACTCTAGTGTCTCTTCCCATATGACCTCACATCAAGGTTGGTTTAGAAAATATGAAGAATATAATGGTTGGAAGGTGTACCTTGGAGGTGTATTGGACTAGAACAAAAAATTTGGATAGAAGAGGTTGCCACAATTTATTACCTAGTTAATAGATATCCTACATCAAGTCTTATTTATGAGACACCTATGGAGATGTTCTTGGGAAAAAATTCCTCATTGAGACATCTTCAAGTCTTTAGTTATGAGGAATATGCACATGTGCCTAAGGAGAAGTAGTCAAAGTTGGAGATCAAGGCTATAAAATGTATTTTCATTGGCTATGGTGTTGGTATGAAAGAATACAAGCTTTGAGACCATGTAGCTAAGAGAGTTTTGTATAGAAAAAGTGTTATCTTTAGAGAAGTTAAGTCTTCTTCTACAAGGAAATATGTGAACTAACCTCAAAGATCAAGAAGGTTGAATCAAAAGCCCATGAAGGATTTGAAAAGGAATAGAGCTCATATAGTTCTCCAAAAAGATGAAAACTCCACCTAAGTCATTCAGGAGGTCCACTTGACAAGACAACAACCAAAAAGGCATTCTCCCTTTGGTTAGAGATGTATTTTTGCTTTGATTACTAACACAAATGAACCTAGGATTGTAAAGGAGGCTATGGGTATGAATGATGTAGTCTTGGAAAGTGGCCATGAATGAGGAAATGCAACCTTGAAGAAAAATAACACATGGGACCTAATACCTTTGTTTGATGGATGAAAGCCAATTGAACGCAAATGGGTGTTCTAAAGAAAAATTAGGTCTAATGGAAAAGTTGAAAAGTTAAATTGAGATTGGTTGTGAAGGATTATTCCTAGGTTGAGAGAATAGATTATGGTGAGATTTTCTCCCGAATAGAAAAGATGGCATCCGTTCAATTTTCATTATCTCTTGTTTCATTGTATGATCTTGAAGTTGGGAAAATGGATGTGAAGACATCATTCCTTTATTGTGATTTGGAGGAAGAGATTTATATGGCACAAACATAGCACTACATTGAGAAAGGTAAAGAGCATTTGGTTTGTAAGTTGATGTAACAACCTGCCTTGTTCTTTGTATTATTAATTTTTTTTGGTTTATTTTATCTTTCAGATTTTGATAGAAGTTGTAGAAAGGGGTTTTTTTGTTTGTTTGAAATGTTTATATTGCCAAATGAAGTACAACAATAAAGTAACTTGCAGCAATAAACTATTCTGAAATGACTGCAATACTCATAAATACAATGAGCTAAAAATTGCAGATTTGTATGCTGATCTGATTATTTAGTTTCTAAAATAAAGACAACCCAGTGTATTAAATATCATCTAATATCTAAATCACACATACCCACAAAATGCAATGCTTGTTTTATGCTTGAGCTTCTCACAAAGCACCAAAAAAGCACTCTAAATTGGATGCATTCAGAAATACATAAATCTGATTTTGAACTGAAATCTACAAAATCATTGTAGCAACAACATTGTAGAGAAGTTACTGTAGCATCATACTGTAGCAATGACACTGTAGCAAACTCTATTTTCTTTTCTTTTCTAGCTGACACAAATGCCCTAAAATCTACTCTAGTAATCTTCTCCAATCCGTCCTTCTCTATTTGAAAATCTTAGACTTTGTAAGCCCAATGTGTTTCCTAAATGAAGACACCTTTAATTCTCTTGATTGTATCTTGCAACAATGAGAAGAATATCATTCATGAGGGATTTCGTCCTCACAAACCCTTGAAGATGAACTCTCCAATAAATTCACAAATTATCAAATCAACCAAGAATATCCATAAATGAGCTCTTAAAAACCTTTAAAACTTTCTTGGGAGAGCTCACACACTTTCTAGCCAATGTGGGATAAAAGATATACTTTTCCCCCTTTAATATTCATGTCTCCACATACTTTGATAAAGGGAACTTTTAATATTTAAATTTCTTTCCCTTTAACTTAAGTTCCCACATCAATAAAGTTAAATATTTTAATTTAACTTTATAACTTAACTTTATTGATAAATTAATTAATAATCGCAAATAATTATTAAAATCTCAACTCAATATCATCTAACCAGTTCATGAACAATTTTGTGCAAAGAAAATGATCTAACCATATGGGATTATCATCTAACTAGTTCATGAACAATTTTGTGCAAAGAAATTGATCTCATCTTCAGGCACACATTCTCATTCTGTGATCGGTATCTTCAGTCAGGCACATACAGATAGAAGATCGACCTTCACATATATTGCAGATCGTATTCAATCATCTTCAGCAAAATCATTCCTTTGGAGAGTGAATACACTACTTGGCTGATCAAACACATTCTTCATAGGTTGGAGACATTAATGCAGTACGAACTGTATACACAACTGTACATTGTAAATTGATCTGAGCATATAACTTCAAGGAGTGAAGCAATGCACATTGGCCTTTGTACTTGATCATCTTGTTGTTCGTATTTGAAATATATATATTAGAGACATAATTTCGTGCTCGGGGGAGACGATATCAATATATCGTCTATGGTAGGGAGGGCAACAATGATCTGGATCATTGCCTGTGGTTAAACGAGCACACCCTATGCTTATTGTGCATGGTCATCTTCTTGTCATCTTCTTGTGATCCTAGTATTGTAAGAAAATCAACAGACATTACAGCCCACCCTTCCCAAAATTGCTTGTCCTCAAGCTATTTCAATGCAGCCCCAAGATCACTATGTTAAACCAAACTAAAATTGAGTATGATCCCAGGGTAACAATTCAACCTAGGGGATCTATAGCACCAACTACCAAAAGCACTGCCCTGTTGGATGCCAACACAAGAGACCTCCTGATAACAACTAGTAAGTAGAGTAATCAAATTCTGACCATCTCTATCAACTCCTCAGGAAACTGCTCTCCGAAAAAACTAAACTGGAACACCATGGGAGTAAATACTAGTAAGCTAATATTGGCTTCCTCATCCTCAAATGTTGAATTGCAAACCCATGTGATCCCAGGGTTCCAAATCAATCTCAAAGGGGAACCACTATGTTGATGCTACACCACTCTGATACAACCACTATACTGCAACATCCTATGAAGCAACTGACTTCTCCATGGAATCCAAACCATAAGGCTGTTATACACCTGCAAGATAAAATGAGCATCTCTCTTCCAAACCCCAATTGTTGGTGTCTCATCAATGCTCCAACGGTCAAAACTGAAAGTATAATCCTCTTGACGCCAAACCACATACTCAGCTGTATTTAACAATGCAAATGCTGGAAACTAATATTCCGAAACTGAAAATTTACCCTCACGAAGTAATCCATACATATACCTTTGCCAATCCAAACATCTCACCAAATCCAAGTTGTCACAAAGATATGCCTTCATGGAACCAAGAATAGCAACTTCATTACCCAAAGACATACCTGGTGAAAGCAACTTACCAACATCAATTCCTTGAGTTGACATACCCTATATGGAAGGAAATTGAAGAAACTCATGAATATGGGCTGCCCATGCAACCTCATTATGTCCACCTAGAACCATTGCCATCTCTTATGTATCATACACTGAAGCTTTCAACACCAAAAGATTGTGTTGATTATGTGGCTGCACCAACTTAATTCCCAAAACAAAGCTCATTTTGTCATCTCCAAAATCTGCATTCTCCTTTTCCTCAAGGTTGTTGGGACAAATTATAGTAGCAATACTAATTCTGGAAATCTGATTGTTAATTACCTCAAGAGTGCCTTTGTTGTCATGGAATGATAATTTATCATCCACACCCAACTCTTGGTTGCTATAGAGACTACCCCATGCATACAAATTCATACAATCTTCTGTTAATGTCACTATAGGGTTTGAAAATTTCACAATCAACTTCATAGGACAACTATTAATCATTGATGAGTAAGTTGGTAACCAAAGAATCAAATCTGAAAATTTTCCCATCTTTTGCTGCACATTGCCTCTTGAAGGAACATTCCCTTTGATAAGCCATGCATTATCAAATTGCATTATCTTTTCAAGAGGTGATCTATTAGTTCCCATCAATAGTTCTTCAAGTAAATGGTTCCAATGCATATACAATCCTCTAAATAGTACAACACCTTTACAGACCTTGTGTCTCTAAAAAAATGCCAAGCAATGGTGTCTTAATGAAATAAGGAACATCAAGTCTGTTGTAGAATGACATGACTTGAAAGTAGCTTGAGACCACAAAACCTTCTTCTTGAACATTTGTAAAATGATATTCCAATCCCATGTCATTCACAAAAGGATTTTTCATCACCCTTTGATTATCAAGCGCATAAAAAGACAATATATTGTTGTTCCCATTTAGGGAAACTTCATTTTCTTCATCTTTTTCAATGCTATCTTCATGCACACCTATTTTCAAATTTGAATGCTTGTTATCAGCTACTGATCCATCAAAAGCATCATTCCGAAAGCCACTTGCAAAATTTGCTAAAGCAACTACCTTATCATTGTGCATCACTTCATCCTTACCAAGTGCATTGATGCTTTCAACAATTTGTATGATCTCCATAGTTCTAGTAGTAAGTTGTTGTTCTTTGGAGGAGGCTGCCATAGAAAACTGATTTTCAGATTTGGATGATGAAGATTGTACCCAACTCAGCTCCAAACAAAGTTCATCAATTTGACTTTTTGCTTCTTGTAGGTACATTTGAGTAGTCTCCAAGGTATTCTTAGTATCCATATGCTCACAAGTAACTTGTTCGACTTCTTCTTTCCTTCTTAAAGAATCATAATAAATTTCAGCAAGACCAAAGAGATGGTCTCGATCTGGAAGTAGGTGCAAATAGTTTGATTTCATAGTCTCCATAGCTGCTTTGATCACCTGTAAATCAATATGGGAAGATTCTTCTTCCTTACCCTTTCGCCTTCTTTCAAGTTGAACCTCCCAAAGGTAATTTTCAATCAACTTGTGAGTGTTGTCAAAATGAGTTAATGCTGCAATAATTTTTTCTTCATTAACTTTCAGTTGGTTTTCCAAATTATGTGACTTGTTTGGCTTATGAGCTTCTTCATGTGAAGAAGTAGTTGATGGATTTTGAAGAACTTGACTATCACCAAAGTCATTTTCCATGATATCTTCTTTGTATTCTTGCTTATTTAGGACTCATACAATGAAATATCCCTAGCCAATTTTTTTTTTTGAAAAAACTTTAAAACAAGTTGGATTGCAATAACTTAGATGATTGTACGTTTAAGTTAGAATATAATTCCATGTGCTGAAACAACTCTACCCAGAATGCGCCGTGGATGGCGAGCATTGGTCAGAGGATCTTTAAAACAGTTGCTTATGCAGAAAACTCTAACCAGCATGGCGCCGAGATGGCGAGCATTGGTCAGAGGATCTTAAAACAGATGCTTATGCCGAAAACTCTAACCAGCATGGCGCCGAGATGGCGAGCATTGGTCAGAGGATCCCCTATTCTAAACTGGAATGGGAACTCTACGCCAAGTATGTGCTACCCACTCCAAACGGACAGGGGCGACCATATGACGGAGTGAAAACTATAATGCTTGTTTGATTAGTAATGCAGAAACTGAAAACACTCAACACCCGGAATGTGCTTTCCGACCCAAGAAGGGAGAGTAGCTACCATAGGGTGGAGGATTAACTTATTACAACAACTTAAGTGAGTTTGAGAAATACAACTAGAAATGAAGCATGATACCAAGACTGCCAGTACTACTGTCAGCCTTTACAAAGAGTGGATTCCTCTTGTTCAAATCTTGTAGAATTTATAAGGGATCACATTACATTATGGAGAGCCATTATGAACTTAAGTGGAAATACAAAATCCAATAGCTTCAAAGATCAATATACTGGATCTCCCGATTCCTGTTACAAATCTGCACATTAAATGCATAAACAACAGTCTATAGGACTACTTCACATGCTCATATTCTTCACATATAACCTCCAAATGACCAGCAATCAGATGCAATAACCCTTATTAATGGAGATGCTTAAGACAAGACAAAGAAACCAACCCAAAAACCATGCATACAACCTGCACTAATTTCAATGCACTCCCAAATGGTACGGTATAGCAGAATGGTACGATTTGCTCTCAAAATTCAATGCAAGCTTCTAAAATGCTACAAACTTAGGAAATGCAACGCCTAGGTCAAACAAATGCAATGGGCTAATACCCAGAATGATATTTTTGGTGTTTTCTGTTTTATGAATGAAAAACATGCAGTCGCGGTTTCCTGGATGCAGAAAACTGAATACACTACAATGCTTAAAACGATTAATAATGCAATACTCTGAAGATAAACTACTATCAAATGCAATACATAGAGATTAAATCACCACTAGTTGTTGTCTTTCAAACAAGAAGCGATGCCTGTGCTAGAAGGCCTTCATTCCTTGAAGCAAATCCCAGAGCCAGACGGCAGCCAGACAAAATTCTGCAAAAAGATCCCTCCATGATGCACAAGACTCCAATATATAGATTCCTTGAACTCCACGAAACCCTAAATGCAACTTCACCTCAAACCCTAATCTCACCTTCAACATGGCGTCCCATCTTTCCTAGCGCAAGAGTCAAGGTATTTAATAAAGTCTTCACCTTGGTAAGTCACGCCTTGGTTTTGACTTTGGCTTAGGACAAAAAAATATTAAATATACTCCATGAAAGCGCCACCCTTAGAAACCCCCTTTTAAGTTGTCATTAAGTCATTTGACTAGGCCAAGGGTAAAATAACATTATAATTATAATGTTATTTAAAATTGAAATTACTTGACTTCTCAACCTTGCATTCTGGAGCTCGAATCTGTCTACGCCCTTTTGAGTCGACTGAACAAGAAAAGGAGATTGCTTGATGCCACCTGGATACTGCCAAAAATAGAACTTACTAAAAATAGTAAATTCTAAGAATTGCCTCGAAAGCAGAGATGAATATACCGTTGCGAAGCTCTCTGAGCAACCAGAAAGAAGCCGCCAAGGAAAACACCCAACATGAACAAAGTCCTCCTCAAAAATAGGAAACCCTAATTATACCTTCCGACTGGCCTCCGAGTTTCCAAACAAAAGACCAACGGTCGCAGAGAAAATCAGGTCCAAGAAGGGGACATTACAGTCCGCCCTCCCCAAGATTGCTTGTCCCCAAGCAATCGCAAACCAGGATGCTGCAATATCTCATCACTTTCCCAAGTTGCATCCTCCAAAGGCAGGTTCTTCCACTTCACTAAGTATTCTTTGATGGTTCTTTTCCTTAAAGACCGTTCTCTGACATCAAGTATCTCTTCGGGAATTAGAACCAATTGTCCCTCTTCATCCAGGGGGGGTAATTGTGACGAAGGTACCACATTATGTCCAAGAGCCTTCTTGAGACGAGATACATGGAAGACATTATGGACTCTACTATTAGAAGGTAGCTCCAATTCATAAGCTACTGCCCCAATCTTTCTGATGACCTTGAATGGCCCATAGAAGCGAGGTTTGAGCTTCTCAGCTCCACTTTTTTTGAGAGTAGACTGTCTATAAGGCTGCAATCGCAGATAGACCATATCCCCAACTTCGAATGAGCGCTCACTACGCCTCTGATCAGCATACAACTTCTGCTGATTTTGTGCAATCTGCAAATTTTCTTTCAAAGATTTCATTATGTCTTGATTTTTCTGCAACATATCCTTGGCTAAGGGTGCTTTGCTATCACCAAAAACCAAATCTGCAAAACTAGGAGCTTCATACCCATAAAGTGCCAAGAAAGGAGACATCTTTATCGACATATGGAACGAAGAATTGTAGCAGTACTCCCCTAGGTGCAGCCACTTGACCCATGCTCTTTGCTGTTCTGACACATAATTTCTTAAGTAGCCTTCCAACCACTTGTTCACTACTTCAGTCTGACCATCTGTTTGGGGGTGATAACTAGTGCTTGGAGTGAGCACAGTACCACTCATTCTGAAAACTTCTTGCCAAAAAGTACTTAAGAACTTGCTGTCCCTATCACTTACAATGTTTTTGGGTACCCCATGCAGCCTAAACACTTCCCGAAAGAACAGATCTGCAACTTGTGCTGCAGAAAAAATGCTGGTAATGGCGAAGAAATGAGCAAATTTGGTAAGCCTATCCACCACTACATAAATACAGTCCTTCCCTTGAGATTTGGGCAACCCGGTGATGAAATCCATTGAGATACTTTCCCATTTTTGATTAGGAATGGGGAGGGGTTGCAGCAAACCGGCAGGTAAAGTATTCTCATTCTTATTTACTTGACAAACAGGACATTCCTGGATGTAGCGTTGTACTTCTCCCTTCAACCCTTTCCAAGAAAACCTTTCTCGGATCTGCCTATATGTCTTGAAAAACCCTTGGTGACCAGCAACCGGAATATCATGAAAAGTCAGAAGAATCTTCTTCTTCAATTTAGAATCAGACACCAAAAAGATCCTTCCCTTGTAATGGATCAATCCCTCAACCACCTTGTACCTTTCATCATGAAAAGTACCTTCAAGAATGCTGGTTGCAAACTGATTTTTGGCATAATCAGCAAGCAACAAATCTCTCCAATCTGCAGTAAGCTCACACAATGAGCTAAGATGAGGTCTTCTAGACAAAGCATCAGCCACTATATTATTTTTCCCTTTGACATATTCAATGTCAAAGTCATAAGCTTGAAGCTTACTTACCCATTTCTGTTGCCTCTCATTTAGATCCTTCTGATGCATGAAATGCTTGAGGCTATTGTGGTCAGTTTTCACCACGAATTTGTTTCCCACCAAGTACTGCCTGAACTTGGCTAATGCATGCATAATGGCAAGCATTTCTTTGTCATAAATTGAGTATGTCCTTTCGACACCCCGTAATTTTCTACTCTCAAACACGATAGGGTGTTTGTCTTGCATCAGGACAGCCCCCACTCCTTCACCTGATGCATCACACTGCAGCTCAAATGGTTTGGAGAAATCAGGAATGGCTAAAACTGGACACGAGCTCATTATCTTCTTAAATTTGTCAAACACAACTTGAGCCTTTTCGGACCAAACAAAGGCCCCCTTTTTGGTGAGATCAGTAAGGGGAGCTGCATTTTGTGAATACCCCTTAACAAATCTCCGATAAAACCCACACAGACCTAAAAACCCTTTCAATTGAGTTAAATTCTCAGGGGGTGGCCAATCCATGACTGCTTTTATCTTTTCCGGGTCCACCTTCACTCCTTCAGCACTGATTATGTGACCCAGGTACAATAACTCCTCCATTCCAAATTCACATTTGGAAGCTTTAGCGAACAAACTCTCAGACTCCAAGATATTAAGCACTCCTTCCAAGTGCTTGAGATGATCATCCCAAGTCTTGCTGTAAATCAGAATATCATCAAAAAATATCAATACAAATTTCCTTAGCTGATTCTGAAAAACACGGTTCATGCAAGACTGAAAGGTGGCCGGAGCATTAGTCAACCCAAAGGGCATGACTAGGAATTCAAAATGACCATAGTGGCATCTGAAAGCTGTCTTCTCAACGTTAGACCCCCTCATCCGAATCTGATGGTAGCCCGACCTCAGATCGATCTTCGAGAAGAACTTGGCCCCATGTAACTCATCAATAAGTTCATCAATTCTGGGAATGGGGTATCTATTTTTGATGGTGCTTTGATTCAAAGCACGATAGTCCACGCACATGCGCATGGTCCCATCCTTCTTCTTCACCAAAACCACTGCAGAAGCGAAGGGGCTCTTGCTTGGGCGAATGAAACCCATCTCCAAGAGTTCTTGAATATTCCTCTCTATTTCATCTTTCTGCCTCTTCGGATACCGATATGGAGTTGTGATCACCGGTTTAGCTCCTTCCTTGAGCTCTATAATGTGTTCTGAACCCCGTTCAGGTGGAGGTCCAGGAGGCAAGTCGGCAAAAACCGCACTTTTCTTTGAGAGAAGAGACTGGATGTCAGGAGGTTGGTCACGTTTAGTCTCAACCGGACTAGCAGGGAGGATTATACATTCAGCAATCCACTCAGCTTGATCATGACGGATCAGTCTTGCCATTCTCTTGAATGACACAACTCGCGGACCTCCATTAGACATTCCTCTTAGAACTATCTTCTTCCCATCTGATTGAAACTTCAACTCCATAGTCTGCAGATTCAAGGCAATCTCCCCAAGAGAACGCAGCCATTGAATACCAAGGACAGCATCAGTATCCCCAATGTGTACTACGTAGAAGTCATCCTTGACTTCGTAGTTTCCCAACTGCATGGTCATGTTTGAAATCTTCTTGGTGCAAGAGATATGGAATCCATCGGCAACCATGACCTTAAACCCTTCAAACTCTTCAGTTTGCAGCCCCTTCTTGGCTACCACAACTTCATCAATGAAGTTATGTGTTGCTCCAGTGTCGATCAAGGCTACAATTCGCTGCCCTTTGATCATCCCACGAACCTTGAATGATTCGTTTCTTTGAAAACTAGAGAGTTGGGCCAAGACTCCCCCACACTCCTTTTCATCTCCAGATTCTTCTGGGGCTCTATCTCCTTCACTTTCTTCAAAATCAGATTGCTGGTCGGACAATTCAGAACCACTCTCACCAGTAGAATAATATTCAATCTGATTGAACTTAACCCCCTTTTGGCAAACATGATCTTGTGACCATTTTTCCCTACACCGGAAACATAACCCCTTTCTTCTGAGTTCATTCAGGGTTTCTGGATCCAACCGGGTGACATTGGGAATGCGGTTCTTGAACTCTTGGTGTTGAGGTCTCAAGGGCGGTCTATGCTGAGGCCTTTTTCCCTTATCCCTTTTCTGAAAGGGGGAATTTGACTGAAATTTGGCCTTAGGAGTGGCCCACTCCATATTTCTTGCTTTTTTCATGGCCTCTTGCAATGATGGGGGATCGAAAGCTTTAATCCACCCCTTGAGAGGTTCTGTCAACCCTTCACTAAAAAGAATCACCAATCTCCTTTCCGTGATTCCCGTCACCATGACTGAGAGCCGTTGAAATTCTGCAATGTAGGCATCGACTGTGCTATACTGTCTTAGTTGTGCAAGTTCTCTAAAGTGGATTTCAGGATCCTTCTTCTCAAATCTCTCAATGAGCCTAGTGGTGAACTCATCATATGCTGTGATAGACCTATGACCCAAGGTGATGAGGCCATGGTACCACCACTCGTGCGCCACCCCATCAAGGTGTAGCGTAACGAACTTGATCGCTTCTTCTTCTGCCATTGGTCGGAGAGCTAGATAGTTATCCAGCTTTTGAATCCAAGCTCGGGCTGAATTGGAATCACTCCCGTCAAAGTGGGGAAGTGTAACTTTGTTGACAGCTTGGTACAAGTCTCCTTGATTTAATGGTCTCCTCTGATCATAATATCTCCCTTGTCCTTTGTTTTTCCTTTTATGATCCATGAAATCATTATAGGACATATCCATTTTGATGTTGTCAGGTAGAGAATCATACTCTGCTCGGCCGAGTCTCAACTGCTCCACAAATGAAGCATTCTCCTCGGGATCAGGCTGATTAACTACGGGTGCCAGAAAGGTGGGTTTAAAGGGTCTGGAAGAAATGTTGGTATTATTAGGCACTATCCGGCCTGCATGCTCATCATGCGGTTTGGAAGCACTATACTCTCCTCTATGGCCTGAGTTATTCTGAGGAGTGGTGTTCTGACCCATTTTTCCCATCATGAGGGAGACCATGTCCATCAAAGCATCCATCTTTCTTTCAAACCTCTTCCCGGGACTCAGAGATCTTTCCCTTTCCTTTCCGCTATCTTCTCTGTTGTGGGTGTGCCTCTCATTACCCCCAACTGATCTTTCACCTTCTGCCATATCAGATTCCTGAGAAGACTCCCAGTGAGCCCACAAGACTTCTGAGGCTGTTTGACCCTCAGGGGGCTAATGAAACTGGAATTGTTTCCCAACCTTCTTATCTTCTCTTGCCCAATATCGTTTTTCTCTGTCACTCATAGACAAGTTGCTCACAGGATGGCAGGATCTTGGCTCTGATACCACTGAAATATCCCTAGCCAATTTTTTTTTTGAAAAAACTTTAAAACAAGTTGGATTGCAATAACTTAGATGATTGTACGTTTAAGTTAGAATATAATTCCATGTGCTGAAACAACTCTACCCAGAATGCGCCGTGGATGGCGAGCATTGGTCAGAGGATCTTTAAAATAGTTGCTTATGCAGAAAACTCTAACCAGCATGGCGCCGAGATGGCGAGCATTGGTCAGAGGATCTTAAAACAGATGCTTATGCCGAAAACTCTAACCAGCATGGCGCCGAGATGGCGAGCATTGGTCAGAGGATCCCCTATTCTAAACTGGAATGGGAACTCTACGCCAAGTATGTGCTACCCACTCCAAACGGACAGGGGCGACCATATGACGGAGTGAAAACTATAATGCTTGTTTGATTAGTAATGCAGAAACTGAAAACACTCAACACTCGGAATGTGCTTTCCGACCCAAGAAGGGAGAGTAGCTACCATAGGGTGGAGGATTAACTTATTACAACAACTTAAGTGAGTTTGAGAAATACAACTAGAAATGAAGCATGATACCAAGACTGCCAGTACTACTGTCAGCCTTTACAAAGAGTGGATTCCTCTTGTTCAAATCTTGTAGAATTTATAAGGGATCACATTACATTATGGAGAGCCATTATGAACTTAAGTGGAAATACAAAATCCAATAGCTTCAAAGATCAATATACTGGATCTCTCGATTCCTGTTACAAATCTGCACATTAAATGCATAAACAGCAGTCTATAGGACTACTTCACATGCTCATATTCTTCACATATAACCTCCAAATGACCAGCAATCAGATGCAATAACCCTTATTAATGGAGATGCTTAAGACAAGACAAAGAAACCAACCCAAAAACCATGCATACAACCTGCACTAATTTCAATGCACTCCCAAATGGTACGGTATAGCAGAATGGTACGATTTGCTCTCAAAATTCAATGCAAGCTTCTAAAATGCTACAAACTTAGGAAATGCAATGCCTAGGTCAAACAAATGCAATGGGCTAATACCCAGAATGATATTTTTGGTGTTTTCTGTTTTATGAATGAAAAACATGCAGTCGCGGTTTCCTGGATGCAGAAAACTGAATACACTACAATGCTTAAACGATTAATAATGCAATACTCTGAAGATAAACTACTATCAAATGCAATACATAGAGATTAAATCACCACTAGTTGTTGTCTTTCAAACAAGAAGCGATGCCTGTGCTAGAAGGCCTTCATTCCTTGAAGCAAATCCCAGAGCCAGACGGCAGCCAGACAAAATTCTGCAAAAAGATCCCTCCATGATGCACAAGACTCCAATATATAGATTCCTTGAACTCCACGAAACCCTAAATGCAACTTCACCTCAAACCCTAATCTCACCTTCAACATGGCGTCCCATCTTTCCTAGCGCAAGAGTCAAGGTATTTAATAAAGTCTTCACCTTGGTAAGTCACGCCTTGGTTTTGACTTTGGCTTAGGACAAAAAAATATTAAATATACTCCATGAAAGCGCCACCCTTAGAAACCCCCTTTTAAGTTGTCATTAAGTCATTTGACTAGGCCAAGGGTAAAATAACATTATAATTATAATGTTATTTAAAATTGAAATTACTTGACTTCTCAACCTTGCATTCTGGAGCTCGAATCTGTCTACGCCCTTTTGAGTCGACTGAACAAGAAAAGGAGATTGCCTGATGCCACCTGGATACTGCCAAAAATAGAACTTACTAAAAATAGTAAATTCTAAGAATTGCCTCGAAAGCAGAGATGAATATACCGTTGCGAAGCTCTCTGAGCAACCAGAAAGAAGCCGCCAAGGAAAACACCCAACATGAACAAAGTCCTCCTCAAAAATAGGAAACCCTAATTATACCTTCCAATTGGCCTCCGAGTTTCCAAACAAAAGACCAACGGTCGCAGAGAAAATCAGGTCCAAGAAGGGGACATTACATACAATGTTAGAACCAATCATAGAATCACCTCGATCATCATTTGAACCAATCTTTTCATGTGGAGAAAGTGGGGCAGTAATAACATGATTAATGGAATCATCAAAAGAAGCCATTACCTTCCTAGACTTGTCAAGCATAATCTCCAAATTACCCACAAAGAGACTCATGCAACTATTACTTGAAGCAACAGTTGATTCATTAGGTTAGAACCAATCCTTTTCAACGTTGGACATTACTTAACTTCAAAATCTTTAGATTGAATGTTCCTTTCTTCACTAGTAGGTGGAGACTCAACTTTACCATTAAAATCAGCTTCCTTGATCAACTGATCATTCTGAAGAAAATTTGTGTTGGACTCCTGATTCACCTAGACTTCTTTTATGCTGGTAGAAACACGAGGAGAATTGACTTCAACCATGATTTCCTCTTTCTAAACCTCCTGGAAGGATGACATAGAAATGCTGGTAACACTTGGACAATCTTCCTTACGCATTTCCACCTTTCCACCCGCACATTGGTGATTAGGCTTCCAATCCTTGTTACAGGAGAAGCACATATTCTACCTGAATTCATTCTTGCTCACTTTTTGAATTTTGTCACAGAAAAAGTCCTATGCATTAACTTTTACTTTCTCTTTGTCCAAGAAAGGTTTCAATTTCTCTTCACAACAAAATATCACCCTTCTAACCAATCTCCCTTTTACTGATAGGAGTCCAAGAATTCCCTTCTTCCAGTTAGCTGATATGATAGAGAACAAAGATTGAGGTACATCATAGCTCTCATTAATGGACAAAACCATAATGGTTTGTATTGCTGCAATAACATCATTATCATGATCTTTCTTGATTGAAGCAAGGAAATGGTGAAACATGTTGTACATTAAATCATGCAACTCCAAATCTATCATGAAGTTACTCAATCTGGTTCCTGCAAATTTTTTTTAGTATGGCGTCTCTTTTAGGAAATTGGGGGTTTTTAATATTGCCAAGATCTTGGAAGCTATCCACAACTGGTTGTATTACCTCTTTCATTGTATCATCATCATAAGGTACTAGAGGTGTTATAATCCTCATGATCTTAGATAGGCAGGAAGTACCCACCAATTTAATCTCATCATCTGGATGTCTCAACAACTTGTGTTGACTCAATGAGGTCACTATAGGAGTTAGAGCTATCTGTATCACTTCACAAGGTGACTGCCCAACAAGGATTAAACATTCTTCTACCTTTTTAAGTGTGTTCAAGACATCATCCCTTGATTGGAATTGATTATTGAGCTTGCTACCAACTTCATAGAGTGATCTTGCGAACTGTTTCCTATCTTCTATTGCCATGCGTTGGATTGAAATCCAGCTTCCTAAATCACTCAAACGCTGTTAAGAACTTTAGCTTTGATACCACTATAACAACCTGCCTTGTTCTTTCTATTATTATTTTTTTTGGTTTATTTTATCTTTTAGAACTTGATAAAAGTTGTAGAAAGGGGTTTTCTTATTTGTTTGAAATGTTTGTATTGCCAAATGAAGTACAACAATAAAGTAACTTGTAATAATAAACTATTCTGAAATGACTGCAATACTCATAAATACAATGAGCTAAAAATTCCAGATTTGTGCGCTGATCTGATTATTTAGTTTCTCTCTAAAATAAAGACAACCCAGCGCATTAAATATCATCTAATATCTAAATCACACATACCCACAAAATGCAATGCTTGTTTTATGCTTGAGATTCTCACAAAGCACCAAAAAAGTACTCTAAATTGGAAACATCTGGAAATACATAAATTTGATTTTTGAGCTGAAATCTGCAAAATCACTGTAGCAAGTTACTGTAGCAAACTCTATTTAGTTTTCTTTTCTAGATGCCACAAATGCCCTCAAATCTACTCTAACAATCTTCTCCAAATCTGACCTTCTCTATTTGAAAATCTAAGACTTTGTAAGCCCAATGTGTTTCATGAATGAAAACACCAGTAATTCTCTTGACTGTATCTTGCAACAATGAGAAGAACATCATTCATGAGGGATTTCATCCTCACGAACCCTTGAAGGTGAACTCTCCAATAAATTCACAAATTATCAAAACCAAGCATATCCATAAATGAGCTCTTAAGAACCTTTTATAACTTTCATGGGAGAGCTCACACACTTTCCAGCCAATGTGGGATAAAAGATATACTTTTACCTCTTTAACATTCATGTCTCCACATACTTTAATAAAGGGAAGTTTTAATATTTAAATTAATTTCCCTTTAACTTAAGTTCCCACATCAATAAAGTTAAATATTTTAATTTAACTTTATAACTTAACTTTATTCATAAATTAATTAATAATCGCAAATGATTATTAAAATATCAACTCAATATCATCAGTAACCATTGCCAGGATATTATTCATGAACCACTTGTTGACGTTGCTAAAATCGTATTGCTACAACTCTATCTAGTCAACATAGAATAAAATATTTTGGTGAGTATCTATCCTCTCTTGAAATAAGGGATCCCTAATGCTATTTTTAATTGATCAACGAGGACGACCTCAAGGTTCCAATTGTCAGTTCATGACTGCAGGATAACTCATTTGTTTGATGTGTTTTTCTGGAAACACAAAAGGGACTTACGTGGTTAGATAAAATCAGTTTTAGTTGTGCAGGTTCCCTAAGACTCTATAGTCTCGACTTCATCGAATTTCTCTTTAACATGATGTTGTTTTGGACTTCAACTTTCTGATAAAAATGGAAAAAAAAGGGGGGAAAAGAGATGGAAAACAGCTAATTAACCTATCTAAAACAACATTTTTAGGAAAATAGATTGAAACCTTCTAAAACCAGATTCAACTTTACCAACTAATAAAGCATAATTATATAAAATCTGATGCAATATTCAAGGGGAGTTAGATTTTCATTCTATTAAACATAAATGTAGAACTTTTACATCCATCCATTTGATATCTAATAACCGAACTAAGCATATAAGTTGGTTCAGACTAACCATACAGGGGAAATGGCAATCAACCAATCCTTAATGGCATGAATTCCAAGGTTTCTATCAAATACTAACTTGAAAATACTATCTGAAAACAACATACATAACTGAAAATTAAATGGTGAAGAAGGAGACCATGCACTCACATAAAATTAAGACAACTTTAATTTCCATTAATCCTATATAAAATTCGCTAGAGTTTCAGCAACAATCTCAGAACTTCTTAAATGAGGGAGAACAAGCCCCCCTTTTATAGATTTTCAAAGTGGATGAATGACCCAGATTCATCCTTACAAAAATGTTTGACCATACGTATTAATAAGGAACAAATATTTCCTCACCAACTACCAACTAACTAATAACTACCCAACATAAAGCTGTCCCAAAAAGTGTACTTACACGGACTTCAAAATCTGCAAAAACCTTTTGAAGTGACAAGAAATAACTATTTTTGGAAAAGTGCATTTGATGGTTGGAAAGAAATAACTATTTCTAGAAAAACACTTGTAATATCCTAGATATTTTTTTTTGTTTTTTAAGACCAATAAGAATCATCAACCAACATATAACCCGTTAAGATTATAAAGCATAAACTCAAAGCTTGATGAAAAAAGCAACCCTTCCACTTTCTGATCACCAAGTGGCCAATGTGGGAAGGTGAGAGCATACGGTGAAGAGGGGATCGTTAGATCACAAATCTGCTGAAATGATAAAGTGAGTACAATGCTGGGCGGCAAGCCAACCCCTTCCGCTTATCTAGCGGGAAAGCAAGAATCTTGGTGGTGAACCAGCCAAGAGAAACATATAGCAGACACAAATCACTAAACCGCAATGTTTCAGCGGGAGACTGAATTACAAAAAACTCAACTCGACCGCTTATGCAACAGGAGGACCATTACAACCAATTATCACTCGACCGCTTATGCAGCGGGAGGACTAAATTACAATTTAACTGATATAGGCGGCAAGCCAACCTCTTCCACTTTTCAGCGGGATGAGAGTTTACAAGCCAGAATGGGTTAGTAGTACTACTACTTAACCTTACAATAACAAAGAGAGTGAGAGTAGAAGAGTAATGCTGAACATCAAATATAATAAACATGAAACTCTACTAACATCAAAACTGCAGGCTGGAAATGTATAGCCAACAACCTATGAACCCACTAATCACTCATATCTCTCTCAATACTTACCCAATTCACCCAAAATCAGTCCTAAACCAACACTAGACCAGCAACGATGAAGACAAACCAAAGGTAAGCTATCAAAACACCCTCATTTATTTGGCATGCATCCCAATGCACCTTCTAAAACCCACGCCTAAACTGATAATTTCGATTTGCAATATTAAATTCCATACTCAATGCAAGGTGCTAAAAAATTACAGGATGAATCGCCATTAGCAGGAAGGAAGAATGAGCCGGTACCCAGAATGACCAGACACTCAGGAAGAGAGGTGTGATCGAAAATGTGCTTCAGCCACAGGTAAACCAGCAACTCCAAAAAATTGCTCCAAACACCAAAAGGACTAAGATATGCATTGAAAGAATGGTAGATTATAGCACACAGCTAGGTACTATATTTCAAGTACAAAACTAGAAAGCACTAGGGAGCCGCACTCCGAAGCTTCAAAGTTCTGATGCCAATCCGGCAGCATAACAATGCAAATTTTCAAGATGTCCAGAATGAGAGCCCAAGGCTCTTATTTATAACTCCACACCTCCCCAAATGCAAATGCAAATGGTGCCAAACTTCTCTCAAATTCAACTTCATTTCACCTTATGTCTCCCTACTCACTTGGCACCCACTTACCTCTCCTAGGTAAGTTCGAACTTCCTCAAGGTGGCGTCATTTTTTGCAAAATAAACATTACACCATAGATGTTTTAATCCTCTAAATGGCCACCATAATTCGCCCTCTAACTTAGGAGATAATCAAATGAACATTACTTAATTAATTTTCCTAAGTCATCTCCATAAGTAATCAGTAATTGAAAATATTTAAATATTAACCTTTGTCAAGGATATAATATTTAATTAAATTACTTATGACTCCCATACTGATCATTAACGGAAAACCAGGATGAAGTGGAGTGAAGAAGACCAAAGAACTGCTGCAAGACTAGGACCCTACCTGCTGCCAAAAATAGAAATACTCCATACTACCACTTACTAAAAATAGTAAGTCGTGAACTACTGCTCCGAAAAGCATGATCTTCGCACCCAGTGACAGAGCATGGAAAGATCAGTAGGATAGTATCATCAAAACAACCAACCCCTGACTTACTAAAAATAGTAAGTTCTCGCCTCATCAATGTTTGAAACCCTAATTCTTCATTCCACATAGCCTACGGGTCTCAGGAATAGGCCAATGGACCACCGCGAGTACATCATCGAGAAGGGGACATTACAACACTTTTGAGAATCCCAAAGTGTATTCTCTCCAAAAAGTCATTTTCTATATTTAAATAATCCCCCTAGATATCCTGGTTTGTTGCGCGCTCCACCTGAACATGCTCTAGAAACTTTATGCACACAACCCTCACCAGATCGAGGGGAGGCATAGGCAGGTATAGCATCCGGTAAGTAGTGTCCTTGCAACGATTATCCACTTCCTCTACCACATGGATCCAATCAGCTCTTTCGGTCCCATACTCTTGTATGGCTGTCTGAAATTTGCCGACAGGTGTTAAATCATTAATAGTGTACGCACCTCCCTCTTTCTTTAACTGGCCTTCCTAGAGAGGTTTGAATTCACTCGAATCCATGTTCGGCCTCCAACTATCAATTAGAGTCCTTAAGAGTTTCGTTGAGTACTGCTCAAAACGGAGTAGAGTTGCCTCGCTATTTTCCCAGTCATCATTGAGGCTGTTTAAGACATCATTCTTTATTGTTATAGCTCGGAACCAATCTTCAAAAATATTGAGACCATAAGGCTCGAAGATTTGATGCGCATTTGGAATTTTCAAGTGGGTCCAAAATAAACCTCTCATGATCAGAAGCAGCTTGCCAATTATCTCCCGTTTCTTTCCAATGTCGTCCCTTAGGGACTTGACCCTTTAGAAGATTTCGCCTACATCCTGCTTATAATCAGCTAAGTGAATAATCATCGTGCCCCCCATTCTTGTGATCTCCTCTATCCACTCCTTAGCCACCTTTGCGGTGTCTCGGGCGCTCTCGAACTCAGCTGTAGTCTTCTGTGCTAAGGCCAATAGAGGAACATGAGATTCAGTAGCATGTTGTAGTTGTTTTAGTAAATGATCTATGTACCAATCAGCCTGCTCGGCACGAGATCGATACATGTCCCGTTCGGCAGTCATCTCATCCAACTACTGAAGTATCTTTTGTACAGAGTCCTTGAACTCTTCTCTCTCCTGTTCTTTAGTCGCCTTCCCTAGCAGGATAGATGTGATGCTATAATCAGCCAATGCAACCTGTTCTGCTGGTTTGTCTTTGGGCGGAGCAGCAATATGAATCGTCTAATTCCTCTATTCATCCTTGGTGATCCTAGAGTAGGTTCTTGGTTTCTTCTTTCCTTTGGCTTGTGAATCTCCCATCTGAGAGAATATGTCCTCCAGGTTGATTGGCGTCTTGGCAGTTGCTTTCCGTTGGGGCTGGGATATCAACCATTC
Source organism: Cryptomeria japonica (assembly GCF_030272615.1). Lineage (NCBI taxonomy): Eukaryota > Viridiplantae > Streptophyta > Pinopsida > Cupressales > Cupressaceae > Cryptomeria > Cryptomeria japonica. The sequence continues at coordinate 769,883,890 of NC_081411.1, read as the reverse complement.
GTGAGGGATGTTTTGTCCTGAAGTGACTACCAACTTCCCACCTTGTTCTCTAGATGCCTCAGTGGATTCACTGCCTATTCGTGGCTGATTGGATGTAGAAGGTGGATTGGGTGTTGTATCTAGTCCTTTACTCACAGTTGAGTTTTCTCGCACCTCATTGAGCAATTGTTGTGTAGCTTCTAATAGTGGTTGCTCCTTAGTTCTATTGGCTTCTTTGGTTCTGTCTTCCTCCTTTTCTCCCTCAACTGTGGTGTTATCTCTGTTATCACCTTCCTCTTACTGCACCTCATGTCTGACCCCCTGCATGGGCTCTTGTTTGACAGTCCCCCTTTCCGACACAATTTCTCCTTCTTTGACCTGATTTTCAAGCCTCTCCAAACTAATGATTCCCTCTCTATTTCTTGTTCACTGGGCTGTTGCGGATCATCCGTCCTTTGTGGCTCATTTGTCTCTACGACAATTGGATCATTCTCTGGAGGTGGGGTAGGTAGATGATCAAGCTCAACTACCTCATCATTTGAGTTGGGGTCTTTAGATGAAGTAGCGACCTCTAGCCTTCTTATTGGGATGTTTTCTCACACATGGGTCTTGGGCGATTGACTAAGGTTCCTCTTTGTTCTCTTTGATATTCGGCTTCCCCTGCTAGCCTTTGCTTTCATTCTTTTTTTTTTAGGCTTTTCAACCTCTTCTTCCCTTGGCATGCTGGATGCTCCTTCGTCCTCTGAAGAGAGGGAATTAAGACTGCCCATCATATTATATGTGAACTGGGTCCCATCATGGGTTAGCCTCTCTATCTGCTGGCATAGCCAGTTATTTGTATATCTTCCCGAACCTTCCATTATGGCTTCCAAGTTTGTGATCTAGTTCAATCTTCAAGGGGAACTAAATTTTCAGCATATGTTTAGTAGCATGAAAATTTAGTACCCTTCTCGGACCTTCCATGTAATATCCCACTAATTTTTTTTTTGATTTTCAGGCCAATAACAATTCATCCACAACAAATAACCCGTTAAGGTTAGAGGAATAAGCAAAACAACTGAAAGGGAACCCTTCCACCTTTTGTTCACCGAGAGTCCAGACTGGGAGGGTGAGAGCATACGGTGTTCCGGGGATTGTCAGTATCAATAAACAAATTGAAAATTACAATGCATGGGCAGCAAGCCAGCCCTTTTTGCTTATCCAGCAGGATAGAAACTGAACTCTTGGTGGTAAACCGACCAAGGGAAAATTACAAGAAATTGAAGTTCAATTACTCTACTGCGTATTTCAGCGGGAGGAAATTATATTAAACAATCACTCTACCGCATATTTCAGGGGGAGGACCAAAGCATTGAACTTATCACTCGACCACTTATTTAGCGGGAGGACTGAAAATTACAAATTTGTTGCATATCAGGCGGCAAGCCAGCCTCTTCCACTTATTCAGCGGGATGAGAATTACAAAGATAGAATTGGTTAGTAGTACTACTACCTAACCTTACAATAATAGAAATGATAGAAGGAGAGTAATGCAGATTTCTACAATAAAGATATAAATTTCTGTTACAACCAATCTGTAGGTTGGAAACAAAGACCAGCAGCCTAGAGAAATGCCAAAATACTCATAACTCCCTCATTTTACATCCGAATCAGCTCAAACCAGTCCCAAACCCACCATACATCATATGCAATGGTAACCAATCAAAACAACACCCCAAAAAGACCCTTATTTAATTTGCACGCATCCCAATGCAAGGCAGAAAACCCACGCCCAGCCTAGAGATTTCGATTTAGCATAATAAATTTAAAACTCAAACAAACATGCTATAAACTTACAAAGTTTATTGCCAGTGTTGGGAAGGAAGATAGGAATGATACCCATAACTGTCAGTCGCTCTAGCAGAGAGGTGTGAGCAAAAATGTGCTTCAGCCATAGGCGAAACTAGCAAGTTCCAGAATCACTTCAACACCAAGATGTCTATGGCAAAACTTTGAAAATGTAGAAGAATACAAGGCACAGCTAGGTACTGTATTTCAAGTACGAAACCGGGTAGCACTAGGGAGACGCACTCCGAAGCCTCAAGTTCTGTCGCCAATCCAGCAACATAACATTACAGATTTTCAAGATAGTCCAAATGGGAACCTGTTGTGACCATTTCACACATCGCCCCATTAAAATGGGGACCCCCTCTTTTCGCTTTTTGTTTTGTCTGTTCTTCTCTCTGCTTTTAGGGTTTTGAGTGAGTGAGTTGTCTGTCTGGGCTAGGGCTAAACCTTAGGGGTTTTCTCTGATGTTATTCAAGCTGAGTCCAGTCAAATTTTGAAAGTTATTAAGCATCCTCCTGAAGATTGAGATTGTCAAAGTAAGGTAAGCCTGTCAGAAAGGTTAGATAGGTCTCGGGTTAGGTCTAGCTTCAAGAATTTTTTGGGGTAAAATCCTAATTTTGTCTAGGTGTTAGCATTTTGAAGATGAAATTGTGTATTCTTGCCTAGGTAAATTTTGATCAAATTTTGGAGGCAAGATGATATCTGAAACAGAGATTTCGCTCCTGTCCTTCATTGGAGGCCCAGGGCGAAATTTATTCTATGTACAATTTCTTGTTTTGAGAGGACTTGCTAACTGGTTCCTAGCCTTGATGATGACCTAACTCTGCCTTGCGAAGTGATTGGAGACTTAAAATTTGAATATTTTAGCCAGAAAGGATAAAATCGCTCTTGTCCCTCTCCAAGTGACCAGGGCGAAAATGTTATTTAATGCATATTTGTCACTGACTTTTCTATTTTGTTTTGTGTAGGGTCGCCAAGAGAGATAATTGGATGTGTTTTGATGCTTGTGAAGATTTTGAAGGCATGGAAATGAAGCACTTTGGCCTAGAAGGCAAAAAGCACTCCTGTCCCTCACTGAAGGACCGGAGCTTGAATTTCAAATTTGCACTATTTTTGCAAGATTAAAGTGATTTTATGATTTGAAGAGGTCAAGGGAAGCATGTTTTGTCCATTGAATATAATTTAAGTGGTTCACAAAGGAGTAAATCAACCCAAATGACAATAGGCGCTCCTGTCCCTCACTGAAGGACCATGGCGTTTTTTCAAGTTTCTCCTCTTTGTTTGAAATTTTATGGCAAAACTTGACTTGGATGGGAAGGACAAATGATGTTTTATGCCTTAGATGCGATTGAGGGTTTAAAAGACAAGGAAATATACCATGAAGTAAAAAGGCGCTCCTGTCCCTCTCCAAGGGTCCAGAGCGATTTTCCAAAAAGTGTAAATTTCTTGCAAAGCCAAGGCAAGTGTTGTGATCAAAATGAATGGAAGAAGACATGATTAGCCCATTGAAGATAATGTGGAAGGCTAGCAAAGGACAGACAAACTTGAATTTACAAAAAACACTCCTATCCCTCACCAAGGGACTAGGGCGAAAAACATATAATCTAGCTTTTCTCTCCAAATTTGGACAAATCTAGGCCAAGGCGCAAGTTTGAAATAATGTTTAAAATGCTTCGAGGTGGAATTGAGATGCAAGAGTTGCAAATTTTGATGACAATTGGCAAAAGCTCCTATCCCTCACCAAGGGACCAGGGCGAAATTTCCAAATATGCCCATTTACCTTACATTTTGAAATGCTATTTTTGTTTCCAAGACTCAAGAAGGAGTGGGGAATGATGTTCTACGCCTTGAGGGTAATTTGAAGTTGATGTGATCAAGAATTTATGCAATAGACTCAAAAGCGCTCCTGTCCCTCACTGAAGGACCAGGGTGATTTTTATGAAATCAACAATTTCCCTCCGAGATTATGGTAAGGCAAGGTTGTGCGAGATGGGAAGGATCTTCTAAAGCATGGTGAACAAAGATTTGACTTCAAAATTTGAGAATCCTAGCCTAAAATACAAAAAGCGCTCCTGTCCCTCTCCAAGGGACCAGGGCAAAAATCTTTGGAAAATCAATTTTGCCTTGCAAAAACGAGTTAGGCATGCATGAAATGAATGAAAGGGATCATTGCTTACCCCACAGCGAGAATTGACAAATAAAGGTGAAGGATTAAGACCAAAAAATGAAAAAGCGCTCCTATCCCTCTCCAAGGGTCCAGGGCGAAAAGGTCCTAAAGGCACCTTCCTCCTAAGGATCAAGTGAATTAAACTCAAGACTCCAATTGAAAATGCCATTTTAGATGCCTAGATGAAGTTTTGGCAATTAAAAATGAAGAATGCAAGGTTTGAATTGCAAGTGCGCTCCTGTCCCTCTCCAAGGGACCAAGGCGAGGTTATTGGCATTCTTTATTTTTACATTATTTCAACGTTGATATCCTCTAAATCGCATTATATGCCAAAATTACCAACTTCAAAGTATTTGAAAAAAAAAAAAAATTAATTAAGTTGGCATTTAATAAAAGACGCATGGGCATTTAATAAATTGATTTTGAGCCTTAGAAAATCGAATTCCTATCAGAAAGGCATTTAAAATTAGTTTTTTATTAAATTAAAATTGAAAATGGAGCGCTTGAGGTATCATTTTTATTATTTTATCAAGTCGGCCTCTTCTTTTTTCAATTTTATTTATTTTTTAGGCCTATTTTGCCAAGTCGGCCTATGGAGGTGAAGTGGTGAGCGCCCTATATAATAGGGGTGTTTTGAGCAATTTTAAACAATCATTCACTCATTACTTCAAGTGCGATTTGGAGATCAAGAAGAAGGTGCGAACGCTGGTCTAGTTGGAGCGAATTTATCTCAAGTGTTGAAGACTAGAGGTGGTGGAGTTGATGCTTGTGAAGACTAAAGGGGGCACATTTTACTAAAAGGACTTCTATCTACATTTTGCCTAGCCAAAATTCTCCTATTTTTGCGTCATTTCTTAGAGTTAATTCTCAAGAGGGGGTATGGCGAAATTACCTTGACACCATTATTGAGGATTTGAATTTTGTGCTTCGTTTTGAAAATTCTAAGTTTGACGTAGCTAATTAGGAAATGATAACTCAAGATTTATCATGAGGTTTCCTAATTAATATCTTTTATCTTCCTTTTGAATCTTCCTTGCTACTATCTTAAATATATTACTCATTACGAAATGTTGTGTAGGTGTCAAGATGGCGACTCCAAAGGCAGGAGAATCTACTAGTCGTTCAGCTCTCATGAAGGAAGATCAGAGGAATGAAGAATTGGAGACCAAGATCGTGTCCAAGTGGAGCAATATTGGAGATACCAACTTGGGAAACTTGAGTGTCAAGAAGTTTCGAGAGGTCCCTTACATTGGCAAGCCATCACCTGTCGCAAAGAGAATAATTGAAAGTGGCATCATCAAGGCGGCCGGTTTCCCTCCAGCAGTCCAGTGCCATGAGCTGATGATCGAGTGTGCTCGCCATTATGACCCACAATCAAGATCAATCGTATCCAAGGAAGGGAACACTTTGGCATACCTTTCGGAGGAGGCTATAAGTGAAGCTCTCCATCTCCCAGAACATAAAGATATGATTTACAAAAGCCTAGAAGGAGCCAGGTCAATGTATGAAGATGATCCAGACACTTGCTTGAGCATCATCAATAAGAATTGGCTACTCAAAAGTCGTCCTCGCTTGAGCAAGATTCCCAACACACCACATAGGATCGACTTCCAGGAGGAGTACAAAGATTTGATAACTTTGCTCAATCGAGTTACAGAGGCTCCTCAGGCCTTCTATTTTGAGAAGTGGATGTTCTACTTCATCCAAGTGATAGTTCAAGGAAAAGGAACGATTCATTGGGCTAGAATTATTAGCCATTGCCTGGATGTGCAGTTAAGAAGACTAAAGCCTACCAAGTCATTTCACATGAGCTCATACGTCATATATGCCTTGATCAGGAGTTTCGAATATGCAAGACTACCTCACAGAGGAGTGATCGGAAGAGGACCCGGAGAAGTGAGAGTTTGTGACTCTTATGTTCATTTGCATCATCCACCAGGAAGTGACTACAAGTTAGTCAATGATACCTTCACGATGAACATCACTAGGATATTGCAAGGCGGGATTCACAATCGGCTATCTCTGGATGCACAAGAACTTGTAAAGAGGTATGGTGCTTGGTTCATCCAGTTTCAAAAGTTTACTTATATCAGAGTTCATGGGTGTCCTTCACCCCCCTACATGTTGCCGAGGTATCCGACAGACAGGATAGTGCTACTCGAGGTGACTAGGCAGTTGGCAGACTGTGCGAAGGCATTCAGACACAGGCATAGAAATGGAATTCCCGTGCCCATCATATTGGGGAATTCAGTTGAGGTATGTCCTAATGCTCTAGCCTTGGATGTTGCAGAGAGGGAGTTGGCCTCATCTTCATTCACGTTCTTTGCCTTAAGGGAGAATTTTGATCCTTATGGGTATATAGAAGAGACATATGGTAGGAAGTACAAGCACGAATTTCAGGTAGAAGACTTTTGGATGAATCTCTCAAGTGATTTAGAAGTGAAAAGAAAGATGCATTCCAGATTACCTTTAGATTTCATCAGGAAATGCAAAGTTTACAGAGTAGTCGATCAAGCTCAGGACAGTGGCAGACATCTCCAATCATCCTATGACAGAGAAGACAAAGCAGTGAAGATCGATTGGAACGAACCTGAGATTTCAGGCTTGAGAGCTTTGATGGCCCCAGTTTTGTCATGTACTCGCAGATGGGTGGATGTACAACATCAAAAGTTAAGAGAGCAGAACGTACCAATGACTTTTACTTTGGAGGAAAGACCAGAAGAAGGAGGAGCGAGCGCAAGTGAAGACAATTCTCATCCTAGAGGCGCGAAGAGGAAAGAAAGACCTGAGAAAAGGGAACCCTCCAAGAAGAAGCAAGAGGCAAATCGAGATCGCTCATCAGGCACATCTTCTCGACATGAGAAAAGGACAAGTCAAGTGGAAGAACAGGAGAAGACAGTGCCTGGGGTTGATGAATCTATGGAGTCAATAGTACAGAATGATAAACCTGAAAAAGGGAAGGCACCTCAGCATTCGTCAAGTCGATCTCCCCAAGTCAATGAGCTACATGAAGAGAAGAATGATGATGAAGTGACATCTCCTCTCCGGGAAGACGAACCATTGCCTAAAGAAATACAAGTTAGAGAGATGAGATCCGCCATTCCAGATTGGTTGAAGGAGAGACTGACAAGGGTGATTGTGATTGAGGATGAGGATAATGTAATTGACTTAGAGAGCCTTATAGGAAATTCTCAAGAGGCAACGGAGAAGAGGAAGGCCACGAAGATGTCCAAGATGATCATAGACGAGACAGGGTCTAGGAAATTGCAGATTGCTACACCAGTAGTGGACAAGTATGAAGGTGAAATTCTTGCGGAGGAGTATGATGTGGAAACATTTGAGCTTGGTCCACTCACTGCTGAGCAGGCACTGGATGAGGCAACCGATTCATTTGAGGCACTTAAAGACAAGCTTAAAGAAGAAATGGAAAAGAATAGAAAGCTTGAGAGAGAGGTCGGTGCTTGGAGAGGTTACTTTGGCCATCTCAATCAGCCCTTGGGATGTCAGGATCCAACAGTGTCTCCTGTGCAAGCACTTCCCCTTGAATCAGTTGGCGAGGCAGAGAGAGTCAAGAGCTTGGTTCAGCTTATGAGCTCTTGGATTGACAAATCCCACACAGTAGCCATTGAATTTGCAACAAGAATGATGTAGACAATCCACCGAGCTATCCAGGTCCTTGAGATCGTCCACAACCTAATGATAACGGTAGCCGCTTTCGCTCACACTAGAGATGTTATCATTCCTGTTCTGCAAGTGATCAGGCAAACACCAAGGAAGATCCTAGCACAAGAAAAGATAATGGATGGAGGAGCTCATAATTTACTTCAGTGGTCAACTCTACTCCAGATGAAAGAGGTTAATTTCGAGGACATCAACACCAGATGCAATCAAGTTGAAGGCATCATCCATCCAATTCAGGACAAAGTGTTTGAGGTGTTATGTACCATTCTTGGCAGGAGGATCGAAGTTGAGACAGATGTGGACCTTCAAGAGTTGGAAGAAAGAGTCAAGGTCATCTTTTGTAAAGATGAGAATGTCATCACAGATGGGCAACGGGATCAAATGTTCACTACTATGCTCCTGATTGAGAAGATCAAAGAGCTCGAACCTAGATGGGATGCGGCTCTTCTCAAGGCCTTTGATCAGGTTATCCACTTGGAGGAACGAATGAGGAATCTTCTCGAGATTCCGATTGCTGAGATTGAAGGAATTGTGTCCAGATTCATTGCATATGCTAAGAAAGAGCATTGGAAGGGGAATAAGGTTCTAGAAGAGAGGTTATTATAAATGATGTGGCATCTTAATTATCATTGGTCTATGTTCCCTCGATTTTTGTGCCAATTAAATATTTGGCTATGCATTTAATAATGTTCAACTAAAAGGGGAACTTTTTGTAACAAACCCTAATTAGGGTTTAGGTGTTAGAATCTCAGCCGTTGATCTTCTTTTGATCTGGGCCATTCATTGTAATTGAGGATGCTATATATACCCTCACTCATTTTCATTTTGTCATTAGATATTAGATATTAGAGATAAGCAGTTAGAAATTAGAAGATTAGAGCTTTTGGAGAGAAGAAAGTTATTTTGTAGCAAGATTGAGCTTTGAAGAAAGAATTTCAAGCAATTGTTGTCTATTTTGGCTTTGAGATCAATAAAATATTGAAGTTATGGTGTTTTATTGCAATTCTCGTGGCTACTTTCATGGTTGTTTATTTTCTTGAATCATTCTCAGTCGAAGTAGTATTTAAGTTTGAAGGACTAAGTGTTGGGCCTGATCTTTGGTGAGATTCACGTTCCAAACCACTAGCTTCTTACTGATTGTAAGAACGCCTTGTGTGGTCAACTGGAGATATCCATATTGCTTGAACCTTCAATCATTATTGAACTATTGATATGTACCTTCATGGTAGTGTCTATAATTCTTGATGGTTTGAAAAATCACTAATCACCTTAGAAGATCGCATCAATTTCAGTAGAGTTGTAATTGCTTGGCAATACTGAAATTGGTAGGATCTTACCAAGTCTAGCCTACATTGAGTCATTCTTAGGATTAGATTAGAATTCATCTCTTGCAAACGCTATCTTTTGATCTTTTTGAGAACTTGTTAGTTTTAGGAAAATTCTGTTCTTGCAGTTCGAAAATGTAAGGCCCCTTGAAGAAATAGCATTTACAACGACCACTGGTGCTTATCCACACGTAGAGATCCTACAACGAAGAACCTTGAAGTCACCCTGATTGATCCTTTCTCGCGATATCTTCAGCATTCAGAGGCTTTACTCAAGAGAGCATAAGGTACCCTTGGGTATTTTATTCTGTGTTTGATAGTGTACAAAATACACGTCAACAGAACCCAAGCCTCATATTTATAACTTCATTCTTCAAATTCAAATGATATCCCTCCAAATTCCATGCTTGCATTTGAATTTCATTCCACTTACATGTGGACCCAAGTGTAGCGCCCATTCTCCTAAGTCAAAACTCACGCCCAAGAAGGGGGAGGACCCACGTTAAACACTTAGACACATAATGGCGATGCAAAAGTGAAATAATATCCTTCTAAAATATTTCTCATTCCATAAAACATCTGAATTTCGCCAAACTTAGGATTAAATAGGCATTAATCCCAAATTTAATAAACGAGTAGCCAATAAATAGATTAATTAAATATTAACCTTAGGATAAGGAAATAATATTTAATTATGTTGCAAATGTCTCCCGTACTGATTAATATCACCACCAGGATGAAACTGAGCCCGGACGACCACAGACTGCTGCAGAAATCAGAACCCTGTCTACTACCAAAAATAGAATTGTGCCACACAGCCACGTACTAAAAATAGTAAGTCAAGAATTAATGCTCAGAAAAATATGATCATCGCGTCCAGAGGAAAAGCAAGGAGGGCTCAGTAGGACAGTGGCACCAGAATGGTCATTCCCTGACTTACTAAAAATAGTAAGTCCTCATTTCATCGATGCTAGACCTTGATTACTTATTCCACCTAGCCTACGGGTCTCAGGAATAGGCTAATGGACCACTGAAAGAGCATCAATGAGAAGGGGACATTACAGTCCGCCCTCCCCAAAATTGCTTGTCCTCAAGCAACTGTAAGGCTGAATGCAATAAAATCTCCTCATTCTCCCACGTAGCATCCTCTGCTGGTAGATTCTTCCATTTGATCAAGTATTCCCTGATCACTCTTCTCCTCAAAGTTCGTTCCCTGAATTCAAGGATAGCTTCTAGAACCAAAACCAACTCTCCCTCCTTATCAAGTGGAGGTAACTCAGCTGAAGCAACAACATTATGTCCCAAAGCCTTCTTAAGGCGAGACACATGAAATACATTATGGATCCTGCTGCTTGCTGGTAATTCCAACTCATAAGCCACTTCTCCAACCCTTCTGCTGACTCTGAAAGGCTCATAGAATCGAGGCTTCAATTTCTCAACCCCACTCTTCTTGAGAGTAGACTGTCTGTAGGGCTAGAGCCTCAAATAAACCATGTCGCCCACCTCAAAGGTGCGCTCAATACGCTGCTGATCAGCATACAACTTCTGCTGATTCTGTGCATGTTGGAGATTGTCCCTCAAAATTCTCAGAATATCCTGACTTTGCTGCATCATATCTTTTGCCTGAGGGGTTCTGCTATCACCAAATACCAAGTCTGTGAAGCTAGAAGCTTCATAACCATATAGTGCCATGAATGGTGACATCCGGATGGACATGTGATAGGCAGAATTGTAACAATACTCCCCTAGGTGAAGCCACCTCACCCAAGTATTTTGCTACTCCGAGACATAGTTTCTAAGATAACCTTCCACCCACTTAACAATACTCCCCTAGGTGAAGCCACCTCACCCAAGTATTTTGCTACTCCGAGATATAGTTTCTAAGATAACCTTCCACCCACTTATTCACTATCTCGGTTTGTCCATCAGTTTGAGGGTGATAACTGGTGCTTAGAGTGAGCATAGTACCACACAATCTGAAAATTTCCTGCCAAAAAGCACTTAGGAACTTGCTGTCCCTATCACTCACAATGTTCTTCGGTAAACCGTGCAATCTGAATACCTCTCGGAAGAACACTTCAGCAACTTGTGCTGTTGTAAAAGAGCTAGTAATGGCGAAGAAATAAGCAAACTTTGTAAGTCTGTCCACCACCACATAAATACTATCCTTTCCTTGAGCCCGAGGCAACCCCCTGATGAAATCCATGGAAATACTTTCCCATTTTTGACCGGGAATAGGCAAGGGTTGTAACAAACCAGCAGGTAGAGTGTGCTCATCCTTGTTTTTCTGACATGTATGACACTCTTTAATGTACTTCAAAACATCATTTTTAAGCCCCTTCCAAGAGAATCTCTCCCGGATCTGCCTGTATGTCTTGAAATAACCTTGGTGACCAGGAAGGGGAATGTCATGGAAGGTCTGCAAAATCTTCTCTTTTAACTTAGATTCAGGTACTATGAAAATCCTTCCCTTGTACAGTATCAATCCTTCAACCAATTTGTACCTTTCATCATGAAAAGTACCTTCCATAAGACTGATTGTAAACTGATTTTTGGCATAATCAGCAAGCAATAACTCTTTCCAACTAGCAATAAGCTCGTAGAGTGAGCTCAAATGGGGCCTCCTAGATAAGGCATCTGGTACCACATTGTTTTTCCCTTTTACATACTCAATATCGAAGTCGTAAGCTTGTAGCTTACTCACCCATTTCTGCTGTCTCTCATTCAGGTCCTTCTGGTGCATGAAGTGCTTAAGACTGTTGTGGTCAGTCTTGACAATGAACTTACTTCCCACCAAATATTGTCTGAATTTTGCAAGTGCATGCATTATGGCAAGCATTTCCTTGTCATAAATGGAATATAGTCTCTCAGGACCTCTCAATTTTCTGCTCTCAAAAACTATAGGGTGCTTATCCTGCATGAGGACCGCACCAACACCTTCTCTAGATGCATCACATTGTAGCTCAAATGGCCTGGTAAAATCGGGCAATGCTAAAACTGGGCAGGAGCTCATGATCCTCTTAAACTGCTCAAATGTTGTCTGTGCCTTTTCGGACCACTCAAAAGCCCCTTTCTTGGTAAGATTTGTAAGGGGGGCAGCCAACTGAGAGTATCCCTTTACAAACCTCCGATAGAATCCACACAATCCCAAAAATCCTCTCAGATGTGTTATGTTTTTTGGACTAGGCCAATCGATGATAGCCCTAATCTTTTCAGGGTCTACCTTGACACCACCTGCACTGATGATGTGACCAAGGTAGAGAAACTCTTCCATCCCAAATTCGCACTTGGATTCCTTGGCAAACAGGGATTCAGATTCTAGTATGCCCAACACTTCATCCAACTGCTAAAGATGCTCTTTCGAAGATTTGCTGAAAACCAGGATGTCATCAAAAAATATCAACACAAACTTCCTCAACTGTTCTTGGAAGATTCTGTTCATGCATGACTGAAATGTAGCAAGAGCATTAGTCAAACCAAAGGGCATGACTAAGAACTCAAAGTGCCTAAAGTGGCACCTGAAAGCAGTCTTCTCCACATATGAAGCTCTCATTCTAATCTGATGGTACCCTGATCTGAGGTCAATTTTGGAAAAGAACACTACCCCATGTAGCTCGTCAATGAGCTCATCAATCCTCGGAATAGGATACCGATTCTTGATGGTTTTCTGATTCAGCGCTCTATAATCCACACACATGCGCATGGTCCCATCCTTCTTTCTCACCAAAACAATAGCCGAAGCAAAGGGGCTTTTGCTAGGCCGGATGTAACCCATGTCAAGCAATTCCTGAATTGCTTTCTCGATCTCATCTTTCTCCTTTTTGGGGTATCGGTAAGGAGTAGTCATGACTGTCTTAGTTCCTTCCTCAAGCTCAATAATGTGTTCAGCACATCTTTCAGGAGGTCTGCGAGGAGGTGGATTTTCAAACACCTTGCTCCTCTTAGTTATCAACGCTTGAATGTCTTTAGGATACTTTTTGTGCTCTTGTTGTGGTTCTAAAGGTATTACCACAATATTGCTCTTATCTTTGACCATTGCTGAAATGTCTGAGGAATAGTTGCCCTTATCCACCAATGGATTGGAAGGCATTATCAAACACTCCGCTGCCCACTCCACCTGATTATGGCGGATCAGCCTTTCCATTCTTTTCAAGGATACAACCTTAAGTCCCCCATGCGACATTCCTCTCAAAACTACCTTTTTCCCTTCAAACATGAATTTTAGCTCCATGGTTTGTAGGTTTAGTGTGATCTCACCAAGAGATCTCAGCCATTGAATCTCGAGGACTGCATCATCAGTCCCTCCAATGCTTACCACAAAGAAATCATGTTTGATTTCATGATTTCCCAACTTCAGAGACATGTTGGAAATCATTCTATTACAGGATATAGTGGAGCCATCTGCTACCATGACTTTGAAGCCCTCAACTTCCTCTGCCACTAGTCCCTTTTTTGCAACAATCCTTTCATCAATGAAGTTGTGTGTTGCACCTGTGTCAATGAGAGCTATGACACAATGCTCTCCAATCACACCCCGAACTCTGAAAGACTCATTTTTGTGAATGCTTGAGAGTTGAGCAACCACTCCTCTATCTTTTGACCCAAATTCAGGCCCTTCAGGAGCCTCTTCATACTCGCTGTCCTCAACTTCAATCTGCTGTTCTGAAATTTCAGAATCTGATCCATCTTCGAAATAGCCTTCCATTTGATGTAAATTCCCCTTTCCATGGCACCTATGCCTGGGAACCCAAGGTTCTCTGCAAGAATAACATAGATTCTTTCTTCGGATCTCTTGACGGAGCCCATCATCCATTCGCGGAGGGAACCTCTTGGTTTGATTAGTGAATTTCTTCTTATCCTTTCTAAAAGGGAAAGGCTTGGACTTAATTTTACTCTTAGGGGCAGCCAACTCCATACTTCTAGATTTTTTAATAGCTTCTGCCAGTGTGGGCGGATCAAAAGCTTTGACCCATCCTCTCAATGGTTCTTCAAGTCCTTCAGTGAAAAGGACAACCAGTCACTTCTCTGAGATGCTACTCACCATGACTAACAAGTTTTGGAATTCAGTCACGTAAGTGTCCAAGGAACCTTGCTGCCTCAGTTGTGCAAGTTCTCTAAACTTCACCTCTGGATCCCTGGTGTCAAATCTCTCAATTAGCTTGTTGGTGAAATCAGCGTAGGTGGTGACTAAGTTGTGACCAAGGGTGACCAACCCATGGTACCACCATTCGTGGGCCACTCCATCCAAGTGCAAGGTAGCAAACTTGATGGCATCCTCCTCTGGCATCGGTCTCAAGGACAAGTAATTGTCCAACTTCTGTACCCATGCTCTGGCAGTACTCTTAGCGCTCCCATCAAAGTGTGCTAAGGTCACTCTTCCAAGAGCTTGTTGGAAATCTCTTGGGGCAGCAGACTTGTAGTCATTCCTCCGTCCTCTTTTCATTTTCTGATTCATGAATTGATCCAGAGTTAGGATATCTCGGATCTCACCAGGAAGGGAAGCCCTCAGCTAGGGAATCGCGGCTGGGGATGGATGGAAAGGGCAGGGATGAGAGGATGATCGGCCCGGTCGCACAGGGCAGGATATAGAATTGAATCAGGCATTCCTGCTCGACCAACGAACCTTTCTGAAGCATATGATTCTCTTCTAGCTGCTGATCCCCCCCCTGGCACCTTCTCCTGCCGACACGGACCATTTATTGGATTGGTTTACCTCCCAGCTTGGGATGGCTTGGAAGGAGTTGCGGTTAAGGAAGGATGGATGGAATCACTGATCGCCACCTGCCAACTCGCCAGAGTTGGAGAAGGGATGACCAGCCCAATAGAAGTACGAGGGCATGACCTAACGACTTCACGTGGGTCGGTGGTGGATGGGGAGGTGGGACCAACTCCTTTGACTGCTGTTGGATGAGGAGGGTGGGAGGGAATTATAGGGGTGGTGGCCTTGCAGTTCATGAAGCAGGGTGGGCCCCGGCCGGGGGGGTTGCTCGGGTATGCAGGGTGGGAATAGGAAGGTCTCACCAGTTCATGCCATTGGAAAGGGTGGGAGGCCTATGCCCCCCACCCATCCCCACACACGTGCCCGACTATCCCTCGAATGATATCCAGATTTCCTTGATCAGAAGCGGGATCAGAATAAGTAGTTTCCCACGAAGGCATGGCCAGTCGGATCATTTACGCTGGAATTGACCTGGGTGAGATGAGTTCCAGCAGCCAGCATTGTAGCTCCCTCCCCACCCCTCATATACGGATTAACGACTGCACTTGGGGCCCCTAGCTTCTCTCTTGAACATTAGCACGCATTCGTCGCTTTTCTGGCTGGGATCCGCTGGGAAAGGAAGATCCGAATATCAGTGAGCAGGTGACTTACTAATGAATCCCTGTATCCGTGCCACTATTGATTCCTTATTCTGACATGCCTTCCCTGGTCCAATGCATATCTACTGGTCCGATGAATATCTCATGGCCTATGAATAGAGGGCTCTTGTTCGAGCGGTTCCGGGCCAATCTATATCCACCCACCCTTTATGAGGCATGCAACATGGGGGGGAATTCTAGTAGATGATTTCTCGCCGAATGATGCAGATTCGTATCCATTTCTCACCTCAAATAATTGCTACGAGTCGAACTGAATCCACTCAGTTTGGAGCAAGGAGAGGATGAGCTGGAACAGGGAGGGGGAACAGGCGAATGGGATGCGGGATACACCACATGTACGAGGGAAGATGGAAGTACCGATTGAAGAATGAGATTCGATGCCCAACATCCCCTTCAATTGCCCTACTATTCTAAAGGGGGGGGGTGGGAAGAAACAACCTTCTCTGGGCGGCTATTATTATTGTGAGACACTTATTATCATTATTATTGTCCGAATGCATGCAGGGTGGGATCTCAATAAGCGGGCTCCAACTCAAGAAGCTCTGTTATCCCATTCGTTCCATCTATCACAGGTTTACCAGGTGGGAAAGCCCATGTAGCTCTGGTGATAAGTATATTACCATATATTGTTCTGTCAACCACTTACAGTTCATGAGGCCCTATCAATTCTATGGGCATTAGTGAGTTGTTCTTTAATAGGAGAGAGCCAGCCCATTATAGCCAACATCCCCGGCCTGTTCATCTGGACTGAGTTAGAGATGATGGCATTATCGAGATGGCTCTTTAAAGGCCTATGCCTTTTTTGCTGCTACCCCCACCTCTACTACCTTCGCTGTTGACACGACCTATATAATCTATGCTTCTGTGACCTACGCCTCTGCTCTCATTAACCTATAATTGGATTTGAATTCGGACCTTTATTTGTTTATGGAATTGGATCCGCGGATTTGGACGGGGTGGTGGCTTTACACCTATATCTGCACGTGCAAATGGAACCGCTGCCCTATCTCGATCTGGGACTAGAGGATCTAATGTTGGAGAATCTGCTTCCGCCTTTGCCTATGTCTATGATGCTACCTTCGCCCTAGCTGCGACTTATGGGCTCTTACTTTGGTTTTGGATCAACGGATTATGGATCAACTTTTGTTGCTACCTTTGCCTGCGCCTCTGGAGGATCTGCATGCATCTGGGTCAGCTGCTTATGCTATTGGCTAAGATGCTTGTTGCCTATGCTTCCCTTGCTTTTGGATTTCGATCTGGAGGATCTGTGACTTACACCGCATCTCGATATCTATCCGCTACTCTTGGTGCTACTATAGGACGTTGGTAAACTGGGTCGATTGGTTCTAGCAAGTCCAAGGCCATCCATCAAGGTCCTCGCTATGTTACCCGTCTGGTGTTCAGCTTATCTGGCAATGGTTCCTATTAGGTAGGCCGTAGGGGCTTTCCTTTCTATAGTCTTTCCTAGCCCCATAGAGTAAGACAAGATAGAAGCAGGGTAGCAGCCAGAGACAAGCTATCCTCCTCGCTCCTGCTTGGATTCCTCTAGTAGGTCCGTCCAGATCTAACCCGACGACTATAATTTTGTTTTGCCAAAAGATTCTATACGTCATATGGGTGGGTGGGAGGAGATAGTTGAATCCTACCTCTAGACTCACTCTATTGGTAGAGATAGGGGCCATCCATTACATTATAGTAGTGATACCAGCCCAACTATAGCCCCCCACCCTGGCATGTTACGTATATAATTTGACCGACGATTGAAACTTCTAGAAATCGTCCCCGCAGATAAGAGTGGGAATAATGGCATGGCATAGGGCCCACAACTAATCGACGCTACATCTCCCACCCACCCACCCGGGAGGACTAAACCCACCTATAAGGTGCCCGGGCCCCAACTTTCTCCCCACCCACCCCTATCAAGGCACTACCATAGAATTGTAGGGGCCCTCCCACCCTGTTCAACATAAAATCGTCCCTCTCCACCCTACTCTACCCCTTATCGGGAAGGATTAAACAACAAGTCGTATCAGCCGCCTATTATAGACTTATGTGCCAGTCGTCGAGTAGAGTACCCGTAGGGGAGAGTGGAGAAAAGGAATGGTTGCTACCGGGACCGAGATTCCAACGACCAGCATCAACTCGACATACCATACTGGCTGTGAAATCCCTTCCCTCCTAAGAGCCATAAACCGATAAACAGTTAATACGTAGGTAATATAACGATGCATTCTTCCTTCTGTTTGTTCACGGCTTTCGCCTAACTCAATTCGTTCCACTGATGCCTTCCCTCCACATGGTTCTTTCTCTGATCACGGGAGGCCCCTCTCTCCCTATCTGGCAGGCCCAAGACTTCTACAATACCCGAATTCATCCATCCAAATCCTCAATAAAACTAAACTACCCCCCGCAAGTAATCTAACCCCCCGGGAGGGCCCCCCTTTAGATTATTGCAAATTTTCATCTGTTCACCTTCATTTTGTACGCCAGTCAAAAGCCTATTGAACCCTGGCCTATATATTGAGGTCCAAGGAAACCTAAAATTGCTCTCCTCGGTGAAAGCATCCGGGGTTATTATAGTTGTTGCATTATAAATAGCCGGAGCAGCAGTTTGAGCAGATCCAGTACAAGCACAAGTAGCAGTAGATCCAGTTGACTCAGCAGTAGTTTTAGTAGCGCAGACAAAGCCACCAACAGCATATGAGCAAGGACCAGTACCTTAATAAGTTCCATACTCGATTCCAGTTTACCCCGTATCTATTATCTACCCGCAGCATATCTTCTTCGAGATCAAGACCTAATTGCAAGGGCCCTCTAGGTTGAGCCATCATAGCCTAGAGCAGTAGTTTCAAATGTTGATCCAGTCGCCTATAGATAAGTAGGGGCCAGTCGGCGATTTAGCCGTTGATTCTGCAGTCTCAGGAGTAGTAGATTGAAAAGCAGACCCACCCTGCTACCAGGTGAGGAGATCCATATCCAGTCGTTGATCCAGTCCTTGATGCAGTTGTTTAAGTAGCAGAGACAGCACCAGTAGTAGATCCATACCTAGAACTAGTAGACCTAGCAGCAGATACACAGATAGTTGGAGATTGAGATGAAGATAGAGATGCAGAGCCAATAGTAAATGGGGTAACCACAAAAGCATCTCATGCATGCGGTAGGAAGCATAAGGCGGTTGTGGGTGGGAGTAAATAGCCGTAGGAAAGACCTCTGATGATGAACCATCGGGCGGCGAACCATCAGGCAAAGGACTAGGCAGATAGGTATAAAGATACTCCCCGCCGCAGACCGGTATATGATCACCGAACACTATAAGAGGGCGGTTTCCCCACATACATAAAAGGCGTGAAACCCAGGCCACTGCATATCGACCCATTCTAGCCACTTACCCGCTAAGCTTCTCAACTATTTGTGCGAGTGGTTGAGCCTGTTGAAGCGATGGAAGCAGCACCAACCATAGCGAAGGTAGCATACGAGCCAATTTGAGTACCAATCGATGGACTAGTAAAAGCAGATCCGTATCTAATTAAATAGCCAGTTTTAGATACAGACTCCAATGGCAATTATTAGATTCCGTTTTTGTTCAAGCAGCAGATCCCAATGATGTCTACCCACCCGCGCCCTAGTTGCACCCGTTTACCCACAGAACAAAAAAGCACTAGCAGAGGCATCACCCGCAAAGGCAAAGGTAGGTCCAGTTTCGGATCCATATTCAGTTTACCCAAAACAAGTCGTGCCTATAGAATTTGAGGGGGCCAGCGGTTGAAGAAACAATTGTAGTTGGTAAGCGCGTTTACCTATTATCTGTATTGCCTAACTAACCCTATGATCTCTTTATAAATCACCTCTTTAATAAGTGCAATCAATGGCCTTTAAACTACTCACTTTGGATCTGTATATAGAACTACTACGCGAGGGGGGTTAACCCTTTGGATGGAGAGGGGAATAAGCCATAGGAGCCAATAAGTCGGGGAGGTTTTCGTTGCCAACGCAGCCTTGAGCGATATATAAGTGAAGAGTTAAACAGCTTTATTTATTTTTGCGTCGACCTAAGCTCAATGTTATGATTTACAGGTAAGCTCAGGAGTGCTTGTTTCGGCCACTATATAGTTTTGACCTAGGACCTAGGGGACAACACGGTGGCTCACTCGACTATAGCCCGCTACGGGAAACACGAAACGAATAGACCGTTACTACTATTATACATCTCATGTAGGGTCTCCAAATCAAATAAAATAAACTGATTCAAGGCAAGGGCCCAGCACGTATCCTTGAAATCGTGGGTTCAGTTATCTTCTGGATAGGCTCTATCTATCCTCTCGCGGCCTCTGCTACCTTTGATTGTGGATCAATCGCTAGGGGTGCTGCCTCTGCTTCTGCTGCTATCTTTGTTGGCCCAGAGCGTCGTCCTTCCCGTCCTATGCGAGCAGCACTAGGGAAATCTGCGTGTGGAATCTCTGGTATCGACTTGGGTCAAAATCCATTCTATGTCTTCTGTTGTGGTGACATAGCCCTTGGTTCTGGGGGCTACTTCTTGTAATGGGCGGCCATTTCAATTTCTGCTCAACCCATGTTGGGATAACCTTCTGGGTAAGAACCTTCTACCAACCCAAAACCTAAGTTTTTATCTAGAATTGATACCCAATAGAATAGGTTCCATGATATCCGCTCTTAACCTGGCCAGAAGTTGCATCCTTGCTTTGATGTCTGCTGTTGCCCATTGTGTCTTTATTCTGTTTTTATGCCTACTTGATATCCATGTCCTGCCTTCTATGCTTTTCCTGTTCCTTTCCGAGAACTTCCCTGCTTTCCTGTTTGGTGCCCTACTACCTACTTGCTTACCTTTGCCTTGTTTTCCCATTAGATTTTTCCATTATTGAGTCAAAGTGCCTATCCATACTGCATATTCCGTATACGATGCTACGCACTACCTATTGCCTTTCTCGAACCATTTGACTCAGTTGATTCAGCCCTACTATTCTAAAGACCAGTCCCAGCTTCTGGATATGTCTCCGGGCAAGGATGCTCTGGCTCCATTGCTGGTGCTTTTGTGGGGTCATTCGCTGGTTCTAGGTAAACGAGGGAAACTGCCTTAGCCCATGCCCCTGCTACTGGATATGTGGCTACCCCCGCCATTGGTGCTGAAATGGGTGCAGCTTCAATGGCTGATTCAATCGTTGGGAGTGCTTCCATTGATGGTAGTTATATTAATCAGTCAATTAATTAGTACCATAGAATTGTAGGGGCACAACATTGCCCTACTATTCTCAAGGGGGCCCCTCCGGACGTCTATAATTTGCCTTCCTTCCATGGAATCAGCTTGCTAGCTCTTTATAATAGTAGGGGCCCATAGAAAACTAAACCATATTAGCAACCGGCAACCGGGGGCATCCCGGGAATAGGAAGTCGAGTGCTTGGATTGCTTGATCACAGATCTGCTGACTGAAGAAATATCCTGGAGCCTTTAGAATAGTAGGGGGTCCCGAGGACCAAACTCGATTCTATACGTAACATGGGTGGGTGGGACGTATGGGGTAGTTGGGAGGTTCGCTCTCTCAAGGGGCTCCGGCGGCCCCCCGGGGCAACAACAACATTAAGAGCTAATTACCTACCTCGGCCTATTCATTAAGGAAGGAAGGTTTGGAGGACAAGACGAAGGAAGGACGGAAGGGTATTACGTCTAGAATGAAAGTGTCCCGGCCCGCCCTCACCTTCCTTTCGTCAGATTACGGCCCTACCATTCTATAGGCGGAATCCTGCAGTTCAGATTACAGCTCTTCAAATTCTATGGTGGAATCCTGAACAAGTGAAGATTACGGGATAACCTTAAAATAGTAGGGGCATAATGAGCACAAAAAAACACGTTCAGCCCCTACCCCGGTGGGGGGTAGATTCGTTGGTCACCTTCCTTATGCCCCCCAACTCTAAATAATTGGAAGTCGGAAGTCTGGGTTCGAATCCTAGATAATCTTTAGCCTTAATAGGGCGAATTATTTGAGCAGGTTTATGGCGATATTGGGCATTGAATGAAGAGGTCTTGACCACCCAAAAGCTTTATTTCCTCCCACCCACCCATGTTACATATAGAATCCGCTGGCGTACCGGTCAACAACTATAGTCCCACCCCCTTACCAACTCTAGTTTCCCACCCAGAAAAGAAGAGTTGGGAAGCAGGGTGGGAACTATAGTGCTGAATAGTAATCGCGAGGGTGAGAGGGACTCGATAGGCCCCCTCTTTCTTGATTATTGTGGATGGTTACTCAGCTTAAATTGTTCCAAGCTGATTCATTATTTGTTGAATGAGATGGGATTGATTACCTGAACTGCCTATAGAATAGTAGGGCCGATGGGTGAAAGTAGGCCATCCTTCACCCCCGGGTGAGATGGGATGACTTGAACTGAACACCATCTATATCCTCCTAAGTTCCCACCCAAGATTAGAAACTATAGCCGATCTCACCCATCCAGTTATGGGTGGGGAGTTGGAACCCGCAACAGGGATAGTTGCCCATCCTCTAGTTGAGGGACCCATCCTCTAGAGTTTCTTGAGGTTAGCTCTATCTTGCTTGCCCTCATGGACCCCACAACTATGATTCCCACCCACTGCCATTAATCAACCTGCTAGAATAAGGAGACTATATCCGAGGTTGCGGCCCTACTTATTAAAAAATCTGTAGACCTATTCCCACAGAACTTCACGGAGATGAAAGGGATTAAGGGAGAGATTGGCAAGATGTGGATCGAGCTGAAACCAGATGCCATGCCAAGCCAATCAAAAGAAGGCCATACTGACTGAATCGTCGAGTGAAGGAAAAGGTCAAGGAATAAATCGATAGGATGCTTGTGGCTGGACTGATATTTCTTGTGGAGGAGTCAGATTGGATAAGTCCAATAGTAATCCAAGATAAGAAGACTGGAGGTGGAGGTATTAGAGTCTGTGTGGATTTTTGGGGGATGAATGCAGCTTACGTTCAGGATCCCTTCCCTACCCCTTGAAGCGATGAAGTACTTGATCATGTGGCA
Source organism: Cryptomeria japonica (assembly GCF_030272615.1). Classification (NCBI taxonomy): domain Eukaryota; kingdom Viridiplantae; phylum Streptophyta; class Pinopsida; order Cupressales; family Cupressaceae; genus Cryptomeria; species Cryptomeria japonica. The sequence continues at coordinate 769,861,510 of NC_081411.1, read as the reverse complement.
GGAAAAGAGGCCTATTCATTTACCGACGGGTTATCAGGGTACCATTAAGTTCGAATAGTAGCGAAGAATAAAAAAAGAAGATGACCTTCGCCACATAATGGGGTTCATATGCCGCCTATAATGTAATGCCTTTCGGCCTTAAGAACGCCCCAACAATATTTTCCAGAATCGTTATAGCGGCATTCCGCGAGTACGTCCATAAGTTTATGGAAGTGTACCTGGATGATTGGACTGTTTACAGACTGCTGAAGGATCATGTAGTGATGTTGCACCTTATGGTTGAGAGATGCCGCCAGTTGTAACTATCCTTTAATTTGACAAAATGCATCTTATGCACGCCCTTCAGTACATTGTTGGGTCATGTTGTCCGTAAAGAGGGAGTCCTAGTGGACCCAGCTAAGATTGCAGCCATTGTCAACCTGGAGGCCCCAACAAATGTCCATACGTTGCAGTCGACCCTTGGACACACCAGATACTACCAAAGATTCATTAAGGGATATACTACCATAACCACACCGCGACCGTTGAAGAAAACAAAGCACTTTGTCTAGGACAGAGAATGTCAAACCACTTTGGACATTGAAAAGGAAAAACTAGTAAGTCCAGTTGATGGAGATTGATACCCAGAAGCAACCAGCGCAGATACGGGGGTGGAACCCATTGATTCAGTAGTTTAAGTAGTAAACCCAGCATGGGCATAGGCAGTTTACCATTTGAAAGGAATAGATCCAATTCAGGTGGTGTATATCCATATCCCGTGGAAGCACCCATTTCAAATTAAATTGACCGAGTTCAGGCGTAGCAAGGACAAAGGACGCGGGAGCAAGGGCATCACCACCAATAGCACCCGTCAAAGCAGACCTATAATCTATAGGGGGCAGTATATTCAGTTCCAGGCGCAATATTTACGGAGCCATAACCTCGCACAGATACAGTCGAAGGGGTGGGGGGGGACTCAATAGTTCTGCGGATCGAGATCCAAAGCCTCAACATAACCTCTTGATTCACCACCAGTGGGGGAGGAGGTAGCAGGATCACCAGCAATAGAGCCATAAGCGAAGGTAGAAGGAGGGACAAGAGCCAACTATTAGGGAAAGGCTGTCGGTAGTTGATTGAGTTGAAGAAGCTGGAGAGGAAGCAACGGTTGAGCTTGTTCCAGTTTCAGCTGTGGGTATCTCTGTTTCAGCTTGTTGTACTTCTTTGGGCAAAAGATAGGTTGTAAAGGCCTTGGGGCTGAACCTCCATTGTTGCTCCCGTTATTGCTCCCATTTCTATTGCCTACAGGAGTGTTAGAAGTGCTGGCTTCTGGTCCATTGTTGGGCTGATTAGGGATCCTGTTGTGACCATTTCACACATTGCCCCATTGCAAATGGGGACCCCTGCTTTTTGCTTTTTAGGGTTTGTTTTCTAGGTCTTTTAGGGTTTTGTCTATTAGCCTTTGCATTTTGAGTGTCGCCAAGGGGATCACCTAGATAGCAGGTTCTGCTTGAGTTAGGTCAAGTTGGTGAGTGATGAAGTCTGGAATGTCCTGAAATTTGGCTAAGTCTAGAATGTCCTGATCCTGAAATTTGGCTAAGTCTGGAATGTCCTGATCCTGAAATTTGACTAAGTCTGGAAAACTGAAAGTCCTCCAAAAACTAGATTTTGCAATATAACTCCTGGAGGTCTGAAACCACTCTCAAACATCCTGAAAGTATATATGGAATATAACTTAAAGTATAAGTGATCTTTCTTCTTTCTTATACTTAAATGTTATATTCCATAAAATTATCCTGACGAAGAGTTCAAAAAGTCAAATTTCGCTCCTGACCCTTCCTGAGGGTCCAAAGCGAATTTCGCTCTTGACCCTCTCAGGAGGTCCAAAGCGAATCTCGCCCCTGACCCTTCCAGAGGGTCCAAGGCAAAAATCAACCTAGGACTCATTTCTTGCCTTATTTGACCAAATTTTGACTTGCAAGGCATTTTTAAGGGAAAATTGGAAATATTTGAAAACCTTGAAATGATGAATTTTGGCCAAGATTAGGAATTTCGCTCCTGACCCTTGCTGAGGGTCCAGAGCGAAATTCATTATAAACTTCATTTGCCACCTTGTTTGAGCTTGAAACCTTGTTCCTGACTTTGAAAATGATCTTACCTCACCCTGTGAAGTGATTTGAAACTTGAAGACTAAGTAGTTTAGCCTAGATTGTGAATTTCGCTCCTGACCCTTGCTGAGGGTCCAGAGCGAAAATCTTATTTGAGCCTATTTGTCACTAATTTTGGCTAAATTTTTATGTGCAGGGTCTCTTGGAGTGAAGGTTGAACATCATTCAAAGGTTTGGAAGCATGCAAAATGATGAATTCTGGACAAGGAAGGCAATTTCGCTCCTGACCCTTGGAGAGGGTCCAGAGCGAAATTCCCAATAGCTCTCATCTTGCAATGAAAAAAGTCAAGTTTTAGGCATGAGTGAAACAAGAACAACTTCCTTTACCCACCTAAGAAAGTGTCAATTTGAAAAAATGAAGGATTTTGCCTAAAACCAAAATTTCGTTCCTGACCCTTGCTCAGGGTCCAGGGCGAAAATCTTAGTAGAGGACATTTCTTGCCTTGTTCGGTCAAATTGAGGTGATTTTGAGTTTGAAAAAGGAAAAACCAAGCCTAGAAAAGGAAATTCGCTCTTGACCCTTGTTGAAGGTCCAGGGCGAAAATCCTAAAACCTATCTTTTCCTCCAAAATTTGAGCAAGGCCAAGCTTAGACATGGGTGTGAAATGACATTTGAATTGCCTTGAAGTTGTGTTGGATGGTTAAAAGTGCAAATTTTGATGCCCAAAGGCAAAATTCGCTCCTGACCCTTGCTGAGGGTCTAGGGCAAAAATTTGAAAAACCTCCACTTTGCCTTGCAGAAACAAAACAAGCTTGAATGAGTGGGTGAGGAAGGACATTACCTAGTGGTGAATGAAGTTTCCATGAAAAATGATGATGGATTGAGCCCAAATTTGAAAAATCGCTCCTGACCCTTGCTGAGGGTCCAGGGCAAAAAACACCAAAATCACACTTTTACTCCTAAGATGGATAGAACTAAGACTGGGATTCAGTAAGAGGACCTATTTGAGGTGCCTTGAGGAAATTTTGAGCTTTGAAAAATGTCAATTTTGAGCTAGGGAAGAAAAATCGCTCTTGACCCTTGTTGAGGGTCCAGGGCGAAATCACTAGCAAGCTTCATTGAGACCTTGATCAAAAAATTGATATTTTATAGTTTGCACTAAATCACCAAAATTGCTAAATTTGAGACATTTGGAAAATTAAAATTTGCATTAATTTAAAAGCATTTTGCATTTAATAAATTAATTTTAAGCCTTGAAATAATTAAAAAATCCACCTTGGAGGCACTAAAATTAATTTTTAAAATTAAAAATACAGATTGAGTGCTCAAGCACATTTATTGGCTTTTGCAAGCAAGTCGACCTCCTTTTTAATGGATTATTATCTTATTTTTTTATTAAAAAAAACCTAGGTCGGCCTCATGGAAAGAAGGTGAGCGCTCTATATAATAGGGGGGCATTGTTTCAAGTTCAAATCATTCATTCATCCCTTCTAAAGTGCGAAATTGAGGAGCAATTTGAGGAGCGAAATCCAGAAGGTTGAAGGCAAAATTTTGCTAAGTGTGGAGACTAAGGAGGGTGAAATTCTTTTGAAGACTAATGGAGGCGCAATTCATCCAAGAGAGGGCTATGATTTAAACTTTGCCTAGCAAAATCCATTTTTCTTGCATCATTTTCAAAAGGTCTTAGAGTTAAGTACTCAAGAGGAGGTATCAAGATGGCGACTCCTAAGGCTGGAGTATCTACAAGTCGGCAGGCTCTCATCAAAGAAGATCTGGTCCAGGACAAGGATGATCTCCTCCAGCTCAGTATCATCAAAGAAGATCAAGCAAGGATAAGAGCGACCTCCTCCAGTCTAGCATCGACAGGGATGGCCTTCTTCGGTCAAGCATCATCAGGAATAACTTCTTCCAATCAACATTCCAAGGCGAGGTACATCAATCATCCTGCACATCAAAGACAAAAGAAGTTAGAGCAAGGGTTTGTTGAAGAAGCAGATAGTTTCAGACAAGTTAATTAAAGCTAGCTTCTCAGCAACATCAAATTGAATATCTACCAAGTTACAAGTGTCAAACAAGGTGGCATCCCAGTCATCACTCCTCCAGTCGGATTGGTCCACCTCAGCATGTCCAGATTCAATGTACCTGACTCATTAAAGGTGGCACAAACTTCGATGTACCTACCCCAGCTATCCATTGGTCAAATTTTCCAGAGAAGACATGTGTCCAATTAATACAATTATTTCATTGGTCAGAATTGAGTTTGTTGTAACAAACCCTAATTAGGGTTCTCATTGTTGAATCTTGGCCATTGATCTCAAATTGATCTTAGCCATTGAATTGTATTAAGGGCACTATATAAGCCCCGACTCTTCATTTGTAAAGGCTAATAGAAAGTAGGGAGTGAATAGTTTGAATAGTGAATTAGTCAGTTAATAGTATAGCAATTAGAGTAGAGTAGAGAGAGAAGGCAAAGATTGTTGCCAAGATGTTGTTGTAAAAGACTTGTAGAACTTCATTGAAGAAATGGTGAAATTTATGGGTCGATTCAACAATTTGCATGGTCTCTATACTTCTCATATTTGATTTTATGTTATTAGATGAGTGGAAGAAATGTGTTTGATTGATGGTGAAATTCGTATATCCATACTACTAGCGGTTTGTTGATTGCAGACTTGCCTTGTGTAGTCAACTGGAATCATTCAGCTTAAGCTTAACTTCAATTGTCGCTTCTTCATTGATATGCATCAGCCTGATGGTGTCTATGCTTGTAGTGATGATCTGAACATCATAAAGCTTTCCTTCGAAGATCGCACTAACCTTGTGGAGATGGTCCTGGGATGTCAAAACAAGACTTAGTTAGAATTTCATCAAAGATCATTGCTCCTACATTCTTAGTGTTAGGATTAGATCCTTTCCTCGCCCTCGTCTTTTTTCCTTTTTTCAAATCTAAGCTAGTAAAATCTTGTGTTCCAGCAATATTCAAAGAAAATCAGACGTTTAGGTCGACAAGTGTAAGTCCCCTTGTGATTCCAGCAAATCACATCATAGCACAGAGAGCTTATTCACACGTAGAGATCCTACAACAAAGAACCTTGAAGTCATCCCGATTGATCCTTTTCGCGACATCTTTAGCATTCGGAGACTTTATTCAAGAGAGGATAAGATACTTCGGTTTTTTATTCTGTGTTCGCATGTGCATAAAAAACACATCAACAGATCCCAACAACGTTCTGGTTGAGCTTTGCCAGCAATAAAGACATCATGTCCATCATGGCATTGAATTGCCTCTCTGCCTTCTTGTCGGGTGCCTCATTTGTTTCTGTAGTCTTATCTGCCATTGAATCCACTGAATCTGAGGTATCTAGATTCTTCCCTCTGTTTCTCAATACTTCTGAAAATGTGTCCTCTTCGGGCACTATAGGAATCTGAAACTCCTGTCTAATCTGCTCTCTGTTGTAGTGTCTGACGTCTCTGTCACTCATGGAGACTTTTGAACCCACTGACTCTCACAGGCTGGCAGGAAAACCAGCTCTGATACCACTGTAATATCCCACTAATTTTTTTTTTGATTTTCAGGCCAATAACAATTCATCCACAACAAATAACCCGTTAAGGTTAGAGGAATAAGCAAAACAACTGAAAGGGAACCCTTCCACCTTTTGTTCACCGAGAGCCCAGACTAGGAGGGTGAGAGCATACGGTGTTTCGGGAATCGTCAGCATCAATAAACAAACTGAAAATTACAATGCATGGGCGGCAAGCCAGCCCCTTCTGCTTATCCAGCAGGATAGAAACTGAACTCTTGGCGGTAAACCGACCAAGGGAAAATTACAAGAAATTGAAGTTCAATCACTCTACCACGTATTTCAGCGGGAGGACATTATATTAAACAATCACTCTACCGCATATTTCAGCGGGAGGACCAAAGCATTGAACTTATCACTTGACCACTTATTTAGCGGGAGGACTGAAAATTACAAATTTGTTGCATAGCAGGGGGCAAGCCAGCCTCTTCCACTTATTCAGCGGGATGAGAATTACAAAGATAGAACTGGTTAGTAGTACTACTACCTAACCTTACAATAATAGAAATGATAGAAGGAGAGTAATGCAGATTTCTACAATAAAGATATAAATTTCTGTTACAACCAATCTGCAGGCTGGAAACACAGACCAGCAGCCTAGAGAAATGCCAAAATACTCATAACTCCCTCAGTTTACATCCGAATCAGCTCAAACCTGTCCCAAACCCACCATACATCATATGCAATGGTAACCAATCAAAACAACACCCCAAAAAGACCCTTATTTAATTTGCACGCATCCCAATGCAAGGCAGAAAACCCATGCCCAGCTTAGAGATTTCGATTTAGCATAATAAATTTAAAACTCAAACAAACATGCTATAAACTTACAAAGTTTATTGCCAGTGCTGGGAAGGAAGATAGGAATGATACCCATAACTGTCAGTCGCTCCAGCAGAGAGGTGTGAGCAAAAATGTGCTTCAGCCACAGGCGAAACCAGCAAGTTCCAGAATCACTTCAACACCAAGATGTCTATGGCAAAACTCTCAAAATGTAGAAGAATACAAGGCACAACTAGGTACTGTATTTCAAGTACGAAACCGGGTAGCACTAGGGAGATGCACTCTGAAGCCTCAAGTTCTGTCGCCAATCCGGTAGCATAACATTACAGATTTTCAAGATAGTCCAAATGGGAACCCAAGCCTCATATTTATAACTTCATTCTTCAAATTCAAATGACATCCCTCCAAATTCCATGCTTGCATTTGAATTTCATTCCACTTACATGTGGACCCAAGTGTAGCGCCCATTCTCCTAAGTCAAAACTCACGCCCAAGAAGGGGGAGGACCCACGTTAAACACTTAGGCACATAATGGCGATGCAAAAGTGAAATAATATCCTTCTAAAATATTTCTCATTCCATAAAACATCTGAATTTCGCCAAACTTAGGATTAAATAGGCATTAATCCCAAATTTAATAAACCAGTAGCCAATAAATAGATTAATTAAATATTAACCTTAGGATAAGGAAATAATATTTAATTATGTTGCAAATGTCTCCCGTACTGATTAATATCACCACCAGGATGAAATTGAGCCCGGACGACCACAGATTGCTGCAGAAATCAGAACCCTGTCTACTGCCAAAAATAGAATTGTGCCACACAGCCACTTACTAAAAATAGTAAGTCAAGAATTAATGCTCAGAAAAATATGATCATCGCGTCTAGAGGCAAAGCAAGGAGGGCTCAGTAGGACAGTGGCACCAGAATGGTCATTCCCTGACTTACTAAAAATAGTAAGTCCTCATTTCATCGATGCTAGACCCTGATTACTCATTCCACCTAGCCTACGGGTCTCAGGAATAGGCTAATGGACCACTGAAAGAGCATCAATGAGAAGGGGACATTACATTCCATTATGGCTTCCATTATGACTACCTCATAATCTTGGGTCTGCAGGCAATCTCCATAATCAACTACCTGATCCAGGACCCGACAATACTCAAAAATTCTCATTTGTTGAATACTCAACCTTGAGTATTCTCGTCGGCGGACCTCAAAGTCATCTAGGCAATTGGTCAAGTACTCTTCTATGGATGCCTTACCCCTGTAATGCCTGCCATAAGCCTTCTTTCCTAACCCAGCGTGGTCGAAGTATTTCTTGGGGAGGTGCTCTTGTAGGCAATATGATGCTAACTTGTCGAAGGATTCCTCGGCTTGCACAGAGTTTTTGAAGTACACATCATTCTTCTCTATGTCCATTGGGAATGTGAACTCTGATTGCTTCTTCTCTTTGAGTATGTGTCCTGCTAGGTGTGCCTGTCTTGCAACTTCTAAAAGGACCATTCTGTCTAATGGATAATAGGGAAGTCGGAATGGTGCTCCCTTGAAGCTTGAGATTCTGATGTAAGAAAAGTGAGGGAACTGAATGAACTATGCTCTCCATATTTCCATATCAGTGCGGTAGCTTGCTTTGATAGCCTTATGTGTAATCCCCCCTACATCATCCTAACTATGTGCATTATGAATGCATCATTCACGCACTCATACTGGCCGATTGCATAAGCAATGTTGTTTTTCTCCCTTTGAGCTATGTTATAATAATACAGTTGGGGGTAGTAGTCGTACACCTTCACCTGATTTGGTCCATTCCCAATTTCACCTTTTCAGATCAACCATGGTAGTTGCTGATGTCTAACAAACATGTAGACCAAATAGGAGGTCATGGTGAAGTATTTCTTCTCCTCGAGCTCAACTAGTTGCGTATGAATGTTGTCGCTAATGATCTGAGCCCAGTCGAACTTAGCCTTCCCACTGAAGACCTACTCGCTAAAATAGAACATGCACTCCTCAAATAGGTTAGAGTGGGGGAGTCCCATGACTCAGCTAAGCAGCGTGACCATGTGTTGATGTGTCTGAAATCGCATCACTACGGTTCCATCCGGCCAATGAAGAATAGAATACTAAGAATCCTATCCTCTCTTGAAATAAGGAAATCCCTAGTGCTGTTTTTATTTGATCAATGGGAATTACCTCAATGTTTCGGTTGTCAGGTCTTGACTGCAGGATAACTTAGTGGTTTGATGTGTTTTGCTAGAAACACAAAGGGGACTTAAGGTTAGATGAACAACTTTTGAGTGAGTTCCCTAAAGTTTAACAGTCCTATATTGGTTGATTTCAGTTGGATTGATACTATCTCAGCTAGACTGCATGATTTCTTCTTGGTAAAAAAAAAAGAAAAAAGAGGAAAGGGGAAAAGAGATAGAGAAAATATGACTAATTATCTAAGATAACATGTTCAGGAAAACAGACAGAAACCTCCAAATAAACAGATTTAACATTATCAGCTATTTAAGCACAATGCTGTAAAAAAATCTAGTGCAATCTTCAAGGGGAACTAAATTTTCATGCTACTAAACATGAATGCAGATTTTTGACATTCATTCACTTAATGTTTAACAACTGAACTGAGCATATAAGTGGGTTCAGACTAACCATGCAGGGGGAGTGACAATCGGTCAGTCCCTAATGGTATGAACACCAAGGCTTCTATCAAATGCTTATCCAAAAAATACTATCTGAAAATAAAAGACATGATAGAATAATTAAATGGTGAAGAAGGAGACCATGCACTCACAAAGAAATGAAACAACTTTAATTTTGCATTAATCCTGCATAAATTTTGCCAGAGCTTTAGCAACAATCTTAGATTTCTTACAAAAATAAGGGAAAACCACTCCCTTTAAATAGAGTTTCAGAATTAGATGAATGACCAAGATTTAAACAAAACAAGTGGCCCAGATTCATCTATACAAAATAGTACCCATGTTCATAAATAGGAGGTAAATATCAACAACCACCCAAGGAGGAACAATAACTACCTAAAAAAGGTAATTAATAACTACCAACAGCAGCTCAAAAAGTGCACATGCACGAAGCTCAAAACTTGCAGTTAACTTGGCAGTTAAACATGAACTTTATGGCCAAAAGTGCCTTTTTAGATTTTAAAAGAAATATGCACTTTATGAAGGCACTTTTTCCTTTCCTGCAGTAGACTCCTTTGTGATAAATTCGACCTCGTCGTGCATGTACTCTCCCTAGATATCCCTATCGGCTGCACGCTCTACCCGAACGTAGTCCTGAAATCTTAGACATAACTTGAATAGTTCGGTTGTCGACAGCATAGAAGGATTAAACATTTTGTAATGAATACCTTGTAGGAGGCTATCTAAATTCTCCAGCTCTTCCCTCCAGTATGACTTGTGATTTTCAAAGCATGATATGTCCGCTTGCAGCTCAACAGCAAAATCTAGATCCTCCATGGAGTAGGTGACCCTGGGTTTAAGCTTGTCCTCCCACTATGGTTGCACCTCATTATCTTCCATACTATTTTTCCAACCGGGAACCATTGATTTGAGAATCCCTTCACCAAGGTCGTTTATGTTTGATAAAGTGTCATCGCACATATCTTGCATTTTATTGATATTATCCTTCATGTCGTTTTTCATGCTGAGAGTCCAATACCATTCCTTGAAGGTATTGACATTATAAGGATTTAGGATAATATCAATGGTGGGGATTTGAGAGCAGGTCCAAAATAGGGCCCCAATGAGGGGCAAAGCCCTGGCAATCGCCTCATGAGTGTTATAGCATTCCTTCCTTAGCTTACACATTTTGATAATAGTGGATTCCCTATGGAGGGCCATTTCGCGCAGATCCTTGAAAATTTGCTCTCCTCTTTCCTTGATGCTTTGAATCCATTCTCTAACGGCCTTGGCGGTATCCCGTACTCCTTCAAACTCTGTTGTTGTCCTTTGCGCCAATGCTGATGGGGGGACATGGGATTCGGGGGCATTATGCAATGGTCTCAGCAAGTGATCAACATACCCCTCGGCCTGCTCAACACGAACTCGGTACATGTTTCTTTCTGCAGTTATCTCGTCGAGTTGCCTGAGCATGTTTTGCACGGAGTCCTTGAACTCCTCCCTTTCCTGCTCTTTCGTGGCTCGTCCTATTGGGACGGTTGTAATGCTATAAGCGGCCAGCGCAATTTGATCTGTTGGCTTATCGACAGGTGGGGTGGCAATATGGATGGTACGGTTCCTTTGCTCGTCCTTGGTTATGCGGGAGTAGGTCTTAGGATTTTTCTTCCCTTAGGACTTTGTTTCCCCTATGCGAGAGAAAATGCCCTCCAAGCCGATAGGTGGCTTGGTGACTGCCTTTCGCTGTGCATGAGCAACGAACCAGTCTTGAGGTATGGTCTGCCCGGATGCTATGGTCAAATTCCCACTCTGCTCTTTAATGCTTTCAACTGGCTCATTGCATATCTGTAACTGATCTGTTATAGGAAGAGTGGAGGAAGTGTCCAGTCCTTTGCTCACAGCTGTGTTCTCCCCTACCTCACTGAACAACTGTCTGGTATCCCCATGTGATGGTTGTTCCTCAGTTCTCTCAGGCTCGTGAGTCTCATCCGCCCTTTGTTCTCCTTCGATGGTGGTGTCATCTTTTCTGGTACTATGCAGTTGCAATTCGTGCCGACTCCCTTGGGTGAGTTCATGTACATCAACCCCCTGATTGGATGGAATTTCTCCTTCCTCAACTTGATTTTCAAGTTCGCCAAAGTCAATGATCCTCACCTCTGTATTTAGCTTGTCTTGTGTCGGAGGATTATCAGCTTCAAATGCATCTACATCGCTCTGGGAGGGCGGAGCAGGTATATAATCAAGTTCAACTACATCATCATCGGAACTAGGGTCCTTGGATGATGAAGTGACTTCTGGTCTTCTAATAGGGATCTTCTCCCTTCTTGTCCTTTTAGACATTCGAGTCCCTCTGCTTCCTTTTTTCGGGCTTCTCAACCTCCTCCTTTGGCGCACTTGAGGTTCCCTACTCTTCAGAGGATTGAGAATCAAGACTTCCTATTATATGGTAGGTGAATTGATCTCCTTCATGAATTAGCCGCTCAATTTGTTGGTGTAGCCACTGATCGGTGTACCTTCCTGGGGCTGCCATAATTGCCTCAAAATCAGTGATTGGATCCTGTGACCAATCGATGCCCGACAAGAGATGTCTTACTGTCTCAAACTTGTAAGCAATTTCTAGAATCTATTACCTGATCCAGGACCCGACGGTATTCATAAAGTCGCATTTGCTGCACACTTAACCTTGAATTTTCACGTCGTCGGACCTCATAGTCATCAGAACAATTCTTCCAATAGTCTTCAATTGATTCCTTTGGTCTGTAGCACCTGCCGTAGGCTCTCTTTGCCAAATTGTCATGATCCAAACATTTCCTTGGGAAATGTTCTTGTAGACAATAAGAGGCTAACTCAGCAAGTGACTCATCAGCATGTGCTGGATTCTTTAAATGGACATCGAGGTTACCCAAAATCATAGGGAAGGCGAATCCGGACTACTTCTTGTCTCTGAGTAAACTGTTCACCGGAGGTGCCTGCCTTGCAACTTCTAGAAGAATTACTTTGTCGGTGGGATAGCTTGGAAGTCGGAAAGGAGCTCCTTCAAAGCCGGCTATTCGGATATAGGAGAACCTAGGAAACTGAATAAACCAGGCGCCGTACCTTTGTACCAAAATGGTAGCTTGCTCTGAGAGCCTTATGTGTAATCCCCCTTGCATCAGCTTGACTAGGCGCATTGTGAAGGCGTCATTGATACGCTCATACTGACCAATTGCATAAGCAGGCTTGTTCTTTTCCCTTTGAGCTATGTCATGATAATGTAGTTGCGGATAGTAGTCATACACCTTTACCTGATTGGGCCTATTCTCGATTTCACCCTTCTTGATCAACCCTGGCAGTGGTTGGTGTCGGGCAAACATGTAAACTAGGTAAGAGGTCATGGTGAAGTGCCTTTTCTCTTTAAGTTTGACCAACTGGGTATGGATATTGTCACTGATGATCTGGGCCCAGTCGAACTTGGATTTGCCGGCGAAGACTTGCTCTGTAAAATAGAACATCCATTCTTCAAAAAAGTTAGATTGGGGGAGTCCCATAACCCAGCTGAGTAATGTGACCATATCTCCATGCTCATTGTGAAAGTCACTTCTGGGGGTCTTTTTCCCAATTCTAATACTTGGAGGCCTTCTCTCCTTATACCACTCCTCGTTTATCAATGTCCTACATTTAGCAGGGTTCATATCATATGCCACTTGCGCTTCATCTATAGTTGTCTCTATGGGGTTATCCAGGAAGGGGATGTTGAATGCGTCACCAATGGCCTCAGGAGTGAAGTCAGTTAGGACCATATTCTCAAGGACCACCAATCTGTTGTTTGGTTGATAATGCCGGGCAACCTCGACTACCAGCTCATAATTCTGCACTGATGGAGGAAATCCTGCTGCCTGGGCGATGCCACTTTCCATCATCCGCCTAGGCCTGCCATAGGCGTTAGGGGAGAATACTCTTTCTCTGAAGTCCTGAATGTCGATGTGGCCTAGGTAGGTATCACCTATGTTTTCCCATATGCTTTGGACCTTTGAATCCCTTGGGCCTCCCCTCTGATACTAGTATTTCATCTTTTCGCCTTTGCGAGGGATGTCTGATATAGAAGCTCGGGACGTTTCGGCTGCACCAAGTGTCTTTGAGGATTCTACCGTCGATTTAAGCATCTATCCTGCACAACCGGATGCGGATTATGAGACGAGATGAAGGAAACAAAACAGGTTAGATAAAAGGGATATGTTAGCACGTAAGGATCTATGGAAAATTGAATTTGAAGAAAGCATGATACTTCAACAAAAGAGCTTGATTACCTTGGACATGAAATATTATTAAGCTCTTTGATTAAAAAATTTACTATTCGGCTGCGGTTCAAGGACTTAGGCGACTTTGATCGCTAAATTTGCACTTAGCCTTTTTAAGATCAGCCTTTTCAAAAATGAATGAGGTTTAAGATTCTTTAAGTCTGAAAATTGCATTCCTGGTTCACTTATGGGACAGACTTTGATCTTAACTACTTCGCTTGGTGCCTTTCGAAAGGGAAAAGATGCGGTTCAAAGACTCAATCATTTAATTAATTTTGCATAAACACATCTAACCAATTTTGCATGCATTTTAAATGATTCCAAGGGAGACAAAGCAAGCTTACCTGGCAAAATATGATGTCAATCCGCACAAACCCGGTCTGTAGGGTTGCTTTCCTTCGATTTTTGAAAAATGCTCCTTCCTATGCTTTGCGTTTTTTGAAAAAAAAGCACAACTCGCGATCTTGTGGAATGGTAGGGTTTCTGCAATTTTCAAATTCTAACGTTCTTGTATTTTCAAATCCTTCAAACGGTTAACCCTCTATCTCATTCTACGCCGAAGTTGGGGAAAAGAATACCCTCTTTGAAGACTTATACTTCGCGATTTTCTCTGGTTGAAAATTCGACGTTTCTAACCCTTTTGCAAATCTTACCTCCGTGATTTTCCTATGCCGTCGAGCTTGGGTGGAATAGATGGTTCTGGCAAACTTTTAACTTCTGCATTTTAACTATGTCGTTGCCGAAAATGGGGTTTTTGCTCCCTCCGCAAACTTTCATACTCCTTCGCGATTTTCTTACACTACAAAGATCGGGGTTTATGATCTTTTTAAAAAAACTTTATACTCCGCGATTTTCTCCGTTTATCGCCGAAGGTTGGCAGTTTGGGTCTTTTTGAAAGGTCCTTATACTTCACGGTTTTGCGCCTTGTTGCGAACTTTGGGGATTTTATACCATTTTCAAACTCTTATTACTTCGCGACTTTCTCCCCTATGCCGAAGTTCGGCAATTTAGATGGTTTTTTCAAACTTAAAAAATTTCGCCCTTCTCCTATATCGCGAACTTCGGCGATTAAGTGGCCTTTTCAAACTTTAACAATTTCACCCTTTTCATATATCGTGAACTTCGGTGATTAAGTGATTTTGGCTTATTTATGACAAACTTTAGGGCTTTTAGACCTTTTGCAAAGTTTTAAAACTTCTCGCAATTCTCCTCCTTAGTGCGAATTTCGGGATTTTGGAGCCTTTTGCAAACTTGGACATTTTAGCATTTTATGCCTTAGTTAGCAAAAATTGGGGTTTGAGAGCCTTTTGTAAGCTTTTGAAACTTTTGACATTTTCTCTACTGTATGCGAACTTCGGCGATTTTCGCTAGTTTGCAAACTTTTTAAAACTTTCGCAATTTACCCATCATTGGCGAATTTCGGGATTTGAGAGCACTTTGCAAAGTTTTAATATTTCGTGATTCTCCTCAGTGCGAATTTCGGGATTTTGGAGCCTTTTGCAAAGTTTTGACACTTTAACAGTTTACGCCTTTCAATCTCCCTTTGGCGAAAATCGGCACTTTGGGTCTTTTTGCGACCTTTAGACGCTTTATCATATTTGGGGGATTTTGCAAGCTTCTGCTATTTCTCACCTAACTTAGGCCATCTTACAAGTCAAAAAAGGACACTTGCAAAGCTTTTGACTTAGGCGTTTTCACCAGTTTAAACGATCTTTTGAAATTTTAACGCCCGAGTGTTAAACTCACCTTGCGGATTCTCAGGCTTACGCTCATGACAACATCATCCTTTGAACTGATTACGGGCACACTCAAAAAAAGACACGAGACACCCTGCGCAAAACTCAACAAGGCGAAGGCGAAAAAAGATTAAATGAGGGGGACCCTGTCGGCGATAGGGAGCGTGTGCAATGCACAACACCATGTCCCTGTATTCATCATTGAACTCGCTTCTCTAAGTCTTTTTGACGATCCTAGTGCTCGGGGCTCTTCTTACTTTAAACTATCCTTCGTTTACTAATATCTTGCACTTACTGGGATTCGTATCAAAAGTGAGTTGGGCCTCATCTATGGTCACTGTGGTGGCGCCTTCAAGAAGCGGGATGCCAAATGCTTCTCCGATAGCCTCAGGAGTGAAATCAGCCATTACCATTCCCTTTACTACCACCATTTTGGTTTCTGGCTGATACTGTTTTGCAGCCTCGACCACAAAGTTCATAATTTTGTATTGCTGGTGGGAAACCAACAGCCTGTGCAATGTCGCTTTCTACCATCCGCTTGGGCTTTCCGTATGCATTTGGAGCATACACCCTTTCTTTGAAGTTCTGAATGTCTATATGCTCGAGGTCTGTATCCCCAATATTATCCCAATTGCTTTGGACCTTTGACTCGTTGATCACCCCCTGGTACTGATATTTCATTTTGTCAAGCTTGGGGGGAATATCTGTCTAAGACATTGGGAAAGTTCCTGGTGCTTCAAGTACCTTGGAGGATTCAACACTCTGATTAGGCATCTATCTTGCACACTCGGACACGAATTACAAGACGAGATTAAGGTTAAAAAACGCTTAGCAGGGCCAGAAGATGGTGTTAGCATTGATGATTAGCGAGAATTATTTGAAAAAACAGTTAGAATTTAAAAAAGCTACTTAAACAATTTGGAATCTGCATTTTGGGGACAAGTGCAATTTGAATTTGAAAATTAGTTGGTTTGGGTTGGAGCAAATTTTCAAAATATCGCTGTTCCTTTGTTGCTGACATTGTGAAAGTTGCAAATGGTACGGTATGTTTCAGCGTTTCAAGTTTTCAAGTTTGTTTGTGCTGGTTTTCTAAATGCGCATTTTGAAAAGATGAGTCGGCATTTTGCAATTTCACCTAGAATTCCTAAATTTGCCTAAGCTTGCATTTTCGGCTGGAGGGCCGATTTTGACAGTTAATGGTTATTGATAGTGTTTCCTAGGGTTTAAAACTTCAAGATTTACTTGCATTGCCCTCTACATCTTAACCCTAGGTAATCAATATGACCATATTGCAGAATTTAACCATGAAAGGGAAATTTTGAACTTACCTGGTTACCGCATTGAAGAGATTGTTGACTGTGAAAACTGCTAGGAATTGGCAGTTTGGGAATCCTTCCTTGTAATTTCGGCTTGATAGGGCAGAACGAGAGGATGCCTTCCCCTTTGCAAATCACATATCCTTCCTCCTCTTGCGTGATTTTCCTTGCCTAAATCCTTAGACATTTGAGCCTTTATCAACAAAATTCGCTCCCCTTTGAAATGCCAACTTCGGGCTCTTGTATGGAAACTCACGATTCCCTTAATTTTAAATGCCCCTTTTCCTCAAGGAAACCCGACAATTTTAATCAATATGCACGACTTACTTCTTCAAATTGTGAACGCCTTCCTCTTTAATATGAAACTTCGGACCCTGTCTTGAAACAACAACTTGATTTAAGACGCCTTGGGAAACTTCGGGCATTGGAATGAAAAGGCATGATTTTGATCTTTGTTTAAATGCCCCTTCTCTATGATGAATTTCGGGCTATTTGAGGAAAATTTCCTTTAGTGACTACTTTTAACTCGCAAAATCCATTAAATGCCGATTTTCTTTGATTCGATTTTGCCCAAGGGAATTTGGGCTTTTGAGCCAAAATGTGCGGCTCATTTTACTTTTGCCTTCAATTTTTAAAACTTCATGCCTTTTAGCTATTTGCACGGTTTCCTTATCACCTCCTTAAGTTAAAATGCCCTTTTTTGGTGAATTTCGGGCTCTTGAGCCGAAATGCACGATTTTCAATTCTTTGTGCCCTTTTTTGGCCATTTAGGCCCTTTTGTGCGACTTTGGTTTAAATATTAAAGCACCCTCTAAGTCAAACGTCGGATGTTTGAACCAAAATGCAAGATGTTTACTTTTTCGGCAAATTTCGGCCTATTGAGGCCTTTTGCGTGATTTTGGATTCTTCAAGTTAACGCCTTTTTATGAATTTTGGGCCTTTGAGGTGAAATGCGCAACTTGTTTTACTTTGGCTTTGTCCTAACCAATTTCGGCCTTTTGGGCCTTTTTGTGCGAGTTTTGCTTTCTTTACCTTTTTGGCCTTTTAGGTCGATTTGTGTGATTTCGAGCTTGACTTGAGTTTTCTTTTTATTTTAGAAAACACTTCGGCCAATTTGATCAATATGCGCGATTTTAACTTAAAGTCAAAATGTCTTGTTTTAATATTTCGGACCAAATGGCCAAAACGGGCAATTTTGGATTATGTTTGGCCACGCCACTTTGGAATAAGAAAATTGGGTCATTTGATTAAAATATGAGGTTTAAACGATTTGCTCTCCTTTCATTGACAAACTTCAGCTAAAATTGGTCTTTTGTGAGATTTTGGCCTCATGAATTTCACCTACACTTTGACAACTTCGGGCATTCTAGGCATTTTGCAAGATTTTTGCCATACATGTTGTAGACTTAAAACTTAGACCGATTCAGACAAAATGTGAGATGTTTGATATGCCTTAGGCATCTTGGCTTCAGGTTTCAAAGTTGTTGAAGAGCAATTTTGATTTGACAACATTTTGTGACCTTGCCTTTGCTTTCTTACTCAGATATCCAATTTCTGGCCAGCTCAAAACTTACTGTCAGCTTGGCAGTCTGACTTAGCTGCAAAAATTTGCTTCTCATTTTCAAGGTGTAAGCCCTTGAAGATCCAGGATTCGGGCTAGCTCAACTCCAGGTCCGATAACCTTCCCAATGCTCAAAATCTTCACTATTGCGACTTCTCTCTATGAACTCACAAAACTCCTTAGGGCCTCGACGAGGCAACAGACGAAAAAAAAAGGGGGGGGGACCCTATCGACGACAGGGAGTGTGTGGAAGGCACAACATCACTGATGATCCCGACTTGGCCCAACTGACTTACTATAAATAGTAAGTATTCCAAAAACACATCAAAACACCTTCGAATCGCCTGCAACTGAAACTATCTAGGCCAAATATCCTCAAGATCTCTTAAATGTCCTGGTTAGCCTACAAAACCACAAAGAAATAGGATAATGACAATCTTATACAACATGTGCTAGAAAGGGAACATTACAGTTGAAGAAATCTTTGTATGGTCATAAACAATCTTCTAGGATGTAGTACCAAAGGCTTGATCCCTTTGAGTTTTGGATTTTTGAGATCCAAATCAAACCATTGTATCTACTATAAGATGGAAGGTGATCATAATATCATTATTGCATTATATTTCGAGGATATATTCCTTTTTAGTAATAAAAAATATTTGAGTTGTGATTTGATATCTCCAATTTCAACACAATTTGAGATGAACTTAAGAATGGCCAAATACATCTTGGAGATGGAGATTGGAGGAGATAGAGAACAAAAAACTTTGGTTGGGCAAGAGAAAGTATGCAAACTCAGTTTTGGAGAGGTTTAACATGACAAATTGTAAGCCATTGTGTGATCTTGTTACAATAGATACAAAGTTATCTGATTAGTAGTGTCTAGATTCTCATAGTGAGATAAAGGATATGAGTAGAGGATCTCATGCTAGTGTAGACAAGATTTTGATGTATTCTATGGTTTATACAAGATCAAAAATTGCCCAAGCAGTGGGAGTCTGTTGTGACGTTTTCACACATCGCTCCATTGAAAATGGGGACACCCACTTTTTGTTTTTGCTTTCTAGGTTAGTTTTCAAGTCTTTTAGCTATTAGCCTTTCATTTGAAGAAGTGTAGTTGGTCAAGAGCCAATCAAGTTAAGTCTCTCTAGTGAGGTCAATCAGTTTTCAAGGTTTAGGAAGTGAATGGTTCATGTCTTTGCTCGCTCTAATGGAAATGAGATCCAAAATTTGGCTAAGGCATGAAAACAAGCTTGTCGTTCTAGGCTAGAACCGTTTTGTCCTTTGACTTAGAGCATTCATACAATTGCATGATCAAGCCGTTCTAGGCTAGAAAGATAGTCATTCTAGGATAAAATGCCTTGTCCTTTGACCAAGGACGTTTCATCCTTTGACTGTGATGATCTATGAGTGGAGCGATCTCTCCTGGCAAGCAAAGTTCGCTTTGATGAAGAAAGATGATGTTGCCTTGAACTACGAAACAATGCAATTCATTTAACAGGTGCAATGAGCAAAGATGATGATATACATGCAAGGCATAGCATTGATTTGATGAATTCACATAGTACGTGTCATGATTAGATGGCACCTTTCAAGGCTAAACCATCACACCTCTAAATTGTCCGTACAAGGCACATTCAATGTGAATTTTAAAACTCAAAGATGGTTTCAAATAGTAAATGCAAGGCGAAAGGAAAGATTTAAAATTGGTGACTTCAATTTAATTCGATCAATGCAAGCCATTTAATCTGATATAGCCGTTTGTTCTCATTTAATTTGATTTTTTTTTAAGTTCTAGACACAGGCTATAAATGATGATTATAATGCATTCAATGCATGTGGTTTGCATTTACAAATGGTTGCAAGGCTATTTCATTTAATGATTTAAATTGCAAAACTCAAAGTCCTTTATTGGAATTGATTGCAATACATTTAATGAGTGGTGATTGCATTTCATAAGGTAATTGCAATGCATTTAATGAGAGTAAAAAAAAAAAAATTGATTCATTCCCCAAAGCACCAAGATTTTTGAAGGATGCTCTCATTTAAAATCTGAAAGTGAAGATCACAAATCATCAAATGAATGCAGTCGACTTGCCCCATTATTTTAATTACAATGCATTCAATAAAAGTTACCTAGGTCCTGTGATGGAGTACTGAGTTTCTTAAAAAGGCAATTAAACGAATGTGTTGATCATTGCATTTGATGAACACACAAAATCAATGATCTTTGTATACAAAGATTCTGTCCTAATGAGTGGATTTATTCTTGGCAGCGATTATTATTGCAAACAGATATTGAGGCCATCTAAATGCGATTTTAGGGACTATGTGAAGCGATTCTGATTTGTCTTCATTTTCCAGCGATCTAGGATCATTATTTGGCAGCGAATTCATCTCCACGCACACAGCGACTTCATTTAGAGACAGCAAATTGGTAGCTGTGAGCATCATTATATCCCTTGGCTGAAGCGACTCCTTAAGTTGGAAGAGCGATTACATTTTACATAAGCAAGTTGATCAGTGATCCTATCATTGGCATGTGATCCAGGTTATGCTAAACATTCCTAGCGACAGCGAACTCATCTTGTTCACAGCGAATTAACTTCATTTTGATCAGTAAATCTGATTTAAGGCTGCAATTTAATCATACATATTAGTCGAGTTTGTGATTGATAGGAGGCGAATTCATTCCATGTTGATCAGCGATTTTTTTTTTTATCAAAACAAAAGGCGAGATTGCTGAGGCATCAAATTTGTTCATCTTCCACAGTGAACTGACTTTTCCAGACAGCGAACCTGTCATCAAAGAGAATGATATTATATTTATCAGCGACAGTGATCTTATCATTGATCAACAAGAAAAGGGAAATCATCAATTCTACATCGGCATTGCCTTGATAAGGGGCAATTTTGCCCTGTCATCAATCAAATTGAATTTTCCAGCTAGAATCGAATCTATTTGCAGGTCTGAATCGACTAATATTTGATCATTTAACTGAAATCAGACCTTATTTCAGTGCTGGTATACCCTGTCATTTATCCATTTTCGCCTTAGAGGTGTTTATTTGGTATATTTTGACCATCTTTGAGCATTGACAAGGATTCATTATTAGTAATGGTGATCATTTTGTTTCATGTTAAGGGTTGGATGAGCATGTTTTAATCAAGGGTTATGAATCCTAGCCTAGACAATTAAGGTTGTTTGAAAGAAAATATCATTTCACAATATTAATTTGAACAACTCTTACAAGATGGAGGAGCAAGGTCTGTCTTGTTGTGACCTTTTTTACACATCGCCCCATTGCAAATGGAGACCCTCAATTTTCTGCTTATTTTAGGGTTTTTAGTCGCCAATCTTTGCAAGTCTAGAGTTAGGGGATTTTCAAAGAGTTTTCCAGTACTCCTTAGGTCAATTGGAATAGTATTGATCAAATGGACATTTTGACGTCATAGAAGTGCTAAGGTAAGCCAAAGGATGAAAAACTCAACTGCTTAGGGTCAATTCTAATAACTTCCTATTTTTATGGAATTCTACTTTTTTCCTTTTTCATTTTTGGCACTTTGGTACCAAGCCGGGAAGCAACTTTTTCGCTTGCTTTTTTTCTTTTTGCTTTTTTTAGCTTTTTTGAAAGTTGACCTAGGATTGGGTTAGTCATCTCAAGGCAATAAAGTTCCTGTATTCAAAATGAAAAAGTTTGTATCTCCAAGTATGAAAACCAAGGGAAAATCATCTAGGCCGGGTGTTGATACAGAAGTTCCAGACAAATATGGCGATGAGCAAGAAAATCCATTAAGTGTTTATGGCAAAGAGAAGATTTCTAAATGGAGAAGGTAGTGTCTTGTGCCTTGCTCAAGTTTGCCGTCATGGAGAAGGAAGTAGCTTGTGCAGTACCAAAGTCCGTCCAATTTCTAGCCAAAATGGCATGCCAAGGTTGAAAGTCCACCATGTCTAAGAAGGAAATGGCTTGAGCCATAGGAAAGTCCACCAAGGTCAAGGTGAAAATGTCTTGATCAATGGCCAACTCCGCCTTGCACATAGCCAAATGACATACCAACATGCAAAGTCCTCTTAAGAAAGGTTGGAAATGACTTGCAAAGGCATAAAGTCTGCCCTACACTTAGCCAAAATGGCTTAACAATGCATCAACTTCGCCCAAGGTATGATAGAAGTGGCGTGACAACACACCAACTCCGCCCAAGCATGAAGCATGACTTGGCTTGATAATACATCAGTTCCGCCTCTCAAAGTTAGCAAAATGGCTTGCCAAGGCCGAAAATGGCATGACATATGCCAAAGTCCACTGTCCGCCCTATACATGATAAAATGACTTGAAACCAAGCAAACTCCACCATCACAAAGAAAGAAATGGCATGATACCACGTGAAGTCCGCCAAGCTGAAATGAAGGATGTCCTAGCACATGGTGAAGCTCGCCATAGGTAAAAGGTTGACCAAGTTTGAAAGGTCAAAGAAAATTTCACCCAACACTGAAATATTTTTCAACACATGTCAAATTCACCTAACACTTAATTTTTTCTTAAACACAAGTAGAATCTAAAAGATTCCTTGCCAACACATTCGCCTACATGGACAAGATGAGGATAAATTTGGCTAAGTGTGAAGTGGTGCCAAGGAGCAAGAATAGAAACTTCCTTTTGGAAATCTTCTAGAGGGATAAGTTGCCATTTTGAGGAGGATGAGAAAGGGACTAAGTTCAATGAATCCATTAAAAAACATAAAGATGCCAAAAGAGTTCAAACTTTTTAGCCTTATATCAATTTCAACATGTCATTTCACTTTCATTTCTTCTCAACTTTGAAAGTTGAAGATCTCTCTCTCTCCCAAATTCAACAAGCAAGGAAGATTTTTGAAGGACAAAAAGTGATTTTTTTGAGCAAAAGAAAGAATTAATCAAGAGTTTTCATCTTCTTCTAGAAGTATACGGGCAGATTTTTCATCAAAAATCAGTCAGAAGTATAATTTTAAAGTTCAAAATCTAAGTTATCGACTGATTTCCTTCATTTTTTTTTGTCTCAAACACTATTTTTCATGAATTTTACTAAGTGAGCAGATTTCCTCCATTCGCAGTCTGCAGTCTGATTTTTCGCAGAATTTTAATATTTATGACAGACTGAAGGTGAAATTTTAGGACAAAAGAGTTCAAAATCAGAATTTACATGTGAAAGTGGTATTAATTTAATTTCCTTGTCTTTTTCAAGCAATAAATGGCCACTCAAGGTGGACTTTCAAGAAAAGTTCAAATGAAGTTTGCCAACAAAGGAACATAGCTCGAGTCCAAAATCACTTCAAAATGGAGAAAGGTTGTGTTGTGCGAATCGCACACCCATCCCTGTCTTGGATAGGGACCCCCCAGTTTGTGCCTTTTTGTCCTTGCGGAAGAGGAAGGGGATATGAAAGGTCAAGTGCCGCTAAAACCAAATTCGGCCTCTACGGCCATATTGCGAATTAAAACTCCCTAATTCTCGCAAAATCGCCTAAATGTGAAGAAAGAGTTAAGGCCTGCAATAATGTTGAAATGCCGATTTTCGCCAAGGGATACAAAGGAGATAAAGAATGCAAAGTGCCAAGGTTGACAAACTCACCCAAGTGCCAAAACTCGCACTTTTTACTAAAAAGTTGGCAAAATGCCCCAAATGGCCAAATTCGGACCTTTTAGCCAAAATGTTAAAAAGTGAAAGTTGGTAAAAGTGCCCAAAGGGCCGAATTTGGACCTTTAAGTGAAAATCTGAAAAGTGAAAAGTTAGCAAAAATGCCCCAAATGGCCAAATTCGGACCTTTTAGCCAAAATGTTAAAAAGTGAAAGTTGGCAAAAGTGCCCAAATGGCCGAATTTGGACCTTTAAGTGAAAATCTGAAAAGTGAAAAGTTGGCAAAAATGCCCCAAATGGCCAAATTTGGACCTTTTAGCCAAAATGTTAAAAAGTGAAAGTTGGCAAAAGTGCCCAAAGGGCCGAATTTGGACCTTTAAGTGAAAATCTGAAAAGTGAAAAGTTGGCAAAAATGCCCCAAACGGCCAAATTTGGACCTTTTAGCCAAAATGTTAAAAAGTGAAAGTTGGCAAAAGTGCCCAAAGGGCCGAATTTGGACCTTTAAGTGAAAATCTGAAAAGTGAAAAGTTGGCAAAAATGCCCCAAATGGCCAAATTCGGACCTTTTAGCCAAAATGTTTAAAAGTGAAAGTTGGCAAAAGTGCCCAAAGGGCCGAATTTGGACCTTTAAGTGAAAATCTGAAAAGTGAAAAGTTGGCAAAAATGCCTCAAATGGCCAAATTCGGACCTTTTAGCCAAAATGTTAAAAAGTGAAAGTTGGCAAAAGTGCCCAAAGGGCCGAATTTGGACCTTTAAGTGAAAATCTGAAAAGTGAAAAGTTGGCAAAAATGCCTCAAATCGCCAAATTCAGACCTTTTAGCCAAAATGTTAAAAAGTGAAAGTTGGCAAAACACTCCAAAATCCCAAAGTTTGCAAAAGTGCCCAAAATCCCGAAATTCACCATTAAGGGGTGAAAATGTCAGTTTTTAAAACTTTCCGAATGCCCCTCTTGCCCAAAATTGCTAGGAACAACTAAATTCGCGGAAGGAGTAAAAGCGTTAAAACTTGGAAAATTTTCAAATGACCCTCCAGGTGTTAAATTTTAATATTTGTTAAATTAAATTAATTAATTTTTTAAATTGATTTATTGAAATGAAATTGATCGTTCGCAAGTCGCAGGACGTCATTAGAGAACCAGGAGAAAGACCTGAAATGCAAATCGAAGAAGGATCGCAATCAAGGCCAGGCGTTGAAGACTGAAAAAGAAAAAGGATGTGGGAACGCACTACAGGAGCGCGAGAGCAACCAAACATTGGGAATTGTGCCGCTGAACAAAGATGAAGTCCACCACTGGGACCAAAGACCAAAGAACACTCTGAATGCTGCAAGTTTATGCCTTCTCGAAGAAAAAGCACACAGCTGGATTTAATTCCAAGAATTCAATTTCTAAAAAACTGAAATTGTTTTATTGTAAAACTGCTTGTAGGTCCCACTTAGATATTTTGAAAGAAAGGGGAAACAAGTCAGTTGTGGACAGTTATGTCCAACTACCGGATAGACTCAAATTGAAGCCAAATAGTGGCAGGTAGTTGAAATTGTGGTTGAATGGATGAGTGAGAATTTAATGGGCATGGGTTAAGGCTGCTAGTTTTTGGAAGGCAGACCAGGACCCTTGGATGCAGTCCATCCTGGCCTCTGATTCAAAATTGTAAAAACTATAAAAGGCAGAGGCCTTTCTTTTGTAAAGGCTTAGATAGTTAGAGATTGTTGGATAGTTCGACTCTAGTGAGAGAGTTAGATTTTAGAGTTAGAATAGGTTAGATTTGAAGCAGTCGCATAGAGATGCTGCAGAAATTGTTGTAATAGGCAGCTGAAATCAATGTATAAACATTGATTTGGTGTTTATTGTCTTGTTTTCATCCTGTTTGCATGGTTTCTCTCAGCATTTTAGATAGATCTTTCTGTTTTGGGTGTACAGGTATTTGATAGATTCAGGCTCGTACCATTGAGGATATACTGATTGTGTATCCGTTTGTATGGTTAACCTGAGCCTTTAATTGTGCTTAGTTCAATTGCAGGTGTCTGTCTGAGCTGCGCCAGAATTGGGTGCTTAGCCGTGCGTCTCCAGTCTGAAAATCTTCCACGTCCCTTTTAAGATTGCACCGTTCCTGCAAGGTTGTGAGCTATTTTGGCCAAGCAGGAATTGGTTATGTTGAATCCATCTACCTGCATACCCATGTTGTTAGTTTTAGATCTCCTAACCCTTTCCTTTTGCTCTTTATTACGTAATTCGAGAATCACAGCAAACCAGCTTGTTGCAAATCGTAAGTCCCCTTGTGCTCCCAGCAAATCACATCGACCACTGAGTAATCCCACAGTCAAGACCTGACAATCAAAACCTTGAGGTCATCCCCTTTGATCAAACAAAAAACAACATTAGGGATTTCCTTATCTCAAGAGAGGATAGGATACTTGTAATATCCCACTAATTTTTTTTTTATTTTTTAGGCCAATAACAATTCATCCACAACAAATAACCCATTAAGGTTAGAGGAATAAACCAAACAACTGAAAGGGAACCCTTCCACCTTTTGTTCACCGAGAGCCTAGACTGGGAGGGTGAGAGCATACAATGTTTCGGGGATCGTTAGCAACAATAATCAAACTGAAAATTACAATGCATGGGCGGCAAGCCAGCCCCTTCTACTTATCCAACAGGGTAGAAACTAAACTCTTGGCGGTAAACCGACCAAGGAAAATTACAAGAAATTGAAGTTCAATCACTCTACCGCGTATTTCAGCGAGAGGACATTACATTGAACAATCACTCTACCGCATATTTCAGCGGGAGGACCATAGCATTGAACTTATTACTCGACCACTTATTCAGTGGGAGGACTGATTACAAAAACTGAATTACAAAACTTAGAAGGCGGCAAGCCAGCCTCTTCCACTTATGCAGTGGGGATTACAAATGAAAGCAGATAGAATGGGATGATCAGTACTACTGAAACAACCTTACAATATAGAGATGAGATGAGAAGATTAACTTCAGATTTCAACAACAATACTGTAATTTTCTGTTACACTGATCTGCAAGCTGAAAGTATAGTTTCAGCAGCCCATGGAAACATCAAAACACTCATAACTCACTCAATTTTTACCCGAATTGATTCAAACCAATCCCAATCCCACCGTACATCCAATGCAATGACAACCAATCAAAGCCACAACCCAAACAAACCTATTTTTATTTTGCACGCATCCTAATGCAACACAAAAAACCCATGCCTAGACTAGGAATTTCGATTTTGTCTAATAAAATCATTGCTCAAACAAAATAGCTAGAAACTCACACAATGTATCACCATGGCATGGAAGGAAGAATGAGCCGGTACCCAGATGGATGGAGTCGCCTGGTTGAGAGGTATGAGCAAATTTCACTTTCAGCAGTCCCGCGACCAGCAACCAAAAACAGTCAAATCCATCATCAATCACTCCATAATTCTGCAACTCATTAACCAATCTGGAATGGGAACACAAGGGCACAACTAGGTACTATATTGCAAGTACGAAACTGAGACTCAGCTAGGAAGCCAACTTCGAAGCTCAGATTTTCAGTAGCCAAACCAGCAGCATAACGATGCAATTTTCAAAGATAGTGCAAATGGGAGCCCAAGCCTCATATTTATAACTTCACTCTTCAAATTCAAATGACATTCCTCCAAATTCCACGCCTTGCATTTGAATTTCATTCCACTACATGTGGACCCAAGTGTAGCGCCACATTCTTCTAAGTCAAAACTCACGCCCAAGAAGGGGGAGGACCCACGTTAAACACGTAGGCAAATGATGGCGATGCAAAAGTGAAATAATATTCTTCTAAAATATTTCTCATCCCATAGTACACCTGAATTTCGCCAAACTTAGGATAAAATAGGCATTAATCCCAAATTTAATAAACTAGTAGCCAATAAACAGATTAGTTAAATATTAACCTTAGGATAAGGAAATAATATTTAATTATGTCGCAAATGACTCCCGTATTGATTATTATCACAACCAGGATGAAACTAAGCTCGGATGACCATAGAATTGCTGTAGAATCAGAACCCTGTCTACTACCAAAAATAGAATTGTGCCACACAGCCACTTACTAAAAATAGTAAGTCAAGAATTAATGCTCAGAAAAGCATGATCATCACGACCTGAGGCAAAACAAGGAGAACTCAGTAGGACAGTAACACCAGAATGGTCATTCCCTGACTTACTAAAAATAGTAAGTCCTCGTTTCATCAATGCTAGACCCTCATTCCTCATTCCACCTAGCCTACGGGTCTCAGGAATAGGCTAATGGACCACTGAAAGAGCATCAATGAGAAGGGGACATTACAATACTTAGCGAGTACATTCTATTCTGCGTTGGCCATATGGAGTTTGCAGCAATGTGACTTCAGACACGTGAACAGAATTGGCGCTAGAAGGAGGGCCAGTATGATGAAATGTGTAGACAGCTAATTCAAGATCATATCAATCCATATTTGTGAGGAGTAACCTTAATTTTTTTTAACGTCCTCCGCGCGCAATAGAATTGGCGCTAGGGGGGCCTTTGTCAGGATCTAGGAAGCAAGTTGAGTTTATTGAGACCTTTTAAATGCTATACTTGGGATATGCAAGATCCCTGTTAAACCAGAAAAGCCAAAAAATCAGAAAACCTGAAAATACCAAAAATATTTCTGAGTTAGTATGTTGAGTCAGTCGTTTCATAAAGATTGTCTGCAGTCCGAAATTTTTCAAATCTAGCAAGAGCTAAGTTTGCAGTTCTATCCAAGGCAGCTGTCCAAATTTGCATCTTCAGCTCACTACAGAATTTATGACACCATAGCGCACGATGAACTGAATTGCTTGACACTTTTGTCAAGGGTCAAGCTCGCATTACAGGGGTAGATATTCTTTTGGGATGTCCCCAAACCAGAGGCGATCATACAGCCGGATATCCCTAGTCCTCCATCCAGCAGCGACGAGTTTACACGATTTAAGAATTTGATTGAGAACCAATTTGGTCTCGAAGAGGAATTACGCTTGGAGAGTGTGTTGTCACCTTGGTGGTGTAGAATTCACCACACCCCACATTCAGAGTTCACCTGCTCGCTATGCATAGAAGCAGTCATTCAAGTCAAAGCCCAATTTGAACTGCCGGAAGAACCAAGGGAGAGCATCACCAGCAAAGTGTGGAGCGCCTACCTTGCTGCAGACGAGTATAGACGAACGCAAAATCAATGCAGCACCGCACTCCCTGATGATGAAAGGATGGAGTTGCCAATTGCTAAGCAAGATGAACCAGTCAATCAGACCAAGGCAGCAGATGAATTTATTATCCCTGCAACTGATAAGGACAGTGTTCAGGAGGACGATCAAGGGAGATTTGTGGATCAGCCATAGGTTGAAGAGCAGTTTGCAGCAGCGCCACAAATGGATGATGCAGTCCAAGAGTCTGTCAAGGATGTTTTTGAGAGCCAATCAATCAAAGAGTCTCTGCTGTTTGAAGAAATACTGATACAAGTGCATAAGGTCACATTGTTTATACAGCCCAAGGATTCATTGACAGATGATGCGCCTCTCTTTCCTGAGTTCGAGTTCGGTTTCAAGACTAATTTTCAGCCTACGCAACCTAATGTGGAATGTGATGCTGATTTGCATACACCAGACGCTATCGAGATGCTGCACCACCAATGGCGACCTCCTGATACAGTTGCTGAAGAATCCACCGTACAAAATTCTGCATGACTCAGAAACCTGCCAAGTTGTTTCTTTCCCTCCTGTTGTTAATTCTGAAAATTTTCCGTTTAATTTTGAATATTCTAGAAAAACAACCTGTAAATGGATTAACCACAGACCTAATGAACTCCCTCAATTAATAATTCTACCCGACGTCCTGGTTAAACCTGAGAGTGGCCACCTGAAAATTTTCTTTTTAGAATATAAAGACAAACAGACCAAACTGAGAACTGTTCCCATTGCCTTGTTACTATTGCATATACTAAGAAATCATCATGGATCAGGAACGCATGTATATAACCCGCATTTTGTACAGTTAGTTTCTCCTTGTACATAGTTTAGGTTTTTTTTGTTTTTTTTTTTAGCTTAGATTTCTTGTTTTCTGCTTTAGTTTAGTTTGCTTTTCATAGCGTAGGTGTCCTTTCGGAAGGAGCTGTCTCCCTGTTAGTTTTTGTAGGGGTTTGTTTGCTTTTCCCAGCTCTAGTGTACGAAGTCGAAAAATTTTTTCCGGCTCATTTCTTGGATGCCGACTTTGGTAGAGCACCTAATTGACGATTGCCCCTGTAGTTAGTCCATTTTGGTTTAAGACTTCGTCAGTCTAAAAATTTAGTTGCTTACTGCGTCTTGTTGCCAACGTTGTGATCACTGCACTTTTAAACGCTTAAAAACGCTTGTCTATCGTTTTATCAAAGGGAGGTCACTGCAAGTGAAAAAATTCTGAAGCTCTGCTTCAGCGACCACTGTAACGCTCAATCCCATGTAGGCTTCACTGCTTACCAGCCAAGGTGAAAAAGTGAAAATAAAAGAGAAAAATCAAAAGAAAAGAAATTGAAAAGCAAAGAAATATCAAGTTGCTTGGCTTTGGGAATGCAGACACCTCTGCAGATTTTCAACAAGAAAATTTATCGAAAACAGAGAAATCTCTGTGAGCTTATAGGCGATAACTCCGTCGGGGCTATAGACGCTTGTTGGCAACGAGGCTCTATCCAGGTTGCTTTTGGAGTTAGAGTCGCTCTACGTAACTTGCATTAACTAAACAATGATATCTCAGCCTTCTTTAGGCTTGAATGAACTTCACTGCACACACTCGATTTCTCAAGGCTGGTGACTTGATTCAGTTTGCAACCTCATTTTTACTTTGAATCTGTCTTCTGTCATTTGGGTTGTTTTGTGGGGTATATACCAGAGATTCTCGGGTTCGATCCGGATAGTCATCCTTGAAATGTTCAGGAACATTTCCCAGCCAAGTCGCCATTTGTTGTGCGAATCACACACCCATCCCTGTCTTGGACAGCGACCCCCCAGTTTGTGCCTTTCTGTCCTTGCGGAAGAGGAAGGAGATATGAAGGGTCAAGTGCTGCTAAAACCAATTTCGGCTTCTAGGGCCATATTGCGAACATAAAACTCCCCAATTCTCGCAAAATCGCCTAAATGTGAAGAAAGAGTTAAGGCCTGCAATGACGTTGAAAAGCCAATTTTCGCCAAAGGATACAAAGGAGATAAAGAATGCAAAGTGCCAAGGTTGTCAAACTTGCCCAAGTGCCAAAACTCGCACTTTTTACTGAAAAGTTGGCAAAAATGCTCCAAATGACCAAATTCGGACCTTTTAGCCAAAATGTTAAAAAGTGAAAGTTGGCAAAAGTGCCCAAAGGGCCGAGTTTGGACCTTTAAGTGAAAATCTGAAAAGTGAAAAGTTAGCAAAAATGCCCCAAATGGCCAAATTCGGACCTTTTAGCCAAAATGTTAAAAAGTGAAAGTTGGCAAAAATGCCCAAAGGGCCGAATTTGGACCTTTAAGTGAAAATCCGAAAAGTGAAAAGTTGGCAAAAATGCCCCAAATGGCCAAATTCGGACCTTTTAGCCAAAATGTTAAAAAGTGAAAGTTGGCAAAAGTGCCCAAAGGGCCAAATTTGGACCTTTAAGTGAAAATCTGAAAAGTGAAAAGTTGGCAAAAATGCCCCAAATAGCCAAATTTGGACCTTTTAGCCAAAATGTTTAAAAGTGAAAGTTGGCAAAAGTGCCCAAAGGGCCGAATTTGGACCTTTAAGTGAAAATCTGAAAAGTGAAAAGTTAGCATAAAAAACCAAATGGCCAAATTCGGACCTTTTAGCCAAAATGTTAAAAAGTGAAAGTTGGCAAAAGTGCCCAAAGGGCCAAATTTGGACCTTTAAGTGAAAATCTGAAAAGTGAAAAGTTGGCAAAAATGAAGCAAATGGCCAAATTCGGACCTTTTAGCCAAAATATTAAAAAGTGAAAGTTGGCAAAAGTGCCCAAAGGGCCGAATTTGGACCTTTAAGTGAAAATCTAAAAAGTGAAAAGTTGGCAAAAATGCCTCAAATGGCCAAATTCGGACCTTTTAGCCAAAATGTTAAAAAGTGAAAGTTGGCAAAACAATCCAAAATCCCAAAGTTTGCAAAAATGCCCAAAATCTCGAAATTCACCATTAAGGGGTGAAAATGTCAGTTTTTAAAACTTTTCGAACACCCCTCTTGCCCGAAATTGCCAGGAACAACTAAATTCGCAGAAGGAGTAAAAGTGTTCAAACTTAGGAAATTTTCAAATGACCCTCTAGGCGTTAAATTTTAATATTTGTTAAATTAAATTAATTAATTTTTCAAATTGATTTATTGAAATGAAATTGATCGTTCGCAAGTCGCAGGATGTCAGTAGAGAACCAGGAGAAAGACCTAAAACGCAAATCGAAGAAGGATCGCAATCAAGGCCAGGCGCTGAAGACTGAAAAAGAAAAAGGATGTGGGAACGTGCTGCGGGAGTGCGAGACCAACCAAACATTGGGAACTATGCCGCTGAACAAAGATGAAGTCCACCACCGGGACCAAAGACCAAATAACACTTTGAATGCTGCAAGTTTATGCCTTCTCAAGCTGGATTTAATTCCAAAAATTCAATTTCTAAAAAGCTGAAATTGTTTTATTGTAAAACTGCTTGTAGGTCCCACTCAGAAATTTTGAAAGAAAGGGGAAACAAGTCAGTTGTGGACAGTTATGTCCAACTACCGGATAGACTCAAATTGAAGCCAAATAGTGGCAGTTAGTTGAAATTGTGGTTGAATGGATGAGTGAGAATTTAATGGGCATGGTTTAAGGCTGCTAGTTTTTGGAAGGCAGATCAGGACCCTTGGATGCAGTCCATCCTAGCCTCTGATTCAAAATTGTAAAAACTATAAAAGGCAGAGGCCTTTCTTTTGTAAAGGGTTAGATAGTTAGAGATTGTTGGATAGTTAGACTCTGGTGAGAGAGTTAGATTTTAGAGTTAGAATAGGTTAGATTTTAAGCAGTAGCATAGAGATGCTGCAGAAATTGTTGTAATAGGCAGCTGAAATCAATATATAAACATTGATTTGGTGTTTATTGTCTTGTTTTCATCCTATTTGCATGGTTTCTCTTAGCATTTTAGATAGATCTTTCTGTTTTGGGTGTGCAGGTATTTGATAGATTCAGGCTCATACCATTGAGGATATACTGATTGTGTATCCTTTTGTATGGTTAACCTGAGCCTTTAATTGTGCTTAGTTCAATTGCAAGTTTCCGTCTGAGCTACACCAGAATTGGGTGCTTAGCCGTGCGTCTCCAGTTTGAAAATCTTCCAAGTCCCTTTGAAGATTGCACCATTCTTGCAAGGTTGTGAGCTATTCTGGCCAAGCAGGAATTGGTTATGTTGAATCCGTCTACTCGCATACCCGTGTTGTTAGTTTTAGATCTCCTAACCCTTTTCTTTTGCTCTTTATTAGGTAATTCGAGAATCACAGCAGATCAGCTTGTTGCAAATCGTAAGTCCCCTTGTGCTCCCAGCATATCACATTGACCACTGAGTAATCTCGCAGTCAAGACCTGACAATCAAAACCTTGAGGTCATCCCCTTTGATCAAACAAAAAACAGCATTAGGGATTTCCTTATCTCAAGAGAGGATAGGATAATGAACGAGTACATTCTATTCTGCGTGGGCCGTATGGAGTTTGCAGCAATGCGACTTCAGACATGTCAACAGGTTGGAGACACCAACCTTGGTCACATTGATTTCAAATAATTCAGAAGAAGAATGTACGAACATTAAGGGTATTTACCTACACCAATAGCTCGAAGGATGATGTTGAATGGTATAGTCCATGCAGTAGACTTTCCACCAGTAATGAAGTGCAGTGAGCTAATTGTAGATTGTGCAATGCATTACAATGTCCAAGAAAAACAGATTATTGCCCCTGACGGGAGAGTATTGGCATATCTTGGAGAACTTGCTATCCAGGAGTCGTTCAGGATTCCAAACTACAACATGACCTCATTCAAAACCAAGGAGGAAACCACCAGGATTTATGAAGAAAAACTTGAACCTTGTGCGACAAACATCAAGAAACTATGGCTGGAGAAGCCCAAGCATATCTATAAGAGGATGCCAAAGAATCTTCTTCACACAGATTTCAAAGAAGATTATGGAGATATAATCTTACTACTCAATAGAGTGATGGGCAGCCCTCAAGGTGCACAATTTGGGCCTTGGATGTATTATTTTATTGATGAAATTACCTCGGGAGTGAATATTTTGAATTGGGCCAAGATAATTAGCAATAACCTGGATCAACAATTGAGAAACTTAGAGACAACAAGATCTTTCTACACGAGTTCTTATATTATTTACCTATTGGCTAGGAATTATAGGTACATAGGATTAATTTGTAAGGTAGTAGGCAATGGTGAAAATGAATTCAAGGAATATGATTGCTACCCACAGCTATAGCTTTATGAGAAGTCTCATTTCAAGTGAGTGAATGATGTTTTTTTAATGTATATCATTACAATACTGCAGGGGGGAACTCATCAAAGACTGACTCAGGAAGCTAAGGACTCAATAAGAACATTTGGATCCTGGTTTATTTAGTATTCAAGATTCACATATGTGAGGGTCCAAGGATTTACCGGATGTCCTTACAGACTTCTAATTTATCCCACCAACAGAATGATACTACTTGAAGTTTTGAGGCAATTAGAAATATATGAAGGTTTCCAGATGGCAAAGCACAAGACTGGAATTTCCTTTCCATTTTTTATTGGAAAAATGATTGAATCCTGTTCAATAGCACAAGCAGCTGAAAGTGCAAGGTTGGAGATGCAATGGTATCCATTTATCTTCTACCGATCCAGAGCTAATTTCAATCCCCATAATCATATTGGATTGGTAAATGGAGAAAAGTACAAGCACATGATGGATCTTGAAGACTTTTGGGTGAATGTTGCAAATGAATTTGATATTAGGAAAAGGCTATGGTCAATATTACTTGTAAATTTGATTAGAATAACTGAGCTCTTCCGTGTGCCTGACCAATTAGAGGATGATGGAGAATACACACAACCATGTTATGATGAGAATAGGCCTCTTGCTCCAGTAAGATGGTCTGATCTAGAGATTGCAAATTTGGTCACCTTGATGCGGCCAATTGTCAAATAAACACAATGGTGGGTTGATCAACGAGTCCAAGAGTTGAAACAAAGATATATGTCCCTTACAATTTGATGGGCGTCATGGAGTCACATTCTTCTAATAATGAAGGAGCATCTTAAAGTGTTGGGTCACTTGAAAGTATTAATTGAAGAAAAAAGAAAGGAAGTAGTTGAAGGTTCAGCAAAGTCAAAAGGGAAGAAAATTGTAAATGAGAAAGCTGCTGAAAAGAAACAGAAATCAGGCCCATCTCATTCTGCCACATCTAGAAATTTGAACAATATATTAATTCTTGAGGATGAACCACTAACTAAAACGAAGATCTCTTCCCCAATTCATGAAGAAAGAAATGTGGAATCGATTCAGGAGAAGGATCAAGAACCACCATCTCTTTCATATACATAAATAATTGAATCTAAAAATGAGATGGATATCTTAGATAGGGAATTCCAAGAGGGAATAATTTTTGTTATTTGGGGAGTTGAGGATAATCCAGGTGTAGAAAGTAATCAAGAAGAAGAAGGAATTAAGCAGCCCACAATTCTTGATTGGTTAAAGGAGAGGATGAAGGTAAAGACGCTTATGGAGATTCAACAAGAAGATGATATAGTGGATTTCTTGGCCTGATTGGAAAAGGTTGTAGTAAAGAAGACACCAAGAGGTTTTCTTTGATTCAAAGGGATGAAGCAAACTGTTGTTCAATTCAAATAGCTATGGCAAAAATTGATGAGGCAAAAGAAGATATTACTCCTGAGGAGTATGAAATAACAACTATCAACTTAGGTCGAAACACTAAGGAGGAAGAAGTTGAGGACTTGGATAATTCAATCACTTCCATTAAGGCAAGTGTTACCTATTTTTTGCTCCTGGCTGAAAAATAGGTTGAGAAATGCTAGCATGAACAAAAGAAAGTTAGTGTATACTAATTCTCTATTTTTGTGTTTTAAAGATGGTGTTTCTAAGTACTTCTAGTCTGTAATAACAAAGAGAGAAACATCTCATTGAAAAAGAGAAGTATTTTATTCATATTCAAACATGCGTCCCACACAAAGAGCCGTGAGACTAGCTACGTGCATCCAGTGCAGAAAGGAAATATACATATATGTATGCACAAGTACAAAGGAAAAAATGAGGAAAGGCATGTCGAGAATGGAACCAGTCATTGCCTGAATGACTGGAACAGTTGAGGTACGCTCGATGTTGCCTTTGTCTTGCTGCTCCACCCTGGTCCGTTGATGCTTTCCTTCTGATATTTGCAAAAAAGGTTGAAACAAGCAATGCGTTAGAACATTTTGTTCTAAGCAATGGCTGATTGCATTTCCAACATGTGTACTAATGCACGCATATATATATATGATCCCTACATGCATCAAATGCATATAACTCGCATCTCAAAGGAATCTTGAAAGGCAAAAAATCAAATCAAAGGAAAATCACCATACATATGCATTTTTTGCTAACAAGTTCGTTTCATGTGCAGGAAAAGGAAAAAGGACAGCTTGCTGGTCATGAAATTCACAAAGATGAGTGGAGATGAATGCGGCTCCCACAAGGGTTGAGCCCAGCTCATGTGAAGAATGGCAAGGTTTCATACAATCAAATCATGTCAGAGCTGGTGATAAAAGGAAGAAGAGTAACAAAAACGCAAGTATGCAATCACATTATCAGCCAATAAGCATGATGAGACTTCTTTTTTGAACGTGAATAAGATGTGCAAATATCTACAAATGATCAACAAGACGACATTTTATGCATCAAGCCTAAAAGATTTTTTATGATAAACTGGAAAAGGCGTGATTGATCAGACATTTCAACAAATTCAAGACAGCTGCGTCCTTGGAAATAATATTCAGATTTTAAGAGAATAATGTTAAAATGGCAGCTACAGTTTTCATAAAATATCTATTTTTAATGCGCAGCATTAAGTGGCAGATGACAAAGGGAGGGTTTTTGATGTTGTTTTTCACCATTTTCAGTCCAAACAGTCATTCAGAGATGCACACAGCAATGAGGTTCATCAAAAGACTTGTGGAGCACCTAATAGGGCCTAGAAATTGGCATCATTCCGCTTTATTCTGAGCTGGGTTAGTGTTGCGATGGATTTGTCCAGTGAAAGTGACAGTGATATTAGTGAATCTGAGATTAAAGAATATGAAGAAAAATCATTCGACAATTCCATGACAATCTTGCTGGGCCAGGAGCTCAAGTCCCAGGGTCGCCTAAGGTTCCATTACAGATTGCTTGTTTGGAAAGATCTTCATTAGACCTGAATGCACAGGATGCAAGAATTTTTGTGAAGGTAGACAACTCAGGTTTGGGATCCAGCTCAACAAAGGTTGGGATAGAAACTGGCCAGGATAATGAACTCTCCTTGTTGTTTAAAGGGGACCCAGAACGAAACCCAACCAAGCTCAGCAGTGAAGAATTAGCTCAAGCTAGAGATAATGCAATGTTGCGATACAAGGAGAAGAAAAAGACAAGGAGATATGAAAAACAC
The DNA here is from genome assembly GCF_030272615.1 of Cryptomeria japonica. NCBI lineage: Eukaryota > Viridiplantae > Streptophyta > Pinopsida > Cupressales > Cupressaceae > Cryptomeria > Cryptomeria japonica. The sequence goes on along the minus strand of NC_081411.1, from coordinate 769,824,248 downwards.
ATTCGCTATGAATCACGAAAGGCTCAAGCTGATGTAAGGAAGCATGTTAAGGGTCGCTTTGTCAAGGCAGACAGAGATCATGAGAATGATGATGCAGTTGCACCCAGCAGTTGAAGATTCTCAGCTATGATGCAATACAGATGATAATGGTTGGTAAAAGAGGGTAGTATCCTGCGATTGCATTCTGCCAGCTTAAAAAGCATGGAAGCTTAATATGCAAGAGAAGCCAGATTGAAGGATTCTTTATTTTTGATTCTATGCAAGAGGTCTGTTGAGATTTTTGTTTCAGCTTGGCGTCAGCATTTCTTTGTAAAATGTGTTCATTTCAATTCGACGATACTTTCTTGCACCATCTTTAGGATTGGCCAAAGATATATTGTTTCAAATGCACAACAAAATGCCAAGTTGCTATTGTTGGAAGTATCACAATAAAGACTATATAAAAAAGTGAGATTATGACAAAATTCTCTGCAATTCCTGGAATAAGGTAGTGGAAAGTATGGTATAAAATATGAAGTTGAAATTAAGTACTTAGAGGTTAAGTTTGGGTTAAAAAACAAGAACAGTACTGAAGGTTTTTCTGTCATCTAATTTTGGATACAAGCAAGACTTTGAATACTTGTTCGCAAGGCATAGTGGAGTTGGGACAGGCCAAGAGATTGAAGGACTTCATCAAAAACTTCAGAAATGTGACCAATTTTCAGGCAATGAACAAAATGGAAGCAGATCACTTCGAATTTGAGGAAGAATTTAAGTGTTTTTAAAATTATTCTTTGGGCAAAGTGAAGATTTTGGAAACTGCACTTTTGAATTACTACAAATGTCAAAAAAGCAAGAAGTATGTAGCTAAACATTGCAATAAAATCAGAACTATAACAGATGCAAGGAATAAAAGTCGAAACCGTGGAGGGTTTCAAACGTGCATTTATGTGTTTATCTATTTCTTCAAGGTTTTTCGAAATACCCAGGAAAGCAAGTTCGAATGCCATGAAATGATTCAGAAAAAAAAAACGATTTTCCTTCAGAAGCGGTAAAGATAGCGAACCTGTGAGCAGTATAACAGATGGAAGGTGAAAAAAAAGAATCGCGCCCAGCAAGGAAGCACTCATTTCGAACGCCCAGAAAATACTCAGAAACACAGGAAATTTCCACAGCGGCTCCATAAAATGAGCCCGAAACTAGCAAAGACGCAGAGAGAAGAGCAGGCCGTAAGCAAAAACGAAGGCCCAGCATTCATTTCGGCGCCCAGAACAGAAAGATGACTGATATTTCTTCTCCCTTCGTGCCCAGCTCAAACCCTAGCGGCACCCAGATGCAGAGCAAAGTTTCCAGAATGGCGAAATGCAAAGAGGAATGAAGACTTTTAGGTTTTCATTTCCCCTTTTTGTTTCTTTTTATTCCCCCTCTCTTTCTCTCCGTGAAATACCTAAGGAGGGGGTGCGATGTAATCTGTTTGCATTTTTTCCTAAGTGATCTTATATCACTTAATGTCCCCACTTGCAATTTACTTAGCAAGTATTTTTTAAAACTCAAAAATACGCCCTCAAAGAAATGTAAGCAAATGTTTTTTAAAGTTTTTCTTTTTTATTATTATTTATCATTATTTGATCAAACATAGGTTTTATTTTATATTTAAAAAATAATAAAATATAATAAAATTTTTTATTTATTAAAGTGTAAATCAAACACTTTTATTAAATATATTTTTATTACATTTTATTATTTAATAAATAAAAATAATAAAATTGTCTTATTAAGGTGATTTATTTATTTATCACTTTAAATAAAACAATTCTGTTATTTTTATATTATTAAAGCCTTTAAATATAAATGAAAATAAAATCAAACAAATGTCTGACCAGATAATAATACATTTTTAAAACAAAAATCACTTTATTAGATATTTTGTTTGGAGATCAGGGAGGGATATTTTTGCATTTATGAGGGCTTGCAGGCCTGTCAGAGACATTTCAGGGTCATTTATGTTGCATTTATGAGGTTTTATGGTTGCAGAATGGATGACTTAACCTTTTGGCTCAGGTTTATCCCTTTTCAGATATTTTTGAGGCCCAAAAGGTAGGTTTTTTGAGTTTGCTCGACCTAAAATGAGGAGGTGGAGTCTTCTTGATAACTTTGGAAAAAGGCATATATACTGGGAGCCTTCATTTTTGTAAGGGTTCTGATTCATTCATCTTGGAGCAGACTGTAATTTTTTAGTTCTCTCTGCAGGAAGGGATGTCTTTGTAACACATTTTCAGGAGTTATAAAGTTTGGTGATACCTGTTTGGCAAGGATAATAGCTTGGTTTACTTCTCTACTTCTCATCTTTCTCTGTTATTGCATCTTCAGGGTTAGTCAGTTCTTTGGTGGTTGGCTTTTGCCCCACTTAAAATTTACATTTCCTTTTGATGCCTTATGCAGAAACATATATACTACTTGCAGGTCATAAGCTGTGTTTTAGTGATTAATAGTCTTAGGTTGTGAAAAGGATTTTTCCTCTTAGGACTGTGATTATCCAGCCTTCTTATGAAGCATTGATGCAAAGATCATGGGTTGTTGGTTACTGTAAAAGAGGTTTATTATCACTGTTGTACTGTGTGTCTTTTGCTTAGTTAGATTTCAAAAATATCATCTGGTGCAATCACCTCAGATTTAAATTTTAGTTTTACATGTTCTCCTCCTTACTCTTTTCCCTGAAGAAATTGTTAGTTTAGGTACAGAATCTGAAAAGAACCAGCTTACTCTGGAGGTTCACTCCATTTTTTAGGCAACCCACAGGCCTAGGAGGGTTCCCATGTGTCACAAGCCTGCTGAGTTGATAGCTTAGCAAACAGGGGTGCAAGTTCAAGTGATAACAGCAAGATTGGAGAAGGAAATAGGAAAGAAAAGGGAGTACAAGAAGGAAGTTGAGCAGTTGAAGAAGTATATTCAACACTTACCAAACCCATTAATCAAGGAGATGCATCAACTCCTCCACTCTTGACTCTTCCACAAGAAACAGTTGGGAACTTGGAAGAAGGGAAAGTGACAGATGAAGAGACTAAAGAATGGATGGCAAGCAGTAGTAAAGAAGTTGTCACATTTGTGAAAAAATTGATGTTGGCATATGGACAAACTTCTTCATTGCTCTCTAGAATTTAGGACATGTCAAAAGTGTGGGAAGATCTTCATGCTATTCAAGATAGAATAATCCCATGCTTAAAGGTGTTGAAAGGAATTCCCAAACAAGATTAATGGATGGACAGGTGCTTGCAGCTGGGGTTGCATATGATTTCAACACATTGTATTGGGCATTAATTGCAAGAAGTGAGGTTCTGGAAAAGGTAAAGGTTGATGGTGTCAAAATTGAGAAGTTGATCAAAGAGATTCAGAACAAGATTTTCTTTGTGGCTGCTGATATACTTCGGAAAGAAACAATTCGGGAAAATGAAATGCACATGGAAAATTTGAGTATCAAAGCTCAGGAGAATTTCTTCACTGTCACAGGGCCAATCCTTAAGCAAAATTTGACTAAGGCATCAACTTTCTTTTCCATCAGGGATACCTTTCAGAAACAAGAATTGGAATGGGAGAATGCTTTTGCCACATATGCTGATGACTTGGACATAATGGAATTCAAGATAAACATGCTGCCATATGTCATTATGGAAGAGGTCAATCCTCTTGTGTCCAAGTTCATCGAACATGCTGCTGTAGAAAGAGGATAAGGATGCATCCTTCTAGAAGAAGGCTCCTCGTGCCACTTGTCTTTATTTTATTTGTTCTTATTGGATAACTATTGGAAACCCTAATTAGGGTATTTATTGCTTTAATCTCGATCGTTGATCTTTGTTTGATCTGGACCTTTCATTTATTTTCAAAACTCTATATAAACACCTCTTCTCTCATTTGTATGGGAGAGATTTGTGAAATTGTTGCTAAGAATGTAATCCCTACTACTTAGAGATCACTGTCCTGCAAAACAGATTGTTAGAATACAACAAATATATATATATAACTAATCTAACTTGCAATTTAACTTTCAAATACTTAATTAACATAATCACAATTCTCATCTAATAAAAAAGGATATGAATGCCATACGGAGATATGTCCTTAGGCGGCTGTGAAGCTTGCCTTCTTGGAAGCCATTTGGGTTCCAAGCCATCTAGGAAATCGAAGGTGAATTCGATTCCTGTCTTGGATGTAATTCCTTACATCCAAGCCATCCAAGAAATCAAAGGTTAATTCGATTCTTGTCTTGGGTGTAATTTCTTACACCCAAGCCATCTAGAAAATCGAAGGTTAATTTGATTCTTGTCTTGGGTGTAATTTCTTACACCCAAGCCATCCAAGGAAGACCATATGTCAATTCCTTGCCTTGGATGATGCATCTCATCATCCAAGTCCTTAGAGGGGACCGACCAGATCCGTCTCTTCTTGGATGAACTTAGTCAACCAAGCCATATTTATGCATATAGATATTCATTATATATATTGCATTAGGGATTATCATAATCCCTCCCTTAGACTAAGGGAGTTTCCTCCCTATAGCCTCCAACATGTAATCACATTTATAATACATTTTTGCATTTTATTACTATTTTCCATTCCATAATCCACATTTACATATTCTCGATTTAACATGTATTCCCTAACATATATTCATAAAAATGTTCATTAACCAATATTCCCATTTATTTCTTAACATATATTCCTACTATTCATTGATATGTATTTATTACTTATGTTCATACATATTCATTAACACCTAAGAACCTTTCATCAACATATGTATTCAGATGTTCATTATTTATATTCATTAATATATATATTAGATATTATTACTTATATCTATTTACACATACATTCTGTGACACCTCTTACCTGTCTGCACCCGCAGTCTGGTCTCCAATCTGCAGTTCCTTGTTGTCCGCAGTTTCCTTTATACCCTGCGCTGTCTCCCTTGCCTTTTCTCCCTATTTTTTTCCTTGACCCTACGGATTGCTTGGGTTTAATATCCATGGAGGGGAGTGATCGTGTCCCTCCACAGGGACCCTTCCATGGGAAGGGATGTGACGGGTCGTAGCCTAGTCTGCGACTACCGTCACACCACTTCCCTTCTGAGGGGAGGGGTGTGACGGTAGTCACAGCCTGGGTTGCGGCTTCCCGTCCCACCACTTCCCGCGGGGGGGGGGGCGTCCACGAGAAACGCATAAAGCCTAATCTTAATACATTAAACATATTTAATTAATTAAATATAAATATATTTAATATTATACAAGCACATTAACTATTAATTATTAAATATAAAGTGATTCCTATTTCCCATTTAGCATAATTTAAACATATTAATTATTTTAAATCAATTAAATATAAATATATTTAATTAACACTTTTCTAGTAATTTATTAGTATTATTTCCTTTCTAATATATTAACACTATTTGATATATTACATCATTTAATAATTGATTCTATCATTATTTGTGTTTAAAAAGGCTTACATCATGTGTTGAGGTAGGGTTATGTTGACGTGTATTTTGTACACAATCATACACAGAATAAAATACCGACAGGCATCTTATCCTCTCTTGAGAAAATAGTCTCTAACTGCTGAAGATCTGCAAAAAGGATCAGTTAGGTGGACTCCAAGGTTCTTTTAGTGGGGTCTCCACGTGTGGACAAGCTTTTTTAGTGGTATGATGTGATTTGCTGTTTCCTTCAAGGCTTCTTACGGATTCAATAGTTCGAAGGTTTCACTAATCTAAAAGGAACTTTCAAAAAAAAAAAAAATGGAAAAGATAGGGCTTAAGAGATCTAATCTAGCCTAACCCTATGAACGACTTAGCATGGATGAGATTTGGCAAGACTCAACCAATTTCAATTTCGCCATAAGGCAACAACTCAACTGAAATTAGTGCGATCTTCTAAGGTAATAATGATGTTCAATGCATCAAAGACCAAGGACACTACTACGAAGGTACATATCCTAGACACGAAAATGCTTGAAGGTTAAGGACTCAAGGTGTTTTCCAGTCGACCACGCAAGGCGTTCTTACAATCAGCAAGAAGCTAGTGGTTTGGATTGCGAATCCTACCAAATATCAAATCTCACACTTAGTCTTTCTAATTAACAAATTACTTTGATTGAGCGTGATTCAAGTACATCCAACAACCATGAAGATAACTCAAGGAACTTGCAACAAAACACCATAACTTCAATATTTTATTGATTTCCAAGTCATCATATACAACAATTGCTTGAACTTCTCTCTTCAAGACTCAATCTTGCTACAAAATAAAAATTGCTTACAATTCTAATCTCTCTATTTCACTCTTAACTCTATTCTCTATTCATTGACTATTACAAATGAAATGAAAATGGGGGGATAAATAGCATCCCCAATTACAATGAAAGGTCCAGATTGAAAGTAAATCAACGGACAAGATCATGACACCTAAACCCTAATTAGGGTTTGTTACAAATGACCTCCTTTTTACTGAACAACATTAAATACATAGCCAAATATTAAATTTGGCACAAAAATCTAGGAGGTATCAGCCAATGAGAATTAAGATGTCATGTCATCTGTAACAACCTTTCATCTAGAATCTTATTCCCCTTCCAATTCTCTTTCTTAGCATATGCAATGAATTTTGTCACAATTTCTCCGATTTCTGTGATTGGAATCTCGGGAAGATTCTTGATACTCTCTTCTAAGTGGATAACCTGATCAAATGCATCTAGAAGAGCTGTGTCCCAAGTAGGTTCAAGTTCCTTTGTTCTATCAATCAGGAGCATGGTGGCATACATCTGATCATACTGCTCATCTGTAACATCTGCGTCCTTGCGAAAGATGATCGTGATTCTATCCTCAAACTCTTGTAAATCCACATCTGTCTCGACCTCGATCCTTCTGCCAAGAATGGTACGAAGTACCTCAAATACTCTGTCCTGGATCGGATTGATCACCTCCTCAACTTGACCACATCTAATATTGATGTCCTCAAAGAGAACACTCTTTATATGGAGTAAGGTTGACCACTGAAACAAACTGTGAGAATCACCTTCTAAGATCCTCTCTTGTGCTAAAATTTTTCTAGATGTATGTCTTATAACTCTCAAGACAGGGATGACAACGTCCTTGGTATGGGCAAATGCAGCTACTGTTGCCATCAATCTGTGGATTATCTCAAGAACTTGGATAGCCTGATGGGTGATCTTCGACATCCTTGTAATAAACTCAATGGCCACCGTGTGAGATCTATCCATCCAATTACATGTACGCTGAACCATATTCCTGAATCTTTCTGCTTCATTGATTGATTGAAGGGGCAATGCCTGCAATGGTGATCTAACTGGATCCTGACGTCCCAAAGGTTCATTGATGTGACTGAAATATGTTCTCCATGCACCGACTTCTCTCTCAAGCTTTCTATTCTTTTCTACTTCTTCTCTAAACTTATCCTTCAATGCCTCAAATGTGTCGGTGGCATCATCTAAAGTCTGCTCTGCTGTGGATGGTCCTAACTCAATAGTCTGTATATGATAGTCCTCTGCTAGGATCTCACCCTCATATTTGTCTGCTGCCGGTGTAGCTATCTGCAGTTTTCTAGATCCAGTCTCATCTCGAATCATCTTGGACATCTTTGTAGCCTTCTTCTTCTCTGTTGTCATATGTGAGCGTCCAACAAGGCTCTCTAGATCGATTGCACTGTCCTCGTCCTCAATTACGATCACCTTAGTCAATCTCTCCTTCAACCAGTCTGGGATATTTGATCTTGTCTCTTGAACTTGAATTTCTTTGTGTACTACTTCTTCTTGTCTGGGAGGAGATGTTACTTCATTATCATTATCTAAATCATAGTCTTGGAGAGATCCATCGGATGAAACATGCTGTGCCTGTTCTTCCTCCTGTCTGTCATTCTGTACCATCGATTCCATGGATTCTTCCACTTGAACTGTTCTATCTTCTGGCCTGGAAGAAGTACCTGGTGTTTGATCTTTGTTAGCACCTTGCTTTTTCTTGGAAGGCTCTTTCTTTTCTGATCTTTCTTTTCTCTTTGAACCTCTCGAATGGAGATTGCCCTCACTGGCACATCGAAGGTTACCTTCACCTGAATTCCTAGGATTAGGATTGCCTTCACTAACACTGGCTCCACCTTCGGCTGGCTTTTCTTCCAAAGTAAAAGACATGGCTATGCCTTGTTCTCTCAACTTCTGATGTTGAATGTCTACCCATCTGCGAGTACAAGACAAGACTGGTGCCATCAATTCATCTAAATCCACGGCCTCGGGCTCATTCCAATTCAAACTTATTGTTTTGCTTTCTCTATCATATGAAGATTGGATGTGCCTGCCGTTGTCCTGAGCTTGGTCGGCTACTCTGTAAATCTTACATTTCCTGATGAAATCCAGAGGCAATCTAGAATGTATCTTTCGTTTCACTTCGAGATCATCTAGGAGATTCATCATAAAATCTTCAATTTGGTACTCATGTCTAAATCTTCTACCGACTGTCTCCTCTAAATGTCCATGTGGATCGAAACTATTCCTCCAAGCAAAAGATGAAAAAGGATACAAGGCTAACTCCCTCTCTGCGTCATCCATGGCTGAGACATTGGGACATACCTCAACTGAATTACCCAAAATAATAGGTACCTGAACTCCATTCTGATGTCTGTGTCTGAATGCCTTCACATATGCTGCCAACTGCCTTGTTACTTCAAGTAACACAATCCTGTCTGTCGGGTATCTCGGCAACATATATGGAGGTAAAGGACATCCATACATTCTAATGTAAGTGAACTTAGGAAACTGAATGAACCAAGCACCGTACCTCTTGATTAATTCCTGGGCATCTTGAGATAATCTGTTGTGAATCCCTCCTTGCAACGTCCTTGTGATGTTCATCGTGAAAGTATCATTGATTAACTTGTAGTTCTTCCCTGGTGGATAATGCAAGTAGGTGTAGGATTCACAAACTCTGACCTCGCCGGGTCCTCTTCCAATCACTCCTCTGTGAGGTAGTCCTGCGTACTCAACGCTTCTGATTAAGGCATAAATGACGTATGAACTCATGTGGAAGGACTTAGTAGCCCTGAGTCTTCTCAACTGTACGTCTAAGCAATGGCTAATTATCCTAGCCCAATGTATTGTACCCTTCCCTTGAACAATCACCTGGATGAAATAAAACATCCATTTCTCAAAATAGAAGGCATGAGGTGCTCCTGTAACTCTGTTGAGCATGGTGATCAAATCTCTGTACTCCTCTTGGAAATCGATCCGGTGTGGTGTGTTCGGTACTTTGCTCAGACGGGGACGACTCTTGAGTAGCCAGTTCTTGTTGATTATGCTTAGACAAGCATCTGGATCATCATCGTACACTGATCTGGCTCCTTCAATGCTCTTGTATATCATGTCCTTGTGCTCTGGAAGATGGAAGGCTTCACTTATGGCCTCCTCTGAAAGGTACGCCAAAGTGTTTCCCTCATTGGACACAATTGTCCTGGACTGTGGATTGTAATGACGGGCACACTCGATCATCAACTCGTGGCACTGAATAGCTGGAGGAAAACCGGCCGCCTTAATGATGCCACTCTCTATTATTCTCCGGGCGACAGGTGATGGCTTGCCGATGTAAGGGACCTCTCGGAACTTCTTCGTGCTAAAGTTTCCCAAGTTTGTATCTCCAATGTTGCTCCACTTGGACACGATCTTGGTCTCCACCTCTTCAGTCTTCTGATCTTCTTTCATGAGAGCCGAGCGACTGGTGGATGCTCCCGCCTTTGGGGTCGCCATACCTACACAACATTTCATTATAAGAAAATAGATTTTGCAATAAATAACGTAGATAAGAGAGATAGATTTTAGGAAACCTCATGATAAGTCCCTAGAGTTATCATTTCCTAAAATCTAACGATTGAGCTAAGAGATTTTCAAGGATCAAAATTTGAAATATGACGATGAATGAATAAAACAATAACAATAAAATCGCCATACCTCGATAGAGAGAGCTAACTCTAGAATGCAAAAACAAAATTTGCCTAGGCAAAATTGAGGTATAAATAATCTTCAATATGATCCCCTCAAGATTGACTTCGCCACCTCTGGATAGAATGTGATCTTCACTTATCGCCTTGGACGTGGTCTCAAATGGATCTTCAAATTCGCACAAATAAATCTCCAATTCTTTAGCAAATTCGCCTTAGGCGTGATCTTCAAATTCGCACCACCTTTGGTTTGGAATCGCACCACCTTTGATAGCTAAGCGCGCCACCCTTGGATGAATGAAACTCGCACCACCTTGGATAATATTCGCACTATCTTTAAACACACTTAACACTTTCCTTTGTCTTCCTTGATTCGCATGTAGAGAGGTAAAAATGATTATGTGAAAATGAACATTTCACTCCCCTTATAAATAGCGCTCATACCCTTTCACCCCTTAGGCCGACTTGACAAATAAAACCATTTTTTAAATGATTTGCAATAAAATAACAAGGCCGACTTGCCTAATTGGGCGCTTCAAATCGATTTTTATATTAATTAAATAATTAATTATTAATGCCTTGCGTTTTTTAAATGAGAATTTCGATTTTTAATAAAGGCAAAAAATAATTAATAAAAGATAACGCCATATTAAATGCTAAATAAAAATGGATTTTCAATTTTTTAATCGATTTAGCATTTAAGGAAATTTAAATTTGTTTATTTGGCGCCAAAATTGGAAAACAAAGGGACGTACCTCATCGCTCTGGTCCCTTGGAGAGGGACAGGAGCGATTCACCATTTTGTCTTGACTTTTGCATTTCTTACGTCCAACTCCTTCATCTCCACGTTAAAAATCGATCACCTTGATGGTCCTTCGAATTTGATCGCCTTGTGTGCGCATATGGGTGTCCTTTAAGTGCATATCGCCCTGGTCCTTGTCCAAAGGACAGGAGCGATCTTCTTGTTTTCATGTCCATCTTGCATCTTTTAACTTCGATTTTTTATTGTGGGCGAATAGCATCCTTTGTTCGTGTCTTTTGCGCCTATTCCATTTGCTCGCATGAAGTTTTGAGTGTATTAAAGGGATCATCGCCCTTGTCCCTTGGAGAGGGACAGGAGCGATCCATGTCCTTTCCTTGACCTTGTCAACTTTGCACTTCGATCTTCATTGTAATGCCCTTCAAACGTCGTCCTTCACCTTACCTAACCTTGCTTCGCTTTGATCTTTGAAGGAACGTGCGTGCTTTTGATGATATCGCCTTGGTCCTTGTCCAAAGGACAGGAGCGATCTTGATTTTTTCACGTTCAATATGCATTTTTGACCTTCGATCCTTCATTGTGATGTTTTCCAAACGCCGCCCTTTGTCTTGCTTAACCTCGCCTTGCTTCGATTTTGGAGGAATATGAGCGTTTTTGATAGGATCGCCCTGGTCCTTGTCCAAAGGACAGGAGCGATGTGAGGCTTTTACATTATTTGGCGATGTTTGGACGTTCAACACTTTTGCAAATTATCTTCAAACGATGCCTTGGACCATATGCTATCTTAAGACGTCTTGACTTAGCTTGATCTTGAAGCAAAACAAGGAATCCAAAGCAAATCGCCCTGGTCCCTTGGAGAGGGACAGGAGCGATATAGTCTCCATGCTCAAAATAATGATCATTTCACGTTCAAAACTCTTGTTTATCATCCTTTTACCATACCATGGACCCTCTAAAACATTGCAATGTCTTGTCCTTACGTAAATTTTGCATGAAATGGCCAATGCATCTAACATCGCCTTGGTCCCTTCCCAAGGGACGGGAGCGATCTATGTTATAGGGTGTCAATTTCTTCATTTTAACGTCCTTTGAGTGTTTGCGCATGATGAAGACGCCTTGAAATGTCCCTCGCCACCTTGTCTTGACTTGTGTCGACCTTGAACTTCGGAGGAACGACCTTGAACTTGAGAGGGACGTATCTTCACCATTGTATCGCCCTGGTCCCTTGGAGAGGGACAGGAGCGATCCTTCCTTTGTGGCCTTCATCTTACTTTGCCAGGTTCCAAGTTTATATTCAACGGAGTCGTCCTTCTTCACTCTATCCGCCCATGCCTTGACATTGTTTGTAATTTTGCAACAAAGGCAATTATATCAAAAATCGCTCTGGTCCCTTGGAGAGGGACAGGAGCGAACTAGGCATTTAATGCTGGTATGGACGTCCAAAAAATCTTCAATTTATATTCAATGCATTCATCTCATGTTCTCCTTCGTTTTTGAACGTAAACTTGCCTTGACCCTTGTCTGGATTTTGCAAAATGGAGGAAATCGCTCTGGTCCCTGGGAGAGGGACGAGAGCTACAAGGTACCTCGCCCTGGTCCCTTGGAGAGGGACAGGAGCGATTTAGTCAATATAGGTCATTTTCCTTCATTTTTTGCATCTCAAATTATATTCATTTGGCAAAGTATCTTCCTTCGGACGTCCTCCAATTGCTGAGTTATCAAAATCTTGCATGGACATGGCGAAATTTGAATCGTAGCTCCGGTCCTTGACCGAGGGACAGGAGCGATTTTCCTCCTGGAGGCCTTTCCGCGCTCATGAAAATCTTCAATTTATATTCAAATGAAAGATCTTGTCGTTCTCTATCACTTCAAACGTAAAATTTGTCTGGACTCTGCAAGGACAATGAGATATTTGAAAATGAGCTCCCGTCCTTTACTGAGGGACAGGAGCGATTTTGCTCCTACAGGCCAAAATAACAAAAATTTTCACATTTTAACACTTCACGAGGCGAAAACAAATCAATTCCAATGCCCAGGATCAAACTTCAAAAAAGTCAAAATTTGGTCAAAATATTCAATCAGACAAAAATTCACATTGACGGTCAACACTTAGACAAGTTTAAGCTCTGCAAGAACATTCCAATTGAAAAAATTAGACCATTTTGGCGAAATCATTGCATTCAAAAATTTGCATTCTAGAAAAGAAAGCTCAAAAGCTCTCAAAAGTGACTGGATTCTGGCTCGAAAAGGCAAAATTTAAAACCCTAAGGCTTAGCCCTAAATCCAGACAACTAACGGACTAACAAAACCCTAAAAACGAAAGCGAAAACAAGCGGAAAAAGAGGGGGTCCCCATTTGCGATGGGGCGATGTGTGAAATGGTCACAACATCTGGCGACACCACTGAGAAATGTTGCAAAACATTTGGGAATCAATCTTTCTAAAGGAAGACTCAGAAAACCTCCCTCAACAAATCCAGGAGTTAAGAAACACTTACAAGAAGAGACCATCATATTGAGACAAAGTATTAAGTCCACAGTTACCCATGTGTGTGCAAATGCGTTAATTCCCCTCAACAAGACAATCATGATCTCCAGGTTCCCCTGTGATAAGCTACATAGTTCGTCTAAACTCCAAAAGCATCCTGGATAGAGCCTCGCTGCCAGTCAGACGTCCATAGTCCCGACGAGGTTATCGCCGCAAGCTCACGAACATTGCTCCATTGCCAGTCAGGCGTCTATAGCCCCGATGGAGTTACTCGCATATTCCCTTTAGCCAATTTGATATTTCCTTTTAGCTCATTTCTTTTCTTTTGATTTTTCTCATTTTTCAACTTTTCTTTTGATACTGCTTTTCAGTTCTGTCAATCCTTTGGCTTGTGAGTAACGAAACTCACTAGGGTTGGAGGATTGCGGTGGCGCTGAAGCTAGACTTTAGATTTTTCACTGATCACAGCTTCGCCTGTAAACCATAATGACTCGGAGATTATAAGTGTGTGAAATATAATAACTGGAGGACAAAAATACGTGAGTTCAATAAGCTAACCTACTTCAATGCAAATACGTCCTGACTCAAAGCTTCATTAAAAGAAACTCCCTCAGTAATTCCAAAAGACCTCATGATTTTCCAAATGCATCCAACAATCCGGCAGGAAGTCAGAGCGTTATATAACAAAATCACCCAATGTCAAATGGATACCCCTCAGGACAAAAACAACTAACCTAAAAAAAACAAAAGCACCTAAACTAAGAAAAACAAAAGGCAAACCAACGCGAGAAAAACAAACAAACGGAAAACGACGAAAGCAAACTAAACTAGCTATGTACAAGGGAAGGCCTTGGCATTTTAGGATTGGAAATAGTGTTTGAGATATCTCCCATTGACAGGCAACGGAATGTCCTCTCCAGTTAAAGTCTGCAACCTAAATGCATTTTCTCCCAATATCTCTGAAATTTGATAAGGACCTTTCCAAAGCTTATCAAACTTATCATGTTCTCCTCTTTTCTCATGCGCTTTGTCCCAATACAGGACGAGATCCGAAATTCGGAACGCCTTGACTCTTGCTTGTCGATCAAACCATCTCTTCACCACTCCTTGATGTTTAGCGAAGTTATCTAGTGCTTGATCTCTTTTCTCTTCTAGGTTCATCAATTGTGTCAACCTGGCTTGTACCGCATCAGTGTCTTCCATGTACTCCTGAATAAATCTCAAGGTTGGAATCCTGAGTTGCATAGGGAAGACTGGGTCTTGGCCATAGACTAGGAAATAAGGCGAAATGCCTAATGCGTTCTTTGTTCTGATTCTGTCTGCCCATAAAGCAAATCTCAGCTGGGTGTGCCATTCTCTGGGGCTTCTCTCTAATAATTTCTTGATAACACTGAGCAAATTTTTGTTTGTGGATTCTGCTAATCCATTACCCTGAGGATAATAATTTGATGAAAACTTGAGGGTTATCCCGTACTCAAAAGCCCAATTTGAGAATCTCAATGATGTGAATGCCGATCCATTGTCGCAAACCGACGCATAGGGGCATCCAAACCTTGTGATTATGTTCTCCTCTAGAAACTTGATTACGACTTCAGTAGAACAAACCTTAAGTGCCTGTGCCTCTGACCATCTGGTACAATAATCTGTAGCTGTAATGATGTACTTATGTTGTGCTGAGGATGCGGGGTTAATAACACCAATAAAGTCCATTCCCCATTTAGCAAATGGTCTGGTTTCAATCACTGGATTCAGTGGCATGGCAGGATTTCTCTCTCTAATAGCTGCGACTTGACATGTGTGGCAAGTCTTAATGTGATTGAACGTATCTTTAAAAAGCGTAGGCCAGTAATATCCCGCTCTTAGGATCTGGTGAGCTGTGGCGAGGTTGGCTCCATGTCCGGTTCCAAACTTAGAATGGAAATGTTCAATTATCTGCTTTGCTTCGTCTTCGCCAACACATCTCAGGTACACTCCTTCATAGTTCTTGCGGTATAAAACAGATCCTTGAAGCATGTAATGTTGACACTTTAATCTTAATGCTCTCTTTTGTGTAGGTGTCATATGAGCAGGACATCTGTGATTAAGCAAATATGTCACAATGTCTTTGTACCATTCATCAGGCGTGACATCCTCTAATTCGTAAATTTGTTGGACTAATCCTGGCCCATCTATTGCCAATGTCTGCGCCAAAGCTTGTCCTCGGACAAGTTTCATGGGCTGTATCTCGATATCAAATTCTTGGATAATGGCGACCCACTTTCCTCTTCTTTCACCTAATTCATTTTGCATGAGAAGAGTCTTGACTGCCGCATCAGGTACTATTGCATAAATCTTGGCTCTCAGGAGGTAATGTCTGAATTTTTTAACTGCCTTTACTAATGCGTATGCTTGCTTTTCAACATTTGGATACCTCAATTCTGCATCTTTCAACGGGGTGCTCATGAAAGCAATGGGATTTTCATCCCTCTCTTCACTTCTTTGGGTGAGAATGGCGGCACAAGTGTATTCGGAAGCGAAGGAATATAAATAAAATGGTTTGAGATAATCAGGACTAATCAAAACTGGTGCTTCCATGATGGCGGCCTTTATTTCTTCAAATGCTCTTCTGGCTTGTGGAGTCCACTCGACCTTTGCATCTTTCTTTAACATTTCATTCAATGGTCTGACAATCTCGGCAAATCCGGTAATGAATTTTCGGACGAAGTTGATTTTGCCAAAAAATGATTTGAGCTCTTTCTTACTTGCTGGCAAATTGATAGTAGATATGGCCTTCACCCTTTCAGGATCAATAGATATTCCTTTCTCTGAAATGACATGTCCTAAAAGCTTTCCTTCTGTGACTCCAAATATGCATTTCTTTGGATTAAGGGAGACACCGTATCTTCTACATCTTTGGAAGACTCTTCTCAAATCGTCCACATGATCTTCTCTCTGTCTAGAGAAAACTGTGATATCATCTATATATATAATAATGCTTTTACCAATTAAATCTCTGAAAGCGATATCCATAGCTCTCTGGAATGTGGCTCCGGCGTTTATGAGTCCAAAAGGCATTCTCTTATAAGCAAATGTCCCCCATTTGGTGGTGAAAGCAGTCTTTATTCGATCTTCAGGTTCGACTAGGACTTGATTGTATCCTGAATATCCGTCCAGGAAGGACATCATCTGTGATCCGTTGACGATCTGCAGTACTTCATCTAATGATGGGAGCGGATAGTTATCTTTCTCTGATGCTCTGTTGAGATTTCTAAAATCAACACACAATCTGATCTCTCCATTTTTCTTTCTAACAGGTACCAGGTTGGCGACCCACGTCGAGTGTCTTACTGGGAAGATGATTTTAGCAGTGAGTAACTTCTTCACTTCTTGGTATATCAATGGTTCCAACAAAGGATTGACGGGTCTCTGTCTTTGCCTGAACGGTTTGCTTCCTGGCTTCAACGGGATTGTGTGAGTGATAATCGCAGTGTCGTAAGTCTTGAGATCTTCATAGCTCCATGCAATGACATCTGGGAAGTCCCTCATGTTTTTTAGGATTCCATCTTTTTCAGTCGCTGTGCAGGACTTTCCAATGAAAACATTCTTAACTTGTGTCTCGTCACCTAGATTGATCGCGTCGCACATATTGCCTTCTATACTGTGATTCTTCTTTTCTTTCAACTTGTCAGGATCGAAAATCCTTTCTAATTCAACCATTCCTTTCGGAATAGTGTTTGTCTTTAAGTTCAGGACTCCTTCGGCATCGAACTCAGCTTCACCCACTTCATCTTCATCTATGATCTGTGTTAAGAAAACGTCTGTGCTGGTTAGGAAGTCTAGAATGTGCTTGTCGTCTTCGAAAACTTGGAAATTGGTAATGTTATCTGGGACTGAAGGGACTGATATTAACTCGATGGTAAACTTCTTTAACCCTTCCATCGCTAATGGAATCAATGAGCTCGCAGCCTGTGCAAGTGAATTGGCCACTTGATTTTGATGTCTATAAATTGAATTGATATTGAAAGCTTCAAAACTTTCAATCAGATCCCAGACTCGATTTCTATACTTAGTTAGCCTTTTGTCATGGCAGACATATTGCTTCCTGATTTGTCTTATTGCGATTTCTGAGTCTCCGTATACTTGCAGTATCTTTGCCCCCTTTTGGATGGCTAAAAGTAATCCATGAACCAAAGATTCATACTCTGCTACGTTGTTGGTGCAAGGGAACTGCAATCTGTGAGCGGCAAGGTATGTTTCTCCTTTAGGACTAATTAATTCATATCCGGCTCCGGATCCTTGTTTGGACTTAGATCCGTCGAACCTTAGTGTCCATATCTGATTTTCTTGATTGTCTGTTTCTGGACTTTCATGACTTTCATCTGTTGCATCGGACGAAACTTCATCTTCTACAGAACTTTCGGTGTCTGTAGAGCTTTCATTCTCTGAGTCTTGAATTTCCTCTACAATTAGTGTCTGCGGGATTCTTTTGTTCACTTGCTCCAATGCGGTCTGGCATAAAGCACAAGATAATTCTGAGTGGACGGCATTGTGAATTCTACACCAATTCGGAAGAAGCAGATCTCGGACGGATGCTATATTGCCAAGTTGTACACTTTGCTGGATGTTTCTTTGCACGAACCTTCTGAAGTTTTCAAACATCCCTTCGTCCTCTTGGTCGGATCCTTGATCGCTTTCAATGACGATCTCAGTTGACTCCATGACCTCTTGTTGGGTATCTTCATCTTGTATGTCTTGTATCATTAAGATCTCCTCTACTTTTGGTTTATATGTTCCTAGGTCGGATTCTAAAAATAGAACTTCGTTGTCCTCTCCATATTCAGTTATCATCAATCTCAACCTTGGGGTGCTATCAATTTTAATCTGGTTCGGGACTCCTCTCCATGGTAGCCACATGTGTGCGAAGTCGGTCGATACATATCCATTCAACTTTCGGGACCAATCTCGACTCAGGAGCATTCCATATGAATCTGGAATATCCACTACTGATATATCTATAAAATTCTGGACCCTTGGGTCTGCGGCCAATTGCATGTGAATATTGTTCAATTCTCCCATGACTGGAACTTCTGTCTTGTCAAGCTGAGTGACCTTTCTCTTGGTAGGTGCGGGAGTTATTCCAAGTCTTTGACAAACGGCTAAAGGCATGACATTGCTTGAGGCTCCGGAATCATAAAGGCAATTGTGTAATAGCTTTCCAAATATTCTGACTGATAACAGGAACGGGGCCGGTTCGTCCTTTCCTTGGGAAGGCACTGAATTTCCTTCACTTGATTCTTGATGTTTAACTTGATTAATCTTCGAGTGATCTTCCTTCGCTGGGCTCTCCTCTTTCGAGTGACTGGCTTGGTTTGCGGATTTTCCCTTTTTAACCACATCTTTCTTGATTGCGACTTCCTTTTCGGGAAGAACCAAGTTAGTAGTGAGGTTCTCTTTGACTGTAGGCTGAGCTTTCTTAGCTTCGCCTCTTTTGAGTAATACTTTTCCTTCCAACATATCTTCCTTTTTAGCTGGGAAGGTTATAGTTTGAACCATGCACTCATTTTGCTCGGGTTGTTCTTGAGAATCGGCTTCCTCTTGAGTCACATTGATAGTGGCTTGAACACTTGACCTCGTTGCAATAGGTTCACTCAAACTATTAATCACTGCCTCTTTAATTTCAGACACTTTGAGCAACTCGTAGAGTGGTAAACTTACTTTGACTTTCTTGAGTTCATCTAACACCAAGGCGGCCAATCTTTTTATTTCATTTCCCGCAGGAGGTGAAATATTTCTTCTTTGTCTGTATTCTTGAGTGTTTTGTGGATATTCAGGGACGTTGCTAGCTTGGGGATCCGGTGGAGTTGAAAAATTGTTTGGAGGAATCGATGTTGTTAATGGTTCAGGATTTCTCTGATTCCTGTGATAAACTCTTTGGTTTGCACCTCCTGACGCTTGGTGGAATACTTCCTTGATTCCTTCTACTAAAACACTGTCGTTCAATGGTGGGAAATAGTATTCTGAATCCTCTACAGGTCCATTTGCAGATGCTGGCGGAAACTGAGATCCTGGTGGTAACATCGGTCCATTGGCCGATTCTGGAGGAAATCTCCCATTTTGTTCTTGACTAATTTCTTCTTGTGAATATCTGCAGGTTTCAACGATCATGGCTTGACCATACTGCGTGGTTGGAACAATTTCATACCCTGTGGTGGGAGGATTTTCAGGTGGATTGGTGGTACGCATCTCTTGTTGGAAAATATCGGCCGCAATTTTAAACTCAGGACATTGCAACTCGGAATGTTGGTTCGTGTTGTGGAGTCTACACCAACTAGACAAGGCTGCTTCGGCTAAAAACACTTTGCCCGAAGAGGGGTTCTCTTGACTTTGCGCATTTGGTGGATTGTCCAAGGGCGTCACCACATTTCCATTGTTGGGAGCTGTATTCCATGGTCTTCTTTGGAAACCTTGATTGTTATTTCCTTGATAATTGTTTCTGAATCCTGGATTATTATTCCCTTGGAAATTCTGATTGTTCGCGTGTTGGCCATGGTTGGCCCTCTGCATGCTCTGGAGTTGATTATTCTGGTTCCTCAAATGGGTGACCTCAGTTGATAACTTCTTGACTTGTTCAATTAGCTCTTTCATTTCATCTTTCTCTTCTTGTGTCCTTGACGAATTTGTAGCATTTTGTAGGTACACAGGTTGAGCGGGTGGGGCTTGAGAAATTGGAGCTCCTGGGTGAAGGACCAACTGATTTGCCGGCTGGATGCTTGGATAGGTCGCTTGCGGAATTGGATTCATGACTGGAGTTTGGTTGGCCAAAGCCGTGCCAACTGCCTGCATCTGGTTAGGTGCTGCGACGGATCCCATATGTAGTAGTGGTCCAGTGATGTTTTGTCCCATGTGCTTACTCACTTCAATGGCTCTTGTATAGGCCGCATTTAGATCATTCGGAGTTGGATGTGTCCTTACGAACATAGCTGTGAGATGATCTAAGGCTCCATAGTAAATTTCCCTTGGATCTGCAATAAGATAAGGAGGACGTAGCATTGTGTAGGCTCGGTGAAATCTGTCGTTGAAGGAAGTAATAGGTTCATGCTCTCTCCTTCGAACCTCAACAAACTGTCTATATAACTCCGCTGGTGTAGTTGGGATGCCAAATTTAGCAATGAATGCATCTTTCATCGCGTCCCAAGTCCTGATGGACCCTGTAGGCAAATGAATAAACCAAAAGTATGCCTCTTCTCCCAATGAGTAGGGAAAAAGCCTACATGCCACATCTCCATATTCAATTTGTCTGTTTCGAAGAAGGTCCTCGAACATCTTGATGTGATCTTCTGCCGTGCGATGGAAATCACTAACATTAAACTTGGAACAAAAGTGTTCTGGATTCTTCGGCATATCATGATAAACTGCAAATTCCAACGGCGATGGATTGTTGACTAGCCACGTCGCACCATTAAGTACATGAGGAGGAGGAGGTGGAGGTGGAGCACGATGAGCCATTGTATTCCTTGAACTTGAACTTGATGAACTAGCTTGGCTCTTTGTTTGTGAAATTGCTTGGATACTAGATTGGATCGCCGCTTGGACTTGTTCTTGGAGAACTTGTGATGACTCAGGAGATCCTTCCAATCTTAGTTCGAACTCTTTGGGAGTGTCCTCTCTTTTAACTCGCTTTGCTTTGGAAGTAAACTGAAGTTCACTTAGATCCTTGATGCCTGGTGTGGACCTCAACAATCTTTGATGTTTCTCGGGCGAGAAAGAACCAATGCGATCCAGCGTGAAGTCTTGCAAGGATTATTGTGGATTCCTCTGATTGCGAAGATTCCTAGCTATGACCCTTTGATGTTCTTCGGCTATATCTTCCTCTTGCTCTAAGATGATTCTAACTCTGTTATATTCGACTTGGCTTCTCCTTGCGTTCCAAGCTACTTGATTCAATTGGGAAATGATGTCTTCCTGGGTATTGCCTATTTGCAAATTGGGTTGCACCACTTGATTCCGTCCTTCATCTGGCAACACCATCGTACTTCATGATCATGTTTGCAATATTTTTCTCTTTTCAAAATCTTCGGACTTCGAACTTTGAAACTAAAGAAGCCCTCCCTCTAGCGCCAATTCTGTTGTGCGCGAGAGGAGGGTGAAAAGGTCCTTAAGATTGCTCCTTGTAAATTATGAATTGATAGAATCTGGATTTTCAGGTGTTAGGCATTCATCGCGATCAAGCCCTCCTTCTAGCGCCAATTCTGTTGACGTGTATTTTGTACACAATCATACACAGAATAAAATACCGACAGGCATCTTATCCTCTCTTGAGAAAATAGTCTCTAACTGCTGAAGATCTGCAAAAAGGATCAGTTAGGTGGACTCCAAGGTTCTTTTAGTGGGGTCTCCACGTGTGGACAAGCTTTTTTAGTGGTATGATGTGATTTGCTGTTTCCTTCAAGGCTTCTTACGGATTCAATAGTTCGAAGGTTTCACTAATCTAAAAGGAACTTTCAAAAAAAAAAAAATGGAAAAGATAGGGCTTAAGAGATCTAATCTAGCCTAACCCTATGAACGACTTAGCATGGATGAGATTTGGCAAGACTCAACCAATTTCAATTTCGCCATAAGGCAACAACTCAACTGAAATTAGTGCGATCTTCTAAGGTAATAATGATGTTCAATGCATCAAAGACCAAGGACACTACTACGAAGGTACATATCCTAGACACGAAAATGCTTGAAGGTTAAGGACTCAAGGTGTTTTCCAGTCGACCACGCAAGGCGTTCTTACAATCAGCAAGAAGCTAGTGGTTTGGATTGCGAATCCTACCAAATATCAAATCTCACACTTAGTCTTTCTAATTAACAAATTACTTTGATTGAGCGTGATTCAAGTACATCCAACAACCATGAAGATAACTCAAGGAACTTGCAACAAAACACCATAACTTCAATATTTTATTGATTTCCAAGTCATCATATACAACAATTGCTTGAACTTCTCTCTTCAAGACTCAATCTTGCTACAAAATAAAAATTGCTTACAATTCTAATCTCTCTATTTCACTCTTAACTCTATTCTCTATTCATTGACTATTACAAATGAAATGAAAATGGGGGGATAAATAGCATCCCCAATTACAATGAAAGGTCCAGATTGAAAGTAAATCAACGGACAAGATCATGACACCTAAACCCTAATTAGGGTTTGTTACAAATGACCTCCTTTTTACTGAACAACATTAAATACATAGCCAAATATTAAATTTGGCACAAAAATCTAGGAGGTATCAGCCAATGAGAATTAAGATGTCATGTCATCTGTAACAACCTTTCATCTAGAATCTTATTCCCCTTCCAATTCTCTTTCTTAGCATATGCAATGAATTTTGTCACAATTTCTCCGATTTCTGTGATTGGAATCTCGGGAAGATTCTTGATACTCTCTTCTAAGTGGATAACCTGATCAAATGCATCTAGAAGAGCTGTGTCCCAAGTAGGTTCAAGTTCCTTTGTTCTATCAATCAGGAGCATGGTGGCATACATCTGATCATACTGCTCATCTGTAACATCTGCGTCCTTGCGAAAGATGATCGTGATTCTATCCTCAAACTCTTGTAAATCCACATCTGTCTCGACCTCGATCCTTCTGCCAAGAATGGTACGAAGTACCTCAAATACTCTGTCCTGGATCGGATTGATCACCTCCTCAACTTGACCACATCTAATATTGATGTCCTCAAAGAGAACACTCTTTATATGGAGTAAGGTTGACCACTGAAACAAACTGTGAGAATCACCTTCTAAGATCCTCTCTTGTGCTAAAATTTTTCTAGATGTATGTCTTATAACTCTCAAGACAGGGATGACAACGTCCTTGGTATGGGCAAATGCAGCTACTGTTGCCATCAATCTGTGGATTATCTCAAGAACTTGGATAGCCTGATGGGTGATCTTCGACATCCTTGTAATAAACTCAATGGCCACCGTGTGAGATCTATCCATCCAATTACATGTACGCTGAACCATATTCCTGAATCTTTCTGCTTCATTGATTGATTGAAGGGGCAATGCCTGCAATGGTGATCTAACTGGATCCTGACGTCCCAAAGGTTCATTGATGTGACTGAAATATGTTCTCCATGCACCGACTTCTCTCTCAAGCTTTCTATTCTTTTCTACTTCTTCTCTAAACTTATCCTTCAATGCCTCAAATGTGTCGGTGGCATCATCTAAAGTCTGCTCTGCTGTGGATGGTCCTAACTCAATAGTCTGTATATGATAGTCCTCTGCTAGGATCTCACCCTCATATTTGTCTGCTGCCGGTGTAGCTATCTGCAGTTTTCTAGATCCAGTCTCATCTCGAATCATCTTGGACATCTTTGTAGCCTTCTTCTTCTCTGTTGTCATATGTGAGCGTCCAACAAGGCTCTCTAGATCGATTGCACTGTCCTCGTCCTCAATTACGATCACCTTAGTCAATCTCTCCTTCAACCAGTCTGGGATATTTGATCTTGTCTCTTGAACTTGAATTTCTTTGTGTACTACTTCTTCTTGTCTGGGAGGAGATGTTACTTCATTATCATTATCTAAATCATAGTCTTGGAGAGATCCATCGGATGAAACATGCTGTGCCTGTTCTTCCTCCTGTCTGTCATTCTGTACCATCGATTCCATGGATTCTTCCACTTGAACTGTTCTATCTTCTGGCCTGGAAGAAGTACCTGGTGTTTGATCTTTGTTAGCACCTTGCTTTTTCTTGGAAGGCTCTTTCTTTTCTGATCTTTCTTTTCTCTTTGAACCTCTCGAATGGAGATTGCCCTCACTGGCACATCGAAGGTTACCTTCACCTGAATTCCTAGGATTAGGATTGCCTTCACTAACACTGGCTCCACCTTCGGCTGGCTTTTCTTCCAAAGTAAAAGACATGGCTATGCCTTGTTCTCTCAACTTCTGATGTTGAATGTCTACCCATCTGCGAGTACAAGACAAGACTGGTGCCATCAATTCATCTAAATCCACGGCCTCGGGCTCATTCCAATTCAAACTTATTGTTTTGCTTTCTCTATCATATGAAGATTGGATGTGCCTGCCGTTGTCCTGAGCTTGGTCGGCTACTCTGTAAATCTTACATTTCCTGATGAAATCCAGAGGCAATCTAGAATGTATCTTTCGTTTCACTTCGAGATCATCTAGGAGATTCATCATAAAATCTTCAATTTGGTACTCATGTCTAAATCTTCTACCGACTGTCTCCTCTAAATGTCCATGTGGATCGAAACTATTCCTCCAAGCAAAAGATGAAAAAGGATACAAGGCTAACTCCCTCTCTGCGTCATCCATGGCTGAGACATTGGGACATACCTCAACTGAATTACCCAAAATAATAGGTACCTGAACTCCATTCTGATGTCTGTGTCTGAATGCCTTCACATATGCTGCCAACTGCCTTGTTACTTCAAGTAACACAATCCTGTCTGTCGGGTATCTCGGCAACATATATGGAGGTAAAGGACATCCATACATTCTAATGTAAGTGAACTTAGGAAACTGAATGAACCAAGCACCGTACCTCTTGATTAATTCCTGGGCATCTTGAGATAATCTGTTGTGAATCCCTCCTTGCAACGTCCTTGTGATGTTCATCGTGAAAGTATCATTGATTAACTTGTAGTTCTTCCCTGGTGGATAATGCAAGTAGGTGTAGGATTCACAAACTCTGACCTCGCCGGGTCCTCTTCCAATCACTCCTCTGTGAGGTAGTCCTGCGTACTCAACGCTTCTGATTAAGGCATAAATGACGTATGAACTCATGTGGAAGGACTTAGTAGCCCTGAGTCTTCTCAACTGTACGTCTAAGCAATGGCTAATTATCCTAGCCCAATGTATTGTACCCTTCCCTTGAACAATCACCTGGATGAAATAAAACATCCATTTCTCAAAATAGAAGGCATGAGGTGCTCCTGTAACTCTGTTGAGCATGGTGATCAAATCTCTGTACTCCTCTTGGAAATCGATCCGGTGTGGTGTGTTCGGTACTTTGCTCAGACGGGGACGACTCTTGAGTAGCCAGTTCTTGTTGATTATGCTTAGACAAGCATCTGGATCATCATCGTACACTGATCTGGCTCCTTCAATGCTCTTGTATATCATGTCCTTGTGCTCTGGAAGATGGAAGGCTTCACTTATGGCCTCCTCTGAAAGGTACGCCAAAGTGTTTCCCTCATTGGACACAATTGTCCTGGACTGTGGATTGTAATGACGGGCACACTCGATCATCAACTCGTGGCACTGAATAGCTGGAGGAAAACCGGCCGCCTTAATGATGCCACTCTCTATTATTCTCCGGGCGACAGGTGATGGCTTGCCGATGTAAGGGACCTCTCGGAACTTCTTCGTGCTAAAGTTTCCCAAGTTTGTATCTCCAATGTTGCTCCACTTGGACACGATCTTGGTCTCCACCTCTTCAGTCTTCTGATCTTCTTTCATGAGAGCCGAGCGACTGGTGGATGCTCCCGCCTTTGGGGTCGCCATACCTACACAACATTTCATTATAAGAAAATAGATTTTGCAATAAATAACGTAGATAAGAGAGATAGATTTTAGGAAACCTCATGATAAGTCCCTAGAGTTATCATTTCCTAAAATCTAACGATTGAGCTAAGAGATTTTCAAGGATCAAAATTTGAAATATGACGATGAATGAATAAAACAATAACAATAAAATCGCCATACCTCGATAGAGAGAGCTAACTCTAGAATGCAAAAACAAAATTTGCCTAGGCAAAATTGAGGTATAAATAATCTTCAATATGATCCCCTCAAGATTGACTTCGCCACCTCTGGATAGAATGTGATCTTCACTTATCGCCTTGGACGTGGTCTCAAATGGATCTTCAAATTCGCACAAATAAATCTCCAATTCTTTAGCAAATTCGCCTTAGGCGTGATCTTCAAATTCGCACCACCTTTGGTTTGGAATCGCACCACCTTTGATAGCTAAGCGCGCCACCCTTGGATGAATGAAACTCGCACCACCTTGGATAATATTCGCACTATCTTTAAACACACTTAACACTTTCCTTTGTCTTCCTTGATTCGCATGTAGAGAGGTAAAAATGATTATGTGAAAATGAACATTTCACTCCCCTTATAAATAGCGCTCATACCCTTTCACCCCTTAGGCCGACTTGACAAATAAAACCATTTTTTAAATGATTTGCAATAAAATAACAAGGCCGACTTGCCTAATTGGGCGCTTCAAATCGATTTTTATATTAATTAAATAATTAATTATTAATGCCTTGCGTTTTTTAAATGAGAATTTCGATTTTTAATAAAGGCAAAAAATAATTAATAAAAGATAACGCCATATTAAATGCTAAATAAAAATGGATTTTCAATTTTTTAATCGATTTAGCATTTAAGGAAATTTAAATTTGTTTATTTGGCGCCAAAATTGGAAAACAAAGGGACGTACCTCATCGCTCTGGTCCCTTGGAGAGGGACAGGAGCGATTCACCATTTTGTCTTGACTTTTGCATTTCTTACGTCCAACTCCTTCATCTCCACGTTAAAAATCGATCACCTTGATGGTCCTTCGAATTTGATCGCCTTGTGTGCGCATATGGGTGTCCTTTAAGTGCATATCGCCCTGGTCCTTGTCCAAAGGACAGGAGCGATCTTCTTGTTTTCATGTCCATCTTGCATCTTTTAACTTCGATTTTTTATTGTGGGCGAATAGCATCCTTTGTTCGTGTCTTTTGCGCCTATTCCATTTGCTCGCATGAAGTTTTGAGTGTATTAAAGGGATCATCGCCCTTGTCCCTTGGAGAGGGACAGGAGCGATCCATGTCCTTTCCTTGACCTTGTCAACTTTGCACTTCGATCTTCATTGTAATGCCCTTCAAACGTCGTCCTTCACCTTACCTAACCTTGCTTCGCTTTGATCTTTGAAGGAACGTGCGTGCTTTTGATGATATCGCCTTGGTCCTTGTCCAAAGGACAGGAGCGATCTTGATTTTTTCACGTTCAATATGCATTTTTGACCTTCGATCCTTCATTGTGATGTTTTCCAAACGCCGCCCTTTGTCTTGCTTAACCTCGCCTTGCTTCGATTTTGGAGGAATATGAGCGTTTTTGATAGGATCGCCCTGGTCCTTGTCCAAAGGACAGGAGCGATGTGAGGCTTTTACATTATTTGGCGATGTTTGGACGTTCAACACTTTTGCAAATTATCTTCAAACGATGCCTTGGACCATATGCTATCTTAAGACGTCTTGACTTAGCTTGATCTTGAAGCAAAACAAGGAATCCAAAGCAAATCGCCCTGGTCCCTTGGAGAGGGACAGGAGCGATATAGTCTCCATGCTCAAAATAATGATCATTTCACGTTCAAAACTCTTGTTTATCATCCTTTTACCATACCATGGACCCTCTAAAACATTGCAATGTCTTGTCCTTACGTAAATTTTGCATGAAATGGCCAATGCATCTAACATCGCCTTGGTCCCTTCCCAAGGGACGGGAGCGATCTATGTTATAGGGTGTCAATTTCTTCATTTTAACGTCCTTTGAGTGTTTGCGCATGATGAAGACGCCTTGAAATGTCCCTCGCCACCTTGTCTTGACTTGTGTCGACCTTGAACTTCGGAGGAACGACCTTGAACTTGAGAGGGACGTATCTTCACCATTGTATCGCCCTGGTCCCTTGGAGAGGGACAGGAGCGATCCTTCCTTTGTGGCCTTCATCTTACTTTGCCAGGTTCCAAGTTTATATTCAACGGAGTCGTCCTTCTTCACTCTATCCGCCCATGCCTTGACATTGTTTGTAATTTTGCAACAAAGGCAATTATATCAAAAATCGCTCTGGTCCCTTGGAGAGGGACAGGAGCGAACTAGGCATTTAATGCTGGTATGGACGTCCAAAAAATCTTCAATTTATATTCAATGCATTCATCTCATGTTCTCCTTCGTTTTTGAACGTAAACTTGCCTTGACCCTTGTCTGGATTTTGCAAAATGGAGGAAATCGCTCTGGTCCCTGGGAGAGGGACGAGAGCTACAAGGTACCTCGCCCTGGTCCCTTGGAGAGGGACAGGAGCGATTTAGTCAATATAGGTCATTTTCCTTCATTTTTTGCATCTCAAATTATATTCATTTGGCAAAGTATCTTCCTTCGGACGTCCTCCAATTGCTGAGTTATCAAAATCTTGCATGGACATGGCGAAATTTGAATCGTAGCTCCGGTCCTTGACCGAGGGACAGGAGCGATTTTCCTCCTGGAGGCCTTTCCGCGCTCATGAAAATCTTCAATTTATATTCAAATGAAAGATCTTGTCGTTCTCTATCACTTCAAACGTAAAATTTGTCTGGACTCTGCAAGGACAATGAGATATTTGAAAATGAGCTCCCGTCCTTTACTGAGGGACAGGAGCGATTTTGCTCCTACAGGCCAAAATAACAAAATTTTTCACATTTTAACACTTCACGAGGCGAAAACAAATCAATTCCAATGCCCAGGATCAAACTTCAAAAAAGTCAAAATTTGGTCAAAATATTCAATCAGACAAAAATTCACATTGACGGTCAACACTTAGACAAGTTTAAGCTCTGCAAGAACATTCCAATTGAAAAAATTAGACCATTTTGGCGAAATCATTGCATTCAAAAATTTGCATTCTAGAAAAGAAAGCTCAAAAGCTCTCAAAAGTGACTGGATTCTGGCTCGAAAAGGCAAAATTTAAAACCCTAAGGCTTAGCCCTAAATCCAGACAACTAACGGACTAACAAAACCCTAAAAACGAAAGCGAAAACAAGCGGAAAAAGAGGGGGTCCCCATTTGCGATGGGGCGATGTGTGAAATGGTCACAACAGGTTATCACAAAGAACTACTTTGATAATAAAAGTTCATTTGCATTGCTTTGAATCCCTATTGTTATCACATGGTTGCATGGTTTCATATTTTCTTCAACTTAGAGTAGAATTTGCTTTACAAAGTTGTTAAATGAATGCAAAATTTGATGGTATTGATTGGTGAAATTGTTGCTCATGCTTTTGATGAACAAATGGTTTTTGTTAATTGTGTAAAGTTAGCCTGAGCGTATTTTGTGGACGTTTAACTTTTGGTTTTGATAAATATTGTTTATTTTGATGGTATTATTCATAGTATGAAAACCTCAAGCACAACCCCTGAAGATTGCACCTACTTTGTGTAGTTGTCCTATTGTGGCAAAGCAAAGCGTGGTTATTAGTTTCACCCAATCGTTGTCATCTCTTAAATTCCTAGTAGTATAGAATTCCTAAAACCCTTTCTCTTTTACCTTTTTTTAAGTCTAAATTAAGAAAATCCCAAATACAAGGCAGAAAGTTTTAATTATGAATGAAATTCCCAAGCTCCTTTTGGATTACTAGCATACATAACCAAATGAGCTATATTCAACATTAAAGTCGCTAGTTCGCAGTATAAACATTGGAATCGCCATATGATCCTCTTTGCAATCTTAGCATACACGGTGATTTTATTCAAGAGAGAATAGAGTGTCTTTTGGGCATCTTTATTCTATGTTCGGTGTATTATAAAACACGCACCAACACGTTTGTCCAAGACCAAGGCGAGGACAATCCATCCATGGCAATGACAAGGACTGTCCAAGACAAGAACAAGGTTCATCCAAGGCAATGACAATCAGATCATATACAACAAGAAGATCATCACAACGACAAAGTAACACAAGGAGTAAGACCAAAACAACATCAAGGAAAAGGATGGTACTCTCATCAAGCACTCAAGAAAGGAATTTTCACAATCTTGGTTTTCCTTCGGAAATCCAAGAATCGTTGCCAGTATAGCCAGATGGAAGCTCCTAAATGCAAGTGATCAAGACAAGAGATAGTTTCAGAAGAGTTAATTAAAGTTAGAAGATCAACTTAAGCGAAGTCATCATCACATCAAGGTCTTGGAAATGTTGAGTATCAAGAGATATGTCTCATTCATTCACAACTTGTGATGAGTTACAAAGATCGAGCAAGCTGAGGGGGCACCCAGTCATCACTTATCCAATCACATCTAATCAGGATAAGGCGTGCAAATTCAATGTACCTAACTCATCCATTAAAATAAGATAACTACATAGGGGCACAAAGTTCGATGCACCTACCATCAACATCTATTGGTCAAATTTTCAAAGGACATGTGTCCCATCAAATGTAATTTTTTCATCGGTCAAGCATTAAACGCTTTGCAATGGGTGTAACAAACCCTAATTAGGGTTTTCTATCTTTCGATCTTGGCCATTGATTGTGAATCAATCTAAGCCACTCAATTGTAATGTGAGCACTATATAAGGCTCCACTTCTTCATTTGTAGAAGTTAATAGTGAATAAGGAATAGATAATAGTTAGTATCTCAATAGTAGATAGCAAATAGTTAGAGTAGGAAGAGAAGGCACAGATTGTTGCAAAAAACATGTAAACTTCATTGAAGATATGGTGAATTCTATATGCTGATTCAACAATTTGCATGGCCTCTACTTGTCAATTTGATTTTCATGTTGTTTAATTGAATGGAAGAATTTTGTGTATGATCAATGGTGAAATTCGTACATCTATACTACTAACACATTGCCGATGGTAAAGTTCCTTGTGTAGTCAACTAGATCCATCTTAGCTAAAACTTAACTTCAATTATCGCTTCTCCATTGATATGCATCAACTTGATGGTGTCTATGCTTGTGGTGATGATTTGAAAATCATAAAGCTATCCTTCGAAGATCGCACTAGCCTTGTGGAGATGTTTACTGCATGTCAAAGCAAGACTTAGTTGAATTTCATCAAAGATTGTCCATTGCTCTTACATTCTTAGAGTTAGAATAGCCTCCTAAACCCTTATCCTTTTTTTTTTTTCTTAAATCAAGTGAAATTCCACATTCCAACATCATTTGAGCATTCAAACATTCAACATAAGTCCACCTTGTGATTCCAACAATATCACATCATAGACAACTGAGTCTATCGAAGAGCACATCAAGACTTGACATTTGAGAACCTTGGAGTCGTCCCACTTGATCACTCAACTTAGCATTTGGGAGACTTTGTTCAGGAGAGGATATAATACTTAGTATTTTATTTTGTGTTGCATAGTGTGTAAAAACGCCATCAACAAAGTCCTTGACTACTTTGTGGCTAATCTTGAACAAGTATGTTGAGATACAGTGAAGAGGGTCTTCATGCATTTGCAGGGTACCTCCAAGTATATCTTATCCTACTATGGTTATCCTATAGGAGAAAGACATTTAATTTGTATTCATGGACTTGTGGATTCAGATTGGATTGGAGATATCAATGGTAGAAGATCCACCGATGGATATGTTTTCACAATGTTTGGTGGTGCAATCAGTTGGATGAGTAAGCAACAGGTTGTGGTTGCTTTGTCCAATATAGAAGCAAAGTATATGGCAGAAAATCGTGCTTGTAAGGAAGCCATCTAGCTTAAGAGATAGTGTTCAAATTTTAAACTAGAGGTAGGAACCATTATGATTCATTGTGATAGTCATAGTGTCATATGTCTAGCAAAGAACCCAAACTTTGATGTAAGGACAAAAGATATTGATGTCCAATACCATTTTGTTCAAGATATGGTAGAGGATGGAGAGTAATGTTAGAAAAAGTCTTAACATTTTAAAGAATGTTGAAAATGCACTAACAAAGTCGGTGAATACAAATATTTTTAAGTGGTGCTACATGTTTATGGTTCTCTTGGCCCTTAGCAATTAGATAATGGTGTTAATACTCCCTCTGCTCGTACAAGGTATTTGACAAGTGGGAGAATGCTGGAAAAGGTGTCTTAACCTTGCTCCTATTGTTTAAATTTTAAAAAGTGCAATTTTTTGATATAAAACAAAAAAACTCAATTTGTGGGCTACAGAGATGGTTTTTCACCAAAATAATTATTCAATTATTGGAGTTCATTCAAATTTGTGTGGCCCTATGTCCAAGGAAAACATGAGTATGAAGCACTACATGATTACATGTATTGACGATTTTAGATATGTATGGTTTTTTTTTTAAGATGAAGATTGATACTTTTGAAGCCTACAAAATGTATAAGAATATGGTAGAAAAAGAAAGTGAAAGACATAAAGTGTTTAAGAATAAATAGAAGTGAATTTCATTCAAAATAATTTAATGAATTTTGTGCAAAGAATGGAATTAGGG
Organism: Cryptomeria japonica; assembly: GCF_030272615.1. Classification (NCBI taxonomy): domain Eukaryota; kingdom Viridiplantae; phylum Streptophyta; class Pinopsida; order Cupressales; family Cupressaceae; genus Cryptomeria; species Cryptomeria japonica. The sequence continues at coordinate 769,791,844 of NC_081411.1, read as the reverse complement.
GATAGTTAGTAACACTTAATACATTGCAACAAAATGGTATAGAAAAAAGAACAAAAAACTATTAAAATCAGCAAGAAACATGTTGGAAGCACAGAGTATGGACAAGATGTTTTGGGTTGAAGTAGTTAACTGACAAGACATAGCATCTAAACCCATGGACCAGACATAGACAATGAAAAACATTATTTGTTAAGTGAGAAAGCTGTGATTAAAGAATATAAGATGATTAGAATATAAATGCTAATCAATAACGATTAGTCTAAAGATAGCTAATGACCATTGAGCATGGAACAATGAGCATAGTCTTTGATGACCACACCGATCTAAGGAAAGGGTGATTGCATTAGCAATAATAAAAATGTGATATTGTGAAAGGATGTCGATTCCTACTCAGTATGAGTAACATTAGAGATTAGTAATGAAAGGAATTATATTAATCTTAAACTAAATGGTATGATTACAAAGAACAGTGATTACAAGTGTTGATACAGCAGCGATTAACATAAATAACAAATCAATGATGAAAAGGTGTGATTTAAGTAATAGAGTCGAATTATATGAATTATGAAGAGAGGCAGTTAAGGAGAGACATGTCTCTTAAATAAAAGAACACAACAATTTGGTTTGCAAGATATATAATGAGAATGGATTTCATTCTCAGGAGGAGGATGATAAGAAGGAGGTTATAAAGACAGTAATATGATGAGACAGAGAGGACTACGAGTATTATAAGGGATTACTATTTTAAGGAGACGTTCTAATGTTTATCTATACCCTTATTGGATGGCTCAGTTAAGACGCAGACTTATTAAGCCATAGATGTATAATTAAAAGAAAGTGTTAGAGTGAAACAGCATCATAAGAGCATCACATAAGCAAAAAAATGTAAAATCAGAGACAGCGACATATAGATCAGATCAGCATATTATTAAGTTACAGGCAGTAGCATCTAGTCCTCGGTGGTATGCAAGTGGAACATTACATTCTCATTTTCCAACCAGAGAAAGATAAGTTCTACCCTTTGAACTATTCTTGGATTTTATAATAAAACATATTTAATTTTGACAAAATTGTATTTATTAATATACTACAACTCTAATTTACACTTAGAATTGTTGTCTCAGGACTGAGTTAAGCCAACTCCCAAAAGGGGACATTACAGTGGTATCAGAGCACGATACTGCCATCCTGCAGGGTAAAAAGATAAATCAGGAGCAGCACTTTTCAAATGTACATACATCATTAATTCTATCAGACATAGCAGCAACGGCAACGAGTTCATTGCATAATTTACCATCCTAGTTGGAAGAGCAAGTGGAGCCAGTTGCATATTGGAAGATCATCAACAACGTATTTACTGAAGACTACATCAAAGACAACTATGTTTAGGAATGTATAGATCATTAATTGAATTCCATAAGAGTATGAGTAAAAAGTAGAATGATCAGGATGAATGACTTAGAAAATGGTCCATCCTAGAACATTTAGAACCCTAAAGGGCCTCTTGCACTCATAAGGGAGGACACATCTATTTTGCAAGGTTATGATCTTCATCACAAGATTGTAAGAATACTTGAGGACAAGCAAATTCAAGAGGGGGAGACTGTGATGTCCCCATCTAAACCCATGGACCAGACATAGACAATGAACAACATTATTTGTTAAATGAGAAAGCTATGATTAAAGAATATAAGATGATTAGAATATAAATGCTAATCAATAACGATTAGTCTAAAGATAGCTAATGACCATTGAGCATGGAATGATGAGCATAGTCTTTGATGACCACATCGTAAATGACAACAATTAGTCATAAAGACTATTCATCTAAGGAAAGGGCGATTGCATTAGTAATAATATAAATGTGATACTGTGGAAAGACATCGATTCTACTCAGTAAGAGTAACATTAGAGATTAGCAGTGAAAGGAATTATATTAATCTTAAACTAAATGGTATGATTACTAAGAACAGCGATTACAAGTGTTGATGCAGCAACGATTAACACAAATAACAAATCAATGATGAAAAGGTGCAACTTAAGTAATAGAGTCGAATTATATGAATTATGAAGAGAGGCAGTTAAGGAGAGACATGTCTCTTAAATAAAAGGACACAACTATTTGGTTTGCAAGCTATATAATGAGAATGGATTTCATTCTCAGGAGGAGGATGATAAGAAGGAGGTTATAAAGACACAGTAATATGATGACACAGAGAGGACTACGAGTATTATAAGGGATTACTATTTTAAGGAGACGTTCTAATGTTTATCTATACCCTTATTGGATGGCTCAGTTAAGCTGCAGACTTATTAAGCCATAGATGTATAATTAAAAGGAAATGTTAAAGTGAAACAGCATCGTAAGAACATCACATAAGCAACAAAATGTAAAATCAGAGACAGCAACATATAGATCAGATCAGCATTATTATTAAGTTACTGGCAGTAGCATCCCTTGGTGGTATGCAAGTGGAACATTACATTCCCATTGTCCAACCAGAGAAAGATAGGTTCTACCCTTCGAACTATCCTTGGATTTTATGATAAAACATATTTAATTTTGACAAAATTGTATTTATTAATATATTTCAACTCTAATTTACACTTAGAATTGTTGTCTCATGACTGAATTAAGGCAAATCCCAAAAGGGGTACATAAAGGTGTTAATACTCCCTTTGCACGTACAAGGTATTTGACAAGTGGGAGAATGCTGGAAAAGGTGTCTCAACCTTGCTCCTATTGTTTAAATTGTAAAAAGTGCAATTTTTTAATATAAAACAAAAAACTCAATTTGTGGACTACAGAGATGGTTTTTCACCAAAATAATTATTCAATTATTGGAGTTTATTCATTCAAATTTGTGTGGCCCTATGTCCAAGCAAAACATGAGTATGAAGCACTACATGATTACATGTATTGATGATTTTAGATATGTGTGGTTTTTTTTTTTAAGGTGAAGACTGATACTTTTGAAGCTTTAAAAATGTATAAGAATATGGTAGAAAAAGAAAGTGAAAGACATTAAGTGTTTAAGAATAAATAGAAGTGAATTTCATTCAAAATAATTTAATGAGTTTTGTGCAAAGAATGGAATCAGGGGATAGTTGGCAACACCTAATACATTGCAACAAAATGATATAGAAAAAAGAACAAAAAACTATTAAAATCAGCAAGAAACATGTTGGATGCACAGAGTATGGACAAATGTTTTGGGTTGAAGTAGTTAACTGTAATATCCCCATTTTGAAGGAGAAATAATTAATTAAGTTGTCCAAATTATTGATATATTTTATCGATAACTTGATTAATTATTTTAATTAATAATATTAAGTTAATTATTTATAAAGTTATCACAATAAATTAAAATTAAAAGATGACTTTATATTTAATTAATTTAATAAAGTGACTAATTAAAAAAAAATATCATAAAGTCACCTCTAGAAGCTTCTGGATGTTGGAGTAAAAGAGTATAAAGGGAGATCAAGATGAAGCTTCAAGGTAGATTTGGGAATTGGATTTGATAGTTGATTGGGTTTTGTGGAGCCGAGAGGTGTCTGTAGACTTTGGTCTTTGGGAATGAAAACTCCCATAGATGGCATAACTGAGGGAGTGAAAGACCTTCCGAGGGGTTGCGGCTGATAGTGGAAGACAAATCAGTCTTCCATGTAGAGCATAATGAGATTGTTACATTTGCCGTAGAAATTGGGATTCATAGCATTGACAGAATTTCACATTGAGAGTCCTAATTGCCACGATTTTCAATAAAGAAGAAAGGCGAACTGATTGAAGATCTTTGTTGATCGAATTGTAGATTGTGCTGATCAGAATTGCAGGACTGAAGTGAAATTTGGGGTTTGTTAGGGATAAATAGCTTATGTTAGTAAGAATAATAGTTATAATTGTGTTTATGTTGTGTTATGGTTATGTTGCATCGCCGAGAGGTTCCCGTCGGGTAGTTGGGAGTTGGTGACAGTTGGCAACTTGGCCAACCGTCGGGTCTATATATTTTTTGGATGGAACCTCGGTAGGGAGGATTATGTATGGATATATTCTGGATAAATCAATAAAGATATAACTCTTCTGGTCTAGTTGTTTATCATTATTACTTATGCTGTGACATATGAATGTACTGGTACATGAATAATTGGTACGTGTGGAAAACACTGTGTTATCTATGAGTTTTACCAACCTTACATTTACGACTAAACATTTTGGCGTCGTTGCCTGAACGAACTTGGAGATAACTATGGCGGAAGGCGGAAGGAATTAATGGGCCGGCCATTTAACCAGCAGTTAATTGTCGTGGACTGCAAAACGCATGAAGAGAGTACCGTGGAAGAGGCACGAGAGGATCAGTTGACGGTAGAGTTGGTAGAGTTGTGGGACATGTCAGTCATGCAGTACGTGTAGAGAGAGGCTTGGGAAGAGCCATCTCAAAAGGCACGGTACGTGGTGAACTCACTGTCAGCACTCCCATCTTTGACCTGCTCGGAAGTATTCCAAGGTTACTCGCTAGAAATCTAATTACACTTCAAGACTGAAGGGAGGAAACTGCACGAGAACTCCATCGGCAACAAGTACTCCGAAGGTACGAGGAGCAAAGCCGTAGGGAGGAAGAGGAGAGGGAGGCTAGTCGACGCCGTACCTCTGGCACTTGATGCCCCTACGGCGAAACAAAGACAAACGTACCACGACCACCGAAGGAGTAGACGAGGGAATTATATGGAGATCTCTCTGCATAAAAGAACAAGCCGAAAGGAGACAGCGGTTAAGGGAGGTTACTGACTCGAAGAGTCTGGAGAAACACAACAGAAGTCGGAGTGTGTGTTGGAGTCGTAGTCGGGAGAGGCAAAGGCCGTGTATGTGGAAGGAGTTGGCCAAGGTCGCCAGGAACTTGCCACTTCCAGACGTAGTGGATGAAGATCTCGCTGACCAGGCCCCACACTCGATGTCAATTGAAGAGGATTTTGAAGCCGAGTCGTAGAGCAACCCGTCGGAATATTCTAAACAAGGAGAGGAGGCGGTACAAGAATTGCACGAAGAGATCGCCACTATTTTTAAAGCAACATTATCTGGCATTAGGAATTTGTCCTTGTCAGAGGGCATCAAAATAGGAGGGTTAAACCCAGAAACCCCAGGAAGGAGGGACTATATGAGCGAAGGTGACCAAAGCCCTGCGGATAGGGGCCCAACCAGACCAAGAGCATACAGTACCTCCTGGATACATAGTACCTTTCCGACATATAGTCACTTCCAAGCACTACATAAAACCCTCCAGGCAAGAACAATGGAACACACCCCGAAGAAACAAAAGCTTCCAAAATTCATGGGTGATGGGTCGGAGGATCCCATACGGCATTGTAAGACATGCATGACCATTTGGGAGGCAAATGGCCAGGACGAATGGGATTTCTGGTTGAAGGCATTTCCAGCCACTCTACGAGGAATAGCCATTGACTAGTATACAGACCTGGATACCCAGTATAAAACGTCCTGGAATAGTCTGAAGAAGGCTTTCGAAGAGGAGTTCAAACTCCTATGGGACGACAATGAAATTGTGGCGGAGATTTACAATACCAAGCAGGGAAAAAGTGAAAGCGTGCGAGCATATAGTAGAAGGTTGAGGGAACTGCTCAATAAAATGGAGAACTAGTCGGCTGATGTTCTTAACAAGAGATGGTTCGTTGAAGGATTGGTACCATCCCTCAAACGGAAGATGAAGGTGGTCCCCCCGCCCTCGTATGATGTGGCGTACAACCGTGCAATGGATATTGAAAGCGAAAATAAGACATCCCGAGGGAAGCGTCGGGTGAGCAATGGTAATAGTATGGATGAAGACAGTGATGGGGAGTCCAAAACCGTGCAAGCACTCCGAAGGGATATGATGAGAATGATGAAAGAACTAAAGGCTGACAAAGAAGGTGGCAGGGAAGAAAAAGAGCTATGGTGCACCAACTGCAAGACGGAAGGACATACTAAGGGGAGTTGCCCCCGCAAGGCCTTCTATGACATCTACCAAGTAATGGGACATTCCATTAAGGAATGCCCGTACAACTTGAAAACACGGAGCACACAAATGCTCTACGCCCAACCCGACCAAGTCATACTGCCAGTGACACCTCCGAAGCCGACAACAAACTCAAATGCCTCTCCTGGAGGGTATAGAAACAATCGGTGGGGTAACAATAGGTCCAATAATAACACACGAAGGAGTAGAATTCAAAACAACACGAAGGGATGACCCATGATTCAATGCAGAAAGTGCAATGAACGGGGTCACTTTGCGTGGGAATGTCAAAACGAGGGAGACCCTAGAAGTTTGCTGTGCAAATGGTGCAATCCAGGGAATCATGAGGACATAGACTGTCCAAGGCAAAAAGGGGTGAATATTCTGGAGGTGGAAGGATCGAGGGAAGGCGTATTGGCAATCACTAGATTGCAAAACAAAAAAACCATGTACCCTAACCCTCACACGGAGAAGGAAAGACTCCAGGAAGCCAGGGCGGATATTGAGCGTGCGATGGCGAAAGAGCGGAAGGCCTCGCACTCGGCTGCCAGTACACCACTCCGGTCAGGACCGGAGAAAACTATCACTAAGCAGATGTTACAGACCACAATACCCATACGGGTATCCAACCTCCTACAGACCATGCCACAGTTGAGGATGGCCCTGACAAATGCAGCCGGTGACACCACCATCGGCAAGGAACGTCAGGCAATGATAGAACCACATAGTACAGCTTAGGAACCTCGTACAGACACCATAGACCCTATGCTACTCACAGTAAGCATTGGACGGAAACCTGTAGTGGTGGAGATGGATATAATGGGACAAAAGCTCACAAACACCATTGTGGATGGCAGGTCCGGTGTCAACGTACTACTAGAGGAAACGTGGAGAAGCCTTGGCAAGCCTACTCTCTGGCCAGCAACATTCCATCTCATCGGTGTAGACCAACATAGTATCAAACCTCTTGATACTCTCATGGCACAAAAGGCAGTAATTGGGACACAGCAATTCCTCCTGGATTTCGTAGTCATCCCACTGGAAAGAAAAGCGTACGACGCCCTCCTTGGAAAGGGATGGCTGATCATGGCTAGAGCCAATCATAACTAGAAGAAGAATACACTCTCAATCGACAGTGACGGTCATAAGTATGTAATCGATCTAAGGAACCAGTCCGTCAGTGAAGAGCTCGCGTCATCCAGCTCCGGCTCAGAAGATTCAAATAGATGGGAGAAGGGGTTTTGAAGGAGACAGGGGAGGGAAAGAACCCAATGAGGAAGGAGTGTTGGAACTGGATGAATGTTCCAAAGATGGAACTAGTTCACTGACCAGACTCTTTCATTGGCAAATGGAGGACTATGAGGTCTTCCACCTGGAGTGTCACATGGTGCAAATATGTGAGATAGGGGAATCAAGTGGTGGTATGGAAGAACAATCATTTCCCCCGGAGTATGGTAGGTACTAGAAGGGAATGGCACGGATGGACGACACGCCAGCCCACCAGTTTGAACGAGATAAACCCATCAAGTATGAGGAAAGAGATGTGAAGAAGGCTAATCTTGGCAATGAGGAAGAACCACAAAGGATACTTTTAGGGGATGACTGGAACCTCGTACTGAAGGCAACATCCTTCAAGATATTTCTAGAATATAAGGATGTCTTTGCCTGGACCTACAAGGACTTGAAAGGGGTGCTGCCGGAACTGTGCGTACATCGCATAACCCTTGTACCAGGAGCCCAACCAGTATAGAGGAGACCTTACAGGATGAACAAAAATTACACAGCCAAAGTAAATGAGGAAATCAACAAAATTTTGGAAGCAGGGATCATATTCAAAGTGGAAACTAGTGACTGGGTTTCCCCAATAGTCATCTCTCTTAAGAAGGGAGCTAATCAGATAAGGATATGCGTGGACTTCAAGTACCTAAATGCAGTAACCATCAAAGATCCATTTCCGATTCCATTCACTGATAGCATCTTGGAGGAAGTAGCCAGGCACGAGATATACACATTCCTAGATGGGTTCTCGGGATACAACCAGATAAGTATTGCAGAAGAAGACAAACTGAAGACCACATTCGTGGTGGAGGAAGGGGTGTATGCCTATAATCACATGCCCTTTGGACTATGTAATGCACCTGCAACCTTCCAGAGAATAATTCTACACATCTTTGACAAAATGTCTGTAGGAAACTTCAGGGCATTCCGGGATGACTGGTTGATTTTTAGTGATTAGGACACCCATTTGAAGGCTCTCGAAGAATGTATGGAGAGGTGTCGAAAGGCTAGGCTGGCTCTGAACCCAAGGAAATGCAGGTTTATGGTACCACAAGGGAAGCTTCTTGGCCACATTGTTTGTAAGGAAGGTCTGAAGATAGACCCGGACAAGATAGGAGTGATTATCAACATGGAAAGCCCAACAAACGTGACAGGGGTGAAATCATTGCTGGGCCATGTCGGCTACTACTGGAGGTTTATCAAAGGCTTTGCACAAGTTTCCTGGCCCTTAGATAAGCTAACAAGGAAGGGAGAACTGTTCATATGGGGTACGGAGAAGGAAGAAGCCTTCAAAGAATTGAAAGATTGGCTGGTGAGTGCACCAATATTGGTATACCCGGACTAGAATAAGGAGTTTCATGTACATGTCAATGCCTCCAACTTTGCAATTGGTGCTACTCTCGCGCAGGTAGGTACACAAGGGTTGGACCATTCCGTTTTCTTTGCTAGCTGACTCTTGTCAAAGGCTGAACGGAACTATAGCACAACAGAGCGGGAGGCACTAGGGATGGTGTACGCCGTACAAAAGTTCTGATACTACTTGTTGGCCACGTCGTTCACATTTTATGTGGACCATCAGGCACTAATGTACCTGGTGAATAAACCAATCATCCAAGGTAGGGTAAGTAGATGGCTACTACTCCTGCAGGAATTTACCTTCACCATTATCGTATGGCCAGGAAAGTCCCATGTAATAGTCGACCAACTATCAAGGATCAGATCAGGGGAACCAGCCGAGGGGGTGAACGAGGACTCTCCAGATGCACACTTATTCCAAATTGCAATACTATCGGCCTAGTATGGAAAGATCGGCCAGTACCTCTCTACCTCCACATTTCCAAGGGAGATGCCCCCAGGGGAATGGAGGAAGCTGGCACTGAAGAGTAAGACCTTCCAACTAATCAATGGGCTGCTATATAAAATGGGTCCCGACCAAATCCTGAGGAGATGTGTTATGGAGGAGGAAATTTTCGATGTGTTGAAGGAAGCACACGACGAGTTAGCAGGCAAACATATGGGACCAGATGCAACTGCCAGGAAAGTGCTTTTGGCTGGCCTATGGTGGCCAACTCTACACACCGACACTTGAGAGTGGGTGATTGGGTGTGACACTTGCCAACGTGCGGGAAAACCACTCAAGAGGGACTTCATGCCTCTCTTTCCTTCGCAGCCGCAGGAGTTATTCGAACGGTGGGGTTTGGACTTTGTTGGACCTTTGAAGCCAAGTAGCATGCACAGGTGTAAATATATTGTAGTAGCTACGGAATACCTCACCAAGTGGGCAGAAGCGAGGGCCTTACTAGACAACATTGCTCTGAGTACGACACAGTTCTTGTATGAACAAATCGTCACAAGGTACGGGATACCCCTTCAAATCACTAGTGACAGGGGAGTGCACTTTGTCAATCAAGTAATTCGTACCATGACCATAGAATTCAAAATATTTCACAACCTCTCTAGTCTGTACTATCCCTGAGCTAATGGGCAGGCAGAAGCAACCAACAAGGTGTTGGTGTCAATAATTTACAAATCATGTGGGGTGGAGTAGGAAGACTGGGAGGAAAGACTACCAGCCGTGCTATGGGCATACCGTACAACATACAAGGTCACTATCGAGCATACCCTGTTCCAGCTCATGTACGGGCAGGAGGCAGTAGTACCACCTGAGTACACCATACCTAGTCTTCGGGTGGCAGTGGATAATAGGCTCGGCGACAAAGAGAGCTTGAATGCAAGGCTTGGTGGCCTGATAAAACTGGATGAACGAAGACTGATGGCACAATGTGCGATGGAGGTCGCGCAACTCCGACAGAAGCATTGGCATGACCAGCACCTACGGCGGGCCAACTTCCGGCCGGGGCAGTTAGTTTTGAAGTATAATGGCCGGAACGAACTTCGATTGGGGAAGTTTAAAGTCCGTTGGCTCAGACCTTATAAGATCAGAGAGGTTGGGAAGAACGGGGCAGTAAAGCTCTCGATCCTGGACAACAATCCGATCGGGGACTAGGTGAATGGTTCCAAACTGAAAATCTGAAAAGAACGGAGCAAACCTGTCATTGAGATTAACATGCTGGGATACGCCACCAAAGGATCCTGGACCATTGGCCAGAATAAGGAAGTCGACGAAGTCCCGGTGATCAAAGAAGAACCCTTCCGGAGAGATGAAGAGTGGGCGAAGCCTTTTACGGCCATGGAAGAATGGCTGGTGCCGAAACGGGTAGAGGGTATGGCGGTCCTGAGGATCCACAAGCACCTCACGAATGCGTATTTTGGGGATCCGGCTGGTTGGGTGCGGGTCTCAGGGCACTGGAAGAAGCGGGCCCCATACAAAGGACTTCGGGAAGGGTATGTGGCTTATGATATTGATGAAGAAGCAGAGGCCCAGAGGAGAGCAAAGAGTGCAAATAAAGAGGCACCGGTAGACCTGGAGGAGGAGCTTGATTTAGAGGTGTATGGGGCAACCCTAGGTCCCTGTTTAAAAATGGTGCTAAAAGAAAAGGATCTATTCGTCATCGCCTTCGAGCCAGGTGACACAGAGGCCGGACCTAATTCATTGTACCGGGTAATCCCTAACCCTGCGGGACCACAGGAGGTCGATGGAGAGAGCGTGAAATGGTACCAGTAGTATGGGGGTCGCTACATTGACGACTGATATAAGGGGGTGGGACCCGCTCCGTTAGTTGACAAGATATGGGACCTAGAGTATGTGGGTACATGCTGTGCACAAGAATGTTATAGAAGACTTCCGCACGTCTATATGTGGTTTCATGATTCGGAGATAAAAATGAAGACTGTGAACGATCCTTCAAGAGTGAAGAGGAACAATAGTGGGGATGAGGACACCGACCAGGAACCAAACAAAAAATGGAAGGAAGACACGACATGAAACAAAGGAACGGCGAAGAAGAAGCATAGCACCCGACCAACAAAGAGAAAACAAAGGGGGCAGAAAGATCATTCAACAGCAGTGGTAGACACAATAAACTGGCCAATGGGCCCCAGAAGACCAATTAGAGGGCATAGTCTCACCAAGGGATACCTTGGTAAACTGAAGGTACGAGGACTAATATTTAAAAAGCGTTGCCAAATAAAGGAAGTAAAACAACTGTTAAGGAAGGGGGTACTAAAGGTTAGGGAAGGAAAATATAAGGAGAGGAGGAAAAAATCAACGTCAGCAAATATAAAAAAATAAAAATGCCAGGTAAAAATAAAAGAAATAAGGAAAAAATACAACTGGCAAAAAGGCAATTATTTTGTAAATAATTAATAAAGTATTGGAGCCTAACCCTAACCCTGAAAAGAGCGAAAGATTATAAAAAACCCCCAGAGGTCCATTTTTACACAACACATAGGCAAGTGCGAAGGATCAAGGAAGCAAGTTCTGGCAAAAACACAGGCAAGGGGAAGCCTACAGTACAGATAGGGAAAATCTGTACGCCGTACGGAATACAAGAATCAAAGCATCACAAGGGAGGCCGTACGAAGGTGGTAGTCAGCCATATGACGATTTTGGTGAAGCATACATGAAGTCCGTATGGGGTTTAACATCACAGGAGGAATCGTACGGTGGAGCCATACGGCTTGGGCAATTGCATCTTTTGATAGAACCGTACGGTGTGTCCGTACGACGCACAAGCGCACACCAGCAAAGAACATCGTATGGAAAGGAAGAATTGTACGGAGGAAATTCGTACACATCCCGTACGGAACAACAACGGTTTAATGACCGTATGGTCAAACGGAGGATGGAAGGAAATACGTTGTATGGAGCAGAAGGGATATCGCGTACGGTAGGATTTCGTATGGCATCAAAAGGAAGCCACAAAGGAACACGTACGGTAGTCTGTACACCCCAGGCAACGCTATAGGAGGCAACTTGTACCATCCGTACGAAGTTAGAATCAGCGTGCATAATCCGTACAGAGGTGGAATCAGCGTGCATAAAAACGGCTGGAGGGGCAGGGAAAGGAAGTATACAAGCTCATCAGTAGAGGTATCAATTGGTTTAATGGTTCGTACCAATTGGCGAACCACACTTTCAGGCAGTTATAATAACGACCAAGGATGGGGTAAAGGCAGAAAAACAGAGCAAGGCAGTTGTAGTGCAGCCATGACGGCCACAGAGCCTGCCAACAACACCAAGAAAGCCAGGAACCGGCCAAGGGTACAGAAGGATTTAGAGGGGATCACGACACAGAATATAGCATTTGAGAGTGTGACCGACAGTGAATGCCGCACCTGGTGGGAAGAAACCTCTCTGGACCATGTGATCAAGGATTCTCTCAGGAAGGCCCAAGTCGACCATGCCATCCAAATGCCCACATTCAACATTAAGGATTTCAAGCCAGTTCTGCGAACCATGGTGTCGGGATACAACCTGCAGGAATGAGCCTCCGTCATTCAGTTTCAGGGGAGCACAGTGCGAGTTTCATTTAAATCAAAGGATTTTAGGAGGGTATTTGGTATACCTGAGAAAGGGGCATCAAAAAAAGAAATGGTTGATGGATTTGGTATGCAGGGACGATCTCACGAAGGAACAGTGGAAGAGTGCCTGGTCTGACGATAGAGGAGTGAAGTGTGCGTTTATCACACCAAGAGAATGGAGGATGTTAATGGACCTGGTAAAAAGTCGCCTTACAGGAGCTAGCCGTGCATCTGACATAGCTATCTGGATGATAGGATTGGTGAATGGGATTAAGTGTGGGAAGGTGTACAACTGGGGACAACTCCTGGCAGATTGAATTCATGATTTTCTTAGACTGGAACACAAGTCGTTCTACATGTGCCATCATGCTATTAGCTTATTCCTGGACGCAGTACACCTGCAAGTGCCACCAGAAATGTGGGGAACATTTGAACCGCATGGACAGGTGGAACCGAACAAACCTACTATGTACTACTATACCCACTTGGACACATTAGGCGACACCGCGCAGCCGACCAAAAGGAGGAAAAAGATGGATGCATCTATAGAGGTCGAAGATGTCAGTAGTGCCGAAGAGTTTACGGAGGACGTAGAGGAGACTGAAGAACATGAAAGTGGTGATGAGGGGTTTCACATGGAACCGCACATAGTTGCAGAGGATGAAGGGGAAGTAGAGTCGCAGTAGGAGGAAGAGGAGGAAGAGGAGGATCAACACGAAGGATTACGGGCACAATGGAAGAGTACGGGGGTGAAGTTCACACCTCTGAAATTATCTTCGGCACACTTGGTACCACAAGAAGCACTTACAGTGGCCAGCCCGGTGGGAGATGTGTGACTAGTAGGGGTGTTGTTTCGAAAAATCAACGAAGGGGAACCACCAGCACAGCGGAGGGTATCATTATCGCAAATCAACCTGGCTATACTTGCACTAGAAGCCACGGAGGGTACCAGTATGGTAGGCCAAACAACAACAGGGGAGGCCGTACCAAGAACAAACACAATGGTCGAGCAAGGAACTGGTACGGCAGGTCCAGGTTCTAGTACAAAAGATATTGGTATGGTACCAGGAGGTATGGGTTCAACTTCAGCAGGTACTGGTACGGTCCCAACAGGTACTGGTACATTCCCAACAGGTACTGGTACACTCACAATAGGTACTGGTACAGTCCCAATGGATACTGGTACGGTTCCAACATGTACTGGTACGACATCGACAGGTATTGGTGTGATCCCAACAGGTACTGGTACGACTCCAACAGGTATTGGTACGACACCAGCAGCCACACCAGGGGTTAGTACGGCTCCAGCAGGGAAGGAGGAAGGAAATATACCAATGACTAGGGATGGCCTGGAGGCGTTGGCAGCACTGGAGACACTCACGGACGAAGATATAGATGCCTCGCTAGATGGATGGCTGGGGCAGTTCGCACTCACTCCACACATTCCCCCCTCTCCTACATCACACAACATGGCCATTGGGGCACGTCTGACACTGGACATAACTATTACCATCTCAGACCAGGACCAGAACAGGGGGAGACCTATTGATCGAGAGCACCAGACCCTAGGAAATGGCAGGTAGGACCAAAAGAGCAGCGGGCTAGAAGGATCACAAGCAGGGCTCCACATTACTCCACTAGATCCGAGTGATCCAGCAGGCTCACTATAGCAATTCCTGGGAGAGTTATAGGGGCTCTCCGATGTTGCAAGGGGAATAGCATAGTTGACTGGGCAGATGGAGGCTGACAACTCTGCCGACACTACGCAACTCTGTCACTTCATGACTACTCGGTGTGCAGATGAGTTTGCACACCACTTCGAGCAGAAAGGGTGGTCGGACCATAGTACACCAGAAATGGTTCAGGAATGGACTCACAGGCACCTGGTGGGAGGTGGGGGTACTTTGGGCACCACCTTCCGCAGCATGGAGGGGGCCTTCCGGGATGTGAACTTGCGGATGCGGCGGCACCAGGTAGAGTAGGAGGCCCAATGGCTATATATAACAAAACTGGAGAAGGAAGGGGAGAAGCATGCACAGTTGGCTGCAGTAGAAAGGAACCTACGGAATGAGTTGGAAATGAAGATGACTACCTATGAAGCCCGTTGCAATATGCAGAAGAGGGAAGTGCAAGTACTAGAAGCCAAGGTGGCAGAGCTCACCTCACAAGTAGAGAAAAAGGATAAGAAACTATTGGAAGCTGCTCATATGGTGAAGAAAGCACGGGAACAACAGCTACAAGCAGAAAAGAACCTAAAACTTCACACCGGACAGCAACCTTCTTCTTCAGCCACTACAGGGATGCCTCCTCCGGACAACAACCTTCTTCTTCAACCACTACAGGGATGCCTCCTCCCTCTTCTCGGTCCTAGTTTATGTTTTATATTTCAGCTCTTATTGTCTTAGTCGTCTGGAAGATGACTACTTTTTTGGGGGGGGCTAATGTTAGGGATAAATAGCTTATGTTAGTAAGAATAATAGTTATAATCATGTTTATGTTGTGTTATGGTTATGTTGCGTCGCCGAGAGGTTCCCATTGGGTAGTTGGGAGTTGGTGATGGTTGGCAACTTGGCCAACCATTAGGTCTATATATTGTGTGGATGGAACCTCGGTAGGGAAGATTATGTATGGATATATTTTGGATAAATCAATAACGATATAACTCTTCTAGTCTAGTTGTTTATCATTATTACTTATGCTGTGACATATGAATGTACTGGTACATGAATAATTGGTACGTGTGGAAAACACTGTGTTATTTGTGAGTTTGACCAACCTTACATTTAGGACTAAATAGGGTTTCCTCTATCCCCACGATTTTTCTCTTACCTCATCATTAGGGCTTCAAATTATACCAAGAAAGACAGCCATATTTTTAGGAAGGGGAGGCGATTTCTTTTGGTGTGTTTTGAGGGCGTGTAAAGGAAGTTTCAGCTCTATATCAGTCTGAGGTAAAATTTCAGCAAATAGCTTCCTTCCCTCGATTTTGTCTACCACTCATCTATTAGGCATCAAATTTCATCATTGAAGGTGACACTACATTTATGAAGAGAAAGCGAACTCTTCAGGAGAAGAATTGCTGTGCTGGCTGCTACCTTTCATTGTTATCAGTCAAACTGATTTGCAGCAGGGGCGATTTAAAGATTAATTCGATTTGGTATTAGAAAGGGCTCCCAAGCTTGGATATTGTTGCTTCTTCATCAGCAAGACTAGGCGATTCATTCTATGACATTATAAGAAGATATTGGGAGGTGCTAATGTGGATAAATCAGTACAATATTACAGTCTGAACCAAATCATGGCAGGCCTTCATACCTTCGATTTGGCACATATCTCTTCTATATGGCTTCGAAACACACCAGCAAGGCTAGCGCTCTATTGGAGGAGGAAGGGTGATCATTTTGGGTGAAGAGTGGAGGACTTGCAGCCATCTATCATCACTGTTTCAGATCTGGGTTAACAGCAGCAGGGGCAATTTGGTATAGAGGGTTTAAATGGCACATTATGACTCCTTCACTCACGATCTTGCTGCATCCTTTGAGTCGTCTCATACCAGGTTCCTTTTCTAATAAGCTTCATTGTAATTATCAGTTTGTATGCATAAGATTAGAGCTGTCTTGTGTCTTCAGAAGTCTGAAAAGTGGTCCATGTTAACAGTCCATGTTATTGATCATACTGCTGCCTATGTAATGTTTCTTTGATAGTCAAATGAAATAAATATGGGAGGAGTTGGATTGTATCTTCATTATTCTATCATTCATGATTATTTGAGGATGTGTGACAAGTGTTTGTCAATATGTCAGTTTGCTGTTAGTTTATGAATTTGGGCCTAGTTTAACATATATTAACATGAGATAGTTGTATAAGCATTTCTAGTTAATTATCAGTCAAAGAATCAATTAGGAGCTGATTATTCGTGAGATATTCATGTGTGTTGGTCTACATTACAAACTGAAAACTCTGTCAGCATAACACGCAACTTCAGAACAGCATAACATGAAGTTCGGAGAGCAAATTATTCCTTGTTTTTTAGTCATCATAGGACAGGGGATATTACAGTGGTATCAGAGCTAAGATCCTGCCATGCTATGATTGATGAGTGAAAGAGAAATAAGGTACTACAACAGGGAACAACGAAAGCAACAATTTCATATTCCACAGGTACCTGAGGTTGACACATTTTCAGAGGCATTGAGGGGGAAAGAAAAAGAAAAGAATATGGCTGAGGATGATAGAGATGCAAGAATGGAACGGAAGTTCGACACCATGATTGACATGATGTCCCGGTTGCTAGGAAAAATAGATCAAATACATCAACAACCTGAACAAAATCGAACAAGTAATTCAAGGGAAGACAGTGGGAGAGGTAGCCACAATGAAGTGGAAGGGAGAGAAAGGACAGTCAATCAACGGGATGCCTACACTAGAGGATCAGCCTCTAGACCACTCTTTCCTACCTTCACTCCACGAGAAGAACAACCACAGGTTGCTGCCCTTGTACCTTATGTAGATGAAGCATGACAGGCATATCTAGAGTACAACAGAGAGCATGATTGCCCCTTGAGGCCTAAGGGGAAGGCGAATCATGCGATGTGGGTATATTACGATGATTCTAATTCTGAAAATTCAGATCAGCCAGCTGCCTTAGGAGATAATCAGGATGGAAATGCTGCAATGGAGCTTGAGCCAGATGGGAATCTATCTCCTATAGCTATATTTGCTGATGAGCAGGGAGAGATTACCTGCCAATTTAGAGGATCACTTAGTGGGCAATGCTGTGTTGCTTTGCTTGACACTGGAGCCACGCGCAATTTCATTGATGAAGGATTTGTGGCTCCATGCAGGTTGCAGACAGAAGATTTCAAGGGATTTCGAGTAAGAGTTGCAAATGGATATACCCTCATGTGCACCAAACGAATAAGTGGTCTCACTTTGCTGCTGAATGACTATGAACTACAAGCTGATTTTTATGTGGTTAACATGGTCACAACAGGTGTAGTCTAGGGAATGAAATGGCTCCAAGACATAGAAGAGTCTACCCTCAATGTGCCTAAGTTGGAGATGAAGTTCAAATCAAACAACATGGATTATGTGTTGAGGGGAATTGTTGATGGCAGCTTGCACTCTATCTCGCTTTGTAGGGAGGAAAGAAGGAAAGAGGAACAGTTGGTTATGCAGGAGGAGCATGAGATGGTGGATAATCCATTGTTTCAGATTGATGCTACATGGTTGTTGGATAACCCACTTTATGATTTGGATGTGGATCATTCTCCTGATAGTGATGATTGGGATTCTTCTAATACATCAAGATTTCATACAGGTCTCATACAAAGCAATTCAGAGGTATATGTAGTGAGGAGTCTCTACAGCTTCACCTTGGACCCTCATGTACATGGCTTATTTCAGATGCATAGTTCAGGGCTACAAGTGGTGGATGGTTTATTTGATGGCTTACTTTCAGCAGAGATTGGGAGCAAGAAGTATCAACCACTTGATTTTCTACCTCATGAGACTTGTACTCCTGTAGCACATGATGAGGTTAGTGATTTGATTTAGTGGATTCAGCTGATAGCGCAGGAGTTGTGTGATGATCACAGGTGCATTACACAGATTTACCCATGGGATCTGGGTGGAGGATTGATTGCTTGGGGTCAAGCAATTTCAGGAGGGGCGGATTGTAATGTCCCCATTTTGAAGGAGAATTAATTATTTAATTTAATTAATTAAGTTGTCCAAATTATTGATATATTTTATGGGTAACTTGATTAAATATTTTAATTAATAATATTAAGTTAATTATTTATAAAGTTATCACAATAAATTAAAATTAAAAGATGACTCTATATTTAATTAATTTAATAAAGTGACTAATTAAAAAAATATATCATAAAGTCACTTCTAGAAGCTTCTGGATGTTGGAGTAAAAAGTATAAAGGGAGATCAAGATGAAGCTTCAAGGAAGATTTGGGAATTGGATTTGATATTTGATTGGGTTTTGTGGAGCCAAGAGGTGTCTATAGACTTTGGTCTTTGGGAATGAAAACTCCCATAGATGGCATAACTGAGGGAGTGAAAGACCTTCCGAGGGGTTGCAGCTGAGTGGAAGGCAAATCAGTCTTCCATATAGAACTTAATGAGATTGTTACATTTTCCATAGAGATTAGGATTCATAGCATTGACAGATTTTCACATTGAGAGTCCTAATTGCCACGATTTTCAGTAAAGGAGAAAGGCGAACTGATTGAAGATCTTTGTTGATCGAATTGTAGAGTGAGCTGATCAGAATTGCAGGACTGAAGTGAAATTTGGGGTTTCCTCTATCCTCACGATTTTGCTCTTACCTAATCATCAAGGCTTCAAATTATACCAAGAAAGACAGTGATATTTTTAGGAAGGAGAGGCGATTTCTTTTGATGTGTTTTGAGGGCACGTTAAGGAAGTTTCAGCTCTATATCAGACTGAGGTAAAATTGCAGCAAATAGCTCCTTCCCTCAATTTTGTCTATCACTCATCTATTAGGCATCGAATTTCATCATTGAAGGTGGCACTACATTTGTGAAGAGAAAGCGAACTCTTTAGGAAAAGAATTCCTGTGCTGGCTGCTACCTGTCCATTGCTATCAGTCAAACTGATTTGCAGCAGGGGCGATTTAAAGATTAATTCGATTTGGTATTAGAAAGGGCTCCCAAGCTTGGATATTGTTGCTTCTTCATCAGTAAGACTAGGCGATTCATTCTATGACATTATAAGAAGATATTAGGAGGTGCTAATGTGGATAAATCAGTACTATATTACAGTCTGAACCAAATCGTGGCAGGCGTTCATACCTTCAATTTGGCACATATCTCTTCTATTTGGCTTTGAAACACACCAGCAAGGATAGTGCTCTATTGGAGGAGGAAGGGTGATCATTTTGGGTGAAGAGTGGAGGACTTGCAGCCATCTATCATCACTGTTTCAGATCTGGGTTAACAGCAGCAGGGGAGATTTAGTATAGCGGGTTTAAATGGCACATTATGACTCCTTCACTCACGATATTGCTGCATCATTCAAGTTGTCTCATACTAGGTTCCTTTGCTAATAAGCTTCATTGTAATTATCAGTTTGTATGCATAAGATTAAAGCTTTCTTGTGTCTTCAGAAGTCCGAAAAATGGTCCATGTTAACAGTACATGTTATTGATCATACTGCTGCCTATGTAATGTTTCTTTGATTTGACGTGTCTGAAATCGCATCACTACGACTCCATCCGGCCAACGCAGAATAGAATACTAAGAATCCTATCCTCTCTTGAAATAAGGAAATCCCTAGTGTTGTTTTTAATTGATCAATGGGGATTACCTCAATGTTTCGGTTGTCAGGTCTTGACTGCAGGATAGCTTAGCGGTTTGATGTGTTTTGCTGGAAACACAAAGGGGACTTAAGGTTAGACGGACGGCTTCGAGCGAGTTCCCTAAAGTTTAATAGTCCTATATCATCTGGTTTCACTTGGATTGATATTATCTTAGCTTGACTGTATGGTTTCCTCTTGATTAAAAAAAGGGAAAAAGGAAAGGGGAAAAGAGATAGAGAATATCTAATTAATTTATCTAAGATAACATATTCAAGAGAACAGACAGAAACCTCAAAAAAACCAGACTTAACATTATCAGCTAGTAAAGCACAATGTTGCAAAATCTAGTGCAATCTTCAAAGGGAGTTGAATTTTCATGCTACTAAACATAAATGCAGAACTTGACATCCATTCACTTGATGTTTAACAACCGAACTAAGCACACAAACGGGTTTAGATTAACCATGCAGGGGGAGTGACAGTCAGCCAATCCTTAATGGTATGAACACCAAGGTTTCTGTCAAATATTATCCTAAAATACTATCTGAAAACAAAAGGCATAACGCGAATATTAAATGGTGAAGAAGGAGACCATGCACTCACAAAGAAATGAAGCAGCTTTAATTTCCATTAATTCTGCATGAATTTCGTCAGAGTTTCAGCAACAATCTTAGACTTCTTACCAAAAATAAGGGAAAACCAACCCCTTTAAATAGAGTTTCAAAACTCAAATGAATGGCCAAGATTAAAACAAAAGAAGTGGCCCAGATTCATCAATACAACATAGTACCCATGCCCATAAATAGGAGGCAAAATATCAACAACCACCAAAGGAGGAATAATAACTACCTAAAAAGACAATTAATAACTACCAAAAAGCAGCTCAAAAAGTGCACATGCACGGAGCTCAAAATTTACAACTGACTTGGCAGTTAGAAATGAACTTTATGGTCAAAAAGTGCTTTTTAAGATTTTAAAGAATTCTGCACTTTATGAAAGCACTTTTTCCTTTTTTGTTGTAAACCCTTTCTCTAGAAATTCATCCTCGGCGTGCAAATATTCATTCCAGAGGTCCCAACCTATCGCACGTTCTGCCCAAACATATTCTTGAAATCCGATGCATAGATGGAATAGCACCATGCACTGAGGCATAGGAGGATGACGTATTTTATATTTCATGCCCTCCAAATGACGATCTACATGCTTTAACCCATCCTTCCAATCAGACCAATGAGCTTCAAAACACAAAATGTCTGAATGCAATCCACTGGCAAAATCTAGGTCCTCCGTGGAGTATGGGACCTTATCCATTCTCAATCTATCCTCCCAGTCCGGCTGCACTATGTCATCAGACAAACTATTTTTCCAGCCCAGAACCATTGATCAAAGGATCCTCCCACCAAGGTCCCTCATGTCTTTCAAGATTTCCTCGCATTCCGCCTGCTCTTTATTAATGGTACTGCTCTTTATTAATGGTATCTTTTGTTTCACTCTTCATGGTGACGGTCCAGTACCATTCTTCAAAGATGTCGATGTCATAAGGATCCAGGATGGCAAATAATGTAGGAATTTGTGCATGGGTCCAGAAAAGAGCCCTCATGAGGGGAAGAGTTGTAGCAACGACCTCATGAACCCTGAGGCATTCCCTCTTTACCTCGAACAATTTGACCAAAATGGTCTCTTGGTGGTGGGCCAATTCCTTTACATCTTCAAAGATCAACTCTTCGCTTTCCTTAATGTCTCGAATCCATTCCTTGACAGCCTTGGCGGTATCCCATACTCCTTCGAACTCTGTTGTATTCCTTTGCGCCAATGCTGATGGGGGAACATGGGATTTAGGGGCATGATGCAACGATCTCAGCAAGTGATCAATGTACCCCTTGGCCTGTTCAGCACAAACTCGGTACATGTTTCTCTCAGTAGTTATCTCGTCAAGTTGCTTGAGCATTTTTGCATAGAGTCCTTGAACTCCTCCCTTTCTTGTTCTTTGGTGGCTCGCCCCATCGGGATGGTTGTAATGCTATAATCGGCCAACGCAATTTGATCTGCTGGTTTATCGACAGGTGGGGTAGCGATATGGATGGTGCGGTTCCTCTTCTCATCCTTGGTGATCTGGGAGTAGGTCTTAGTCTTTTTCTTCCCTTTGGACTTTGTTTCCCCTATGCGAGAGAAAATATCCTCCAAGTCGATAGGTGGCTTGATGGCTGCCTTCCGCTGTGCATGAGCAACTAACCAATTCTTGAGGTATGGTCTGCCCGGATGTTATGGTCAAATTTCCACTCTGCTCTTTGGAGGTTTTAGCTGGTTCATTGCATATCTGCAATTGATCTGTCATAGGAGGAGCAAAGGAAGTATCCAGCCCTTTTCTTATAGCTGAGTTCTCCCCTACCTCACTTAACAACTGTCGGGTATCCCCATGTGATGGTTGCTCCTCAATTCTGTCGAGCTCGTGGGTCTCATCCGCCCTACATTCTCCTTCGACGGTGGTGTCATCCTTGCCGGTACTATGCAGTTGCAATTCATGCCGACTCCCCTGGGTGAGTTCATGTACATTAGCCTCTCGATTGGATGGAATTTCTCCTTCCTCAACTTGGTTTTCAGGTTCACTAGAATCAATGATCCTCACCTCTGTATTTAGCTTGTTTTGTGCCGGAGGATTATCAGCCTCGGATGCATCAACATCGCTCTAGGAGGGCGGAGAAGGTATATAATCAAGTTCAACTACATCATCATCGGAACTGGGGTCCTTGGATGATGAAGTGACTTCTGGCCTTCTAATAGGGATCTTCTCCCTTCTAGTCCTTTTTGACGTCCAAGTCCCTCTATTAGCTCTGGCTTTCTTCCTTTTTTCGGGTTTCTCAACCTCTTCCTTTGGTGCACTTGAGGTTCCCTCATCTTCCAAGGACTGAGAATCGAGACTACCCATCATATGGTATGTGAATTGAATTCCCTCATGGGTTAGTCTCTCAATCTGCTGGTGTAACCAATGATCGGTGTACCTTCCCGGAGCTGCCATAACTGCCTCAAAATCAGTAATTGGATCTTGAGACCAATCAATGCTCGACAAGAGGTGCCTTACTGCCTCAAACTCCCGAACCTGCAAGCAATTGCCAGAATCTGTCACTTGATCCGAGACCCAACGGTATTCGTAAATTCGCATTTGCTGCACACTTAACCTTGAATATTCATGTCGTCAAACCTCATAGTCATCAGAACAATTCTTCCAATAGTCTTCAATTGATTCCTTTGCTCTGTAGCGCCTGCCATAGGCTCTTTTTGCCAAATTTTCATGATCAAAACATTTCCTTGGGAAATGTTCCTTTAGGCCATAAGGTGCTAATTCAGCAATTGACTCATCAGCATGTGCTGAATTTTTTAAATGCACATCGAGGTTACCCAAAATCATAGGGAAGATGAATCCGGGCTGCTTCTTGTCCCTGAGTAAGCTGCCCGCTAGATGTGCTTGCCTTGCAACTTCCAGAAGAATTACTTTGTTTGTTGGATAGCGTGGAAGTCAGAACGGAGCTCCCTCAAAGCTGGCTATCCGGATATAGGAGAACCTAGGGAATTGAATAAACCAGGCGCCGTACCTTTGTACCAAAATGGTAGCCTTCTCTGAGAGCCTTATGTGCAATCCCCCTTGCATCACCCTAACTAGGCGCATTGTGAGGGCATCATTGACTCGCTCATACTGACCAATTGCATAAGCAGGGTTGTTCTTTTCCCTTTGAGCTATGTAATAGTAATGTAGTTGAGGATAGCAGTCATACACCTTTACCTGATTGGGCCCATTCTCGATTTCACCCTTCTTGATCAATCCTGTCAGTGGCTGGTGTCGGGCGAACATATAAACTAGGTAAGAGATCATGGTGAAGTGCTTCTTCTCTTCAAGTTCGACCAACTGAGTATGGATATTATCACTGATGATCTGAGCCCAGTCGAACTTAGATTTCTCGGCAAAGACCTGCTCCGTAAAGTAGAACATCCACTCTTCGAAAAAGTTAGACTGAGGGAGTCCCATAACCCGGCTAAGAAAGGTGACCATATCTCCATGCTCATTGTGAAAGTCACTTCTGGGGGTCTTTTTCCCGATTCTAATACTTGGAGGCCTTCTCTCCTTATACCATTCCTCATTTATCAATGTCCTGCATTTAGCAGGGTTCATGTCATATGTGACTTGTGCTTCATCAATGGTTGTCGCAATGGGGTTATCCGGGAACAAGATGTCGAATGCTTCGCCAATGGCCTCAGGTGACTTCGCCAATGGCATCAGGTGTGAAGTCAGCTAGGACCATATTCTCCAGAACCACTAATCTGGTCTCTGGCTGATAATGTCGGGTAGCTTCAACTACTAGCTCATAATTCTGCACTGATGGAGGAAATCCTGCTGCCTGGGCAATACCGCTTTCCATCATCCATCTAGGCCTGCCATAGGCGTTAGGGGAGTATACCCGGTCTCTGAAATCCTGAATGTCTATGCGGCCCAAGTCAGTATCGCCTATGTTTTCCCATATGCTTTGGACTTTTGACTCCCTCAGTCCTCCTCTCTGGTACTAGTATTTCATCTTCTCGCCTTTGCGGGGAATGTCTGATTTAGAAGCCCGAGATGTTTCGGTTGCACCAGCGTCTTTGAGGATTCTACCGCAGATTTAGGCATTTATCCTGCACAACTAGATACGGATTATGAGACGAGATGAAGGAAACAAACAGGTTAGTCAAAAAGAGGATGACGTTAGCACATAAGGATCAATAGAAAGATGGAATTTGAAGAAAGTATGACGCTTTATCAAAAGAGCCTGATTAATTTGGACATGAAATGTTATTAAGCTCTTCGTTTAAAATTTGCCACTCGGCTGCGATTTAGGGCTTGGGTGCTCAAGGATTGCTAAATTTGCACTCAAAGTCTTTAAGTTCAGTTTTCAAAAATGAATGAGGTTCAAAATTTCCTAAGTCTGAAATTTGCATTCCTGGGTTATTTTTCTTTGATAGACTCTACTTTAACTGCTTTGTTTGATGCCTTTCAAAAGGAAAAAGATGCAGTCTACAGAATTTCACCATTTAATTAATTTTATATTAACTGCTTAAACACAATTGACCAATCTTGCATTTATTTTAAATGGTTTCAAAGGAGACAAGGCAAGCTTACCTGGCAAACAAGGTGTCAATCCCGCGGTCTCCCCAAACTTCAGGTTAAAAGGGCTTTGCGCAAACTCGGTCTGCAGGGTTGTTTTAAAAACTTGGAAAATGCCCTTTCCCTTAACTCACGTGATTTTCAAATTGCCCAATTTTCGGGCTGGGGGAAACACACGTAAACCCTAAGA
This sequence comes from Cryptomeria japonica, assembly GCF_030272615.1. Classification (NCBI taxonomy): domain Eukaryota; kingdom Viridiplantae; phylum Streptophyta; class Pinopsida; order Cupressales; family Cupressaceae; genus Cryptomeria; species Cryptomeria japonica. Next base: position 769,766,477 of record NC_081411.1, on the reverse strand, counting down.
CACCACCTAGGCTCAACTTCGCGGCTTCGGTGCTTGGAGGGTCTGCAAATTTCAAATCATAAAAACTCCTAATTTTTCTCTTGCGATTTTTCAGGGAAAAGAAAGGTTTTGCAAACTGCGGATTGATGATTCTCCTCCTTACGCGACTTCCTTTCAGCTGAGAGAGACATTTAAGAAAATCCTTCCCTTTTTAGCGATTTGACCTAACTTTCAGGGTTATGAGCCCTCTTGCAAACATTAAAGCTCAATGCTTCGTCATTCTGGCAAAAACCAGCTTTGAGAGGGCGAAATCGAAAGGTTCACCGGATTACTTTGCAAACTTCGGCCTTTAACCTTCTTCTGCAAACTTTTCTCTTTTGGCATTTTACCTTTATCCGCCGAACTTTAGGCGATATGGATATTATGCAAACCTTTTTTAGGTTTTGCGTTTAGCCTTTGTTGTCGCCGAACTTCCGGGTTTTTGGCGTCTTTGCAAACCTTTTAAAGTTTCGTGTTTTACTTACTATCGCCGAACTTTGGGGTTTTTTGCTCTCTTGCAAACCTTTTGATATTTTAAACTTCTCCCCTTTATCGCCGAAGTTTGGGCTTTTTGGAGCTTTTTCAAACTTCCTTAAGCTTCGCACTTTACCTTAACCTCCGAAAATTGGCATTTTTGGAGCTTTTGCAAACTTTTTAAAGTTTCGCGTTGTTTCCTTTTGGTGTGAATTTTGGCTATATTGCTCCTTTTGCAAACTTTAATTTTCATTTATTGCCGAACTTTGGGGTTTTGGCCTTGTTTGCAAACTTTTTAAAGTTTTTACATTTTACTTTAGTTTGGCAAAAATCGGCGAATAAGGATATTTCGCAAACTTTTTAGACTTTGACATTTTACCTTTGTCTCCCGAAAATCGGCCTTTAAGGCGATTTTGTGAACTTTTAGCTTTTTTGACACTTTGCCTCTATTCGCCGCAATTCGGCAAATAAGGATATTTTGCAAACTTTTTAGACTTTCGCCAAACTTTGGCCCAAAATGGTCTTTCGCAAACGTCTTCTATTTTTAACGGCAAATAAGGATATTTTGCAAACTTTTTAGACTTTCGCCGAACTTTGGCCCAAAATGGTCTTTCGCAAACGTCTTCTATTTTTAACACTTTACTCTTATTCGCCGAACTTCGGGCTACAAGGCGTTTTTGCGAGCTTTTCAAAACTTTAACTTTGCCCTCAGATTTGGCGAAAATCGACCAACAAGCTATATTTCAAAAGTTTTCAACTTAAGCGTTAAACTCATCTTGCAAATTCCTAGGCTTACGCTATGACCAGATCTCCCTTGGACTGATTTTGGGCATTCAAAAATGATGCCAGACTCTTCGCGCAGAATTCCCAGGCGATGCGACTCAAAAATCCAAACATGCCCTTTTCTTCAACAACTGCAAAGGCAACTGCTTTACTACTTCTTGGATCTCAACAAGAGGGATGGCGGACAAAAATCAAAACTCGAAACTCAGCAGGACGAAGGCTGAAAACCAAAAGAGGCGAACCCTGTTGGCGACAGGGAGTGTGTGCAACGCACAACAGATAGGCAAATGAAATAAATATGGGAGGAGTTGGATTGCATCTTCATTATTCTATCATTCATGATTATCTGAGGATGTGTGACAAGTGTTTGTCAATATGTCAGTTTGCTGTTAGTTTATGAATTTGGGCCTAGTTTAACATATATTAACAAGAGATAGTTGTATAAGAATCTCTAGTTAATTATCAGTCAAAGAATCAATTAGGAGCTGATTATTCGTAAGATATTCATGTGTGTTGATCTACATTACAAACTGAAAACTCTGTCAGCATAACACGCAACTTCAGAACAGCATAACATGAAGTTCAGACAGCAAATTATTCCTTGTCTTTTAGTCATAATAGGACAGGGGATATTACATTAACACTCTTGAGAAAGGTGTCGCAATCTTGCTCCTCATGTTAAGATTGCAAAAAGTGCAATTTTCCAATATAAAATAGAAAAACTCAATTATGGGCTGCAAAGTTGATTTTTAGCCAAACAAAATATTTCCAATTTTTTAACACCACCATAAGCGGTGCTAGTTGTGTAGATCTATTTGAATACTTCAATATAAACAAAAATCCCAATTGGCCCACCAAATCAAAAAATAAGGCCTCTAAAAGTTTGCATAGGAAATGTAAAGGGTTGTGAGACACAATATTTGTAAAGGGGAGTTACACTTATTGATCAACTTACGATGTATGTTATGACACATCATAAGGCATCTTTGATTAGGGGGTACTTTGCATCAAATCTTAAGGAGAGAGACCTTAGCACTTTTTGCACAATCATTGAGTCTTCAACTTTTTCAGCAAGTCCTCTAATGGTGTTGACAATTTTATCCACATGAAAGAGATAGACTACAATATTTTCTCCATCTTTCATTCTCAAGCTCTTGAATTTTCTTCTATCGGTTTGGAGCTTATCCTTCTTAACTTTGTCATCACCTTCATAGATATTTTAAAGTTTGTCCTAGATTTATTTTGCCGATTCACAATGCATCACCTTGACATACTCTGATTCTGATAGACCACACAAGATAGAATTCATGGCTTTTGTATTGTTTTCACTAGCCTTCTTTCTAGCCTAATTCATTGATGGAGGTGTTTGAAGCAGTCACCGGTGAGGAGGGACCTCAAAGAGATCAATCCGGACCGGTCAGCAAGAGTAAACACAACGGAAACACACAGATATGATGGAGGCAATGTAGAATAGCTAGTTTTATTGCATGAAATTTGATTACATCCAACCGATAACAACCGGGTTACAACATACCAGCACACAGGTCTGGTAGAATAGGTCACAACCAGGACCTTGAATCGAAAGCTCTATCTTCTAGGCACAGTCTATCTCTCTGATACTCTGATTGATTCTAATTAATTATTACATTCTAAACCATGATTACAAATATATGTATCGATCCAAAGGATCTGGTCAGCCCAAAAGGGATCAAAACCCGAAGAACAAGACCTAACGTTGAAAATAAACTAGGTAGGCCTCTGCCAAGAGATTCCTCTGGAAAATCCAAAGGATGAAACGTAGATCGCAGGAAAAGGTCGGCCACACGCCAAGGAACATAGAAATCAACGCTCAAGGCTCCACAGCTTCGAAATGGGTTCTGGTAGATCACCAAAATAGGTCTCAAGCAACCGGTAACAAAGGAACAACCGGTAACAAGAAAATGTCATGGAAACCAGTAGTGATATCTTGTCGGTAAGTGATCCAAATGCGATCCGGTCTGAAAGCAAGAAAGATGATCAAGTCTTCAAGTAGAATCCAACTCCACATGATCGGGTGAGCCAAAACTGGGACATACAAAAAGGAAAACTGAAAATGCAATAGAAAACTAAACAGAAAGGAAAATATTTTTGCTTGATGCAAGATTGCTGTAAACTGGGGATGCTCCTGGATCAGACATCTGAGGTTAATGAAAAAGTGAGCCTCTAACTTTGCTAGGGTCAAAGGGAAACCAAGGCGATCTACCTCTGCCTGAAAAATCCAAGATGAATCTTCAACTGGTCTGCTCTTCCACTTCACAAGATATTCTTTGTACTGATTGTTCCGGGTACTACGCCCAATCCTACTGTCCAAAATCTCTTCAATCTGATCTGGTTCCTTCCGGGGCAATTGTTTCTCAAGGTCTGCAACACTATCCTCACTGAATTCTGGTTCATGGTACTCATGAAGATCTACAATGTTGAATATAGGTGAAATACTTAGACTATCTGGTAGCTCCACTTCATATGCATTTCCAGAACTGAACTTCCTCAAAATCTTATAAGGTCCAAACTTCTTCATCTGCAACTTATTATAAGTTCCAACCGGGAATCTCTCTTTTCTTAGATATACCATCACTTCATCGCCAACTTCAAATTCCTTATGTCTCCTCTTTTCATCTACCTTCTCCTTATATTTGTTGTTCATGTCTTCAAAATGTTGTTTAACCTGAATATGCAATGCTGCCATGTGATCTGCAAAATCTTCCACTTCTGAACTATTTCGGTCTTCACTATTAATGTCTCTCAATTCTGATATTCCTCTAGGATGCACTCCGGTAACAATCTCAAAAGGTGTTTTTCCGGTACTTCTATTCACTGGATTGTTGTAGGCAAACTTTGCTTGTACAAGGATCAAATCCCAACTTCCAGTTTTATCTCCCACTAAACATCTAAACAACTTTCCCAAACTCCGGTTAACAACTTTTGTCTGTCCATCAGTCTGTGGATGAAAAGTAGAATTGAACTTCAAATCCGTCTTCATCTTCTTCCAAAGTGTTCACCAAAAATAACCAACAAACTTAGTGTCTCTGTCTGAAACTATTCTCTTAGGTAATCCATGCAATCTCACCACTTCCTTGAAAAATAGGTCTGCTACATGTAATGCATCTGATGTCTTCTTACAAGGTATGAAATGAGCCATTTTCGAAAATCTATCCACTACCACAAATATAGAATCATTCCCTTTCGGTGTCTTGGGCAATCCAAGTACAAAATCCATGCTTATATCCTCCCAAGGTCTTACCGGTACTGTCAAAGGTTTATACAATCCCACATTCTGACTACTACCTTTTGCAACTTGACAAACTCTACAAATCTACACATATCTTTTAACATCCTTATGAATCTGGGGCCAAAAGTACTGCTCACTCACCAATGCAACTGTTTTGTCAATGCCAAAATGTGTGGCTAAACCTCCACTATATTTCGCCTTTATCGGATTCTCTCTCATGGAACTCTTAGGTATGCACAACTGAACTCCCCTAAATAACATCCCATCCTGAATGAAATGATCCAACCATTTGCTCCTATCAACCATAACCGGTTCTCTACATGCTTTCCAAGGTTCTGCAAAATCTGGGTCTTCATCATACAAGGTCTTCAAATCTTCAAAACCTAATACTGTCACTCTCATCTATGTCATCAAATTCCTTCTCCTACTTAATGCATCAGCAACTTTGTTAGATTTCTCACTTCTATGCTTCAACACAAAGGTGTAACTCTGCAAGAATTCTACCCATCTCATATGTCTCTGATTCAACTTACTTTGACTGTTCAAATACTGCAAAGCTTGATGATCTGTATACAACACAAATTCCTTAGGCAACAAGTAGTGTCTCCATTTCTTCAAGGCTTGAATTATGGCATAAAATTCCTGATCATACACTGAATATCTCTTCCGGGAATCATTCAATTTCTCATTGAAATAGGCTACTGCTCTCCCTTCTTGACTCAAAACTGCTCCTATTGCTGTTCCACTTGCATCACAATCCACTTGAAATACCTTATTGAAATCTGGTAAAGCTAACACAGGCTGCTCAATCACTTTCTCCTTAAACAATTCAAAACTTTTGTTTTCTTTGGTGGTCCACTTGAATTCTTTCCGTTTTCCTCTCATGGTCTCACTCATAGGGTTACAAACTGATTTGAAATTTCTGATAAACTTCTGGTAAAAACTAGCCAATCCATGAAATGATCTTACCTCCCCAATGCTTTCCGGTGTAGGCCACTCAACAATGGCTTTCACTTTCTCAGGGTCCATCTTCAAACCATCCTTAGATGTCACAAATCCTAAATAGACTAACTCATCCTTCATGAAAGTACACTTCTTGATATTGATTAGCAACTTTTCTTCTCTCAACCTTTGCAAAACTTGTCTTAACTGCAACAAATGCTCCTCTCTTGTTTCACTAAAAATCAGAATGTCATCCAAATACACAAGAACAAACTTACCCAAGAATTTCTTTAATACCTCATTCATCAGCCTCACGAAAGTGCTCGATGCATTAGTCAATCCAAAAGGCATCACCAAACATTCATATAGTCCTTCGTTTGTCTTAAATGTTGTCTTCCACTCATCACCTTCTTTGATCCTGATCGGATGATATCCACTCTTCAAATCTATCTTTGTAATGTATTTTGCTCCACTCAAACAATCCATTATGTCATCCATCCTAGGCAAAGGAAACCGGTATTTCACTGTGATCTTGTTTATTGCTCTTGAATCGGTACACATCATCCATTCTCCATTCTTCTTAGGTGCTTATACTATTGGTACTGCACAAGGGCTCAGACTCTCCCTGATCAAACCTTTCTTCAACAACTCTTGCACTTGTCTATTCAGTTCTTCATTCTTTGCCAGTGTCAACCGATGTGCAGCTTTGTTAGGCAAGCTAGCTCCTGGAACCAAGTCCATGCAATGATTAATACTTCTAACAGGTAGCAATCCATCAGGTACATTATCTGAAATGATGTCCTCATATTCTGTTAGCAAATCTCTTATCTCTTCCGATGCTCTTCTTCCGGTTCCGGTCTCTCAGTCTTCTTAGGAAGTAAGGCAAAACACACATTCTCATGTCTTAGTCGATCCATGAATTTCCTTCCATCTACTAAACAGATTCTGACATTTGTATAGACTTCATTCTTCAAAGGTTCCTCCAAAGGTAACAAGGTTTGCTTCATCCCATTGGCCACAATAGTGTATGTATTCTTTCTCCCATCATGTATTTCCAATCTATCAAACTGCCAAGGTCTACCCAACAAAAGATGTCAAATATCCATAGACATAATATCACACAAAACTTCATCATGATAATTCCCAATTTTCAATTTCACCAAACATTGTTCACTTACTAACAACTTATGTTCATCCTGAATCCATACTATCTGATAAGGCTTAGGGTGTTTCAATCTCTCCAATTTCAACTTATTCACCATCTCTTCTGAAACAAGATTATCTGAACTACCACTATCAATAATATCTTTATAACATTTACCGGATACGTTACATCTAGTTTTGAACAAATTCTTCCTCTGCAAGGGCTCTTCATCTCCTTCGATATGACACAAAGCTCTCCTCATCATCAACAGTTCTCCATCTTCCGATTTATTGTCTGATCCGGTGGGGTTTTCTGCCACCACTGCTGCTCTTCCGGTAGCCTCTGTCTTCTTACACTCAAATGCACGGTGTCTCTCCACACTTAAAGCAAGTTCCTCTAAATGTCCTCTTATCTTGTCTTCCAAAGTTCTCATTCCGGTAACCATCTGATTCTCTCCTCCGGTAGAAATTTATATCATCCTTCTGGTATTAATTACCTTCCGGTATGAATTACCTTTCTTGTTCACTTCCTTGTCCTTGTTCTGATCTATATTGGTTCCTCTTCCTCCGATATATCCTCTTCCTCCTTGAAATCTTCCTCCAGTAAACCTTCCACCTCTACCTCTCTGTCTCTACTCATGTCTTTTGTTCAATTTCTCTTCAACTTTTAGTGCATATTGGTAAGCCTCTTCAACACTCTCCAATTTGATCATACTGAGTTCATCTTGCATAGACATCCGCAATCCGTTCAAATATCTTGCAATTTGTTCAACTTCATCATCAACATGTCCGCATCTGATGTTCAACTTGTAAAATGCTTTGGTGTACTCCTTCACACTAGATTCCTTCTGTTTCAGATTTTGCAACTTTTGGAACAAATCCACTTGATAATTCGCCAGCACAAACTTCGATTTCAACTTAGCAATCATCTGATCCCATGTCTTAATCTTTTCTTTGCCTCTTCTTTTTCTATCAACTTGCAAATGCTCCCACCAAAGAGATGCATGACCTTTCAACCGGGTACAGGCATATTTCACCTTCTTCTCTTCTGCAGTGTTTTCAAAATTGAAATACTTCTCCATCTTTGAGATCCAAACTATCAATTCATCCGAATCTAACTTCCCATAATATTCCGGTGGGGTAAAATGAGGTTTAGTGTTTGCCCTACTCAAAACCCTTAAAAGCCTTTCTTCATCCAGATAAGCTGCAAGTAGGTTTACTTGTTCTATCAGGGCTTCTTCTCCTTCATCTTCATTTGCATCTTCAATATGTCGGCCTCTTCTCTGGGCTGTCTCCACGGCTTCTAACCGGGCTGCTATTCCTCGCAACATCTCCATCACAGAAGGGTCTGCATTCCCACACGCTCCAGCATTCCTAGTTCCTCTTCGCGCCATCGATTCACACTAGTCCCCTGCAATTGCAGATCGGATCCGCAATCCGCCACCCTACAACAAAAAATTTTAGGACACGCAACTTCTGGAACGAAACTTCGCTCTAATACCACTTGAAGCAGTCACCGGTGAGGAGGGACCTCAAAGAGATCAATCCAGACCGGTCAGCAAGAGTAAACACAACGGAAACACATAGATATGATGGAGGCAATGCAGAACAGATAGTTTTATTGCATGAAATTCAATTACATCCAACTGGTAACAACTGGGTTACAACATACCGGCATGCAGGCCTGGTAGAATAGGTCACAACTGGGACCTTGAATCGAAAGATCTATCTTCTAGGAACAGTCTATCTATCTGATACTCTGATTGATTCTAATTAATTATTACATTCTAAAGCATGATTACAAATATATATATCGATCCAAAGGATCCAGTCGGCCCAAAAGGGATCAAAACCCGAAGAACAAGACCTAACCTGCAAAATAAACAAGGTTGGCCTCCGCCAAGAGATTCCTCCGAAAAATCCAAAGGATGAAACGTAGATCATGGGAAAAGGCCGACCACACTCCGAGGAACATCGAAATCAACGCTCAAGGCTCCGCAAGCTTTGAAATGGGTTCCGGTAGATCACCAAAATAGGTCTCAAGCAACCGGTAACAAAAGAACAACCGGTAACAAGAAACTGTCATGGAAACCGGTAGCGATATCTTGCTGGTAGGTGATCCAAATGTGATGCGGTCTGAAAGCAAGAAAGATGATCAAGTCTTCAAGTAGAATCCAACTCCATAGGATCCGGTGAGCCAAAACTGGGACACACAGAAAGGAAAACTGAAACTGCAACAAAAAACAAAACACAAAGAAAAATGTTTTTGGTTGATGCAAGATTGTTGTGAACCGGGGATGCTCCTGCATCAGTGTTGGAGCTTTATAACCACTCACAACTGACTGCCAAATATCAAAACCATGGTCCATTAGATAAGTTCGCATCCTTATGCTCTAGAGCACATAATTTGTTCCATCAAATAGTGGAGCTCTATTTGAGGAGAAACCTTCTTGACTAGTAATGTGTGCTCCCAAGATCTACCTTCTAGTGGTTAGACTTTTTCTAAAGGAACCCGCTCTGATACCAATTGATGAGCACACACTTATACTAAGAGGTGGGGTGGATCAATATGAGACAATCTTTTACTTATTAAAATTTAACAGCCACAATAAAGAAATCAGATAAGATCTAAGAATTAGAGAACATGGGATTATTCGAAAACTCATTCGGGAGAAAACCACAAAGTTTGCTTGGATCTATTCTTCAAATCCAACCACAAAATAAAATACTCTTACAAATCTTTGTTGGTCGCAACCCACTGAATACACCAAGCCCGACTACTAAGAACCAACTTAGCAATAAACACCAATCTCTTTATTAGAAGGCACCAACCTCCAAATGAACAAAGCTTTCCCCTTTTTGAATATTACATCTTCAATGGATGATGATCATTTGAATCTCCTTTATAAAATCTGCTTGTAAATGATGCAATATTTTTCACACATACACTATTTAAAAAACCTGCTTGTATTGGAATGATATTACATTTTTTTTCTTGGCTTACTCCAACTTCTCCTTTCCTTTTTATATCCCCATTATGCCTTTTCATGAAGAGATGCAATCTTTCCAAGGGAGGCGACTTCTCAAGGGGTGTCGTCCTCATTTAAAACATCCCATAAATATTTAAATGGAAATATTTAAATGGGATGACTTGTCCCAAGACATAGGTGCCAACAATTTTGGGTGCCAAACACATGGTTCAGACAGCATAATTAAATAATAATAATTACATTAAATCAGAATATTATTCCATGGGTCGGCCAGCCATTGACTTCAATAAAATATAGTGACGTTAGTTCTTCTCTGACATCAATGACAATATTTCTAACAGAAGTATATGTGGATCAACCACAAGAATTTGAAGAAGGCAGCAAAGAAGGATATGTTTACATGTTGAAGAAAGAGCTCTATGGTTTGAAGCAAGCACCGGGTCCATTGTATTCATGAACTGATACATGGTTCTTAGAAAATGGATATGTGAGAAACAAGAATGAGCCCACACTATATTTCAAGAAGGAATCTAATGAAACATTTTTTGCTGTCTATATGCTGATGATCTAATCTATATAGAAAGCTCAGATAAAATGATGAAAGAATTCAAAGAGCCAATGATGACAGAATCTGAAATGACTGATTTAGGACAAATGCAATATTTTTATTGGAATGGAGGTATGCAAATCTCATGGTAAAATCTTTATTTGTCAAGCTAACTATGTGCAAGATATTTTGAAGAAGTATAATATGCTAGATTTTTAAGGAGTTGACACCAATTGTGCATGTAAAAAAATTGATGAAAGAAGAATGGTCACTGAAGGTAGATGAAAGGAAATACAAAAGTATTTTTAGAAGCTTAATGTACTTGATGACTAAAAGATTGGATGTTTGCAATATCATTGGTTTCAAAGTATATGATTGAACCTACAGGACATTTACAAGCAACAAAGAGAATACTCAGGTATGTAAAGGAACAAAAGATCACAGAATCCATTATTATCAATTGAAAATTCAGAATGCAGTTATTCAGATGCAGATTCAACAGGATTATTACATGATAGAAAGAACACAACAAGACATTGTTTTGCGCTAGGAAGTGAATTGGTAACATGGAGTTTAAAAAAGCAAAAACAAAGTGGCATGCAAAAGCAAAATATGTTGCATGAACAGCAATGCATACACAAATAATTTGGTTAAAAAGAGTTTTGGAAGATCTAGGAGAAGAACAAAGAAATCCTCCAGTGATATTTTGTGACAATGGTGGAGCAATACAAGTAAGTAAAAATTCAGTATTTCATGCAAGGGAAAAATACATCAAACTGAAGCACCATTATATAAAACAGTTGGTACAAGAAAAGAAAGTTGAAATTCAGTTTTGCAAGTCAGAAGAATAGTTGGTAGATTATGACTAAAGGGTTAGGAAAGATAATACATTCAAGTTTGAAGACAAAATTGTAGATAATGGGATTTGATATGGAGGGGAAGAATTTAGGAAAATCTTATGTCAGACAGAAAATACTCAAGAAATTAGAAGAAATTGATGAAGTATAACTATTATTGCTGTTGAAGATGGCAGACAATTCCTGAAAACAATAGTTAGTTGCTGAAGATGACAGTCGGTTGCTGACAAAGATAACATTAGTTGTTGCTGAAGATGTTTTAATACATTCTACAGTACACTGGAATTTTGAACACAGCTAATAATAGCAGATTCTATTGTTTAGGAGTTATTTTCTAACCGTCCAAGTCTATGTTTAGGAAGCTAAAAATAGTTTTTACTTTTTACTTTGAAGTTAGTCATTTTTTTGAACTGGTAAATGTTGTTTTAAGCATAATATTTTGTGGAGTTTTAGTCACTATTTTTAGAGGTCTCAAAATGTTTGCAGTATTTTTAGCACATTTTTTATTGCTTTTTTACTCAGTTTTAGACTGTAGGATGTTAGTTCATGTAAGGAGACTTATTCTAGGTTTGTTTTATTCTGTTTTTTCAGTTATTTTTAGGAGGTTGAATCCTATATTAGAAGCATTGTTCAGTCTATTTGAAAGAGATTCAAAGAAGGGAAATCAAATTGTAATTTGGACTCAAGCAAATCGACTTCAAAAAAAAAATGTGTTTTGTTTGGTATGTTAATTTCTAACCAACCCCTATCCCATACAAAAGGATATCCTAAACAAAATATCTAATCAGTATGAGAGAGTGAAATACTCCTGAAACCCAGGTGAGGAAGATTAAGTTAGGAATGAAGTTTTCAGCCTAAAGCAGACAAACACTATGGGCTTGACGGCATCCAGGATAGTTTGTTTGAAGATATAGCTTATTATTGGGGATGAGGTAGTCAAGGAAGTTGAGGGATCAAGGCAAAAGAGGGTTGTTTTTATGGAATGGAACTGTACTTTTTGGCCTTGATACCTGAGAAAGAGGGTGTAGAGTATCTAATGCCTTTCAACTGATATCTCTTTGCAACTCTATTTGTAAATCAGTAACCAGGGTTATGACAAATGGACTGAAATCATGCCTCTAAGACTTTTGAAGAGCAAGTTGGCTTAGTGACTGCCAGACAGATTTCAGATGGCATTATGGTTGCTCATCAAACAGTTCGCTTGCTTCATCATCCAAAAAGGGTTGTAATGATTGTCAAGCTAGATGTGAGGAAGGCCTATGATCAGGTCGACTGGGCATTCGTAGACAAGGTTATGCAAAAGTTTGTCTTTTCCAATGATTGAATGAAATGGATTCAAAGATACATCTTCTTTCTTACTTATTCAATTGTCATCAATGAGATTCTTGCAAGGTATTTACAATCCTCCATGTGGTTGTACCAAAAAGATCTCGTCTCTCCTTATCTCTTCATTATCTTGGCTGAATCCTATGACACACCAATCAATAAAGCTCATCTTGATAGCATATTAAGGTAAACTCCTCCTTAAGGGCCAGTTTGTGCTATTTTGTTGATGACACTCTACTAACAAGGCAGTCAAGCTTAGAGGAACCAAAACTTTGAAAAATATTTTGGATAATTATGATCTAGCTACAAGACAAAGGATAAATGTAATCAAATTAAGATTATTCTTCTTAAATTTACATTTGTCCTTGGCAGTTACAACAACAGTTTAATAAAAGTCTTGGTTTTGATATTGCACCCCTACGGTCCTACCTATGGATGCCTCTCATGAAAGGAAGAATGAGGAAGGTGTGGAAGCCTATATTGCATACAGCACAAATGGAAATCTCTTTTTATAGATTTCCTCCAAGCTGTTCCAACTTTTATGATATCCTGTTTGAAGCCCCAACAAAAATTCTATAGAACATATTCAGTGCACAGTGGTTTTTTTGTGGAATGGAACTAAAGATAAAAGAACAATTCACTTTATTGCCTGGAAAGGCATTCTTACCCAAGGATTGGGTAGATTTGTTATTTAAGGTGAGCAGATTAATGAATAAAACTCTAGATGCTAAGCTTCTGTGGAAAATGTACGAAGCAACAATTAGGCTTTGGAACAGAATCTTTTAAGCTAAGTACCTGGATTTCTAGGAAGGAGGAAGGATCCTCTCTCAAGCTTAACTCCCTCTCAGCTCCATCATCTGGAACATTATTCCTCCTGAAAACCTTTATTTTTCCTAAGCCTAGATGGCAGATGAAGAGAGGGAATGAAGTTTCCTTCAAGTCTGATGCTTGCTTGGAGGGGATCTGCGTAGATCAGAAAGATCAATAAAAACACTGGGAACCTCTGGTCTAGCCTTTGACACTACAGTTCCTCACCTTCAAAACGGAAAGCTTATGCACATCCCTGTCCCCTCTCAGGATGGTCAAGAAAGATTGGTTTGGAAAGGGTATGTTTCAAGACAAGTTACTGCCAAACAAGCTTATAAAGAGGCCCTTACAAATGCCCACAGGTATCACCCCGAATTCCCCAAGGAAAGATTTGGATTAATAGAGGACTACCTATATCCAATGCCTTCGTATAGTTAGCTGCCGAAGGTAGAATTTTGACACATGTCAAGCTCGTCAGCAAAGACTTCCACAGCCCCTCCATTTGCCACCTTTGTTTTGAAGTGAAGGAATCCTGCACTCATCTGGTTTTGCGTTGTCAACATGGTTGGGAAACATGGAGCTGGTTCCTTTGGAATCCAAACTCTGTCATAGACTGGATTGAAGCTTGGACTCTTAAAGTTAGATACCCCTTGAGGTTGATTAGGAAGGTGGATAATACTTCATATAAAATTTCTGCTTTATGAGGAACAACACGATTTTCAAAGATGCATCCCATTGAAGTTTTGCGCCAAAATCAAGGCGGCTATTTCTGAAGTTTTCAGTGCTTGGACAAATTTAACGATGATATTCACTCTCACAAGACTCGCCTAAGGTCTGAAAATGTATAAAGTGACCAACTATGTACTCCCCCCACAAATAATGAGTTCTGATTGAATATTCCTACGAAACATTAAGTAATCTCGAAAGCTGGTAGCCTCTCTGCCACAATTTTTCATAGCTCAATTTGATGGTGCTGTCAAGGAAAACCTGGGCTCTGGTTGTGGTGGGAGAATTTTAGAGATTTCCCTCAAAGTTTGAATGCTTAGTCCGGTTATGGAAGCCTAACATTGTTTTCTTGTGCTCATTTACTTATGGGATTGTCATCAGTCTAACTTAATAAAGAATTCAACTTTTAAAAAGAAATCAAGAATTAAGTGAAACAGAGCATTCAATTGTGAGTTGTGTTAAGAGAAAAAATTTCATTGCAGCTCCTGTTTATCCCCAACATTCCCAGGGTTATATTATGGGTGATTAAATATGCTTACATTAAGGATTACTTGAGAAATGCATAGTGCAGAATTACATACCAAGGATATCACTTGCCAGCTCTCGAAATCGAATGTGGCGTCGACCATTTTTCTCACAATTGTCAAGTACTCTGGACATAAGGTAATAAGAGTAGAAGCTAACAGCCCCTGCCATAGAGAGAGAGAGAAGTCCCACCGTCCATCCCATGCAAGAGAAGGCATATGGCAGCGTAAGAATGGCAGGCCCCACAATGGCAGTAGTCAAATGAAACCCCGCATGCCACCATGTTCCTGTGACAACAGAAACAACTAACTCAATTTTTTATCTAAGGCTGTCTTGCAGCGTAAAATTATGCTAAATTGTTTAGAAATAAACTGAATAGAATCATTACAGTCCCAGGGTTTGGAGCTCTCTTCTGGAACCAGCCTTTGTTAAATTTTCCATTAGTCATATATGCAGTTTGATTCCAAAAGAATATGGGTTCCTCCCGCTGAGCTACTAAAGTTGGACTGAGCTACGAGCCTTCTATTTTAATATACATGTATGTGCTTGGGACTTCTAGTCCCACAGTAATACCACGTTGAATTTGTATGGACCGGCTAATACTCAAAGATCTGCATAGAATACTCTTACAATCCTACAACTGAGCTACGAGCCCTCTATATGCCATATAGGTTATTAAATGGATTCTATCAAGTTCACCATAAAACTCTAAGCATATACACAACTTTTAAGGATACTTAGAAAACACCTTTGGAGACCAAAACAAAGGCTGCACCACCATCTCCATCTGAATCTCCAATTTGCCAATTATTGTCTCCTCCATTATAACTACCAAGTGTCTCTTCTCCCCCTCCTCCTCCTATTCCATGTTGATGCAAAATATCCTCATTTGTGCTGCTGGGAAGCTTCACATAATCCATGTTCATCCCACAATTTCTTCACATAATGAATTTTCACCGGAATAAGTAATGCAGATCATATCAATGCAATCATAAACAGTCCGTTCCACCATTTTCCTTAAATGCTCTGAACGGATCATCTAACAGTCTTCCAATACAAAGTTTGTCAACGTTGGACTTTGGAAATTAAGACAGAGGAAGAGCAAAGGCCAACTGCCAACCCAAATTTTAGGCAAACTGCTGCTCCTGTATAAAAGTTTGATTTCGTATATGGAGTGTGCGTGTAGACAATGTTCATACTATGTGCAAATACATATGATAACACTAACAATCTAGAATAAATTAAATTGAACTATCATAATTACAGACAAACATTCAATATTATATAAGATTAGAAGATTACAATAACATAAATTATCAAATAATAGCTATGATAATCTTTTAGTTGCATTTTAAGAGTGGTCATGTTTAATTGATCAAAGATGTGTATTTAATTTTTTGCAACGTAACTTTAAGCCTGGAGAATGAGACAAGTGCCATAAAGGATTCGTTGAGAATGGTGGCTCCAAAATCATAGGAGAATCCAGGGTGGAGATGGGACATGCGAAGTAGTTGAGGTATAGGATCTACTGGGGTCTACAAAGTACTATGGAAGGATTTTAAAACTTAGGTGTCTCTTGTCTTGACTCATATCCTTACGTACATGAGGAATTTTAAATTGTGATTTATGGAAAAGAGGACGATTGCCCCTTGCCCAAGATACTATGGTCAAATTAAAAAATGAGTAATAGAAGCTTAGTCCATTCCTTGTGCAATTGTCTATTAAGTTATATAAATAGCATTGATAAGACATTTTTCCAAATATTAAATAAGTAAAAAATCAGAATACAATTGTATTCTGAATTTTAATTTATTTAATAAATGCATAAAAATATCTTGTGTTTCCATTCCTTACAATACCACTTGCAAGTACTCAATATAACGAAAATGGATCTTATGGAAGTTTGGGTTAGTCAAGTCCAAGTTAATGATTGATTATCTCATGTGTGAATTATTAGAAGAATATTAGGAGATAATGGAAGAGTTAAGGTGGGTTACAAAAAGTGCATAAAAGACCAATAAAATAAAATAAAATGGAAGAAAAGGAATATGGGTTAGGTAGTTAGACTTTAGGAAGGAATGCAAAAACAATTTTAGATAAGGAATGAGATAATAGAATTGGAAGGAAATATTAATTAAATAATAAAATATTATTTAATTAATATAGTTGGAAGCTAAGAAAAAAAAGGTAAATTGATCAAATGTAAATGATTAATTTTAGGTGTCTACATTTTGACCCTTTTTGAAATGGCTAGCATTAAGATAATGTTATTTCAAAACTAAAAGATATATATTATTTCAAAACAAAAAATATATATGTCACTCAAAGAAATATGGGAGAGAGAAAGATGCACTAGTGTGAAAGAAATAGGAGGAATATGGTAAACGGTGATGCCCTTTCGAGAGGACAAGCAAGCAAAAAGGGGTTGGGTAGCCTCTCAAAAGAAGAAAAAAGTAGGAAAAATCGATAGAGAAAAAATGTGGATGAATGGAAGAAAAATGGAGTTGAAAAGAAGAAATGACAATATAAATAGTGAAATGGGGTGAATAAATAGTCTTAGGGGGTAAAAACTATTCATTTTGATCCAAGTAATAGTGATTTGGAAATCAAAGAAAAGGAGCCATATAAAAAGATGGAGAATGTGTTAGTCAAGGAGCATAACATGAAGTAGACAAGGAGGTCTAAGCAACCAAAAGGAGCAAATATAGTGGTATGTAATCCTAAACCTTGCATTTATGGCATTGTTGAGTCACTAATGGGGACTAAAATTAGATTGCACATGCAACCATTGAAGCTATAAAACCACAAATCAACAAATGCATTAGAGGACGGGTTAGTTCAAGGTAGTTATAGATTCATTAAATGGTTCCCCTAAAATTGTGGTAGTTGCATAAATTGTAGTGATTATGGAATTGTAACTATGTCACATATCAATAATCAAGGGTAAGAGTGAATTGTTTATGTATACGATGGAATTCGGAATTCAAATATTGTAAAAACTTAATAAGATTCAATCACATAAAACCCTATTCTACAATGAAATCCACCATACACCAATGAAGAACCTAAAAACATGCAAAGCAACAAATATGAAAGATTATACCATCACGTGCTCATTAGGGTTTGATCTCCATTGATCTTGCTTGATATTGATTATGATTGCTCTTAGATTTTGTATGTACACAAGAGCTCAATAAAGAACAAATTATGGTCGTGTAATTTGGCACTATGTAGGCTTCGCTTGAATGATTGATTATATGAAGGATAGAGAAATAATCCTCTTTTATAGAGAGTACCCTAAACATGGAGGGTTAGGATTAAGAGGTTGAGGGATAAGTGATCAACTCAGATTAGAGGGCAGGTAGAGAAAATAGGAAAATATTAGAAAGGTGGTTAAAGGTAAATTAAGAGATGAATGACAAGTGCCATGGAGGGAGAATACTAATGAATTAATTAAATAAATTAAGATTTATTTAATTAATAGAAGAGGTGGGACCTATTAAATAAGTAAATTTTTTATTTAATTTAGGGAAAAGATGATTTAAATAAATATAAATATTTATTTAAATGAGAAAAGGCTAGAAAAAGCTTAGTGAATTAATTAAATAAACAAATATCTATTTAATTATTAGAAGGCTTAGGATAAAATAATAAAATAATAAAATAAATAAAATATTTATTTAATTAGGGTAGGACAATTTTAGGTGTTTATATTTTGCCCCTCTTTGAGACAATGCAATTTTTCGTGTTGTTTCAAAGAAAAATAAAAAAGCGGTACGATAAGTTGCCTTTGGTAAGAAAGATGACATGCCCCCTCGAGAGATTGGGTGAATTTTTTTTGAAAAATTCGAACAATCTCTCAAAAAGAAAACATCTAGAAAAAGGCTAAGCAAGATGAAAAGGAAGGTGAAAAACACTAAAGACAGGTCAGAATGAGGTCTCAGAAGATAACGACGACCACAGAGAGTCACCACAAGAAGCTAGGGCTAGCACCCCTATAAATAGGATCTTGGATGAGGGACCACCTCATTTGCATCCATCACTTTCATTATTCACTACGCAGGGCGAAGGAGAGATAAATAGCACAGTAGTAGAGCTATGGCGAAGAGATTCTACAAATTTGAGCGCATTCAATGACACAAGTGGCCTGAGGAGTACATCGAGCCGATATGTACCCTATTGTACTTTTAGTTTCGTGCATTTAATGTATCATTAATAGGGCTAGATTGCATTTTTCCCAAAACACAACAGGAAAATGTCAAAATTTCATCTGCGTTGCATATTAGTGTGTCTAGGTTGCATCTTAGTGTGTATAGGTTGTAAGTGTGTCTATGGTCTGGTAAACTGCATCTAGGGTCTACAAAACTGTGTTTATGATAACAACACATTTAGGGTCAATGTTGGCATGTATGTGATGAAAATTAGTGCATGTATGGTCAAAGTGCTTATGTGACACTGATAAATGCGTCTATGATTTCTTGGCACGTCTGTGGTAAACATAAACGTGTATAGGGGAAAAGTGCATTTTTGCATTGTAAAACTATGTATAGGGATTGTTAGTGCATCTGTGATAAACATAAGTGCGTTTATGGTCCTAATAAAGGAAAAATAGGCTATCACTGTGATAAACATAAGCAACTAATAGGATAAGTCGTCAGATTGATGAAATTTGACTAGTGCTCTAGTAGGATAGGTTGCAAAGCGACCGATGAAAATATAAAGTCAATGAAGTTGCTAGATAGAGTTGATAAAGCTCAAGCAAAACTGACAAGATTTTGACACTTATGCGGGTGCACTTGTGATTGTAGGTTGACTTAGCCCCTTTAGATTCATGCGAGAGGTTCCTGCAAACACAGAGGTTGAGATCGCAACTTACAGAGAGTGACCATGTGATGCTAGGAGTTTTGGGACTGTGGCACGTTACCTTCATGCTTGAGATTCAAATGAATCTTAGTTTGTTATCTACACTAGTCAAGTGGTGATATAGCGAGCACTGCACATTCCACCTGCCTATTGGGGAGATGTTTGTGACTCTAGAGGATGTCTCCCAGATATTGTACATCCCCATCCATGAAGAGATGGTGTTCTATGATTGGGAGGGAGAAGATATTGATGCTCTGCGTTGCGTATTTGACTGTAAGGATTTAGAGGTCTACGACAATCACATTAGCTAGGGTGAGATGTATGAGGTGGGATTAGTTAGATTAGCTTGGGTAGTAGTCATTGGTAGGGTGATCAACAACTACATTAATCCAAAAGCATGACACATGGGATGTCTATTGGTCGGGGTGAGGCTATGGATATGATTCTCTCTCACGGGACTTAATTTTTTTAGGGTTCGTGCATGCTAGCTCACTTGTATCATGATTTACACTAGTTTGTCTACCTTGGCAGTTACAGGATATCTGAAAGTGTGACATTACTTTAGATATGGGCTTATGAGCACATTGTAGAGATCAGGCCAATATGTTACAGAGGACGTAGGGCTAGAAAGCCCTACGTACAAATGTATAACATGATTGTCTCCCAGCCTTAGCTTGGGAAGATGGATTATTGAAGGTGAGTCATTGACAATATTGATACACTAATTTGGAGGCCTTATTTAGATTGCGAGCCATGGGAGGAGGATGATGTAGATCTCCCATATTGTTTTCAGACCAGGTGTTTGATTGGGAGGACACCATGTACATTATTGAGAGGCATCTCTACTAAATAGAGTCTTTGGATAGTTTGGCCAAATTCAGGGATAGTCTATAAGATCTATCGAGTTTGCACAAACTAGGCAAGGGATACCTCAATCAGTACCCTATCTATCATATGAGATTGTTGTAGTAGAGTTCTAGGCCCTTATGATATTATCTTGGGATCTAAGGTTAGATGTCGCAGATGTAGGGATGACAACTGACTATGAGGCATATTTTAGAACACACCCATTTCCATGATTGATAGGTGTTGGAGAGTCGATGCCTCGACTGGAGGATGACACATATGATGAGAGACCATCCCATTAATAGAGGAGGGGGAGAGGTGTGATTTAGAGGGGGATGATGAGGGAGATGGAGGGAGGGGTGGATGACCACCTAGGCCACCACAAGGGAGAGGAGGCAAGATCTAGATCCTGGGAGTACAGGTGCCACATGTACAGATACAAAGACATGATATATAGCGACAAGGATAGGGACATGGATAGGCATAGGATGAACCTCTCTAGGGTGAGGGAGAGGGGGGACAAGTTGTAGGGTAGGGCTAGGAGTGAGAAGGCCAATATGAGTAGGCTAAAGGAGGAGATGGTCAAGGGGCTAGGATGAGCTAGCCAATTTTGGGGCCATGAGAGCTTGACTATGGATTTGGGAGGACTAGGTGTAGGTCTAGGGAGGATAGATCACATCACTTTGAGAGCAAGTTCGAGCTGCGACATTTGAGAGAGATGTAGTGATTGAGAGGTATGGTAGAGCAGAGGTGGCCATAGAGAGTTCTCAAGCCATGAGTTGAGGTGATGTTGCCTCTGGCATGGAGTATGTTTATAGGGCCGCACAAGAGATAGCATACTGGTGGAACCTATATGAGTCCATCGTGCCAATGAGCCATAGAGCAAGTAGTTTTGCGATGATTTCTGAGGTGAGGAGTTCAGGACGACGACAAAGATCGGATAATGCAGGGGTGATGGGGCTTCCTAGAGTGGGGGCAAGTCCTTTAGGAGATCAACGTCTAGACATATCATCAGGGTCAGAGGGTGGGAGTTCATCATAGCTCCATTTGGATATATTTTTATACTAGTACTGCATTTTTGTATGATGATGTAGACACCTACAAGTGATTTTGTAGCCATTTTTGAGATAATTTGGTACAGTCACCGGTTAGGAGGGACCTCAAAGAGATCAGTCTGGGCCGGTCAGCAAGAGTAAACACAACGGAAACATAAGGATATGATGGAGGTAATGCAAAACATATTAAATTATATCATGAAAACTTATTACAACCAACTGGTAACAACTGGGTTACAAAAACTAGCTCATAGGCTTGCTAAAACATGCTCAAAATACAGAACGGGTCACAACCGAGACCTCAAACTTAAGAATTTCACTTCTATGTTTTGCCCCACTTCCTTAGACTACATTCTAATGCTCTCTTACAAATATTTATACGATCCAAGGTGATTCGGTCGACTTAGAAAGGGATCATAACCCAAAGAATAAGACCTAATGTGTAAACCAATAAGGTCAGCCTCCGCCAAAGAAATTCCTCCAGAAAATCCAAAGGACGAAGTGAGAATCAAAGGGAAGGTCGACCACACGTCAAGGAACAATAGAATCAACGCTCGGGGCTCTACAATCTATGGAAAGGATATGATAGATCACCAATGCAAATAGGTCCAGGAAACTAGTAACAAAACGAGCAACCAGTAACAAAAAAATTGTCACAAAAACAAGTAGCGATAACTTGTCGAAAAATTATCCAGATGCTCCATGGTTTGAGAATAAGGAAGACGATAAAGTCTTCAAGCAAAAATCCAACTCCACAGGTTTTGGTGAGCCAAATCTGGGAAACACATAAAGAAATGTTGAAACTACAAAACAGAAAAGGAAACTAGAAAAAAAATATTTTTGGTTGATGCAAGATTACCAAGAACTGGGGATGCTCCTACATCAGACATTCAAGGTTGCTAAAAAAGTGAGTTCTCACTTTTCTAGGGTCAGAGGAAAACCAAGGCGATCTACCTCTTCCTGAGAAATCCAAGATGAGTCTTCAATTGGTCTGCCTTTCCACTTCACAAGATACTCCTTATATTGATTGCTCTGGTTACTACGCCCAATCCTACTATCCAAAATGTCTTCAATTTGATTTGGTTCCTTTTGGGGCAACTATTTCTCCAAGTCTGCAATACTGTCCTCATTGAATTCCGAGTCATGATACTGATGTAGATCAACAATATTGAATATAAGTGAAATACTCAAATCATCTGGTAACTCCACTTCATATTCATTTTCATAATTGAATTTCCTCAAGATCTTACAAGGTCCAAAATTCCTTATCTGCAACTTGTTATAGGTTGTAACCGGGAATCTCTCTTTTCTTGGATACCCCATCACTTTATCACCAACTTCAAATTCCTTATGTCTTCTCTTCTCATCTGCTTTCTCCTTATACTTGTTGTTCATGTCCTCTAAATGCTTCTTAACCTAAATATGCAAGGCTGCCATGTGATCTACAAAGTCTTCTACTTTTGAACTTCTCTTATCCTCATTGCTAATATCTCTTAACTCTGATATACCTCCAGGGTGTGCTTCGACAACTATCTCAAAAGGTGTCCTTCTGGTACTCATGTTCACTGAATTATTGTAGGCAAACTCTACTTGTGCTAAAATCAAATCCCAACTTCTGGTTTTATCTTCAACTAAACATCTCAGTAAATTTCCCAGGCTCCGGTTAACTACCTTTGTTTGTCCATCAGTTTGTGGGTGAAAAGTAGAACTAAATTCCAAATCTATCTTCATATTCTTCCAAAGTGTTCTCCAAAAATAACCTATAGACTTAGTATCTCTATCTGAAACTATGCTCTTAGGTAATCCTTGCAATCTCACTACTTCCTTGAAAAATAGGTTTGCTACATGCAGTGCATTTAATGTCTTCCTACAAGGTATGAAATGAGCCATCTTCGAGAATCTATCCATCACCACAAATATAGAATCATTCCCTCTCTGTGTTTTAGGCAATCCAAGTATGAAATCCATGCTTATATCCTCCCAAGGTCTTATTAGTATTGTCAAAGGTTTATACAATCCCACATTCTGACTACTCCCTTTTGCAACTTGACAAATTCTACAATTCTGCACAAATTTCCTAACATCCTTATGAATTTGGGGCCATAAGTAATGCTCACTCACCAATGCTACCATTTTGTCAACACCAAAGTGTCTGGCTAATCCTCCACTATGTTTCTCCTTTATCAAATTCTCCCTCATAGAACTCCTAGGTATACACAACTAAACTCCTCTGAATAACATCCCATCCTAAATGAAATAATCCAACCACTTACTCATATCCGCCATAACTAGTTCTCTACATTCTTTCTAAGGTTCTACAAAATTCGGGTCATCATCATACAAGGTCTTCAACTCCTCAAATCCTAATACTACCACTCTCATCTCTATCAACAAATTACTTCTTCTACTCAATGCATCAACAACTTTGTTAGATTTCCCACTTCTATACTTCAACACAAAGGTGTAACTCTGAAAAAATTCCACCCATCTCATGTGTCTCTGATTCAACTTACTCTGACTGTTCAAATACTGCAAGGCTTGGTGATCCATATACAACACAAACTCCTTAGGAAATAGGTAATGTCTCCACTTCTTCAAGGCTTGAACTATGGCATAGAATTCCTGATCATACATTGAATATCTCCTCTGAGCATCATTCAACTTCTCACTAAAATAAGCTACTGCTCTCCCTTCTTGACTCAAGACTGCTCCAATTGTTGCTCCACTTGCATCACAATCAACTTGAAATACTTTGTTGAAATCCGGTAAAGCTAACACAGGCTACTCAGTCACTCTCTGCTTCAATAGCTCAAAACTTTTGTTTTCTCTGGTGGTCCACTTGAATTCCTTCCTATCCCCTCTCATTGTCTTAGTCAGAGGGCTACAAACAAAACTGGAATTTCTGATAAACTTCTAGTATAAACTTGCCAATCCATGAAACGATGTTACCTCTCGAATGCTTTTCAATGTATGTCATTCAACAATTGCTTTAACCTTCTCAGGGTCCCTCTTCAGTCCATCAGGAGATATCACAAATCCCAAATAGACTAACTCTTACTTCATGAAAGTGCACTTCTTCAGGTTTATTAACAACTTCTCTTCTCTCAACCTCTATAGAACTTGTCTCAAATGCAACAAATTCTCTTCTTTTATCTTATTGAAAATCAGAATGTCATCCAAATAGATGATAACAAACTTACCCAAAAATTTCTTCAATACCTCGTTCATTAACCTCATGAAAGTACTCGGTGCATTAGTCAACCCAAAAGGCATCACCAACCATTCATACAGTCCTTCATTTGGCTTGAATGTTGTCTTCCACTCATTTCCTTCTCTGATCTTGATCTGATGATATTTACTCTTCAAATCTATCTTTGTAAAGTATTTGACTCCACTCAAACAGTCCATTATGTCATCCATCCTAGGCAAAGGAAACCGGTATTTCACTATGATCTTTTTAATTGCTCTAGAATCGGTACACATCCTCGATTCTCCATTCTTCTTAGGTGCCAACACTGTTGGTACTGCACGGGGGCTTAGACTTTCTTTGATCAAACCTTTCTTCAACAACTCCTGCACTTGTCTATTCAACTCTTCATTCTCTGTCAGTGTCGTCTGATGTGCAGCTTTGTTAGGCAAAGTAGCTCTGGGAATCAGGTCCATACAATGACTGATACTTCTTACAGGTGGTAATCCATCAGGCACATTATCTGAAATGATGTCTTCATATTCTGTCAACGACTCCTCTATCTCTTCTGGTTGTTCTTCTTCATGTTCTGGGTCCTTAGTCTTCTTAGGAACTAAGGCAAAACATACATTCTCAAGTCTCATTCCATCTAGGAATTTCCTTCCATCCACCAAACAGATCCTAGCATTTGTACAGACATCACTCTTCAAAGGCTCCTCCAAGGGTAATGAGATTTGCTTCATCTTATTTGCCACAATAGTGTATATGTTGTTCCTCCCATCATGCATTGTCTGTCTATCAAACTACCAAGGTCTACCCAACAAAAGGTGACAAATATCCATTGGCATAATATCACACAAGACTTCATTAGGATAATTCCCAATTTTCAGTTTTACCAAACATTGCTCACTTACTAACAACTTGTGTTCATCCTGAATCCATGCTATCTGATAAGGCTTAGGGTGTTTCCATCTTTCCAAGTTTAACTTATTCACCATCTCCTTTGAAACAAGGTTGTTTGGACTACCACTATCAATAACAACTTTACAACACTTAATAGATACCTTAGATATAGTCTTGAACAAATTCCTCCTCTGCAAGGGCTTCTCATCTTCTCCGATCTGACACAGAACTCTCCTCATCATCAACAATTCTCCATCTTCTGGTTTGTTAGCTGATCTGGTGGGGCTTTCTTCTACCAAGGTTGTTCTCCTAGTATTCTTGGTCTTCTTAAACTCAAAAGCACGATGTCCTTCTCCTCCACACTTAAAGCAAGTGCCTCTTAACACTCTCTTGTCTTGTCATCTGTCATCTATCATCTTTTTGAGAATTCTCATTCTGGTAACCATCAGGTTCTCTTCTCCAGTATAAATTTCTATCATCCTTCCAGTATGAACTACCATCTTTTCTTACTTCCTTATCCTTGTTCTGGTTTGTACAAGTACCTCTTCCTCTGGTATATCCTCTTCCTCCTTGAAATCTTCCTTTGGTAAACCTTCCACCTCTACCTCTCTGTCTCTACTCATGTCTTTTGTTCAACTTCTCTTCCGCTTTCAGGGCATACTGGTAAGCTTCTTCAACACTTTGCAACTTGATCAAATTGAGTTCATCTTGTATAGACATTTGTAATCCATTCATGTATCTGGCAACTTGTTCAACTTCGTCATCAACATGTCCTGGTCTAATATTCAACTTGTAGAATGCTTTGATATACTCCTTCACACTAGATTCCTTCTACTTCAAATTCTGCAACTTCCGGAATAGATTCACTTGATAATCAACTGGCATAAACTTTGATTTTAACTTCGCAACCATCCAATCCCATGTTTTGATCTTCTCTTTACCTCTCCTCTATCTATCAACTTGGAAATGTTCCCATCAAAGAGATGCATGATCTTTCAACTGGATACAAGCATACTTCACCTTCATTTCCTCAGCGGTGTTCTCAAAATCAAAATATTTCTCCATCTCCAAGATCCAATCCATCAATTCATCTGAGTCCAACTTCCCATCATATTCCAGTGGGGTAAAATGTGGTTTAGTATTCGCCCTACTCAAAACCCTCAAAAACTTCTCTTCATCTGGATCGATTGTCGTTGGATTTACTTGTTTTGCCGACGCTTCTTCTCCTTCATCTTCACTTACATCTTCTATATGTCGGCCTCTTCTCTATGTTGTCTCAACGACTTCCAACATAGCTGCAATTCCTTGCAACATTTCCATCACAACAGGGTTTGCATTCCCACGCACTCCACCATTCCTATTTCCTCTTCGTGCCATATTCACGCCAGTCCTCTGCAGCTGTAGGTCAGATCCATAATCCGTCACCCCACAACAAAATTTCTTAGGACAACTCAATCTTCGAAACAAAATCACTCTGATACTACTTGGTGCAGTCACCGGTTAGGAGGAACCTCAAAGAGATCAGTCTGGGCCGATCAACAAGAGTAAAGTGTGAGAAGTCTATCTACTAAGCATAAATAGAATTGTAATTCATGTATATGTAAGATGCAATCCTAGCAGTTCATTTTGTTTGTTCTCTTTTGGGTAGTAAGCCCTCTTGGTAGTGAGCCTTGCAGTGAGCACTTGTAATATTCTATAACTAGTTATATTATATTGAGAGTTAACCCTCTCCATGGTTTCACCCTAATGATTTTCCATGCAAAACAAACTGGCGTTCTCTTGTGTATGTGGATGTGGATGGTATCTTTGTTTTTTTCTTCATTTAATAATTCATTCCTTTCTATTAAAAGTTAATCTGAAAAATAATAATAAGATTGTTTTAAAGATATTCAGGGGATACTAATTCACCCCCCTCTCTCAGTATTCCAATTGTTCAACAATTGGTATCAGAGCTTTGGTCCCTTGTTTTTAGCCTAATCGCTTGAGGGAGATCTTGTTAGTTGAACAAATGTCTACAGAATTAAGTTTAGTAGAAATTCTTATGGATGGAAAGTTGCAGACTTCTCTTGAAGATCTTGAAAACATGGAAAGTGAAAAGAAAGATTTGAAAGAAAATATCAAGGAAGGAAATGAGTGCATTAGAAAAATAAGGAAACAAATCAAGAAATTTAGAGAAAAATATAAAGAGGTCAACAAGGAATTGAAGCAAGCAAATGAAACAATTGTTGATCTGAAGGTACAAGTTGAGGAAAGCAATAAAACTAAAGAATGCCTGAATGACTTACTTAATCAAACAGAAGACTAAAGAATGTACAAAATTGGAACAATAAGTTGTAACCCTGAGATCTGAAGACAAATTCAAGGAAAGTACTAAGAAACTT
The DNA here is from genome assembly GCF_030272615.1 of Cryptomeria japonica. NCBI lineage: Eukaryota > Viridiplantae > Streptophyta > Pinopsida > Cupressales > Cupressaceae > Cryptomeria > Cryptomeria japonica. The sequence goes on along the minus strand of NC_081411.1, from coordinate 769,738,836 downwards.
GATGAATGATAGCTATGTAGAAATCTCCAAAAGATAAAAAGCGGATTAGGTTTTGAACTTGGTAAATTTTTGAATCAAAGAAATGATTATAAAGGAAAGATGAATAAGGATGAATCTAAACAATGCACTAAAGAAGCAAACAAAGGAAGGCAACCCCGAAATCAAAGAAGCTCCACAAGGAAACATCCAAGGTCAAACAATCTAATGCTCAAAGTTACTCATTTAATGGCTATTGTTTCTCCTATAATAAATTTGAACATAAGGCTTTAGATTGTAGAAACAAAGTGAATCAAAATGTTCTGTGTTTTACATGCAAGAAATTTGGTCATAAGGCTAGTAACTGTAGAAATCAAATTGTGAATGGAAGAAATAGATTCTTTTATGGTTATTGTCAATTATGCAATGGTTCTGGGCACAAGTCTAATAAATGCAAATCTAGAATAACTACAAGGAAATCAAAGCAGAGGAGTATCAAATGTTTTAGTTGCAATAAAGTTGGACACGTTGCCAAAGTGTGTAGAAGCAGGAAAATGAAGAGAGACATTTCAGTAAGAAACAATGAAGTAGTGAAGAAGATTGATGTAGAAGAAGTGAAAAGTGAAATGAAAAAGATTTGGGGAAAGAAGAAATTAGATTTGATAGAAGATGTTGCTACATTTGGCTTCGATGCAAAAATTCCCTCTAGAAACTAGTCTAGAAGCTTTGGATTAGGGGGAGCTATAATGAAGATCTTTTTCCCTTGCCAAAGAGGTTGATTTTCTTGTCACATTGAGTGGATATGTTGTGTATGATGATGTATTTGAACTCCTAGTGAAGGTTGTGGGAGAAATTATTCCTATGCGGTAGATTGCAAAGGTTTGGAAAGTTACTGTTCACATATGCATAATGGCTTAGCAACGTTTTTGGAGATATGGCGGTTTTGGCGGTAAAACCTTAGATTATTTGGCAAAGTTCTTAAAGTTATATTTTGATCATTTTTGCTACTAGTGAATTGATAATTTGAGGAGCGGAAAGAAGTGTTCGAGCGAAATTTCTATTAGCATTGCAAAGGTATTTATAATTTTATCTCATGGATACTAGCAAGTTTGTTAGTCATGAAGATGAATCCCGACCTGAATTCAAGAAATTCATGAAAGAACTAATAAGAGACATTTTGGTTGGTCCATTTTCATCACTACCACCTAGGGTGGTATGTCTTGAAGATATTTACAAGTTTATTGATGTGCAAATTGAGGAATATGACAATACGAAGATAAAGAATTTTGAGGATTCTCTTTCTAGGGAGAATTTATAGTCAATTGTTGAGTTAGGGGACAAGGGTTTGAACATGTGGAATAAATTTCCAATGCTAATTGATGAATAAGTGGTCAATATTGTACTAAGAAAAAAACACGATGACTGCATTTGGCTAGACAGACTGTATCGGATTACAAAGGAAGCTTTGAAGGTTGTTACTGGCCTTTGTTCAGATGAAACTGTACCTACGAAGAAATCAATAAGGGACAAAGAGGTTGAAGCTTTGACAGATGTAATTGGAGATCAAAGAGCTATATGAATTGATACCATTTCAAACCCTCTGGTAAGATATGTTTCTATGGGAATTACTTATAAGATTTAGTTTTGGAACAAACAAGGTTTTGCATTGGCTATTGCTATGCATGTTTCTTATCAAATGATTAAGACATGAATGAACTATGATTTGTGTGAATTATTGAGGTAGCAAGTGTTGAGCCCTTTGTAGACATCTGCCAACACCAAAGTCCCCCATGCGCAAGGTCTCTTCCAATCCATCACATCCATAATGATATGTATAATCTCTAGTGAAATGAAACGTCCTCCCCTATTCAGAGTCAAGAATCCACTCATTAAGGCGCAGAAATAGAGATATAAATATCTATCTAGGGAGGTGGCCTCTTGGGCCACTGCTAGCAACAATGTATCCCTCTCCATGGGTATGTATATCCTCCCTTGTAGCATATGCAACATGGTTGTGTGTTTGATGTCGACCCTCATCACCACCCATGGCCCCATAATCGAGAGATGAAAAATATTGTACACATCCTCGGTAGTGACAGTCATCTCCCCTGTTGGAAGATGGAAGGCCATTGTATGTGACCTCCAATGCTCTACTAGTGATGTGAGTAGAGCTATTTGACCATCTTTTTTTCATCCAAACCCGATTATTGGTCCTTCCCCCCCATCTATCCCTTTACTTTTCTATTTATTCCCCCTCCAATGGAATCGTGATCTAGTCAATATTTTACTTATTTTTGCTCTTTCATAGAGCACTTCCGCCCTTTTCCAATGAATTTTTCTCTTTCATAAAGAACTTATGTTCATTTATCCTCAATCTTGCTAGCATATTTTGGTGGAATATCTTATCTATAGGTGCTTCATCGCACTTGCTAAGCTCTATCGGTGGATTTGAGAATCTACCAATTCTTTTCTCTCCCATCTTGGTAGAATCTTCAATTACACCCTTTTATAGGCGACCCCACTCATCTCAGGTTGACTTTGTTGATCGTATGACACATACCCCTTCCCCAATCAATGAGATCAACAATCTGGCCGATCCGCCAACAAACCCACCCATTCAAGGATGGATCTGCTAGTCTACACAAACCTTCCACAAAAGCAACAAATTTGTGCTCCCATTGCTTCACACACATTTTTGCTAGATATGATCTAACAAAATTGGTAAGTTTCCTCTTTAAACTACATTAAATGCAATTAATTTGAAGGCACAAGCTAAGTTTGATGATACAAACCTTTGGGTCCAATCTCCCCGTTCGATGTACTCACCACATTTTCCCAAAGCCTCAGTGCTTCACTAGTAGTCATTTTCTCTTGCGCTCTATTATGCTCAAATTTGCTCTCACTTTAACTTTAAGGGTACAAGTGAGGGTTAATTTTTAAATTTTACCTTATATAGTGTTCCCCAAAACCCTAATTTTCTTCCCATTCCCTCATACGAACTCCATTTTTTGCCTTGTTTTCTCCTATGATCTTAGTTTTTCATCTTGATCTATTTTGTGCTCGTCATTTATTCTTGGTTTTCCGCTGCATTTTTCCTTTTTCTTTCCTCTTCTTCACTTTATTTCCTATCAAGATGTCGCCTAGGTCCCTTTTCTTTACCATCTCCTTGGCAGATCTCAAGGAGGCATAACCTATCCCTGCTAGCTCAACTATCCTTCTTGCAGTCTGGGGCATGTTTTCATTGGCCTTTCTTCGCATCATCAATGTTTGAAAAAAAACACTACATTAATGCCATTTTGAAGAGGGGCAAAATGTAGACACCTAAATTTTATCATTATTATTTGATCAAACTAATTGTTGTAATCCCCTTTCCTCTATAGTCTAACAACTAATTTATTTACTTAATTAAAGCTCATTTCTTCTATAGTCCTAGGTGAATTATTTTAAATTAATTCACCTATTTAATCCTTCGTCCCATTTAATTAAATAAAACCCCATATTTATTTAATTAAATATCCATCCCCCTTTCCTCCAATTTTGAATTAAATCTAATTCAAAAATCCCATTTCTCCTACATCCCTACTTGCACCCTAAGCCTAGTCCTAATCCACCTATTAAATTAAGTAAACCTCTTTATTTATTTTATTTAATTCTTTTTTACCTTCACTTGGAATTAAAAGGAATTTTTAATCCCCCCACTCATTCTCTCTCCAGATGTCAAATCCTCCTACATTTCCCACTTGCCCTCTAATCCATGCTCATCCCTTTAATCATTCCCTCTAATCATGTCCACATTCCTAATCTCAAAGATTAGCCCCCAAAGTCATCTCTTTATCCAACTCGACCTTCAATTCCAACCACTTTTGGAAAGGACCCACATGGATCTCTTGCCACTTTGTCCCCTCCAAGGAATAAATAATTATTTTATTCCTCTCTCACAAGTACCTTGGGGTGTGAAGACAAGAAATGCCTTTATGGAAAATATTCCTTACATTCCTTCCCATCCCTTCTCCCAACTACCTTGTCCTCTCATCCCTCACAAGTTGACACTTGTCCACTCCTCATGGAGTACGAGATCCCTATTCATTCCCATCCATTGGATCTCCATTTTTGATCGTAGCCCCCATTTCATTCTCTCCACACATAACCAAAATGCCCTCTTCATTCTTTCATTATACAACTTCACAATCTTGAACCTTCATGCAACACTTGAGCTCTTATAGCATATCCATGATGCAATGTTGAGCAATTTTGAAGCAACCATACCTTTATGTTGTCAACTTTGTGAGCACACATCCAACCTATCAAAATAGGACAAATCATTGCATCAAGGAAACTACTTTGGTGCTACTTTGGTTTGCATTGCTTGTTTGCTTTTAGTCTTCTTTCATCCTATCACTATGTTGTAATTTTGTGTGTTTGATTTTTTTAAATATATTTATTGTGTTCTTTTGAACTTACAATTTGTTGCACATAGATACATCATTGATATTTCTACTTTTTTAATATGAAAGCACACATCTTTTGTATTTAGTTTTCCTCTCTCCCTCTCTATATATTTATCTATCTATCTCTCTCCCCCTCTCCTTATCCCTCTTCCTCCCCTCTCCCTCTCCATCTCCCTCTATTTCTCTACCTATCTCTCTCCCTTTATCTCCCCCCTCTATCTTTTCCACTTCATATCTATCTCTAGATATATATCCCTCTCTCTCTCTCTCTCTCTCTCTCTCTCTCTCTCTCTCTCTCTCTCTCTCCCCATATTACTCTTTCTCTCTATATCTCTTGTTATCTCCCTCTCTCCCCCTTTGTTTATCTATATCCTTATCCCTCTCTATTTCCATCTCCATATCTTTCTCACTCATACACAAAATCCTTATTTCCCCCTCCCCATCTTCATCTCTCTTGTTTAGATATCTCTTCCTTTATATATTTCTCTAATTCTCATTTATCTATTTCCCTCCTTCTATTTATGCATCTCTTACCCTTTGTATATCTATCTCTATATATCCCTTTTACTCATACACATAGACACCCATTCCCTATTTATCCCTCCCTCCCTAACAATAGAAGTCAGAGGAGAAAGATACTACATACACCTCATCAAGAACTACGATCCAAATTTAGCTAATACATAAACATCTAAATTAGAAGGATAAACAATCTACACTACTAATAAGGAGAGAGATATATAGATTAAAATAGAGATAAAGTGGGTGGAGATAGAGAGGGAGAGGAAGAGATAAATATATAAAGAGGGACATAATGAGAGATGGATATAAGGATATAGAAAGATAAAGATAAAGTTAAATATAAGGAGCTTGATATAAGTGTATAGAGAGATGGAGCTACAAAGAGATAGAGATAAACAGAGGGAGAGATAGAACGTAAAATATAGAGGGATAGAAATGCCTAGAAAAGAGATAGAGATACAAACACATATATAGATATTAAGGTCTAGGAAGAGAGAGGGAGAAAGATAGAAAGAGAAGGATAGATAGAAAGAGGGAGACATATCAAGAGATAAAAAAGTGGAGAGGAAGATAGAGGGAGAGGGAGATGAATAGATATAGAGATAAATTGAGGTAAAGGCATCTCGATAAATGTGTAGAGATAGGGAGGCATGGATAGAGAGCAGGACATAGAGGGAGATACAAAGAGGAAGAGAGATATAAAGGAAGAGGAATATGGATAGATAGAGAGATACAAATGGTGTGATAGAGTGATAAAGAGAGAAACAAAGATAGAGAGGGATGGATAGAGAGAGAGAAAGTGGGAGATTAAGAGAGATATAGAGGTAGATATAGAGAAGGATGGAGGGAGAAACCCAAGGATACATAGAGAGGGAAAGAGAGGAAGAAGTTGAGAGATAGATTAATCATCTATAGAGGAAGATATATATTGATAGATGGAGATGTTGGAAATTGATACTCATCCGGTGATTTCAGGAGACTTCCGGTGGTTGATTATTTGTTTAGGGTTGCCATTGATGGCAACTCTTCACCTGATTCGATCTAGTGATCATGATTCATCATATCTAGAAGTTGATGTTAACCAGTAGACAGATGACCGGTGAAACGAGGTATTTTGGTAATGTGCTGGTCTGGAATGATTTTCAACAATTGCGGTATTTTTGGTGATTATTTTTGTTATCTCGGTGTTTGGAAAGACCTTTGGGAAGCGTGTGGTTATAATGTTTTGGTCTGGTGCTATGTGTTATTTGAGATTGATGTCGACTTTGAGCTACATGTTACATCTCTTGAAGCCGACATGGAGAAGATTATTTTTGTGGCAAGACCAAATATATAAGATCATTGTGGCAGTTGATTTTTGGCATGTTATATGTGTAGTGATAAGTTTTCATGCAATTGAGTGCAGTTTCACATGTGCATTTTAATTTTAGATCAGCCAATAGCTAACTGAGACCGGAATATGGTATTTAGTAGAGCAAACAAAGTCAGTGATTCTGAGCTTAACCAGAACTCATTTTTGCATAGTCAGATGCTATTTAAGAGTTCATTTCATTGTACATTCCTATTGTAATCAAATTGTAAGTCATTGAGACTTCCTGGAGGGTTGTAGCCCTTTGGGAAATTGTAATTGAGCAGTGAGCCTAAATGTAAGTGCATTCCCCATCTATGTAATATTTATGTATTCTTGGTCATAGTATATGAATATTGTGGGTTCCATCCCCACCATGGTTTTTCCCTTTCCCAGTTTCCACATAAAAATTATGGTGTCAGAGTCTAGTTCCTCTAAGGAAGCTTAACTGCTTGAGGAAGATCTAGGAGATTGATTCAATGGATTTTGGTTTTCAGAGATAACTCAATGTGGCACTTGAGGATCTTGATGCAGTTAGAAGTTAGGTCTATACCTTGAAGAAGAATCTGAATGCAGCTGATGAATTCAATAGTGAACCGAAGGATCAAGCATGTATCTAAAGGGAAAAGAGGAAGGAATTAATGGACGAGTTGAAGGAGATAGAAGATCAGATCATGGAATACTAGGACAAAGTTGATGAGGTTAACAAGCTTGAGAGAGAAAATGTTGCTTTGAAGAATGAGATGCAATCCATTGTGATGAGACTAACTAAGGAGATTGAGGACTAGAAGAAGAATGAGGAGAATCTGGTACAATCATTGAAGGAAAGAGTTGATGAGTTCTTTGGACTTACCTATGAGAATGATCAGTTGAAGCTTGAGTTGACACAATCAAGGAATAATGGACAAGAACTTGAAAGACATGTTGTTATCTTGAGGGATGAACTTTCTATTGCCAATGAATACAAAGACAAATTCAAAGGTAGCTCAGCAAGACCTGATGAGATGCTAGAAAGTCAAAGACATGGAAAAGACATGCGAGGTCTAGGATATGAGAAAGGTGAATCCTTAGAATCTGGACAAGGCAATGGTGAACCTGATCAAAAGAATAGCAAGAATCCTCTGGTAAGACTACCTAATGCTCATAAATTTAATGGTAGATGTTTTACTTGCAACAAATTTGGTCATATGGCCAGTCAGTATAGAAGTAGGATGAACAATGGAATGATAAACAATAACAATATGATGAACAATATGAATAATGTTTCTACCTTTACCGGTTAGTGTTTCATATGCAATAACTTTGGACACAAGTCAAATGTGTGTATAGCTATGATGAATAACTTTCAAAACAAAAGATGCTATGCTTGTGGAATGTTTGGACATATCTCTAATCAATGCATGATGAGACAAAATCAGATGAACTTTAGATATATGAAGAATAATGTTGTTTGCAGAGCATGCAACCGGTCACATTGCAAAGTACTGCAAAGGAAAGAACAAATCAGATGAGAAGGAAAAAGTGAAAGTAGAAGAGATCACAAAGAAGCATGAGAAGATGTGGGTGAGAAAGGATGAATCTAGAGCTGACAATGGATCTGTACCTGAATTCGGTGCAAGATCTTCATCCGGTAACTAGGGCTTTATGCCTTAGGGGGAGCTTTCCATGAGAATTCTAAGAACTCCCTCTTCGATGGTCTGCAATCGATTTTGGAAGGTTGAAGAAAGAGTAAATCATATGTGGAGATGATATCCGGAAATTTCTAAATAATCTTGTGCTTCAGTATGAAATTTCATGAAAATGGTTGCTGTATTTATTACAGTGGAAAATTAGGTTTTCGAAGGATAAAAGTGCATTTGAAGTCTTCATTCAGCACAATGCGATCAAGTGAGTAAGAGAAGAGCGAGAGAGAGAAACTTGGCGATCTTAACAACGATTTCAGTGACTTGGCAAGTGATTTCTTACACCTGGTTGTGAAGTGAGGTACTTATCTATTCATTTTTTCGGTGTTTGCAAACCCTACGATTCAAATGGCTTTGGTTTCTGGTGTTGCAACCCCTTTGGTAGTTGAGATCAAGGATAGGTCTCATCCTATTTTCAAGAAACATCCATTCAAATCGGTCAAGGATGAATGGACGGGTGCATTTTCATTTGTGCTCTACGGTGTGCTGCACAATGAGGACATCAGGGCTTACATTCACTACGACCTTGAGGAGCTCGAAAATGCTGATATGTTGGATCTTTATAACAAGTATTTGGCCAACGGTTTGGGAAATCTCAAACTTGAATACAAGATGTTGTAGGACAAGCATTTTTCATAGTTCATTCATTTCCCATTGTTTGATGAGGCAGAATGGCTTCGCTACATCTTGAGCCACGTGCCTGATGAAGTCATATGGCTGGATAAGCCCTACAAGATCACTAAGAAAGAGATCCATGTTGTAAATGGTTTGGCGCAAACCAGTGTAGTGCTTAGCCTAAGGAAGGTATCAAATCACACTGTTATTGTTGTAACTGGATCAAAATTTGATAGCAGAGCCATGATCGTAAAAGATATTCTTGAGAATGTTGTAAAGTTCGCTTCTATGGTGGTGGGTTATAAGGTCTACCAGTTCAGTCGGTACAACTCCATCTTTGGTATTGCAATATACTCTGCATATGAGATGCTTAAAGAGGATAAGAGGTATGACCCGTGCACAACAATTTTGAATGAGTTGTTGAGAAATTTGAAGAAAATTAAGTAGGACAAAAAGCATACATTCAAGTATGGGACACTCCTTATTTGCTTGGCATTATAATTTTTGCAACAGATACCCGGTATCAATTGCAAGGTCCAATGGGCCTATGACAGACCGGTAACCATGTAGATTAAGGAAGGTCTGTGGGATTTAGGTGATTCTACTAAGAGGATATTTGTCTTGTGGGGATACTTCAAAACCTTTCAAGCCTTGATGACAAATAGGGAAAGAATTCCTAAAGAGGTGGTAGAGAAGTATGAGAAAACCATTTGTTTGATGGTTGACAAGGATCAATGTTTGATGGAAGCAGTTGAGCCTCAGATTGTTTGGATCATGCCCATGGGGTATTAAGTTGACTCAGTTACTCTTGAAGATTATGCACAATATCTTTTGAGTCAACTGGTGGATCTCAAGGAAGGGAGATTAGGGACCTTCAAGGAGAAAGATCTTAGTTTGCACCAGTAATTTACTGCCCCTACCCATAAGAGAAAGGTGACCAAGATGGCAGAACAAGTAGCTTCTCAGATGGGCTTCACCAAGGAGGAGGTCAAGAAGGCTAGAGAGAAACATGCACAAAACAAGACAACTAAGTCCACTCCTCTTCTAGTGGCACAGCCTGCAAAGCCTACCCCATTCGGAAAAGGTGTGCTAAAGAAAAAAGAAAAACCTAAAAGGACTTATGTTGTAGTTTCTCCAGTAGCCTCAGAGATAGAGTCTGAGGAAGAGGCAGCTAAAGCAAAGAAAAAGGGTCAATTTGTTAGATAGGTGAAGAAGCCTCAATCTGGTGGAGCGCAACCTAGCACGAGGACAAAATTAGATCCTGCTCCCTCCAAAAGACCCCAAAGAAGCAAACCGGTGAAGAGTGAGTTAGACAAAGATCTAGAATCTGACAATATAGAAGGTAAGTATACAATAATTCCTCCACTGACAATAGACCAACTGATTGATGAGAGACTTGTGGATGGAAACTTAAAGAATCTTCAAGCAAATTTTGACAATTTGGATGATGGTGACCAAAGAAAAGTAGAGGAAGTTGTAGTATTATATTTACATAATTTTAGTAAGACATTGATTGAGTTAGAAAATTCCATTCCTAATGACCTATATATTATTATTAATGCTAGAAGAGTGAATGCAAATAAAATTGATAGAGAGATGAACGAAAGAGAACTTGTAAATATTTGTACATGTATAACCCATGATGAAGTTAACCGATTCAATAAGGAAGCCAATAAAAAGGAATTCCGAAGCAAAAACAGGTTGATGATTGGCAATGCTGAGGAGGTCAGAAGAGAGACATAGGAAATTTAGAAGAAGATCATTTAGAATGACCCCTTGTACAAGGATGTCTTCAAATCATCTTAGTCGAAAGTCAAGCTAGGTGATTCCAAAAGTCAGAAGGTTGAAACTCAGTCTGAGGATCAACCGAATGACCAAGGTAACACCAAAGTTGATGTTGAGACCGGTGACAATCCTCTGGTGACCAACAACACTGTAACCCCTGTACAGACTGATATTGGAGATAAAGGTGAGCAGAAGGATGTTGAGTCAGTTAAGGTGGACAAAGGCAAAGGCAAAATTGATCCAACAATTGCCACTCCTCCAATAACACGAATTTCACCACAGATCAACTTTGATGGATCAACTGACCTTGGCAAGCTTTTTCCTGCTAAAAAGATTATGCTCCCTGCTGTAGTCCAAGCTCAGGTAAGCCAAGACCTGGTGAAGTAAAAAATTGAGGATAAAAAGTTAATTTTGATGTCTATTGATGTTTTACAGAAGGTGGCCACAAATGTACAACTAGATTCAAAAGACAGCCCCTTAGGTAAATTGATTCAATTAATTAATAATATGAATAACAATTTTGATTCCTTGGAGAAGACGACTACTCAAAAGGTTTTGGATAGATTTATTGAAGTTAGGAAGCATATATTTTTAAAGATGATTGAGGATGTCACCATTGAATAAGAAACTGCAGACTATTTCTGACACATTGTCGAAAGCTGGTAAACTATACAAATCATGTCTAATTTTGCCCAAGTTCATTATTGATATTGATAAGCAAATAAATGACTATCAGGGTAAGTTGGCAAGTATTTCACAATCATTTGATCCCAATGTAACTCTAACCAAGAGCATTGAAGGATAGATCACAACCTTGAATGACCAGATCTCCGGTTTTCATGCTGATAAGGAGAAAATTTTGAGGAGAATAGGTGATCTCCGGAACTTGATTGTTGTCTGGATAGATATCATGCTGAGCAATAAGGTAGATTGTATGAAGGAAATTGCTTGACCTATACCGCCAGACTTGAGAGAGCTAGAGATTAATGCCACAGTACTCAATGCATGCATTACAATTTTGGATAACCTGAAGAGTGGGTGAGAGACTCTCACTTGGGATTTTTTGCAGAAGACTTATTTTGATTTATTTAAATATTTGTAAAGTATTCATTTGTGTATCAGTTTTGGGCAATATCTCATCTTTGGCATTGTTGTCAAAGGGGGAGAGATGAAGTGAAAAATGTATATAGAATGTACAGTCAGTTTGGTGATGCAAAATATTGATCTAAGGTGAGCCTTTAAGGGGGAGTCTCAGAATTATTTTATTCTTTCCTCCGGTGAATAGGTTTCTTTCAAGGTTTCAACACTTAGCCATTTTTCACAGGTGTTTCCATCAATGTCAAAGGGGGAGATTGTTGGCAATTGACACTCATCCAGTGATTTCAGGAGACTTCCGATAGTTGATTATTTGTTTAGGGTTGTCATCGATGCCAACTCTTTGTAGTGATTTGATCCGGTGATCTTGGTTCATCGTATCCGGAAATTAGTGTTAACTGGTAGACAGATAATTGGCGAAATATGGTATTTTGGTAACATGCTGGTTCAAAATGATTTTCGATGATTGCAGTATTTTTGGTGATTATATTTGTGATCTTAGTGTTTGGAAAGACCTTTGGGAAGCATGTGGTTATAATGTTTTGGTCTGGTGCTATGTGTTATTTGAGATTGATGTTGTCTTTGAGCTACACGTTACATCTCTTGAAGCCGACATGAAGAAGATTGTTTTTGTGGCAAGACCAGATATATAAAATCGTTGTGGCGGTTGATTTTTGGAATGATAAATGTGTAGTGATCAATTTGATGTGATTGAGATCAGTTTCACGTGCACATTTTTCTTTTAGATCAACTGGTAGCTGATTGAGACCGAAACAGGGTATTCAACAGAGCAGAGACAATCAGTGATTCTGAGCTTAACCGGAACTCATTTTTGCATAGTCAGATGTTATTTAAGAGTTTATTTCATTGTACATTCCTATTGTAATCAAATTGTGAGTCAGTGAGAGTTCCTTGAGGGTTGTATCCCTTTGGGCAATTGTAATTGAGCATCAAGCTCTAGGTAGTGAGTCTGAATGCAAGTGCATTCCCCATCTATGTAATATTTATGTACTCCTGGCCATAGTATATCAATATTGTGGGTTCCAGCCCCACCATTTTTTTCCTTTCTGGGGTTCCACGTAAAAATTCTAGTGTTGTGGATTTGTGCTTTAATTATTGCATGTTTATGTTCTTATATGTTATGCATTGTTAACCAGTGGATAAAGAATGAATTTGTGGTTTCAAGTTTTGGTAGATCACTGATTCACCCCGCCCCTCTTAGTGATGTTTGATTCTAACAATTGGTATTAGAGCCTAGTTCCTCTAAGGAAGCTTAACCTCTTAAGAAAGATCTAGGAGACTAATTCAATGGATTCATGTTTTCAGAGACAACTCAATGTGACACTTGAGGATCTTGACGCAACTAGAAGTGAGGTTTGCACCTTGAAGAAGAATCTGAATGCAACTGGTGAATTCATTAGTTAATGAAAGGATTGAGCAAGTATTTGCAGGGAAAAGAGAAAGGAATTAATGGACAAGTTGAAGGAGAAAGAAGATCAGATCATGGAATACCAGGACAAAGTTGATGAGGTTAACAAGCTTCAAAGAGAAAATGTTGCTTTGAATAATGAGATGCAATCCATTGTGATGAGACTGACTAAGGAGATTGAGGACCGGAAGAAGAATGAGGAGAATATGGCACAATCATTGAAGGAAAGAGCTGATGAATTCTGCAGGCTTACGTATGAGAATGATTAGTTGAATCTTGAGTTGACACAATCAAGGAATAATGGTCAAGAACTTGAACAATAGGTTGTTACCTTGAGGGATGAACTTGCTACTGCCAATGAATACAAAGACAAATTCAAAGCTAGCTCAACAAGAATTGATAAGATGCTGGAAAGTCAAAAACATGGGAAGGACATGCGAGGTCTAGGATATGAGAAAGTGAATCCTCTGAATTTGGACAAGGCAATGTTGAGCTTGATCAAAAGAAGAGCAAGAATCCTTTGATAAAACAACCTTATGCTCATAAATTTAATGGTAGATGTTTTAATTGCAACAAATCAAATGAGAATGGAAAAGCGAAAGTAGAAGAGATCAGAGAGAAGCATGAGAAGATGTGTGAGAAAGGATGAATCCAAAGCTGACAATGGATCTACACCTGAATTCGGTTCAGGATCTTCATTCGGTAACTAGAGCTTTATGCCTTAGGGGGAGCTTTTCATGCAATTTATAAGAATCCCCTCTTTGGTGGTCTGCAATCGATTTCAGAAGGTTGCATAAGGAGTAAATCAAATGTGGAGATGATATCCAGAAATTTTTGAAGAATCTTTTGCTTCGGTATGAAATTTCATGAAAATTATGAGAATCGGTTACTGCATGTATTACAGTGGAAAATTAGGTTTCAAAGGATTAAAGCTCATTTGAATTCTTTATTCGGCAAAATGCAATCAAGTGAGTAAGAGAAAAGCGGGAGCGAACAACTTGGCAATCTTAATAGTGATTTTAGTTACTTACTAAGTGATTTCTTGCGCTTGGTTGTGAAGCAAGGTACCTATCTATTCAATTTTTTGGTGTTTGCAAACCCTACGATTCAAATGGCTTCAGTTTCTGGTGTTGCGACCCCTTTGGTAGTTGAGATCAAGGATAGGGCTCATCCTATTTTCAAGAAAAATCCATTCAAATTGGTCGAGGATGACTAGATAGGTGCGTTTTCATCTATGTCCTATGGTGTGCTGCATAATGAGGACATCAAGGCTTACATTCACTGCAGCCTTGAGGAGCTCAAAAATGCTGATATGTTGGATCTTTATAACAAGAATTTGGCCAACAGTTTGGGAAATCTCAAACTTGAATATAAGATGTTGTAGGACGAGGGTTTTTCACAGTTTGTTCATTTCCTGTTGTTTGATGAGGCAGCATGGATTTGCTACATCTTGAGCTGCATGCATGACAAATTCATATGGCTAGATTAGCCCCACAAGATCACTAAGTAAGCGATCCATGTTGTAACTGGTTTGGCACAAACCAATGTTGTGCCTAACCTGAGGAAGGTATCAAATGACACTGTTAATGCTACAACTGGATGAAAATTTGATGGCAGAGCCATGACTGTAAAAGATATTTTGGAGAATGATGTAAAGTTCGTTTCTATGGTGGTGGGTTATAAGGTCTACCAGTCCAGCTGGTACAACTCCAGCTTCGGTACTGCAATATACTCTGCATATGAGATGCTTAAAGAGTATAAGATGTATGACATGTGCACAACACTTTTAAGTGAGTTGTTGAGCAATTTGAATAAAATTAAGTAGTACAAAAAGCATACATTCAAGTATGGGACACTCCTTATTTGCTTGGCATTATACTTTTTACAATAGATACCCAGTATCAATTGCAAGGTCCAATGGGCCTATGAAAGACCGGTAGCCATGTCGATTAAGGAAGGTCTGTGGGCTTTAGGTGATGCTACTAAGAGGATATCTGTCCTTTAGGGATACTTCGAAAGCTTTCAAGCCTTGATGACAAGCATGGAAAGAATTCCTAAAGAGGTTGTATAGAACTATGAGCAAACTATTTGCTTCATGATTGACAAGGATCAATGTTTGATGGAAGTAGTGGAGCCTCAGATTGTTTGGATCATGCTCATGGGGTATATAGTTGACTCAGTTACTCTTGAAGCTTATGCACAATATCTTCTGAGTCAACCGATGGATCTCAAGAAAGGGAGATATGGGACCTTCAAGGAGAAAGATCTTAGTTTGCACCAATAGTTTACTGCCCCTGCCTGGAAGAGAAAGGTGACCATGATGGCAAAAGTAGTAGTTGCTTAGATGGGCTTCACCAAGGAGGAGGTGAAGAAGGCCAGAGAGAAACATGCATGGAAGGAGGCAACTAAGTCCACTCCTGTTCCGATGGCACAACCTACAAAGCCTACCCCATTCGGAAAAAGGTGTGTTGAAGGAAAAAGAAAAACCTACAAGGACTTATTTTGCAGTTTCTTCAGTAGCCTTAGAGACAGAGTTTGAGGAAGAGGTAGCTAAAGAAAAGAAAAAGGGTCAATTTGTTAGACAGGTGAGGAATCCTCAATCCAGTGGAGTGCAACCTAGCAAGAGGACAAAATCAGATCCTACTCCCTTTGGAAGACCCCAAAGAAGCAAACCGATGAAGAGTGAATTAGACAAAGAACTAGAATCTGACAACATAGAAGGTAAGTATACAATAATTCCTCCACTGATAGTAGACCAACTGATTGATGAGATACTTGTGGATGGAAACTTAAAGAATCTTCAAGAAAATTTTGACAATTTTGATGATGGTGAGCAAAGAAAAGTAGAGGAAGCTGTAGTATTGTATTTACATAATTTTAAATATTTGTATTTACTTAAAGAAGGGTGAATGAGTTGCAAATAAAATGGATAGAGAGATGAAAGAAAGAGAACTTGTAAATATTTGTACATGTATAACCCATGATCAAGTTAACCGATTCATTGAGGAAGCCAATAAAAAGGAATTTTGAAGCAAAAACAGAATAAACAGGTTGATGATTGGCAATGTTGAGGAGGTCAGAAGAGAGACATAGGAAATTTGGATCTTGAAGATCATTCAAAATGACCCCTTGTAAAAGGATGCTTTCAAATCATCTTAGCCGGAAGACAAGCTAAGTGATTTCGGAAGTCAGAAGGTTGAAACTCAGTTTGAGGATCAACCGGACGACCAAGGTAACACCACAGTTGATGCCGAGACCGTTGACAATC
Organism: Cryptomeria japonica; assembly: GCF_030272615.1. NCBI lineage: Eukaryota > Viridiplantae > Streptophyta > Pinopsida > Cupressales > Cupressaceae > Cryptomeria > Cryptomeria japonica. The sequence continues at coordinate 769,722,668 of NC_081411.1, read as the reverse complement.
CTTCGGTGACCGACAACACTGTAGGCCCTATACATAATGATATTGGAGATAAGAGTTAGTAGAAGGATGCTGAGTCAGTTAAGGTCTACAAAGGCAAAGGCACAACTGATTCGACAATTGTCACTCCTTCAGTAACAAGAATTTTACCACAGATCGACCTTGATGGATCAGTTGACCTTTACAAGCTTTCTCCTATAGAAAAGCTTATGTTTGCTGCTGCAGTCCAAGCTCAGGCCAACCAAGACTTGGTGAAGTCAGAAACTTAGGATAAATAGTTAATTTTGATGTCTATTGATGTTTTATAGAAGGTGGCTACAAATGTACAACTAGATTGAAAAGACAGCCCCTCTGATAAATTGATTCAATTAATTAATAATGTGAATAAAATTTTTGATTCCTTTGAGAAGACGACTACTCAAAAGGTTTTGCATATATTTAAGGAAGTTAGGAAGAAGACATTTTTAAAGATGATTGAGGATGATAGGGTGACATTGAATAAGAAACTACAGACCATTTCTAAAACATTGTCAGAAGCTGGTAAACTATACAAATCATGTCTCATTTTGCCCAAGTTCATTATTGATATTGATAAGCAAATAAATGATTGTCAGGGTAAGATGGAAAGTATTTCACAATCATTTGATCCCAATGTAACTCTAACCAAGAGAATTGAAGGACAGATCATAGCCTTGAATGATCAGATCTTCGGTTTTCATGCCGATAAGGAGAAAAATTTGAGAGTAGGTGAGCTCCAAAACCTGATTGTTGTTCGAATAGATATCATGCTGAGCAATAAGGCAGATTGTATGAAGGAAATGGCCCGACCTGTATCATCAGACCTGAGAGAGATAGAGATTCATGCCATAGTATTCAATGCATTCATTACAATTTTGGATAACCTGAAGAGTGGTTGGGAGACTCACTTCGGTTTTTTGCAGAATACTTATGCCGATTTATTTAAATATTTGTAAATTATTCATTTGTGTATCAGGTTTGGGCAACATCCCATCTTTGGCATTGATGTTAAAGGGGAAGAGATGAGGTGAAAAATGTATATAGTATGTACAGTCAGTTCGGTGATGCAAAATATTGATCTAAGGGGAGTCTCTAAGGGGGAGTCTCAAAATTCTTTTATTCTTTCCTCCGGTGAACAAGTTTCTTTCAAGGTTTCAATACTTAGCCATTTTTCATAGGTGTTGCCATCAATGCCAAAAGGGGAGATTGTTGGCAATTGACACTCATCCAGTGATTTCAGGAGACTTCCGGTGGTTGATTATTTGTTTAGGGTTGTCATCGATGGAAACTCTTCGTAGTGATTCGATTCGATGATCATGATTCATCGTATCCAGAAGTTGGTGTTAACCGGTAGACAAATAACCGGTGAAATAGGGTATTTTGGTAATGTGTTGGTCCAGAATGATTTCTGATGGTTGCGGTATTTTTGGTGATTATTTTTGCGATCTTAGTGTTTAGAAAGACCTTTGGGAAGCGTGTGGTTATAATTTTTTGGTCCAATGCTATGTGTTATTTGAGATTGATGCCTAATTTGAGCTACATGTTACATCTCTTGAAGCCAACATGAAGAAGATTGTTTTTGGGGCAAGACCAAATATATAAGATCGTTGTGGCAGTTCATTTTCGGTATGTTATATGTGTAGTGATCAGTTTTGATGCGATTGAGCATTGTTTCACGTGTGCATTTTTCTTTCAGATCAACCGATAGTTGACTGAGATCGGAATAGGGTATTCAATAGAGAAGAGATAGTCAACGATTATGAGCTTAACCAAAACTCATTTTTGCATAGTGAGATACTATTTAAGAGTTCATTTCATTGTAATCAAATTGTGAGTCAGTGAGACTTCCTTGAGGGTTGTAACCCTTCAGACAATTGTAATTGAGCAGTGAGCTTTAGGCAACGAGCTTGAATGCAAGTGTATTCCCCATCTATGTAATATTTATGTACTATTGGCCATAGTTTATGAATATTGTGGGTTCCAGCCTCACCCTGGTTTTTCCCTTTCTGGGTTTCCACATAAAATTTCCCATGTTATGGATTTGTGCTTTTATTCTTGCATGTTTATGTTCTTATATGTTATGTAATGTTACCGATGGATAAATAATAAGTTTGTGGTTTCAATTTCTAGTAGATCACTAGCTCCCCCCCCCTCCCTCTCGGTGATCTCTGATTCTAACATGAGATATAAATAGAGAGATCGATAGGAAGAGAGATAGAGAGAGGGATGTGGAGGTGGACATAAACATGGATAGAAAGAGATAGAGAGAGTAGGACAAATGGAGAGAGAGATGGAATGAAAAGAGAGACTTAGAGATAATTTGAGATATGGATAGACTTGTTTAGATAGATTTATAAAGAGATAGAGGTAGAGGGGGAAAGAATGAGAGATAAAGGATTTGATTGAGACAAACTTAACAAATAGGTATAGGCAGAGGGAGGTAGAGGGAGGGAGATAAATATAGAGAATCAAGATTTGTAGAGAGATATATAAATAGGGAGTAATAGGGTTAGGTGGGAGAGGGAGATGTAGGGGTAGAAAGAGGAAGATATATCTAAAGATAGATATAACTTGGGAAAGATCTAGATGGGATGAGAAAAGGAGAGAGATAGGTGAAGAAGGAAGAGAGGGGAGAGATATAGATAAAATAATAGTAAGGGAACTTAGGTAGAGATATGGATTAAAAGGGAGATAAAAGGAGAGGGGGAGAGAGTGAGGTATAGATAAGTAAATAGAGAGGGGGGGGGGGAGAAAGGTATAGAGAGACATTTTCACATAGGTCAACTTGGGAATTGGTGTGCATGGGATCAAAGACAACAAGGAAACCTTTAATGATGATAAATATAAAAAAAATAGTCTCATTAGTACATAGAATCTAATTGTTTCATTATCTATTGTGTTTTAAATATTTCAATTCTTTTGGGAGGAAATAAATGAAAGAAAAAGACTTTGTACATGCAAAATTATTGAGTATTTAATATTTTAAAAATGAAGGATTAACTTCAAATTATTTTAATTAATTTTTCTGTATAATCTAATAAAATTAACTTATCCATCTTGTATGTCTTTGAATCACCTTTCCAATGCTTATAACAAATCAAATTTTTGATTAGAAACACAAAATTTATGCCCAAAGTATGCTTTTTAGGCTAAAAAAAATGGATATCTATTTTGGAAATGGATATCATCAATCAATCACCATCTCACAACACTATTATATAGAAGATATCATCATCAAATTTTTTCACAAATTGACTTTTGCACCGAATTTTCTTGCAGAAAATTCACATCCACTTCACATTAATTCACACACCTCCCATACTAAACTCATTCACAGTCCTATATATTAAAGATTATTCATTGAAACCGTAGTTGAGGGTTTACCACAAAGAATAAATAATATTACATAAATTCGACCACCTGGACCTATAAAATCCATTGCAGTTCACTCTAGGAGATAAAGGGGACTCAAACATATCACAAAACATCATTCCCAAACAATTCCAATGAACTACACATATTTACACATCCTTCAAAGTCAACATCAAATGAAACATGTAGAGAAACATTGTAGCACACCAATCAGCTGCCCCAAAACCATTCTCCATTGCACAAAACTCAATGTAGATCTACACACACCATGGTGAGACCTATATCAACATCCAAATTCAACCACCAAAGCATATATAGACAAAAAAGACCTGATCCAGATAGGATACACTACCACAATTAGACGAAAGACAAACCAATTAACAACACATAACTAAGAAGACCATAATTTCACTTGCTAATCAAACCATCACTAGAAAAATGAAGTGGAACACTACACAAACCAAATGAACACATCCTCCAAGATTCATCAGTGAAAACCACATATCAAAGAATTGCCAAGCATTCTTCAAACCAATTCTGACAAACACCCCACTGTCAGAAACATCAACAACTATCTCTACCACCTAAGCAACAAAGGACCTTCAAAATTGTTAGCACAATATAAATAGATCATAGAACATTATATCCCAAATTGCACTCCATAATCTTCACATACTAGAGGAATGCAAATAATTCTTCCATTGGCACTTTAAATACTCTTTTTTGTACATAACAATTGTTTCCTACATATTGAAACCTCTACTACACCAACCTTCCAGAAACACATCAAACTTGCTCAATATCACTATTAGACCATACAAAAATGTCAAAAAACTCACATTCGAATGATCTGGGAAACACATAGTGACATCAATAACAACACAACACAACACCTCAAGTTTCCAACACTTACATTGTTGGCAAATGCACACTCTAATGAGACATTGTAGGTGATTGAAGGTTTTGTCATTGATGGCAACCTTACAATCCTATGACACCGGCAAGGCAATCCACCATCACCAACAAAGTTAGATTCTACACCGGCACACAGACCACCGGCACCGGCAGTGAAAGGAAGCATACCGACACAGAAGCCAACAGGAATTTTGTTTGTAATTTATTTTGTTTATTATTGTAAAATCATTGTAAGTCAACTTGGCAAATTGTAAAATGACTCATATATATAAGAGATCATTGTAGAAAAAATATGTAAGTATGAAGGAGTGTAATTAGGCAAAATAAGGCATACCTATTATGTAAATTATAGGTTAAGGGTTTATGTATGAAGAAGAGCTATAAACCGGTACTGGATTTGGCATAGTAGATGCTATTTTGAAGCAGTACAAGACATTGGATTTATATAATCCATTTTGTAAGTCAGTGAGACTTCCCATTTTGTAATTGAGCAGTGAGCTCTAAGCACTTGGTCTTCTTGCATGTGTAGGCCCCTCTTGTAGCAGTAATATTCTCTTTTTGGCCAGTAAGTGAATATTGTGGGTCACAAATCCCACTGAGGTTTTTCCCACACTGGGTTTCCTCATTAAACTACTGTGTTATGGTGTGTTTCTCATGTGGTTGTTGTTATCTTTGTTTATTGCATTATTTCTTGTTTACTGGTATACAATATTAATATGCTTTACATGTTTTAAGTCAAGAAAATATTATAACTGGTTAGATACTGATTCACCCCCCCTCTTAGTATTTGTGGGAATCCTAACAATTGGTATCAGAGCTTGGTCCTCTATTTTCAGAAGTCTAACAGCTTGAGGAAGATCTTGACACTGGTAGAGATGGAAAAATTGATGAAGCAATTAGAAGGAGCTCTCTTAGACTATGATGCAGAAAAATTGAAAAATATCAAACTTGAAGATGATCTAAAAGCTGCACAGGATATTATTCAAGCACTTCAAGAAAATCTTACCATTTCAAGAAACAAGAGAAGAGAACTTTGTGAAAAGATGCAAAATGAGAATCATGAAAAGGAAACTCTTAGTGATCTGATGAATAAGCTGAAACAAGAAAACATGACAACAAAGAATGAGATGCATGATATGACTATGAGATTTTGTAAAAAAATTGAAGATAGAAAGAAGAATGAAGAAGACTTGACTAGAAGACTGAATGATGCTGCAAATGAAAACACAAGACTTAGTTATGAAAATGATATGTTGAAGACAAATCTGATGCATGCACAGAATGACTCAAATGAACTCATGAGACAAAAAGGTATCTTGGAAGGAGAACTAGCTGCTACAAATCAACATAAAGAAAAATTCAAGAAAAGCTCAGAAGAACTTGGTGACTTGTTGAAGAATCATAAACCTAATGGTGACACTAATGGTCTTGGCTTTGAAGCTGGTGAAAGCTCTGGTACTGCAAACACACAGGATCATGGCAAACCGGTAAGACAACCTACTTCTTATAAATTTAATGGCAAATGCTTTAACTGTAACAAGTATGGTCATAGAGAAAATCAATGTAGATCTAGAAATTATCAGAATACCAATACACCCACCGGTCAATGTTCAAAATGCAACAAAATTGGTCATAATTCTGAAAATTGCAGAATGAATGTGAGATGTTATGTTTGTGGAAGATTTGGACACTTATCTAATCAATGTAGAACACAAACCATCATAGGTTATGGGAAAGTTATTCAGAAAAATAATGTGACTTGTTATGCTTGTAACAAAATTGGACATATTGCTAAATTTTGTAGAAGCAAGTCCTCGCCGGTAAACAACAATGGTGCTAGTTTCAAAGGTAAAGAAAAGGTTGAAGAAGTAAAGAAGGAATTCTCAAAACAATGGATCAGGAAATCAAAACTAAATGTCGATAGGAATACTCCTCCACCAGCAGAACAGAGTAACACTCCACCGACAAAAGAAAGTAACACTCCACCGGCAGGAGAGTCTTCATCCAACTGAAAAAAAATTCTTTGAGTGTTTGGCAATCAAATGTGAAACATGCTATTATTCCCTCGATTGATAGTGAGAAGTTGAAATTACTTCTATACCGACATATAAGTTAAGTGATTACTTAACCGACAAGCATTAAATGTGGTGGTTGGCAAAATTAACATTATAAATCAGTGTTTTTGGCTCCATTCTACTTCACCGAGCATCCAAACATTTGAAGAGCGCGAAGATTCTGAGCAAAGTAGCAAAGCAATTCAACAATCAATCATTCCTAAGGCAGAGAAAGGTATTTATAATCATGGCATCTTCTTCTGTACCTGAATTCATAGCAAACCCTACTGTAGTCGAAGTAATCAAATGTCCTAGGCCTGTATTTCAGTTAGTTCCTAAAATAGCTAAGAAGGATGATAATGTTGGTGCATTTTCTCAAATTCCCAAAGGAGTAGTTTTTGCAGAAGACCCTAGAATGTACATTCATTGTCACATAGGAGAATTAGGTGATGAGGAAATTAAGAACATGTATAAGATTGTAATTTGTGATGATTCTGGTAATGTGAAACCTAAACACAAAATAGTCAAAACCTAGGATTCACTGAAATCCTCAGTATTCCAGAATTCCCTAAGGATGTTATAAAGATAGTTTTAAGCATGGTTTATGGTGAATTTTTTTGGTTAGACTTAGTTCACAAAATAACTAAAGAGGCAGTAAAGGTTGTGACAGGGTTACCCTCCACCGGTATCAGACTTGATAAGACAAAGAAGGTCTCAAATGACCTAGTGACTAACCTAACAGGTGCAACATCTGACAAAAGATCTTTAAGAGTGAATGATGTAACTGACATCAATGTCAGATTCATTAGCATGATTTTAGAGTATAAAACAACACACGCAAATAGGTTAAACTCAGTTTTTAGTTTATGCATAAAGGGTGTCTATAATATGATAAAGGATAATGCAAAAATAGATGTGTGTGAATGGTTGAAGGATGAATTGATTGATAATATTGAAAAAATAAAGAAAGACAAAAAGGGGACATTTAGATTTGGTAACCTACTTGTCTATTTAATGCTGCACATAAAAAAACAAGTGCCTGGTATTGGCAACAAAAATCTAGGTTTTGACATACCGGTAGGCAAACAACTGTCTGATTTGCTACACAACATGGGTGAAAATAGAGAAAAGAATATAAATGAGTACTTTCAGGCATTAAAGGCCCGAATGAATACTAGAGTCAGACTTTCACAAGCAATTGTAGATAAGTATAAGGATGAAATATGCTTTGTTATTAAGAAGGATGAGATTTGGATGGAGGCAGTTGTCCCAAGATCCATTTGGGTTACTAAAATGGGTTATGAGACTGATGACAACATAATTGAAACATATGCAAAAGCCCTTCTGGAAGCACCTAAGGAACCAAAAGAAGAGGTATTTGGTAGTGTTGAGACTATTGAGAATCAAATTCAATCAAAGAAAAGAGTAAAGAAGGTAGAAGCAATAGTAAGAAGAGGATCTAGGCAAGCAAAGGCTATCAAAGAAGATGTACTTAAACAAACCGGTATCACTGAAGATGAGTTACAAGCACAACAGCCAGAAACTCACCTTTCACCGGTAGCAACTTCTTCGGAAAGTGACATGCCAGCAGCATTTAAAAGAGTTGTGAGGAAAAGAGAACCTTCACCGGTATCCACACCTTCACCTAGAAGAACCAGACAAAAACAACAGGTAGTAAGGCCCCCGGCTAAGAAGACAACTCCAAAGAAGAAAAAGTTAACACCAAAGAAAAAGACTGAACAAAACATTGCTCCAATTGACAAACTACTAGATGAAATAAGAGAGGATGGACAACTAAAAAACATCAACAAATTATATGATACATTATCAGTTGATGACAAGGAGAAAGTTGAAAATAGTGTAATTCTACACTTGGATATCTATAAGAATTTTTTGATGCAAGTTGTAGATGAATTACCGGTAGAACTATTTAAGAGACTTGAAGCTAGAAGGCAAGCTATTGTAGAGCTTGACAAGAAAATAAAAATTGAGAAACTACTTGTTGTTTATCTTGTTAACTCACCAAAGGAGATAGATGATATGATCTCAGAGGCTAACCAGACAGTATTCTCAACTGCACACCAGCATGTAGCACTTATGGTTGGTAGAGTAAATGAGGTTGTAGAGGAAACTGCTAATGCATGGGACATATTCTTGTTGAGAAAGAAAAGCAGGAAGAGTATAGAAATCCTAAACCTATCAAAGTATATCAGAAAGATAAGGATAAGGGTAAAGGCAAGGTTGGTGGACCTCCGAGCATAAAAATAAAAGACAACTTATCCCCACCGCCTCTGAATACTCCACCGGTAGTTACAACTGAAAGTCAACCGGCTAATGAGAGTATGGAGATACCACAAGAGGACACTAATCCAAACTCTGAGGTGTTATACATAGTTGACATTGATACTCAGAAAGTTAACATTGTGGTAGATAAGGACACAACTAGAAAGACAGATATGGCTAGTGAGGCACTGGTAATAGATAACATAGAAGGTAAACTGACAGATGGTAACACAGAACAAGAAGCAGAGCAAAAGGCTCCATCACTGCAATAGGTTCACACAGAGTCAGTACCACCGGCATCAACTGAGCAAGACAAACCTTTGCTTAAGGAAATGGAAACACAAACTGACCTACCAGAGGTCACCACAAGCAAGGATATTGCTCCCACTGGCGGGATACAGAGTGTTGGCACTTCAACTACAGGATTCAAATCAACTAATGTAACAAAAGTTCTTTTGGACTCCTTAAAGAAAATAATAGATTGTAGCTGACAAGCATACAAGGCTATAGATGATACAATTCCAATTCTGAAGATGATAGCTCCAAAATGTAATGTAGATAATAAAGATTCTTTGAGTCAACTTGACACTTTGTCTAAGCATATTACTAAAAAACACTGTGACAGTTGAACAAATAAAAGAGGAAGCATTCAAGGAGAGATTAGAGAAGGAAAAACACAAATTCCTTGAGGAAGAAATAAAGAAGTGTACAAGGCAGTTTGACACACTTCTACCGGAATTATGTAGCACATTGAAGGAATTCAAAACTTTGTATAGAGATGCTTGTAAGACTAACTTTTTGACAGTTGATATAGACAAGAAGATCAACAAGATACGGGAGGAAATAAATCAACTAGCTGACAATTTCATTAACTCATCTGATTCACTATTAGTTTTTGAGCAGAAGATAGCAGGTTTTGAGGAAGAACTATTAAAGCTAGAAAGAGAAAAGGAAAGAATAAAAGGTAAGGCTAAGGATCTTAAATGGAAACTAAGTCCAAAACTGGACTACCTCGCCACCTTAAGGAAAGAAATATCTAATGCCCTAGTTCAAGGACAGAAAATACCGATAGAGCAAATGCAACACCTCACCGGTACAGTTCAGAGGACAGAGGCCACAATAAAAGACAACAAAAAGTTCATTGAGAGCTTGAATCTGGTTCTGGCAGATCTTTTTCAGATTGTAACCAACCAGTTACAAGGATGAAGTAGGAAACCACACTCTATTGACACTTTGACAACCTTTGTCATTGATGCCAAAGGGGGAGTAGTGGTATGAGAAAAATCCAATAAATTAGGGATCATCTGCTCAGGGGGAGCACACATTTTTGGTAACAATTTTTGGACTTCAAGTTTTGGATACACTTCTGAATTTTTCTCATGAGTGTTGCCATCAATGCCAAAGGGGGAGATCATTGGAAAATGCACACTCCAATGAGACATTGTAGGTGATTGAAGGTTTTGTCATTGATGGCAACCTTGCAATCCTATGACACCGGCAAGGCAATCCACCGGCACCAGCAAAGTCAGATTCTACACTGGCACACAGACCACCGACACTGGCAGTGAAAGGAAGCATACCAGCACAGAAGCCGACATGAATTTTGTTTGTAATTTATTTTGTTTATTATTGTAAAATCATTGTAAGCCAACTTGGCAAATTGTAAAATGACTCATATATATAAGAGATCATTGTAGAACAAATATGTAAGTATGAAGGAATGTAATTAGGCGAAATAAGATAGACCTATTATGCGAGTTATAGGTTAAGGGTTTATGTATGAAGCAGAGCTATAAACCGGTACTGGATCTGCCATAGTAGATGCTATTTTGAAGTAGTACAAGACATTGGATTTATATAATCCATTTTGTAAGTCAGCGAGACTTCCCATTTTGTAATTGAGCAGTGAGCTCTAGGCACTTGGCCGTCCTGCATATGCAGGCCCCTCTTGTAGCAGTAATATTCTCTTATTGGCCAGTAAGTGAATATTGTGGGTCACAAATCCCACTGAAGTTTTTCCCACACCGGGTTTCCTTGTTAAACTACTGTGTTATGGTGTGTTTCTCATGTAGTTGTTGTTATCTTTGTTTACTGCATTATTTCTTGTTTACCGGTATACAATATTAATATGCTTTACATGTTTTAAGTCAAGAAAATATTATAACCGGTTAGATACTAATTCACCCCCCCCTCTTAGTATCTGTGGGAATCCTAACATACATATGATGGCCTTGTACTTTTATCATATGGGAGGTTAAAAGTTTCATACAAATCCATGAATAAGATAATTTCAGGTAAAAGTTCTAAAATATTATTTAAAATTACTTTCTTAAATTTTGAATAATGAAAATATTTTAACGTGAATTAGTTTAAATATATGTTTTTTTTAAATTTTCTTCATATTGAAGGATTTGAAGATTTTTGAATTAGCAAACTTGAATTTCAATATATTGTAATGTGTATACAAGATAGAGATGAAGACACTCTCAAGGTAATTATCATTATCTTGAGTAGATTAACAACAATCTCTCTGCATGTTCCATCAACCATATTGTTAGAAACAAATAAACAAAATAGAGTGAATTTATGTGACCACTCAAATGAATTGAATAGAGAGTATTTTACATGTAATGAGAAGGACACAAAACTAGAAAACATATTTCAGGTATTCTTGCTTATGGTTTAAAGGGAACAAATAGGAAGTTTGGAGAAGGCATGGATAGATACACCATACTAGTGAACATTATAATGAAAAACTTTTAAAGCTATAATTTGGGCATGTGGAGCAGGCCATAGAGTTATAGAGTTGTTTGTTAAGAGTTTTCTAGTTAATCTTAAACTATTCATTAGTAGTCTATTATTTGTAAGTCTATGACTACTCTTTAGCATTATGCAATATGTCTTCTTTGATAACCTCAATATTATTAAAAAAATATTATAAGGTTTGATAAATATAATCAATATAGATGTGGTCGTAGTGTAAGTCATGCATGATATTAGATATGGATAAGGAACTTATTATAATACATTTCTCAAGAGGGAATATACAATTTCTGGTTTATTCACCCATTAAATCATAGTAATTATAATAAGTGATGGTGTCCTAAATGAAATTCTTGGAATAATATGTAATGCCCCCCCAGGAACCCTAAAGGATTGCAACACTACAAGGCAACTAAAGGGTGAAATAATTTTTTTTTAAAGATTAAATGTATTAATTATAACTTTGCACAAATAATAACACAAGCGAAAGTCTATCATTGACATCCTAAAGGGTTACCAACGAAGATTACTTCTAATTAAAACTACGTCACAATGTTAATCCAATGATCCATCTAAATAGGGAAGGTCGATTATGATTAAATAACTCAAACTCAAAAATTGATTTCCAATAAGATAGATTTAAAGAGTTACAACATATATACTTCCAATGAGTCATTTATACATAAGATGAAAGATAATTGAAACAACATACATCCAATGAACTTTAAATTACAACATTCCATAAATTACATGGCTTCCATAGAACAATAAAGTACAAAGGTTACAAAGTTGCTAATACAATGACCACATGGGCCTCAAAGGTACAATATCAAGAACATGAGTTGTTACATGAAGCAAGAACCAAGATACACCAGCGAAGCCAATCCTCGCATGAAGGTAAGAACAAGATATCCGATGGGAAGTGGTACTACCACCCGACCCTGTGATCCCATAATGGAACCACCCCACCATGCTAGGAGATAGCAGAAGACCCTCAAGCAAGCAATAAGATAAGTACAATAGTACACATGACTCCGCAGTACACAAGTGACTCAACTCACAAAACACTAGTGACCCTAAAGAGAGAGTGTCATCACATGGCTTAAGATGGTTACCCTAGGTAGGTCTCCATAGGTCCCGACCCCCATCTTGGGTTATCCTGGTAACCTCTCTCGAACCCCCGGCTCCATCTAAGCATCATGCGAACCCTACCAACCTTTCGTGAAGACAAGGCAATAGGTTTGCCATTCCAGGCCTTCCCAAACACCTTGAGCCTATACAAGCACTCAACCGTGTGCGGGGTACATTATCTTAATTAATTTAATAACTACCCACCCTCTAATCAAATTATTAGGTTATCACTTAATAGCTGACTTTCGAGGGGTTATCCTGCCATCCACTTTGGGTGCGGCCCCTGCCCGAAAGCCAGTCTCTCTACTAGGACACTAACTGGATAAGACTCTCTATGAGAACTCTATGGTGGGACTGACAGCCATATCTAATCCAAACATAACACAGGTTAAGGACTCACAGTCATAAACCCAGGATTGACCATTAGGAACATAACACATAATGGCTCACATCCTCAAGGTTTAAACATCAATACCTGACTAAGGGGTAAACATCAACGACATAATGACAATTTTAACAATATTGCAACGCCATTTAAACAACTAGACTGCAAATATTATTAACACAAGATCCTACACAAGCAATCTTTCTTTTAAGTAGTCAACAACATAAAATACTTGCAATAAAGATTTCTGGAAATAAAGAAATCACATCTATTTAACATAAAGAAACGGTGAAGTCACATGTCTAATAAGGTTGAATTGGAACCACATTAAAAATTTTAAACCCCCAATCAATTGATTATGATTAAATTATAATTTACCCAAATCGACCATAACCAAGTCAACATTAACATCAAATTTAAACAGATATATAAAATAATATAAAATAATCCCAATATAATATATATTCATTGAATATAATATCATATGATTATATTACATTACTTATATAAAGCAAATTAATATTTAATTTAACCAATTTCACTTTTATTCCAAAAGTTAATAATAACTTCCATTTATTTTTATATATTTTCCAAAGTACAAAGAAAAATAGAGCTAATCACTAAATAGAAGTAATATTAATTAACATTAATATCATTATTACTAACAAATAACTTTAATATTATTATTTAATATTAAATAATATTAATATTATTATTATTCTTTTAAATAACAATAACATTATTATTTATTATTAAAAATAACATTAATTATTATATTTTAACATTAATATATTATTTTTTTAACATAAAAAAAATATATTAAAAAAAAAGAAAAATAAAACAAGAAGTTTCACGTGGGGCCCAAGGCCTCCACGACAGCAAGTGCTGCTGCCCCAAGCATGAGGTAGCAACGCTTGCTGCAACCTCAAGCTTGGGGACGCAACAAGCTGCAGGGGAAGGGGTGCGTGGGCTGGGTTGAGCCCAGCTCCCCGCCACCGCCCCAGACTCCATTTTAATTAATTTTTTTTTTCTTTTTCTATTAAATTAAATTTTTTAAAAAGAAATTCTGATAACATTCTAAGGAATCAAAATTGAAATACAGAGATGAAAATCTCTGTTAAAAAAAATAAATAAACAATCTCCAATTAATTTTTTTTTAACAAACATTTTAAACAAATAGAGATATCAAATAAGTCACTGATAATAAAAATTTTACCAGCAATAAAACCTCTGAGACAAAAAAAAACAGTGATAGGAAGAAGTCTCTCAAATCAAACCAATTCATTCCTAAAATCAAATTGAATGGGAACAAGCTTGATCTCCATTCCCCAATTGATTTTTTTGTCCAAACAAGAATGGACAAGAAGAAATTTAACTCATAATTATTTTTCCAATCTGGAAATTACCAGGAAGAAACTATTTGGGAAAAATCTTGGCAAAATTTTGCCAGCATATTTCTACTCAAAAACACAAAAATAACCCAACTACAAACACCAGGAACAATGAATTTCTTGCATAAACAAAATGAAAAAACATAATTTAAATTATGAAATTGCTTGGAGAGTTTGGGATTGAAATTTGATAACCAAATTGATGGGATTTTTTTTCAACAATCTCATGGCAAACAAAAATTCATAACCCAATCCTTATAAAACTAAACTTTTAACAACAATCAGAAATTGGAAGGAAGCATGGATTTTTTAAAATAAACAAGAAGAATTCAACCAACCTCTGGAGTTCCCAAGAAGAAATTGTGAACTTCAACAGAATTCCAAGCCAAATCAAAACCCAAAATCCTCCTTCCAAGAAATTTTTCCAGAATTTTGTTTTCTCCTCCAAACAAGCATATGCTTCCAAAAATATTTACAAGGGTAAATAGGAAAAATATTTTAACCTAATCTTTTAGGTTGAAATATTTTTCTATTTAAAAATATTTAAATAAAAACAATTGACTTTTTTCCATATTCCTCCCAAAAATAAATGGGAATTTCTTTTTTTTGAAAAAAAATACATTTCTCACATTTAGAAATTTAATCAACTTTTCAACTAAAATAGAAATCAATAATTTAACTTTATTTTGTTTTTCTAAAAGCAATTAACTTTATTTATCTTACTTCTTCCATTTGATTTAGACATGATTACTTTTCCAAAATAAAACAACTATAGATTTAAATCTAATAAATTAACTAAATAAGCTAGGTTCAAGACATAAAGGCATAATAATGAATAAATTGCTTATACCAACAATGAATGACAACTTAAACTTAAATAAATAACCGAACCACTATGGCATGCAAACCGAGGAAATGCAAGAAGACTCGAAGGTCGAACAAAAAGGGATGGACGACCGACTGACGACACACACAAGAGTAGACTGAGGGTAAGAACTAGGGTCAACAACTATCTCCTCCACTCCCATCAGATATATAAGGCACGCTCAGACCTGTGAAGCCAGGTGGAGACGATACCTCGTACCTACCCGATACTTGTACCTGCAATATCTTGCATCATCGAATCACACATGCATGCATATAAATATAGAATACACGACACACACACCGATGAAGGAGAATCGTGACATTCCCTATCTCACCGAAATGAGTGAAGGAAAATCGTCCCCTTGCATCCAATACAATTGCAGACATGCAACATATATATGACACATCGCCTAGATAAAGTAAGATGTCAGTACAAAGCAATAATCCATGAAATACTACAAATCACTAGTACTGAAATGCTAAAAATAACTCATGCATCTAATATCCAGATAAACATGAAATAATATCAAATACGTCTGAATAATGTCGAGCAATAAAGTGTCAACTGAATAGTAAACTGCAACATAATATCAGTCTAATAAGTCCGATCGAGAAGGGGTACTACAAAATATATTCAAAATAAGATATAAAATTCAATCCTACAAATTAATTTTCCATGATAATGCCATGATAGTGTTATGTTAGATAATTAGAATCATCCATTTTTTATAAATCACAAACAAAATATGTATGAATTTGTGAAAAGGCCTTGGTGTTGTCCCAAATTTTCACATGATTTATTTTTCAAATTTAATTTATAATTCTTAATTTTTTAATATTATAATTTTTTTTTTAAAATGCTACATTGATTTAACTAACCTTTATGCACTTGGTGGCTAACTTTTGTGATCTCAAAACTAATAATACTTAGACAAATTAAATCTAAATGGCTCTCCTGCTCCTCTCCAATGGCTCTCCTGCCTCTTTGCATTTGAATGCTGCTATTGGTGCCTTTGATCTGACAGTGGGTTCTACATCTAAAGGGGTTTTTGCTGTGGATGTCTAGAGCTCGGACTTTCTCCCCCTTCCTCGATTGGGTGTGTCCACTCCTTTGATCCACAGTCTATCTGATGTTGTTGTTGTTGTTTGGTCTTGTATACACCTAAAAATGGTTTAAAGATAATTAATTAAATAAGCAATTATTTAATTAATCCCTCCTCCCCAATTTAATTGAATTCACTAAGCAATTTTGATTAAATCTCCCTTTCATCTACTTATTAATAAATCTAAGGATTTATTAAATAGGTTCATTTCATTTCACCCCTTTAATTAATTAATTCAAATTAATTAATTCCTCCCATCAAAATCATTTCTTCTACTCCTAATTAATTAAAACAAATCAAATCATGAGTTGTTGAGATTAATTATCCTTTTCCTATTAAATTCAAATTCTCCTAACTTCTACCACTCCTAAACCTAACCATTCCTAAACCTAACCCATTCTACCTATCCCCATGTCCCCTTTCATCCAACATCTTCTAGAACCTTTGTGACACTTGTCACTAAGTGTTCCCTTTAATCCAACCCCCTTTGCCAACCTCCTCCAATTTAACCATTGGTATCTTCAAATCAATCTCAACCATTGATTCATGCCAACTCACCCCTAGCTTTGGAAAATCCTATAAATAGACCCTATTTTGGAGAACAAATGGCCAATTCACGAATTCAGCCACTTTACTAATTCATGCTTAATTTTAGCTCATTTGTATTGTTACTATAGTGTGAGATGTTGCCAAGATCAAGAGTTCAATGAAAAGTACAATAGAGACAAAATATAGGACAAGAATAAACTGTATTCTCATCAATAGAAAATGATCAATAAAATCAATTACATACAATATAGATGAGCCTGCTTATATAGGCAAGGCTAGGGATATGTGAGCACACAATCAGGACATGTGGCTCAATAAGAAACAAGGGTAGGTAGGAAATAGGTGTGGGTAGGTAGGAGAAATAATATAATAGTCCACATGAGGTGGATCACCCACTGAATGTGGAGTGTAACAACAAGATCAACACCATAAAAGGTGGAATTTCTCCTACACACACTATCCCAATGTGGCACAAACACCCAAGTGTCTCATACCCAAACTACTATGAAATGCATTTCCTAAGTAAACTTAAGTAAATGTAATAATATCCAAGATGAATAATTATTTACACCAACACCCCCCCTTAAGTGCAACTTAGGGGAATGCACTTAAGTCTACAATGCAACTAAGCAATGCAAGATGGGTCCCGACTACTAGGCCATGTTAGGTACCCATGTACAGATGCAAATGCATGCAAACCAATGCAATGAAATCTCTCACAAAGTGGGGAAAGAGAGAAAAAACCAATGGGAAAAAACCCTTCCCCAAAAGAGAGATGAAAAACATACAAGAGAACTCTCGTAGAAGAATGTGAAGGACAAAACCCCATGTGAGGAAAAAGTCTGCCCCATATGAGAGAAGAAGAGAAGCTAGGAAGCCCCCCCTCAATGTGGAATCTGCACCAATGATAAAAGCTCGATGTATGAAGAAACTGCTCCACGAACGTCGAACAACATTCCTCCCCTTAGGAAGAAACAAAACCAAAGGTGTATCCATGAAGTCTCGCCAATCATGAAGGGAAGATGTATGAAGAAAACTCATGATGAATGGAATCTCTGAAAATTGCTCAAGTGTCCCCATGTCGATGTTGAAAGATACCCCCTCCAAAGGTGGTAAACTGTGCCACACTACTGAAAAAGGCACTCCAAGATCTAGTGGAGATGGATGTAGAACATGTCCCAAAGACTCACATGTCTCCTCTAAACATAAAGAGACCTCCTCCAACTGCTGTACATAAGTATCCACAATCATGTCAACCTCGAAAGAATGATCATGTAGAGAATGAACAAGAGGGTCAGAGTGTTCCCTCACAACAATTGAAGAAGGATCATCTTCATCAAAGAGAAGATGAATGTCATCAATAATGTCTCCCAAATCTGCAATGTAGGATTCCACAAACAAACCTGCAATGTCTGTCAAGTAATCATCCCATGAATCTGAAGCTGGAAGACAATGAATATCCTGTTGCACTGAATCAGATGAAGGCAAAACTGTCGCACTATCTACATCATCAGGTGCAATAGGTGATGTGATATCAATATGAGGAGATGAAATATAAGGCTCAAGAATGGGGTCACATGTGAGAATCCCCATGTTCAAGTGGCCAAAGTTCTCCCCAAAATCTGAACCATCACAAGAAGTGTGATCATCATGTGTAGAATCATCAAATGTGAAATCATCATCATCAACAAAATCTGAAAAGGAGTATAACCGAAATGCATGATCAACCACCCCAGTCACAATGATAGCTCTAGTCTCCAAGTCTCTAATGAAAACTAAGTCAGGTGTGAACTCCACAACTCTCTTAGTTGCACCATGTGTGATTTGATAGATAGAAAGGAGATTGTTTGTCAAGTGGGGTACACACAACACATCATTGAAGGAGTTATCCCCAATGTCAATAGATCCTTTCCCAATCACATCCATGTATGTATGATTGCCCATCAAAATCTGCGGCATGGTGCAAGGCTCAAATGTAAAGAACATAGACTGCGAAGATGCCATATGATGAGAAGTCCCTGAATCTAGAAGCCATCTCTCTGAATCATGACTAATAGTAGCACATAGAGCTTTTCCTTTTCTTGTTCCAAAAGAGTGAGTTTTCCCACTTGTAGAAGCCATGATTGCTTGCCCTTTTCCTTTTGAATGTGAGGAAGTGGAAGTTGATGAATCATCCTTCTTGTAGACTTTAGGCAAATCAATGTTATGCTTTTTGAGGATATGTGTGAGCTCATCAATCTTCTTAGAATGGCAATGGTGCTCCTCATGACCAACCTTTTTACTATAGGCACAAGTAGGTCTCTCCCTCTTTGGTGAATTATCTCTCTTGGAAGAGGATGAATCTCCTTGTTGTGGAGAAGATGATGCTTTGTCCTTAGGCTTTGATTTCCATTTCTTCTTGTTTGAGTTGTCCTTTCCTTGGCTTCCTTTGTTCCCTTGATTTGCCACTAATGCTTGAGACTTAGAAGCCTTAAGAATGCCCATGCTTATCAACTTAGTTTGTTCCATCATGAACATTTCATTGAAAGCATCAAATGTAGGCATTGTGTAGCTTGAACCCATTGTCATCCTATGGGTTTGGAAACTAGAAACAAATGCTGCATATTCTTGTGGAAGCTTGCCTATCAAGTTGAATATCAATTGAGTATCCTTCTTATCAATGCCACAATCTTTGAGTTGTGCCCTCAACTCATTTGCCTTAGTGACATAATCTTGTATAGTATTAAAGTTCTTGGGATCTAATATGGTGAGATCACTATCAATTTGATATCCCCTAATCTCATCAACTTGACCATACAAGTCTTGAAACTTTTTCCAAGCATCCTTGATTAGAGTACACTTCTCAATATGAAAAATGAGATCCTTTGATACATACTTTCTTAAGGTACCAATTGCCATGATGTTTTTAGTAAGTCAATCCAAGTGACCAACTGGATCAACCTTAGGATCAACGGGAGCAACAATAGCTCCATCGATGTAATGAGTGAGTCCTTTTTCCATAAGTTTACTCCATGCATCAATTTTCCAAGTAGTATAATTATGAAGAGTTAATAGAGGAAACTTAGAAGAACTCATAGCAGCAGAAAGGAAGGAACACAAGAGCACAAAAGCACAAGATACACCCCCCCAAATTCATTCAATCAAAGTACCCCCCCAAAATGATGATTTTGGCACTTTATATGTAGTGCGTGTACAATAGGTCACTTGCAAACAATGGCAAGGTGGAATTCTGATTTTGTTTTACAATTACCCCAATAGGCTGAGAACTACAAAGCAAAAGATCAGAAAGATAGATCTATGCAATACAAATGCCAAATTGGCCAAATAAGACCATATGATGAAAGTACAATTTCTACCCACAATTGCTACAAACTGATAGCATATTCTGAGAGTAGACAAAAAATAACGCACTTTCAAAAAAAATGGCACCTGAAAAGGAGTTCGTCTGAGCTCGAACGGAGACCTAGAAGTTGCAGAAACGGGGATTGGACAGGTACAGTCACCAAAAACTGAGAATTCTGAAAAATATGTCCATAAAAATCAGAAAATAATTCCACCATGTGAAAGTGCATGAAATTATAGCCCATTTCAAAAAAAATTGCACCAAAAAAGGAGCAAAAATGAGCAAGATATGGCCATTTGAAGTTGAATTGCAAAATCAAAAAGCTCAATGAGAGGGGCCTACAAATTTTTTGAAAAAATGATGATATTAGCAGACTGCGGGGTTAAATTTGATGACCATATGACTGTTGCCAAAACTTCACAGCTGACTGGGCGATGACGTGGCATGATCTGATTGGTAAAAAAAACTGACTAGGCAGTGTGATCGTGCAGCCAACTGGGCTGCTGACTGTTGACGTGGCATTGATGTGGGTCCCGGTGTCTGTGTGGCAAGTGCCGGAGGGCTGCTGGCAGTGGCCGGAAAGTCTAGACCCGGCAGGAGGGAGAGCCAGAGGCGGCAGGAGCGGCGGGGCCGGTGGGGCTGCTGTGCAGGGAGCCAATAGTGGAGGTGGCCTGCGTGGGCGGCAAGCGGGTAGTCTACGCGGGTGGTGGGGAGGCCGCCGGGGGAGCTACGCACGGGCGGGGAGCGGAGGCGCGCGGGAGGAGGGAGCTGAGGCGGAGGGAGTCGAGGCGCAGTGGAGGAGATCGCCGGGAGGGCCGTTGGTGGCACTGGGGGAGTTGCGACCGGGGGAGCTGCGTAGGGGCGCTGCAGAGGAGCGGCGCGGTGGTGGCACGCGAAGCTATTGTAGAGCCGGGATCTGCAAACCCTGCAGGTCACGGGGGTCACGGGGGGGGGGGGGGTCTACGGACCCCCCAAAAACCAAATTTTTTTATTTTTTTTTATTTTTAATTTTTTTGAAATTTTTTTTTTCAAAAATTTTGACGAAAATTTTCCAAAATTTTTTATTTCTATTTTTCGAAAAATATAAATTATTTTTCGAAATTCGTACAATAATAGCAAAATTGGCAAAAACAAATTTCTCACCAAAATAGGCCGACTTTATAACCAAATTTCATGGAAACGACCTTCTGGACACAATGGCGGGGTCGGATCTGGTCTAGGATGCCTCCAAAAGATGCTTCTCCTTAGATTTGCCTCTTGACGTCCCAATAATGCCTCTTCAAGATGAATCAATGAAGCCCCAATGGCTCTGATACCATGTGAGATTTTGCCAAGATCAAGAGTTCAATGAAAAGTACAATAGGGACAAAATATAGGACAAGAATAAACTATATTCTCATCAATAGAAAATGATCAATAAAATCAATTACATACAATATAGATGAGCCTGCTTATATAGGCAAGGCTAGGGATATGTGAGCACACAATCATGACATGTGGCTCAATAAGAAACAAGGGTAGGTAGGAAATAGGTGTGGGTAGGTAGGAGAAATAATATAATAGTCCACATGAGGTGGATCACCCACTGAATGTGGAGTGTAGCAACAAGATCAACACCATAAAAGGTGGAATTTCTCCTACACAAACTATCCCAATGTGGCACAAACACCCAAGTGTCTCATACCCAAACTACTATGAAATGCATTTCCTAAGTAAACTTAAGTAAGTGTAATAATATCCAAGATGAATAATTATTTACACCAACATATAGGCATCTAGCTTATAGTTTATCAGTTTTAGCAATGTTATCATGCTCATTTTAGCTTAACTCTTAGCTTAATCATGCTAGGATAATCATGAATTCATATAGCTTAATCATGCTATCATGCTAGATCACACATCTTAATCATTCAAATCCTCCATCTAAGTGTAGTCAAGTCACTGGAATTTGCATACTAAGATCTGAGAGCAAAATCCACACTCGCATTTACTAGGAGGCAATAAGTCGATTAGCTATGGTTTTACGTTTCATTGATTTAATCTACTAACCATTGCTTATAATGATTTATTGAGTGTTTTGTGTTGCAGGAACAGGTATAATAGGTACACCACACAAATACACGACATTTTGGCACCCACCGTGGGGCCAAAATCATCATTTTCAGCCTCCCAAGCTTCCTCAAACTTCATCTCTGCTGGATCAGAATCAGAATGTTGTACAAGTTGTCTTTCTAGCTCATACGAACTTTCTTTTAGTCTCATACAATACCTCATCCTGACTCGTACAAGGTATAAATCTGTGTCATACGAGGTTTTGTATTGAAAATTCTTTACTTGTACTAGCTTCATCCTAACTCGTACGAGCTTCATTTCATTGTCGTACGAGAGATAAATCTGTTTCGTACGAATTTTTGGTTGTTAAATCTTATGTCGTACGAGTCAATTTTGGTCCCTGTGCGAGATCTAATCATTTTTCGTTCTGTTTGATAAATCATTTCGTACAAGTTTCTGCATCTGTGATTTTTTGAAAAAAAAAAAAAACTGCAAATTAGAAATTTCAAATTTGTGTATACATCGGTAATCTACGTTTTTGAAGGATTTCTGGTCATTTTTAGCCCCTGAGAGTGCCCTTTGAAAATTGCATCTAGAACTCTTGGAGACCTTTCCAACGAGGTAAATGGCTTGTAATTTCGAGTCCCGAGCAGAAAGTTATGCCTAGTTGAAGTTAGGCTAAAATTTCATATAATTTTTCTAAAAATTTCATAGTTCAGATCACTAATGCTAATCTTGTTATGTCTATGAGATGTTTGCAACCTAACTCTTTTCTACAGGATGCTTGTCAAAGATACGCTTGTCAAAGACAAATTCAAAACACAATCATGACTACTAATGGATCTATTTTGCAGGTTGCCTAAGGATTCAGCAAAAAAAACTATGTATTCTTTAAGATTTTTAGGCACATTTCAATTTGGGCTTAAAGAAATGAACTATCATGTCTTATGTGCTTGTGATGATAGGTGAGTATGCTCTCACCTTTCTTAGGTGATCAGAAAGCTAGACTCATCTTTTTTCTTTCATTAGTGCATCTCTTTAGTAGGCCTGCCCTCCTGAGGAGTTATTAACTCTTAGCCATTAAGGTCGGTGAGAGGGGAACGACCTAAGTGGGAACGACTAACACCAAGTAATCCAACCCACTATAAAATAAATGTGTTTTTGATGAAAATCAAAGCAATGGCAGTGCTCGGGAATAGCTCTCCTCCGTACAATCGGGTATATCAAACCTTGGTTTTCAAGGCTGGGAGACCTCTTAATTGAGTTTATACCCCGATGAGCTGAATGGATCCCTTACTAGTGCCGGTTAAAATAGAAGCTACCCGATTCACCTCTGAAAGGGTGATAATATTTGTGCAAGAGAGATAGTAACTCTCCCAAGACACTTGCCATATTGTGCCCCCATTAGCGTTTGGAGTTAGATAATACGACGTTGAGAATCCATTGTGTGAGACTCAGCGGCCGTATTTTGATTAGCTATTGGGTGTGTACCTAAGTCAGTAAGCAAAGGTTTTCATTCTCAGCCAACTTCCTTAAGTTTTAGCTTGATTGAGAGTCATGTATCACATCATGTTTTTGCTGTGTATTCATCCCTAAAAAAAAGACAAATCAGACATCTCAAATTGGAAAACACAAGCAAGACACCAAAATTCACAAATTCAAATTCAGCAAAACAAACATTTTTTTATCTTTGTCCTGTTCTCTGTCATACGAGTTAGGATCTCTATCATACAAACTTGTTTGCATAAAATCTTTAGTCGTACTACACAACATTCTATGTCGTACGAGTCATCTAGTTTGTTTTATGGTTCAGAAAGTTGTGTCGTACGAGTTGTTGCTGTTTATATGAAAAATTCTATTCTGTTGTATAGACCTGTATCTTGTGTTGTCCTATGCTGTGAAGTATGTCGTACGAAACTTTGCATTTGTCAGTCTAGAACTGAGTCTTACATACCTATTTCAAAGTTTTCATTTCTGTCTGGTCAAATTGCAGTAAACATAAACACCCAGTGTCTGTTATTCTGTGCTTAAATCGTCATGTGTATGCCCATCCTAGCTAGATCTCAAAGACGAAAAATTGCAGAGACCGAAATCAAAACATTAGAAACAACTAGAATCATGGAACATGAAGATGAAATACAAGGGGAAGGAGAAATAATAGAACAAAACATCAAAGACATAAAAAAGGACCCTCAATTCGACAAATTGATGTGAAAATTGTTGGAGGAAGAAAAAGAAAAATATTTTCTAATGTTAGCCACATCTGGTGCTACACTCCCTCAAGATTTTGATTTGAATAAATTAACGCAAAAGAAAAGTGGCCCTCCCCCTAATAACGAACAACATGAGGACATCTTTGGTATCAAAATGAATAACATGTCAATCCCTATTAACACCAAAAACAATGAAGAGACTTACATCCCCAAAAGAGATGAAGTAGAAATTTTGAATAAAATTCAATTCGATGAGAATACAAGAAGGACTAGGGATGAAACAAGACAAGATCCAGATCCTACTAGAACGAAAAATCATGGTCATGCAAGAACAAATCATGTCGATAATCCTATCATGACTCTCACACAATAACTGCAAGTAATGAAAACACAAATCCAAGAGATGCAAAGAGGAAATGTTAGACGATATTCACTTCAAGAAATCTGTCCTTATCTAGTCGATAGAAATCTAAACATGATACCGTTTCCAATAGGTTTTGAAACTCCGAGATATGAAAAATATGATGGAAGCTCTGACCCTCAAGATCATATAAGAGAATTTTGTACCATGAGTATGGAGTTTGCACATGAAGATACCTACTTAATGAGACTATTTCCGAAAAGCTTAACCGGACTAGCTATGGAGTGGTTTTCCAAACTTGCACCTGGAATAAGATCATTTTTAAAGTTGGTAGATAAATTTGTTTCACAATATTCCTACAATATACAACATGAAGTGACCATGATAGACCTCTGTAACACTAAACAAAAAAGTGGAGAACCCTTCATGACATTCTTACAATGATGGAGATGCCTAGCATCATGGTATCCTCGCACATTGCCAGAGTATGAAAAAATGGACATATTCATTGACAACTTAAATGATCAAATGAGTTATTACTTAAAAATGCAAGGAAATCAAAACTTTGGAAAAATGGTTGATAATGGAATCAGAATGGAGGAAGCTATGATAAAGAAAGGTGAGTTGAAAATATACAAAGAAGGAGTCCATCCACCTAACAACAATAATAACAACAATCAAAATGATAAACCAAAGTTTTGGAATAGAAATCGAAATGTCGTCAACGATGGAATAGTAGATAATAATAATGTACAACCAAAACAACCAGTTTTCAATTTATCTACTCACTCGGCAGTAGCACAGCAAAATAATAATCACCAAAGAGCAACTATCAAAACATTCTTTCAAAGATAATTTACAGACATTAGTGAACGCCTGGGGTCAGCATTAAAAACACTTATCGCTAACAAATTGATTTCTTTGCCAGAAGAAAGGAACTATGAACCTCAAATAAAACCACACTGGTGGAATGATCATCAATATTGTGATTTTCATCAAAACAAAGGACATCTCACAGATAATTGTCAAAAGTTAAGACATGTTATACAAGATTTGATTGACAAAGGAGTAATAACGGTGGATGGACATACAACAAATGAATCTCATACAGCTTTTAAAACTCTGCTTCCCAACTATGAGAAAGGTGAATCATCAACAATAAACAATGGTAAGGGTAAATCAAAGGTAAATTACGCTCATACATATGATAATGTGGTAAACGTGATTGTAGTTAAATAAAAACAAGATCAAGAACATGCTCAAGCTATAACAAGAAGCAAAGCCAAAGTTATTTTGCCAAGTCCTACAACAAATGCATCGTCCACAACAAAACAATACAATTTAGTGGAACAATTGCAGAAAACACCTGCGCAGATATCCATCTTGGAGCTTTTGAAACTTTCACCAGCACACAAGAAAATTCTTGAATGAGCATAAGTAGATACCACCGTACCCAAAGATCTTGATATTGATCAATTCCAAACCATGGTGGGACACCTCACAACCCCTCACTACTTATCATTCACTGAACAAGATGACATGTCCTTGCAACATCCCCACAATGCTCCCTTGCATATCGAAGTCATCATTCATAAAACGCGTGTTAAACGTGTCCTAATAGATGGAGGAGCTAGTCTAAATAGTTGTTCATTAAGTCTTGTTCGTGCTTTAGGATATTCAGAAGATGCAGTTGATGCTCAGAAAAGGATCACTATAAAAGCCTATGATGAAGAAGAGTGTTCCTCCAAAGGAATTGTGATACTACCCATTAGAGTGGGACCTTTGCAGAAAGATACAACATGCCAAGTTCTAGACTTGGATCTATCATATAATATACTCCTAGGGAGACCATGGATCCATGAATTGCAAGTTGTCCTATCAACATACCATCAATGTGTAAAATTTCCATACAATGGAGAGGAAATCACTATCTCTGCAGATTCAAATCCTTTTCAATATTGCAACAATCTCAAAATAGCTCAAGAAGTCACCATTCCTCATAATAGGGAGGCATCATCTTCAAACACACAATCCAAGGAACAATCATTTGCCTCTATTCTGTCAAGTATGGAAAAACAAATGCAGCTAAAAGATCGAGGAAACGGAGATTATTCGATATCACAAATACCACTCTCTGCTAAATCCTTAGGAAAACCATCAAACTGTACACAACGACCAGTTGTAAAACATCTTCCAATATTTGATGGAGCATTTATTAGTGTTGGGACCTTATCAGACGAAACAAAAGACAAAGATGTGCTACAGTGGCTATACAAGGATGAAGAGGTCCAACAAAAGATCAACAATGTTCATATACCTACAGAAAAATATGGAAAAGGATTTAGCATCCTCAGAAAGATGGGATACACTGGAACCGGTCCTATAGGGAAAAGAAAAGAAGGTATCTCAGAACCTATCCAACCTTATACTCAACACGCTACAGAAAAATCAGGCATAGTGTATGGACAAGCTAATTTACCAAAATATACACTTTTTAGTCAACAACAAGAGGAATATGAGAACAGACAAGAACAACTTGTTATTAAAAGGGAGCAACAATCACAAACAATGAAATGGGAAAAGCAACAAGATTTAGATCAACAAGAAAAACAAACCAAAAGTACCTCTCAAGCAGCATTAAATATTGATCAAAACAAGCATGATCCTAGTACAAATCTAGGAGAGCTCATAACAAGGTTGACAGAACTCAATCTCAGTCCTGAAGAAGCTGAACATAAAAGAAGATGATATATTAAGAATAACAGAAGAAATGTTGTATGATAAAATCTGTAGATTACAAGCTGTCAATGAGACAAATTCTAATGAGTGGGAATGGGATTCCTATCATTCTAAAGACTCTACTGAAGAAAGTTGCTTTGAAGGAGATGTAGAAGTCGATATAGTTCACACGTATGCAGGACAAATGTCAGGAACTAATTCACTTGAATTAGAACCACATTTGACTAACTTGGACTTAATCAAGGATGATCAGGATTTTCTTATACAAGGTCATTTTGATGAGAGTACTGTTCTAGACATGGACCTACGTACTGAAAAATTTGACACATATATCATGACCCTTAATACCCTTGAAACATCTCAACCTAACAATCCCTTACCTCTACTACATCCCGACCTTATTGATTGGGAAAATGAAGGACATACAGCAATTGATACCTTTCCAAACGACCATGCCATATCCTTATATCTTAATGCAATCGAACCTGTAACAACCTTCACCAGGGATTCTGCTAACGTATCTTTGAGTCAAGTGGGTGCCAAATCTCCTAGTCGCAAAAATGAAAATAAATAAAATAACATCAGGTCTAATGCTGAAAACCTTTTATTGGTAACATTAGATCGAGAAAAAGTAAAAACAAAGGACGCACCCAATGGTGAAAACCTCCTTGAGGCACTAGAAGATGGGAGATTTGACACTTTACCTGAACACTATCAAGAAAGGTCATCCATTCTGATTGAACCAATAGAGGTAGTTAACATTGGCACAACAGAGCAACCAAAGATTCTTCATCCAGCAACTTCTCTATCAGAAAAAGAAATGCAACAGTATATGGAATTTTTCAAATGAAGGCAAATAAATTTTGCCTGGTCATATGTAGACATGCCAGGGTTAGATCCAGAACTTATTATGCATCACTTAAATGTTAGTCAAGGAGCCAAACCAGTCAAACAGAAGTTAAGAAAAATGCATCCGCATATCGCTCTTCTAGTCAAAGCAAAACTAAAGAAATTACTGGATGTCAGATTCATCAGACCTATAGCATATCCTCAATGGGTATCTAACATTTTTCCTATTTCAAAACTAGATAAAAGCATCAGAATATGCACAGACTTCAGAGATCTTAATAACGCATTTCCAAAGGATGACTTTCCTTTGCCTAACATTGACATCATTGTAGATTTAACGGCAGGATACTCCATGTTTTCTCTAATGGATGGTTTCTCTAGATACAATCAGATCAAAATAGCACCCGAAGATCAAGAAAAGACAACTTTTACATGCCCACGGGGTACTTTCTATTGGAACGTCATTCCTTTTGGATTAAAGAACGCAGGTGCTACATATCAAAGAGCTATGACAACTATATTTCATGACATGATGCATACATTCATGGAAGACTATGTGGATGACATATTAGCTAAATTATACAATAGAGAAGAACATATAGAGATACTGGAAAAGATCTTTGACATGTTAGAACAATATAAGGTAAGGCTAAACCCTAAGAAATGTGCCTTTGGTGTTACTTCAGGAAAGCTATTGGGATACATTGTTTCAGCAAGAGGAATTGAAGTAGATCTAGCTAAGGTAAAAGCAATCATGGAAATGGCATCTCCCAAGAATATCAGTCAACTAAGATCACTACAAGGAAGACTCCAGTCAATCAGAAGATTTGTGGCTCAATTAGCAGATAAATGTCAACCATTCACTCACCTATTGCACAAACATGTTAATTTCAAATGGGACCATCACTGTGAAGAAACATTCAACAAGATCAAGGCATATCTCATGCAGCCACCTGTTCTAATGTCACCAATTCCAGGAAAACCATTATTACTCTATGTATCAACTACCGAAGCATCATTGGGAGTTTTGCTCGCACAAGAGGATAATGAAGGAAAAGAACGAGCCATTTACTACATCAGCAGAACACTAGTGGGATATGAGGTTAACTATTCATCAACAGAGAAAGCATGCTTGGCAATAGTTTTTGCTTCTCAAAAACTACGACTCTATCTACTATCTCACTCCATCAAGTTGATAGCTAAAATCGATCCTCTGAAGTATTTTCTCAACAAAGCCACATTGACAGGACGACTAGCAAAATGGATCATGATTCTAAGCGAGTTTGATATCAAATATGTTGATAGAAAATCTATCAAGGGACAAGTCATCGCAGATCAACTAGCAGAGACACCACTTCAAGATAATCATCCTCTACAGATTGAATTTCCTGATGCTGATATCTTAACAGTTACAACAAAAGCATGGCAACTATACTTTGATGGTTCATATACACAACACGGATCAGGAGTAGGAATTCTTTTCATCACACCACAAGGGCATACAATCCCGAAAGCATACAAACTAAGATTTCCATGCACAAACAATATAGCAGAGTATGATGTTAGGGTTCCCACAGATACTGAGAGGGGGGGGTGAATCAGTATCTGACCGGTAATGAAATTTTCTTAATACAAAATATGCAGAACATAAAGTAACAGTATACTGGTATCCAAGAATTAATGTAATTAAAAGAATCAAAAGCATCCACATGAAAAGAACACCATAACACAAGATGTTTAATGAGGAAACCCGGTGTGGGAAAAACCTCAGTGGGATTTGTGACCCACAATATTCACTTACTGGCCAATAAGAGATTATTACTTACAATAGGGGCCTACACATGCAGGAAGGCCAACTGCCTAGAGCACACTGCTCAATAAGAAGTCACATTGACTTACAATGAGGATTATACAAATCCAATATTCTGTACTGCTTTACAATAGCATCCTCAATGCCAGATTCAGTACCGGTTCTTGCTCTGTTCTTTACATATACCCTTGACCTATAATTCACACATTAGGTATGCCTAATAAATTTCTTTATACTTCCTATATATCTCCTACAAATGCTTACAGTGATCTCTTTTATATACAAGAGTCATTTTACAATTTGCCAAGTCGGCTTACAATAATAAACAAAATATTACATATCAAAAATCCTGTCAGCCTCTGTGCCGGTATACATCTTTTCTTCTGTGCCGGTGCCGATGCCGGTGTAGAGTGGTCTTGCTGATGCCAGTGCACTGTCTTGCTTGAATAATGCTTTGCTGGTAGAATGTCTTGCCGGTGCTGTAGGATTGCAAGGTTGCCATCAATGACAAAACCTTCAATCACACACAATGTCTCATTGGAGTGTCCATATGCCAACATATGAAGCATTGATAATAGGTATCAAAATGGTCGTAGAATGAAATGTTAAACAACTTCAAGTCTTTGGAGACTCTTAGCTTGTCATTAATCAAATCAATGATGACTATGAAACAAAAGATGACAAAATCATGCCTTACAATAAGATGGTGGATGATTTCAAGAAGTACTTTGTAGAAATAACTTTTGAATAGATTCCAAGAAATGATAATAAAGCAGCAGACGCCATGGCTACACTTGCTTCTCTATTGCAGACACAGGAAAATCAAAAGTGTTATGAATTCCTGGTTGAAGAGTTGTTTCATCTCGCCTATAATTGTCCTGATTCCCAAACCATCTGTCAACTTATTGGACATGATTCCTCTCGCTATGGCCAAACTTACACATACTTAAAAGATAATATCTTACCTCCTGACTTATCAAAAAACCAAAAGAGAAATTTTATTCGCCAATCCTCATATTTTACTCTCGTCGCGGATACCCTATATAAACGAGGTCTAGACGGTACTCTCTTAAGATGTCTTGAATAAGAAGAATCTGAGAAGGCTTTATATGAAGTCCATAATGGCATTTGTGGCACTCATTCAAGTGGTCTCACCCTTTCGAAAAAACTCATACGCTTGGGCTACTATTGGGCGACTATGGAACGAGATTCTTTTAAGATAGCAAAAACATGCAAACAATGTCAAATCCATGGGAACTTGATCCATGGACCAGCACAAGAACTACATGCTTTAGCAACATCTTGGCCTTTTTGTCAATGGGGTCTGGATCTAGTAGGAAAGATAAATCCTTCCTCATCTAATGGATACAAATTCATCCTTGTCGCTACTGAATATTTTACAAAATGGATTGAAGCGGTACCTCTCATCAACATCATAGGAAAACAAATTGCTGCATTTATCTTGAATTATATCATTTGTCGCTATGGAATACCAATGACGATTATCACTGATAATGGGCGACCAGTCAAGAATCAAGATGTACAAGAGCTATGTGAGAAAAAGATTGGCATATCCAACTAAACCCTGCTCTATGGGCCTACCGCACCAGTATCCGCACACCGATAGGTGCCACACCTTTCTCTCTTGTATATGGATCAGAAGCCATATTGCCAATCGAAGTAGAGATACCCTCTCTACATGTATCACTAAAAGGACTCATCCCAGATAAAGAACAAAGAGTATCTAGACTACAAGAGTTAGAACTAATCCATGAATGCACACACAATGCCTTTGATCATCTAAAGTTATATCAGCAAAGAATGTGTCGGAGCTATAATCATAAGGTTAAACCAAGAATCTTTCAAGTTGGATAACTAGTGCTAAAGGAAAAGCCACGCAACCAGGCAGATCGAGAAAAGAAAGGAAAATTTGAACCAAACTTGTTAGGTCCATTTGTGGTCACAACAGTATTTGGATCAGGAGCATATCAGCTATCAACACAAGCCAACGATCAACTCGAGGAATCTATTAATAGCATGCACCTGAAAAATTTCTATGTCTAAAAATTCAGAAAAAATCAAAAACAGTGAAAAATCAAAAAATCAAAAACAGTGAAAAATCAAAAGATCAAAAACAGTGAAAAATAAAAAAAATAAAAAACAATGAAAAATCAGAAAAAATCCTAAAAAGTGAAAAAGCAAAAAAAATGCCCCAAAAAAAATCAAATATCAGAAAAAGTGCAATAAAAACAGACAGTGAAAACCTGGCAAACAGGCGCTATTTGTCCGCTAGCTCTTCCATCTATTAGTTCATGCATTTTTTCACTTGCATTCATTTTCCATTAGCGTTGATCATCATGAAGCCTTTATACATACATAGACATCCCAGGTGGCTTCTTACCATGGTTTGGATCATTGGATATATCATAACAACTTTGTTTCTAGGCTTGGGGCAAAATCTTACACCTAGCTAGGGGCAAAACTCTTGAGATCAATTTTGAGCTTAGTCAAACAAGTAGACCAAACAGTTAGACAACTCTTATCAAGCAAAAACTGAGACACATCCAACATTGAACACAAGATCAAACTATCAACTATCAAGCTATCATGAAGTCAATCTAAGCACATCACACACTTATCAGTGGATAATATCTTTTTGAATGATGATTGTAACATGATTGTTCAAGTTTTCTATATTGCTTTTCGCTATCATGATTTCTGAGTGACTCTAGGATGTCATTGACTAGAGGAACAAGAAAGAAACATGATATTTTTCTTGTTCGCTATCTGAAAATTAATCATTAATATGTGCAAATTTGTCTCGGGACATGATCATCAGAATATCATTGAAGACATTTCTGATTTGCGTATTGAAATGATTAATACTGCCTGTTTTACGCAAGCAACACTCAGGTCATCTCGGTTCAATTATACCTCGATGCTTGTGTTAACTTGCTATATCAAAATCCAGGAAAATAGTGCTCAGGTCATCATGGTTTAATTATACCATCGATGTTTGCACTCACTTCCCACATTTCAAAATCTCAATGATGACAAAAAATGAAAAATAATCCAGTGACTGGTCCTGTCATAGCTTTGCATTCCATTGCATTTCATTTGCATTTTAGCTTGCATTTCATTCTTGAATGGGATCCAATAAAGATCCTTTTATCCAAGGTTAAATCTATCACAGGAATCATAAAAGTATCATCACAGGTGTATACGGAATCAGAATAACTCATATCTCTCCAGATATTGTCAACTCAGCAAAAATCTTATGCTATCTCCCTCAGATGCATCAACATCAACATATCCAAAAATTTCTGCAACTGATATCAACAAACTGTCAGTTCTTTATCTAATCAATCTTACCAAATGAAATCAATCAATCAAACCTAATCAACTCATGTCTTATATAGGATGTATCCTTCTTGAAACCAGACGTGATCATCAATGTCTTATACAGGATGAATCCTTCCTGAAACCAGACGTTATGATCATCCATGTCTTATACAGGATGGATCCTTCCTGACACCAGACAAATTGATTCTGACTCATGTCTTATACAGGATGTATCCTTCCTGGAACCAGACGTGATCATTAATATCTTATATAGGATGAATCCTTCCTGAAACCAGATGTTATGATCATCCATGTCTTCTACAGGATGAATCCTTCCTGAAACCAGACTGAATCAAATCAATCAAGATTTTTCAATCTTATCGATCTAGGCAATCAAGCTAATCAAAGAACTCACACTTTCATCAAACAACAGTTACAGAAATCAAATCAAAATCTATCGAGATATCAATCTTGCAAAAACTCCAAAGATCAATTATCTCAATTGATCTCCTGAGGGGGCATCATTATACCAGAATTTAGCAATCAAGAGCTGGGGCATCCTATCAAATCAATATCATCATCAAAATGAGATTATTCTTTGAATCAACGTGTCATCACACCTTGCTTCAAAGAGGGGCAAAATGTATACACCTAAAAATGGTTTGAAGATAATTAATTAAATAAGCAATTATTTATTTAATCCCTCCTCCCCAATTTAATTGAATTCACTAAGCAATTTTGATTAAATCTCCCTTTCATCTACTTTCTAATAAATCTAAGGATTTATTAAATAGGTTCATTTCATTTCACCCCTTAATTAATTAATTCCTCCCATCAAAATCATTTCTTCTACTCCTAATTAATTAAAACAAATCAAATCATGAGTTGCTGAGATTAATTATCCTTTTCCTATTATTTGAATTTATAAATTCAAATTCTCCTAACTTCTACCACTCCTAAACCTAACCATTCCTAAACCTAACCCATTCTACCTACCCCCATGTCCCCTTTCATTCAACATCTTCTAGAACCTTTGTGACACTTGTCACTAAGTGTTCCCTTTAATCCAACCCCCTTTGCCAACCTCCTCCAATTTAACCATTGGTATCTTCAAATCAATCTCAACTGTTGATTCATGCCAACTCACCCCTAGCCTTGGAAAATCCTATAAATAGACCCTATTTTGGAGAACAAATGGCCAATTCATGAATTCAACCACTTTACTAATTCATGCTCAATTTTAGCTCATTTGTATTGTTACTATAGGCATCTAGCTTATAGTTTATCAGTTTTAGCAATGTTATCATGCTCATTTCAGCTTAACTCTTAACTTAATCATGCTAGGATAATCATGAATTCATATAGCTTAATCATGCTATCATGCTAGATCATGCATCTTAATCATTCAAATCCTCCATCTAAGTGTAGTCAAGTCACTGGAATTTGCATACTAAGATCTGAGAGCAAAATCCACACTCGCATTTACTAGGAGGCAATAAGTCGATTAGCTATGGTTTTACGTTTCATTGATTTAATCTACTAACCATTGCTTATAATGATTTATTGAGTGTTTTGTGTTGCAGGAACATGTATAACAGGTACACCACATAGGGCTAAATCTTCCTAGGTGGTTGTTGATGTGGCCCCCATGTTTCGCATGGGGTTTTTCCCATTGCAACACCAACACTCCCAGGTTCTCCACCTATGGGTATTTCTTTTGTCAGCTCTCTGGCTACTGGGGTTGAGGCTTTGTCGACTACTGCTGATGTTGTTGGTTCCTTGCCCAAACCTTCTGGCAAGCGTAGCTTTTCTTGTGTGGCTAGAACTTCTACCCAACTCTCAAAGGGGGTTCTTCCTCTTCCCTGTGCCAAATCCTCCCCTGTGGTGGTTTGTGGGTAGGATGTTGTGGACAACATTGGGTTTAACCAATGTTGTGCTCTTGTGTGCAGATTCTCTAGGTTTTGGCCTTCTTTGCCGGACCTTCATTGTTGGGTTAGTGTCTCTTGGCGGCCTTTGGCTGCTTTTAATATTGAGCTTTTCCCCTATGCTAAAGACTTTTTTGTTGCTTCCTTCACTTCTTTCGTTGATTGGTATTTAGTTTTGGGCAAGCTGTGGGCTTGGGGAGCACACTCCCTCTCTGTTAAGCCTTGGACTAATTCTTTTAACCCTCTCACTGAACCACTTAATGTGCGTCCAGTTTGGGTTTGGCTCATCAATCTCCCTCTTCATTTTTGGGAGCACTCTTGTTATGAGGCTATTGGTAACTCTATTGGCCATTTCTTGAAGGTTGATGAAGCTATGTCCTCAATGGACCACACTAATTTTGTTTTCATTCTTGTGGACATTGACATCTCCTCTCCTCTCCCTCGAGATGTGTTTCTCATGGTGGGAAACAGGCCTTGGAATCAACTGTTGGACTTTGAGGGCCTCCCCTTCCGCTATGGGAAGTGCCTCTCTATCAGTCATCTAGCTTTGGACTGCTCTATTTCATGCTACAAAGGTGTTTCTACCTGGTGGAAGAATGCTAATGCTAAACACTTAACTGTCAATGCCCTTGACTCTATGTCTGCAGACTCCCCTCAGGAGGATGATGTCGATGTTGTTCCCCTCACGACTATGGATTCTCTCTCTCCTTTCGTGGACCCATCTCTTGAGGTCCACTCTTCTACTTCCACAATTTTACAGCCTTGATCCCTTGTTGTTGGATCTGCTTTTGTCGTTGTTGTTTTTTCACAGCTTGCTGCTGCTCGACAACAACCTCCTATTGTTCGGTTGCAACACTCTGTTGACACCTCTGTTTGTAACCCTGCAGGGTTCCTTCCGGTTGATCTCTCCTTTGATGGACCTATTGACAACATTGCCTAGACTATGGTTTCTTGTAGGCAAAAGGGGAAGTCTTTCCCCCTACCCATAACCCCCCGTCGTTGGGGTTCGGGGGGCTCTTCCCCCCCTTGAGAAGGGTCTTTTGTCCTCCAGTTGGATAGGATTCCTTGCATTTCTACTTGTGCGTGTTTGTTTGTCACCGCCTTTGGGCTATTGTTCTTTTGCCAACATCATCTCTCTTGATGTTGCTTGTCTTCTTTTGATAGTTTTTGAGTATGTTAAGGGTCAATGTCCTAGTTAACGCTACTTTACTAATAAAAAACACTTAGACAACATTCAATTGAGTACCTTTTATAGGAATAAGTGTTGTGGATGAGATGGATTTTTGTGGTACTAGAATTATTGTGGCCAAAGTAACAACCCTTGCCACTCTACTTGTTGTCCTTTGTTGACGTAGCCATAATTCGGAGGATCCTCGAAGAGAATAATCGAGATCATGTAGCAAGAGTAACACAATGAAAGCACAAACATAAAACATAGAAAATGCAATCAGGTAAATCAGCATCATCATATATTCATTAAAGAACATCTAGTAACATCTGGTTACATGCAGGCTTACATGTCCAATTACAAACTACATTCTAGAATACAACTCATCCGAATCTCCAAGAGATATCCAAATTATGAATTATGAATCTAGATCATCATACTACATCCATATCTCCCAAAGGATCACATGCACCGATATATATACCATCTAGAACACATCCGAGTCGCCGATAAAAGATCACATTCTCCAAAACAAGAAAATGAAATATGTAAAATAGTTCGGCCCCAAAATGCAAAGATCTCCTTCGACAAGAGGGCAAATGAAGTGAAGACCACCAAGAAAGGTTAGCCAAGGTCCCAAGAACATCGAGCAAGGCACCAAATTGTTCTGCAAGCCAAGAAATTGCTTCACACGGGAATAAATCTCCAATTAGCCATTAAGATCAAAAACTACTCCGGGAACCAAGAACAACCAGTCTGGAAGCAATAACTCA
The DNA here is from genome assembly GCF_030272615.1 of Cryptomeria japonica. Taxonomy (NCBI): domain Eukaryota; kingdom Viridiplantae; phylum Streptophyta; class Pinopsida; order Cupressales; family Cupressaceae; genus Cryptomeria; species Cryptomeria japonica. The sequence continues at coordinate 769,685,265 of NC_081411.1, read as the reverse complement.
TCGAAAAAGAATCCAAATGAACCACAAATCTAGAATAGAAAATAAGAACACATCTGGAAGTCAAGAATCTGATCCGCAACAGAAAATAAATAGCTACTGGAGAATGTTAGAAGAAACATAGAAACTGCAACACAAAACAAAAACAATTGAAAAGAAAAATATACTTGACTATATTAGATCTATATGCTAGGGTAAAAGAATAGTTCAAGATATTAAGCAAGTTAATCGGGCTAAATATTAAACCTATAAGAAATTAACATCAACATTAGAAGTTTGAAAATAAATATTGGTCCTTAAGCTTTAGTTGATTAAATATAAACTTATTATGAATATCACATTGAACATGTATCAACATTATATCAATATCAGAGTTATGTTCATAAATTACAACACTGGTTCTTGTTATAAACTTGGGAGCTTACCGTGATAATCCTTGATATATGGAATTGAATCTTCAAAATTCATCATTCATTGATTTAAAATTTCAATTCTTATTTATAATCTTTGAAGACTCACACATTACAACATGATAGCCTATGTATATTTCCTGCATTGCCTCTTCACCACATCTTTTGCACTTACAAATATACTAAACTAGGATTGTTTTAATCTTTTGTAGTTACTTTTATTTCTATTTAGTTAAATCTTGTGATGAATATCTAAAGATTTTACCTCATTTTTCTTATCATTTTTAAATTAGATAAATTTACAAGTGGATATGGCTTACTATTGTAATATAGTTAATATAAGTATATTATTATTTAAATAATTTTATCATTCATCTTTGGTTGATAATGTATATCACTAAGTCATATGCATTTTCAATTTTACCTTATGTACGTAATACTATTGAAGCATAGGTTTTTCTACACGTGAAACATAACCTTACTCAAGATCAAATCATAAATTAATTGTCTATCTAGCATTTGAATCAAGAGACACAACTTAAAGTGGGGCATGAGAGAACAATATATAATTCTTACATCTATGACAATGTTATAGTTTTTATTTATTTGATAGACATGTTAGTATAAACACATAGGTGGATAAGTACTTTATTTTGGTTCTACTTCTATTTGGTATACTTCTTTCACAATTCTTATAAAAGTTGGCTTTAATGCATTTTCTTTTCTTACACTTCTCCACCTGCATTAAACAAAAAAAAAAAAACCACAAATTATGAATAAACAAAGTTAAACTATTTAAAAACAATAAAAATATTTTAATTTTTAATATAAAATTATAAAACAAAATGAATAAAATTAATTTGAAGAAATATATTAGATTTTATAAAAACCTAACAATGATATAATATCTTACCTATATTTGGTACATAAATGATAGAGAAAAATGGTCATTTCCAACTTTGCAAGGTTCATTCCTAGACATGTTCTAGAGCCACCTCCAAATCCAATAAATGAATAAGCATTTAATGGTTCCTACAAAATACATACCATAACAATATCAAATTTTTAATAATAAAAATGTAATATAAATATTATTTAAATTTAATTATATAATTTTAACTCTCCAAATCCAATAAATGAATAAGCATTTAGTGATTCCTATAAAATACACATCATAATAATATCAATTTTTTATTAATAAAAATGTAATACAAATATTATTTAAAATTAAATTGCTTATTAAGTGATAAACATATGTTCAAATTTTAGAAGATCATAATATATCTGCTAATAAGTTATCTTCTCAATTAATTACTTATGAATAGTGAGCATTAAGCCTTTACCAAGAGGACATCACCAACAAACATTAAGGATAATACTCACTACCAAAATGAAATGCAATAGAAAAATTAAAATTTCAGATGAAACACAACATACCCATCAACTTTGGGGATTATTTTCCCCCATACCTTCATCTACCTCTGGATCTCTCTGAGCCTAAGAGCCGCCAAGGCAGAGATCCCCATCCCTCTATGCTTGAGATTCATCAACTTGGAGATTCACAAAAGAGTCTTTCGGGCCCTTGCGAGGATATTCTTTAGTGTGAATTTCCCTCTGTGCTTGAGAGCTGCCAAGGTTGAGTCCCACATTCCACAATGCCTAAGATTCACCAAATTTAAACCCCAAAAAATGTCTTCTGGGCCCCTAAGAGGATAGATTTTAGAACGAGTTTGTGACCGATTTTAGAGCCAATGAGTGATGGCACATGAGGCGATGCAAGGCATAGAAAAGGTTAGAAAAGATGGAGGATTTTGATGAGGATAACATTATTGAAAATACATTCAATTCCCTCTCAAAGAACTTACAATTATTGTAATCCAAATTGATTTTCATGACATTTTAAAGTTGATTATATTGGGGTTTCTTTTTTAAGAATTTCTTAGGCAAAATGTCCCCAACCTAGCCTTTGTCATTGAATAGGTCATATTTATTCACCACCCTTTCAAGATTCTTGGGGCACAAAATCATTCTTGATAAATTGAGATGCCAAGAGGAACAAATACCCATAATTTTGTAGAATATCAAAAGCATTGGACAAGAAAATGGAAACCACTTGGGATGGGTAGATGTTTTGAGGAGCCTTAGGGTATATTATCTCTTATCCAATCACAATGCTGATGGCATTGAGAATATTTCTGCTATCCCATTAGAAAATTTTCTTCATATGGTCAAGGGTGAATGCACTCAATGTTGGATACTCCCATTTAGAGGAGGAGACAAAAATTCTCCAATTAAGTGGATTGTATTCCATTTCTCCCTAAAGACAAGGCCAAAATAGAAGACCAAATAGAAGATATCAACAAGCAAAGAGAGCTTGAGGAACCCTAACCTTGCAGAGAGAAAGAGGAAAAGTATTTGCAACTCCAGGGAATGGGCCAAAAATGAAACAAAACAACTCTTTTTAAAAACCCATCCACTATATATTAACACAAGCCTTGACATGCAATGATGACTGAGGGAAATTAATTCACACAAGGGGAAGATATTACGAGGTAAGGAGAATAAGTGGCATGCTTATGAAAACCTTTCCATGTACCTTGTTAAGCATAATTCACAGGCAAAATTATCCTTCCCAAATCTAATCTTTCTGCTTCTTGGAGTCGATATCAAAAGTTGCCAAATGGAATAATTGATTCCAAAAATAACACATTCCCAAAATGGGTGTCGCTAAGGAAATTTAAAATCATTAAATGGATAAACAAGGAAGATGAGTTGTCCTTGGATGCATGGCCAAAGGCAAGTGGAGAATTTTAATTGTGAGGATGACTTATCTTTGTAGCATTAGGACCTGCAAAAAACCAAAGGGGTTAGGAAAAATCATTATGTTTCCTCTTGAGCTACTGATGCCGGAATGACATCAGTTTGAATATCTACCCTTTCCAACTGGATACTCCTTTGTGTGAGACCACACCCTTTGTTTGCTAGAGCATATACCATTTTGTTTGCTTCCCTAAAATAGTGGTTAATAGAGTATACTTTGAATTTTTGAATAAGAAGTCATGCCTCTCAAAGGACGTAATTAACATTCCAGGTAGGAGTTTCAATTTTTTTGAGAGCCAAAATGATGTTCACGGTGTCTCCTTCTATCACCATATTGTTAATCCCATACTCACATGCCACTCCTAGGCCATATACCAAGGTGCTTCTGCCATATTGTTGGTGAAATTTGGGATTCTTGCCACTCTCGCCACTAAAATTTCACCTTTAGAATTACAAATGACAAAACCCACTCTTGATATGTCAGGGTTACCTTTGATTGCACAATCAAAATTTAGTTTTTGAGAGGGATAATCTAGAGGTTTTGATTTAAAATATCTTCTCTTATTCTTCCCACTAGAATTATTTAACAAACTACCTTTGAGGGGGAGACAAATGCCCTTTCATTCCTTAATGATTGCATCATCCCTTGAGGTAAAAGGAAATTCAAAGTTTTATTCTAAGTTTTTGGATTTGGATGTATGAGCTTTAACAAATTCTGAGATGGAGGTTTCTATATTGATGATGACATGAGAGACGTCATTTTTTTCCCCCTTGAAAATTCTCATGTTCCTCTCCCACCAAATGTTCCAAATGAGAATCACAAGTGCAATCTATTAGAATCTATGATACCAATAATGAACGAGAGGAAAACTGAGAGGGGGGGGGGGGGGTGAATCAGTATTCCACAAGTTAAACAGTTAATGCAGATTTTAAACCATTTACCAGAGCACAATATAAACAACATAATGAAAGATAAAGCATGAAAGCATAGAAAACATAACACCAATATTTTTGACATGGAAAACCGGATAAAGGAAAAAACCATAGTGGGAAACCCTACCCACAGTCAGATAATACTTCTGCAGCAATATGTGAAATAATTACAATGGGGATTGCACTTGAAACCGGGATAACCTCTAGAGCTCACTGCTCATCACAAAAAGAAGTCTCATTGACTTACATAAACATCAGACTACAAGTTGGAGAAAGTGAACTGTGAAAATAGCATCTCCTAATGCTTGATACAGTTCCGGTTAAGCACATATGTCTTTTATGCAACTCTAAATCCCTCACACCCTTCGTTGAATGATATATCTATGTTCGTACAATTACCTCTCTCTAATAATGCAGACATAACCATACCATTCCATACCATACCATACCCAAATTACATGAATAAGACACCTAGAAATACAGATCATCAACCTTGATAATAAGGTCGGCTAAACCCTAAACCCATAAAACTTAATTACAAAAATTACATCACACGATACCACCGAACCAATATTATGATTTACATTACATAGAATGGACCTAATAAAAATTCCCAATCAATTATATCTGCTGGAAATTCCTCTAAGACCAATATCAACACGTTTCACCAACCAGTAGAAACCCTCAGTGTAATAACACATAATAACCAACCGGATCCAAATAGGATCACCAAATCATCATGCCAGCCAATGTGATGCCACCAAATAATTATGAAATGATCAAGAACACCTTCAACACGTTAGGAACCATTTTAGTAAGCCATACCAAAATCACTTAACCATTTCATCGAATATCACCAACCGATAAAGCCAACCGGTACCAAGAATATCAAGTGGTAATCCAGAACATAAGTGATAGCTTCCAGAGCACTAAATCATGAACCAACTAAATATGACAAGCATATAACCATCCTGAATAACCATCCAAAATTGAAACTAACGATCTGATCATACGAGTTCAAAATTAGGCCAAAACCAAGTCCAATCAGAATAGGAACCAACCGGGACGGGTCCAACCAAGATAGCAACAACCAACCGAGAAAGAACCATATCCAACTGGAGTATGGTGTTGACATCAATCACAACACATAATCACTATTGCCAATAATCTCCCCCTTTGGCATTAATGGCAACACTGAATGTGAAAAACATCCAAGTGCCAAGGAATGCCAATAATCTCCCCAAACAATCAAGAACCAACAAAATATCTCTCCCCCTAAGATTTTATGTTTTTCACATGAACAATATCTGCCCCTTTGACATCAATGACAAATGGCTGATGCCAAACCAAATAGTTGACTACTCCCCCTAAGCAGAAGCATCATCCCATCAACTTGGATCAGAAGATTTTTTTTTATAAGCTCACTCGATTGATGAATACCTATATCTCTAACTCTCTATCAGAGGGGTGGTGACCCCCAATTGATCTTTAAGATATTAAAAAGTATCTTTAGGTAATTGTTTTGTTAGAATATCTGCAATCTATTCCTTAGTAGGCACATAAACCACTCTAACTTCCTTTGCTTCAACCTTTTCCTTCAAGAAATTATACCTTATAGAAATGTGTTTTGATTTGGAATGAAATACGGGATTCTTTGACATGTCAATAGAAGCAGTATTATCACAGTGAATAACAATACGCTCATCATAACTTATCCTTATATATCCTTCAACATTTGCTTCATCCATAAGATATGAGTGTAATTTGTTGCAACAGCTACATATTCAACTTCAACACTAGATAATGAAGTGCGTGTTTGTTTCCTGCTAAGCCATGAAACCAACTTCTTCCAAAGAAAGACTGCACCAAGTGTAGTGCTTTTCTTGTCATCAACATCTCCTGCCCAATCTGAGTCTGTATAGGTACATAATCTAAAATAATTATCCTTTGGATACCATAACCCATAGTCTATTGTTCCTACCAAATATCTTAATATTATTTTAACAACAATATCATGACTTCCTCTCAGATTTGACTGAAATCTAGAAGCAATATAGACAACATTCATTATATCTGGTTTAGTACGAGTTAAGTACAACAATCCACCAATCATTGATTTATATCTATATGGGTTCACCCTAGGAGATTCATCTTTCTTAGACAATTTGCAACCGGTTATCATAGGAGTACCAACAGGTTTTGCATTTTCAAGACCAAATTTCTTAAGCAATTCCTTCACATACTTAGTTTGACAAATGAAAATACCTTTATCAGTCTGAGTAATCTGTGAACCTAAGAAAAATTTCATCTCTTCAATCATAGACATTTCAAATTCATTCTTTATATCATCAACAAATTTTATACATGGATTTTCGTCTCCTCCATAAATGATATCATCAACAAAGACTTCAATGATCAGTATGTCATCATGCTCAATTTTATAATATAAGTTACTATCAACATTACCTTTTCTAAAACCAAGCTTTGAAAGATATTTATCTATTCTAGCATACCATGATCTAGGGGCTTGTTTCAGTCCATATAAAGCTTTCTTCAATCTACAAACCATGTCCAGTGGGTTTCTCAATGTAGACTTCTTCTTTAAGATCTCCATTTAGAAATACACATTTAACATCCATCTGATATACCTTGTAGTTCTTGTGTGCAATATAGGCAAGAAAGACTCTTATCGCTTCAATCCTAGCAACTGGAGCATAAGTTTCATCATAATCAACTCCTTCTTCCTGTGAATATACTTTGCAAACCAATCTAGCCTTATTTCTTACAACTTGACCTTCCTCATTTAATTTGTTCTTGAAAACCCATTTAGTTCCAATAACATTTTTATCTTTAGGCCTAGGAACCAATTCCCATCTTTTATTCTTTTCTATTTGATTCAATTCTTCTTCCATTGCTCTCATCCATTTTTCATATTTACTTGCTTCAATAAATGATTCTGGTTCAATTTGAGAAATTAAACATACCTCTTTAGCAACTAATCTTCTTCTTGTCATCACACCTTTCCTCTTATCTCCAATGATCTGATCTTCAGAATTATTTAGCTTTACATACGTGGGAGTCTTAGGATTATCTCGACTTTCTAACTATTTTTGCTCATCAACAATCACTGCAGAGTTTTATGATGTTACCGGAGCAATTGGATCAATGCTCTAAACTTATTCTTGCACTATTGGTTATGATTTGACAATTTCATCGGTATCACCTTTTATGTGTACTCTATTGAAAGTGTATATCACAGTATTGACAACTTCTCTCCAATAGATATCAAGCAATTTGGCTTCCATCATCATTGACCTTGCAACATCTAAGATAGTTATGTTCTTCCTTTCCACTATTCCATTCTATTGTAGTGTTCTAGGTGCAGAAAATTATCTTATGATTCCATGCTTCTCACAAAAGTTGTTGAACTCACTAGATGTAAATTCACCGCCTTGATCTGATCTTAAACATTTTATCTTCAATCCTGTTTTTGTCTGAACCATAGCTTTGAAAATTTTGAATCTCTCAATAGTTTTTGATTTTTCTTTCAAAAATTCAACCCACATCATTCTAGAATAATCATCAATAAGCAACATAAAGTATCTATCACCTTGAAAACTTTTAGTCCTTGCCAGTCCACATAGATCAATATGAATAAGATCAAGAATTTCATTAGATCTATCATGTATGCTTCTGAAAAAAGTTCTAACTTTCTTACCCATTTGACATTCTCTACATACCGGATTATGAGGCTTGATAATTGTGGGCAAATATCTAATAACCTATGTTGAACTAATCTTCATTATGCAATCAAAATTCACTTGATACATCCTCTTACTGTTGGCCATTTGGTGGAATTGATTATGTGTTGCATTGATGTTTTGTCATTGATGCCAACACTAGCTGTTTGGATGCTTTACTAGCACCCTTCTGGTCCCGGTAGGTTGAGTGGTTTTTGGTTAACTTGGATCTGACGTGATCTGGTAGGCTCTGGTATAGTATGGTGATAGAATTGGCTTTTTCATGATACTCAAGCTCATATTTGGTCAGTTGGTTTTGGTTTGAAGATCAGATGCTATCCTGCTCTCCTAGAATCTTGGTTTCTGGTTCCAGCGAGGGTTTCACTGATAGAGATTTTGGTGGAGATATTTGATTGCATAAGTGGTGTTGGTGTAGCTTTTGATGGAGTTTCAGGATGTTGTTGGTGATCATGTTCGAGACTTGGTGGATGGAGATCATTGTTGTGGCATGTGGACCTATATTGGGTCCCGGTTGATCTAGGCTATGGACCAACTTTAATGTAACATGTGGATAGGACCTATCGATGTATATTTGGGATGTTTTATGTGTTGATGTTATTTGTTTGGCCTTAGGCCGACATGGTTTGTAATTATGTAATCGGTTTATTGTCCGGTGGCCGACCTAATTGTTTATGGTCGAGGGTTTGTATATATAGATGTAAGATCTCATTGTAGATCATCATGGTTATTTTTAGAGGTCATGGTCAAGGAAAGTAATGTGCAAATAATGTAATATCATTCAGGAAGAAGAGTTGGTTGATCATTGGAGATCGAATTGGGTTTATGTAAGAGGATTTAGTCCTCTGGTATTGATGTTAACCAGAACTATACTCAAGCATCAGAGATGCTATCTTTTGCAGTTCAACACTTCTCCAAATTTTAGTTTGAATTTCTATGTAGTCAGTGAAGCTCATTTTTGTGATGAGTAGTGCACTTTATGCTATTGGCCTTCTTGCAAGTGCAGGCCCCTCAATTGTAATTCACATACTTACTGCAGAAGTACTATTTGACTATGGGTAGGCTTCCCACCATGGTTTTTCCCTTTACTGGGTTTTCCACATGCAAATATTGGTGTTATGTGGATGGATTTTATTATGTGGTTATTGTTTATGCTTAATTGGTTTATCTTCTATTCTAGTATTAATGTTTTGGGTTCCGGTATCAAAGTTTAAATTGCTAATGGTTCCGGTAATCTGTGACAACTGATTCACCCCCCTCTCATTTGTCTTCCAGTTATTTGAACTGTCTAACAATTGGTATCAGAGCTTTGGTCCTCTCTGGAGAAAGCTTAACTTCTTGAGGAAGATCCTATGGCGACTAACCATTCAAGTTCATCCAGTTCTTTTGGAGCTATCTTTCGAAGGGATATTCCGAGGCTTGATGGAACAAATTACATAGTATGGAAGATTCAGATGGAGACTCATCTTAAATGTCTTGGCAAGGAGATTTGGGAGATCACACAGAATGGTGTCACACCCTATAATCCGGGATCTAACAATCCTCCTTCGAAAAACCTAGACAAGGATCTTGAGAATGATTGTAGAGAAAGAGAAGCCCTCTTGTGTGCACTTTTTGATCAGTAAATAATGGGATTAACCGACAAATCATCTGGAAAGGCTATATGAGATAAGTTGGAGACTCTTAATGAAGGTGACCCTACAGTGAAGATTGCTAAACTTGATGGTTACCGGGTGAGATATGAAAACCTGAAGATGGAAGAAGATGAAATGATTACTGCATTCATGGAAAGGGTAAATGAGATTGTTATGGGAATTCAATGTTGTGGTGGAACTCTAAGAAAAGATGAAATTGTTTTTAAAGTCCTAAGAGCCCTATCAACAGCTTATAAAATGAAGGCTACTGATATTAATGAGTTGATAACAATGGCTAATACATCTGTCAACAAAGATACTTTGGTTGAGAAACTATCTGCTTTTGAGCTTGAAGAATTTGGACCTTCTAGAGCTGTGAAGTCTGAACCTGATTTTCATGCATCTACATCTACAACCAGTAAGCAAGACTGGAAAAATTTGTATGAAATAGAATTAGAAGATATGAAAAGAGAAGATGATGATTTTGAGCAATTTGAAGCATTGTTTGCTAGAAGAGTACCTAAAGGAACGGTAGGAAGTAAGTATGAAGGAAAAATGCCTTTTAAATGTTTTGCATGTAATAAGATTGGTCATTTTGCATCTATATGTCCTGAAAGGAATTAAAGATTTGAAGAAAGAGTTAGAAGATCATTTAAGCCTAACCCTGGATATCAGAACAAGTATAAGTATAAGAAAAACAAAGACAAATCATGCTACATAGCGGATGAGGAAGGCATTACTGATTCTGATGATGAACCGACAAAAGACTCTACTAGTGGATCCAACAATGGGAAGAAATGGGTGTTCTTGGATATCAAAGAAGATGATCTGGCACTGGGAGAAAATGTACCTGAAGAGAAGGCACTTGCTGCTAAAATTGAAGATAAGGATGAATGGGTAATTGATAGTGGTTGTTCACATTGTATGACTAGAGATAAATGAAAGTTTCTATCTTTGCAAGAATTTGATGGTAGTCTAGTTAGATTTGGAGATGACAAAGCATGTATGATCAAAGGAAAAGGAACAATATCATTGAATGGTAAGAACAATACTGACAATGTTTATTATGTTGAAGGTTTGAGGCATAATCTTTTGAGTGTAGGACAATTGGTAGATAAGGGATTTCAATTACAGTTCAAGGATGGAAAATGCAAAATCATTAATAGATCTGGTTTGGAGATTGCAACCAGTACACAAACAAAAGGTGATATATTTCATTTGAACTCTAATGAGAAGACATGTTTGATTACACAGATTGATGAGAGTTGGCTATGACATAAAAGGTTGTGTCATGTGAATTTTGATTGCATTGTGAAAATAAGTTAAACTAAAGCAGTTAGGGATATACCTAAGATTATGAAGCCCTATAATCCGGTATGTAAAGAATGTCAAATGGGTAAATAGGTCAGAGCCTCTTTTAGGAGTATACAAGATAAATCAAATGATGTTCTTGATCTTATTCATACTGATTTGTGTTGCCCTGCTAGAGTTAAAATTCTTCAAGGTGATAGATATTTCATGCTAATCATTGATGATTATTCTAGAATGATGTGGGTTACTTTTTTGAAGGAAAAATTTGAAGCATTTGAAAATTTTAAAATATTTAAGGCTAAAGTGGAAACTGAGACATGATTGAAGATTAAGTGTTTGAGATCAGATCATGGTGGAGAATTCACATCCGGTGAGTTTAATAACTTTTGTGACAAGCATGGTATAAGAAGACAATTTTCTGCTCCCCAGACACCTCAACAGAATGGAGTTGTGGAAATGAAGAACAGAACTATCTTGGATGCTACTAGAACAATGATGATGGAAGCTAGTCTACCTCATATCTACTGGAGAGAAGTAGTGAGTACAATGGTTTATACATTCAACAGAGTACATATCAAAGGAGAAACCGATAAGACACCTTATGAATTATGGTTTGGCAATACACCTACAATTAAGTATTTCAGAATTTTTTGTAGTATCAGGAGAGATGACATTATTGGGAAATTTGATCCTAGATGTGATGAAGGCATATTTCAGAATGTTATATCAGAATGTTATATCAGGAGAGATGACATTATTGGGAAATTTGATCCTAGATGTGATGAAGGCATATTTCTTGGTTATTCTAATGAAAGCAAAGCATGTAGATGTTATAACAAGAGATTACAAAGAATTATGGAGAGTGCTAATTTCAAAGTTGATGAGCTAAACATAATTCAAATCATAGTTTATGAGAAGGAACCGACTGTGGAAATGATTATATCTGAACCGGTAGCACCTTTACCGAAACAAAGAGTTGAACTAGTTACTTTGGTAGTATCAGAGAATTCTAAAAAAACTGAAGAATGGGGAAGAGGAACAGAAAATCAAAAGACTCCTAGGTATATGAGATTGAATCATTTAGAAGATCAGATCATTGGGGATAACTAATAAGATATGTTTAATTTCATAAGTTAAACCGGTATCAGTAGTTGATGCATGTAAAGATGAAAATTGGTTGAAAGCTATGGAAGAAGAAATAGATCAGAAATTGAGAAAAATAACACATGGACCTTGGTTCCCCAACCTAAAAATAAAATTTTTATTGGAACTAAATGAATTTTTAGGAATAAATTGAATGAGGATGGTCAAGTTATAAGGAATAAGGCTAGATTGGTTTGTAAAGGATATTCTTAGAAGGAAGGAATTGATTATGGAGAGGCTTTTGCACCTGTAGCTAGGATTGAAGCTGTAAGATTATTTCTTGCCTATGCTGCTTATAAAAACTACAAGGTTTATCAGATGGATGTTAAATGTGCATTTTGAATGGGGATCTTGATGAGGAAGTTTATATTGAGAAACCTGATGGTTTTTCACTATCAGATGATACAGATATGGTTTGTAGGTTAAGGAAAGTTTTATATGGATTGAAACAAGCACCTAGAGCTTGGTATGCAAGGTTGGATAAATATCTTTTGAAGCTTGGTTTTACTAAGGGCAGTGCTTACAATAATTTATATTATAAGATCGCTGATGATGATATACTGATTATTGAAGTATTTGTTGATGACATTATTTTTGGAGGTGAAGATAAGTTATGCATAGAGTTTTCTAAGAATATGGAGAAAGAATTTGAGATGTCTATGATTGGTGAGATGAAATTTTTCTTAGGTTTGCAAATTACTCAGACTGACAAAGGTATTTTCATCTGTCAAACTAAATATGCTAAGGAATTATTGAAGAAATTTGGTATGGGAGATTCTAAACTGGTAAGTACTCCTATGGTTACAAGTGAGAAATTGACAAGAAAAGATGTTTCTGCACCGGTAAATCCTACAAGATACAAATCTATGATTGGAGGTCTGCTTTATTTGACTTAGACTAGGCCTGAAAAATTATGAATGTTGTCTGTATTATTTCAATATTTCAGAGTGATCCTAAAGAAAATCATGAGATGGCGGTGAAAATTATTTTTAGATACTTGCAAGGTACATCAGAATATGGCCTGTGGTACACTAAGGATGATAACTTTAATTTATGTGCATATACAGATATTGATTGGGCTGGAGATGTTGATGACCAGAATAGTACTTCCGGTGGATCTTTCTTTCTTGGAAAGAAGTTGGTTTCATGGATCAACAAGAAAAAATCATATACTTCTTTATCTACTGTTGAAGCTGAGTATGTTGCTGCTGCTACTAATTGTACACAAGTTTTATGGATGAAGCAAATGTTGAAGGATATAAAGGTGGATTGTGATGCATAGGTAGTTATTCAATGTGATAACTCTACTGCTATTGATATATCAAAGAATCCGATATTTCATTCTAAAACAAAGCACATATCTATCAAGTATAAGTTTTTGAAGGAAAAGGTGGAAGTAAATGAAGTTAGATTGGTTTATGTGGACACTAAAGAGAAGATTGCAGATATTTTCACTAAACCTTTGTCCAAGGAATCATTTGAGTACCCGAGAGACAAATTGGGAGTTTCTGCCCCTCCGGTAGAGACTTGATTGATGCAGTTTGACATCAGTCTGACATGCATTATCAAAGATACTATTCATTCCAGCACTGATGTTAGTTGCTAATACTCAAGGGGAGTAGTCAGCTTTGTGATTCAGTGGTTTATGTTTTTGCTTTGATATTTGTGTCAGATTTCTAGCATTGATGTCAAAGGGGGAGTGATATTGATGTGAAAAAGAAAAAGAAAGTGAAAGAAAGGGGTAGTGGTATTTATGTGAAAAAGAAGAATAAATTCAGAGCTTCAGAGTTTTACAGAGATATTATTCACAGGGGGAGATACTGATATTGAGAGCTATATGCAGGAGATTGTTGGTTGTCTTCCATTAGGGGAGACTTATTTGGCATTTCTTGGTACTTATATGTTTTTCACATCTAGTGTTGCCATCAATGACAAAGGGGGAGATTGTTATCCATTTGGTGGAATTGATTATGTGTTGCATTGATGTTTTGTCATTGATGCCAAAACTAGAGTTGTTTGGATGTTTTACCGACACCCTTATAGTCTCGGTAGGTTGAGTGGTTTCTAGTTAACTTGGATCCGACATGATCCGGTATAGTACAGTCATTGCTATGGAGTGTGGACCTATACTGGGTCCCCGTTGATCTAGGTTATGGACCGAATTTAATGTAACATGTGGATAGGACCTATTGATGTATTTCCAGGATGTCTTATGTGTTGATATTATTTGTTTCGTCCTAGGCTGACATGGTTTATAATTATGTAATCGATTTATTGTCTGGTGGCCGAATTGATTGTTTATGGTTGAGGGTTATTGTTAGAAATCATGGTCAAGGAATGTAATGTGTGAATAATTCAATATCATTCCGGTAGAAGAGTTGGTCGATCATTGGAGATCAAATTGGGTCTATGTAAGAGGATTTCGTCCTCCCATATTGAGCTTAACCGGAACTATACTCAGGCATGGGAGATGCTATCTTTTGAAGTTCAACACTTCTCTGGATTATAGTCTGGATTTCTATGTAGTCAGTGAGGCTCCTTTTGTGATGAGTAGTGCACTCTAGGCTATTGGCCTTCCTACAAGTGCAGGCCGCTTAAGTGTAATTCACATACTTACTGCAAAAGTATTATCTGACTATGGGTAGGCTTCCCAAAGGTGGTTTTTCCCTTTACTGAGTTTTCCACGTACAAATATTGGTGTTATGTAGATGACTTTTATTATGTGATTATTGTTTATGATTAATTGGTTTATCTACTATTCTAGTATTAATGTTTTGGGTTCCGGTATTAAAGTTTAAATTGATAATGGTTCTTGTAATCTGTGACAACTGATTCACCCCCCCTCTCAGTTGTCTTTCGGTTATTTGAACTGTCTAACACTTATGCCATAGCCAAATTTCATCAATCTAAGAAATCAGGCAAGCCTTCTCACCATAGTTCAAATGAAAGATATTTCCTTTGGTCTGAGTTCCGGATGCAATTTTCAATCCAATTCTATTGATAATCTTGCACTTTCCATCTTTGAATTGTAAATGAAATCCTCTATCCACCATCTGACCTACACTCAAAAGATTATGCTTCAAACCTTCAACATAATAAACATTGTCAATATTAGCCTTACCATCCAAGGATATTGTTCCTTTGATTTTGATGTTGCATGCCTTGTTGTCTCCAAATCTGACTAGTCCACCATCAAATTCTTGTAGAGTCAGGAATTTCCTCTTGTCGCCAGTCATGTGATGTGAGCAACCACTGTCTATAACCCATTCATCCTTGTCTTCAAGTTTAGCAGCTAGAGCCTTCTCCTCAGTATGATTTGTATCAATAACATGTTTTGGAGAATCATCCTTGATAGCAATAAAGACCCAATCTTTGTTAGAGCTTCCATTACCGAATCCACTCACAGATTCATCATCATCGTCAGTAATACCAAAATCATCATCACCAGCATAGAAACATGATTTATCGTTATTCCTTCTAAATCTAGGTCTTCTCTGATATTCCGAATTAGGTTTATAATTCCTCATAAATCTTTCTTGATTCCTAGCAACTCTTATTGGACATCTAGAAGCAAAATGACCAATCTTATTTCATGAGAAACATTTAAAAGGAACTTTTCCTTCATACTTACTTCCAACTAGTCCTTTAGGGATTCTTTTGGCAATTAGGGCTTCCAACTCTTCAAGTTCTCTGTCTTCTCTCTCAATGTCTTCCAAATCTTTAGCATATAACTCCTTTCAGTCTATCTTCTGCTTAATGGAGGCAGATGCTTTAAGTGCAATCTCTATTTTAGTAGGACTCTGATCTCCAAGTTCTTCAAGTTCAAAAGAAGTCAATTTCCCAAGTAATGTATCTCTAGTAATAGGGGTATTTGACATTTTCCGGAGTTCATTTATTGTAGTAGCCTTCATTTTGTAAGCCAGAGGTAGAACTCTCAAATTCTTTGACACAACCTCATCCTGATTAAAATTTCCACTGCAACATTTGATTTCCATGACAATCTCATTCAATCTATCCATGAAAGAATTTATCTTTTCATCTTCTTCCATCTTCAAGGTTTCATATCTCACCCCGTAACCTTCAAGTTTTGCAGTCTTTATTGCTTGGTCACCTTCATAAAGAGTTTCAAGCTTCAACCAGATCTTCTTTGCATTTTCTAGCCCTATGACACTCAACAAATTCTCGTCTGATAGGGCACTTAACAATGCTTCTTTCGCTCTGACATCATTATCAGCTCTCTTCTGCTCATCAGGAGGTGTCAAAGTTCTAGATGTAGGATCATAAGGTGTATACCCTTTCTCTATTATCTCCCAAACTTAAACTCCAAGACATCTCAGATGAATCTTCATTCGCTCCTTCCATATATTGTAATTTTTACCATTAAATCTGGGACTCTCCTTCTGGTAGGGATTAAATGTAGAGGTTGATGCCATTGGATCTCCTCAAGAAGTTAGGTTTTTGCACAGAGGACCTTTCTTTGATACCAATTGTTAGAATCTCTCATACCAATAATGAGCAGAGGAAAACTAAGAGGGGGAGGGGTGAATCATTTTTCTACAAGTTAAACAATTAATGCAAATTTTAAACCATTTACCGGAGCACAAAATAAACAACATAGTGAAAGATAAAGCATGAAAGCACATAACACACAACACCAATATTTTTGATGTGGAAAAACCGGTAAAGGGAAAAACCACGGTGGGAAATCCTACCCACAGTTAGATAATACTTCTGCAGCAGTATGTGAAATAATTACAATGGGTATTGTACTTGCAATCAGGCCAACCGCCTAGAGCTCACTACTCATCACAAAAAGAAGTCTCACTGACTTACATAAACAAAGGACTACAATCCAGAGAAAGTGAACTGTGAAAATAGCATCTCCTAATGCTTGATACAATTCTGATTAAGCACAAATGTCTTCTCTGCAACTCTAAATCCTTCACACCCTTCGGTGAATGATATATATATGTTCACACAATTACCTCTCTCTGATAAT
The DNA here is from genome assembly GCF_030272615.1 of Cryptomeria japonica. NCBI lineage: Eukaryota > Viridiplantae > Streptophyta > Pinopsida > Cupressales > Cupressaceae > Cryptomeria > Cryptomeria japonica. Next base: position 769,668,260 of record NC_081411.1, on the reverse strand, counting down.
CCAGACATAACCATACTATTCCATACCATACCATACCCAAATTACATGAATACGACGCCTATAAATACAGATCATCAACCTTGATAACAAGGTTGGTTAAACTCTAAACTCATAAACCATAATTACAAAAATTACATCACATGATACCACCAGACCAATATTGTGATTTACATTACATAGTATGGACCCAATTCAAATTCCCAATCAATTATATTCGTCGGAAATTCCGCTAAGACCAATATCAACACATTTCACCAACCGATAGAAACCCTAGTCAGTGTAATAACATAGAATAACCAACCGGATCCAAATAGGATCACCAAATCATAATACCATAAGTACCCCGTACGCACTACTTACACCATAGGTACCCCATACACGCTTTTTATTGTTTAGGATTGGAAATAGGCCTGGATGACAAAGCTACAGTTTGGAAATTTGATTTCCCTCCATTTCCCTCCTTTTTGACGTGTTTTATTTTATCAACTTGGTTTCTCGACTTTGTCATCATCAGGTTTACATTTCATCAAGTGGGTATTTCTAAAATTGCCACCATATTTTCACCCATCTTCTGAGATTTCTAACCATATAATTTTTTTAAAATTTGAACAACAATAACATATTATTATTGATTTTCTTTTACTAGTGTCTCCATAGTTCTCATAGACATACGTGTGCCATTTTTTAAATAAATTTTGATCTACTTATCCAATTTTAAAAAACTTTATATATTATTGTAGTGCACTTGATCCTTTACAATTTAAAAAAAAAAATCAATTTTTTTGTGCAACTTATGCTTCGCGCACGAACATGTACCTAATTTTCAGGATGTGCTCGATTGAAAAAATCATAAAAAACAAAATACTCAACAAAAAATTAAAAAAAAATACAAATATTCTAGTGTTCACTCTTGAGTATCTTTCTGCCAAAGGATTTTTCAAAATACTAAATCTAACTATGAATTTTTTTGATGCGCACGTCAGACACTATGTTATGTTTTTTTAGAAAAAATCAGGGTCTATTTTTCGTGCGCGAAGGATTTGACCCCCTTAATCTTATCTAATTTTGAAAAAGTTTAATGGTTTGGAAACTAGATTCAGATTACTACAATATTTGTTCTTTGATTATTTTCATATCTTGAGTGGACGACTTTCAAATTTTGCCTCCAAGTTGAGGTTCACCTGATTTCAGAAAAAAAGTATCCACTTATACCACCCCTTTTTGACCACCATCTTTGTGCACTTACCCACTTTTGAATGTGAAACTACTCATAACAAAAACCATGCAATACAATTAAGTTCGCATTGACTCAAAATATTATAATGACCAATACTTGGATCATTACGAAGATAACTAAAATGATGTAATTAATCTAGTTTGCACAAAAAAATTGTCACAACCCTCCTTTATCACTTTTTGATTTGATGCAATTCTATTATATTTTTGGTTGAGCTATTAAAAATGGTTGAATAAATATTATAAAAGAATAAAAATGGACACACACACACACACACTTGGAGAATATAATTCAAAAGGCATTATTTTTATTTATTTTTCCCACTCCCAATTATGGCACATGTTGTAGGAGGAATTAGAAGCTTCTAGAGGAATCTTCAATGCCTTGCATGTAACTCCCCCACTAGGTTTTTAATCAATTTGCATGAGTCCAATATTGGAAAAGAAACTCATTCTTAATTAATTTCTCTAGATAGTGGAATTAAGGGATTTTTCCTATATATTGTATGCAAGTTTCCAAAAGAGGGAGTTGATTATGTTTTGAAGAAATTTCCCAAGTTTTAGTAGTAGGATCTTCTTTGGTGGTCTCATTTTTCCGTTGTAGGATTGTTAAGTTGTTCTTGAAGATTTCTCTCAAGTTACAAGGAAGGATCTAAAAAGGATGGCTAGAGGATTGGAGAGGATTCAACATCGAGCTTCGATAAGCCAAGTTCTCTTCTTTGTCATTTCTCATTTACATATGAGAAATTTTGTATTATAAAAAATATAGCTTCTAGATCTTCCTTTATATAAATTAGATTGCAAATCTTTTCTTCTTATTTAGGGATAAATATTGATAAAAGTACTTTTCATATAATGCATGTAAAAGACAGCTTTATTGTTTATTTAATTTTCTTTATATATATATATATGTCAGATCTTGCTTTTGCTTTTCCCAAGATTTTTAGATCTGTGCAAAAACCATATTTCCTTTATTTTAATTTCTTTTTCTGAGATTAAACTCTTCTCTGTGTGATTAAATGATAATCACTTGTGTATGAATCTTGTTCCTTATTTTCATTACTCTCGCTCTTGGATTGGAAATCTAAATGTAAATCTCATTTCTTTAATTAAATCTTACTTCCCTATGAATAATCTTACCTCTGTGCGAATACAAGTTTGATCTTCTGCATATAAAGTTATTTAAATATTTTTTTCTTTTTCCTGTGAGTAAAAATCCATTTCTCTCTGAATGTAGATTTGATCATAAATCTTAATTCCTTAAGAGAAGTCTTACTTCTCTATGAATAGAAAAACGTCTGGAAATAAAATATAAACTTCACTGTATCCATTATTCTCTGTGGAAATAAAATATAAATCCCTCTCTGTGAATATTAGCTCCTGAAAATCTTCTTTGAAAGCTTTGTTTTTCTCAGCATAATCATCTACCTATCTCTGTGATAAATTGGTTATCTGTACATCGCTGAAACAAATTATTTCTCTGTTTTATTTCATCCATGTGATTAAATTATTATTCTCATTTTTACATTAACATTTTTTCCCTTATACATATATCTTTTATGCTATTAAATAAACTGGAATGAAAAACTATATATATATATATATATATATATATATATATATATATATATATATATATAATTGAAATTTATGCAAACCAAAACTAGGTATTTGAAATAATGCACGAAATAACACGAAGAAATCCGTAGATTTAACTTCGTGCTTGCATGGAAAAGCGGGCCAATCGCAAGGGGGTGGCGGAGTTAATACCACCGCAGGGGAGTGGTACCTTCCACTAACCCTACGGTCACTGTTATGACAGTGGCCGTAGGGTAGTGGAGGGGACCACGGCGGTCCCCTCATCACTGCGGGCCTGCTTTCGCAGGACCACAGTGGTGATGGGACCCGTGGGCCCCACTCCCACTTACCTCCCTTTTCCTTTTTAAAAAAAAATCATGCCACTATAAATTTAACTCGTGGCAATTTGGACTTTGTTAAAATTTTTCTTAATCAAAATTTTAGTTTAATAAAATTTAACTTAGGTAAATTTGAAATTTATCATCTTTAGTAAATTTTATAATTAATTTATTTTTAGCAATTTTCTAATTGTAAATTAAATTGTATTAAATTTTATAATTGGAATTTTATAAAAACTACTTAAGATTCATTGGATCACATAGATGACATTTTGGACTCATTAAAGGCAATTAATTCATATTGATATGATTTAAACCAAATGTCTAAGCTAATCACTATTTTTGGGACTAGTGACTTTATAAGTGATTATTCTCATGATAGAAATCAACACATTTCTTAACCTTGCATGTAACTTACACTATCCTTGCTTCATGTGAATCACTCATACATTATTTGCATTTATTAATGACAAAGTTACATTTTCTTCGTCTCCATGCAAGTGACACGTTTAATTATTAATATGCAAATTTCATAATTGTCATTATTATGCAAGTTATATTTCAAGTTTTTAATTCAGTTATGGTTTTTATTCCACGTGGTTCATCAAGTAGTTATTTCAATTAATTAAACTTTGCAATGTCCAATTATGTACGCTCAATTCATAATTATTTTCAAGCATGATGTTTTTCATAGCTTCTTAGTTAGAAAACTAAATAAAGGAAGTCGGAAAACCAAAACCTAGCAGCGTTCAGTATATACAGTGCCTCTGGGTCACCCTTAGGGGTAATGTCGTCGTGTTGAACTACTGCACTTAATGCCTAATAAAGCTGCATCAACGACATTTGTGGCATCGTCCCTATAAATCATCGGGGAGTAATAAGGGACACTTGGAAGTTAAAAATCCAAGGGGCGGGTAATCCCCCTTGGATCGATAATCTAATAAGATAAACCTTAAATGATTTTTACATCCGTTGAGTTAAACCATAGTAAACCCCCTTTAGGGTTGATTAAGTGAAATGCTTTTATGAAATTGATTTAATCTCAAAGAGTTGTTGTCGATTGACAATTGGGTCAAGGGTGACGCTTATGATAGGTATTAGAATCTAGTTGTTTTAGGCCACAAGCAATAGGCCATCTTGAGCCCTTTTCTTAAGTGCTACCACCATGGGTAGCAACCATAGAAAAACTGTCTGGGACATTGACCCTAGAAAGGGTTGCGTACCCACTAATCAATTTACATCAAAACATAGAGTATAAAATAGAACTACATACTTTACGCCTTGATCCCATGCCGAAACGGGTATGTAGGTAGTCTTGGGACGAAGTTGTCCCTAGTACTCAGGCATTCGTGGGTGGGGTCTAGGCTTGGTAAGAAGAAGGATTGAGTAGAATCCTAATTTGAAAGATAAGTATAATAAAAAGAAAAAAGTAATTCAATGCATACTCGGAAGGATTCCCGAATGGATTCGCTTGATTTCCCGAGGCCTTAAGCCAAATTTCGAGGCGGAATTCAAGCTTGTATTATGTTATTTTGATTACTCCTAAGGACGGTGACCTCAGCGCACTCCTATTAGAGGAGTGTAGTACTTAGTGAGTGACTCAGGACTCGAATGCTCCCGATGAATCTAAGTCTCTGGCCAAAGCACCTCCTATCCTAATTGGATAGATGCCTACTCCGTATGGGTAGATGCCTATCCAGTATTGGATAGATGAAACCTCCTGCCCCATATGGATAGATGCCTAACCTGTATGGTTAGATGCTCATCCCAGATGGATGAATGCCTAATCCTAATGGATGGATGCCCAGAGTATGCGATTGAATCAAACACAAATGATTAAATTAAACAAAAAAAAAAGAATGGTCAAATTTTGTTGGGTTAAACAAGGTGGGTTATTACAAAAATAATTACTCTAAATATTTCTGGGATTCCTAAGCAATGTCATTTGAGAACTACTCCATTTACTAGGATCCATGTGATGAATTTGATAAATATCTAGGTGATGCAATCAAGATCAGGTGGGCTTATCAAGTTACCCAATCTTGCAGCCTTAATATCCCATCAAAAATACTATATAGAACAAAATATGAAACTTATGTTTATTTGAACCTTCATATATGCATTCATAAAATAAAATTATTCAATAACAATAACATTTATGAAGGATTTCAACAAGAGAAAAAATTTAAAATTTTTACAATAATTCTAGGCACCTCATGCCTACGATTCTTCAAAGCTTCAAGCCTTCACGCCTTCTTGGCTCCAATCCTCATTTGAAGTCTGATATTTTCTCCATCCTATAGCTCTCATGATACCTTTAACACGCCCAACACATTTGCAAAACTCTTCTACATCTTCTTCTATCTTTCTTTCCTTGGAAAGATAATTCCCTACACTCTTCCCTAAGCAATTCTCTGGAGCAACTTGCAAGTTCTTTCTCCAACCCTTCTACAGTTGATTGCTCCCTTTAAACATCATCAAATGCAGCATTTTATAGAGATTAGAACCCCTGTGAGGCATCACAAAGAGACACCTAAATCTGCACTTTCATTCCCTTAAATTGTCTTTTGAAATTCCTTTTCTTTATGCTTGAAATTCCTCACTAAATGCTCCCAAATATGAAACCCAAGATTTTTACACTATGTTCGATGACTTGATGTTGTAAATGATTTTTCAAAATAAATAAAAAATAAGAACCACGTCATGCCCTTTGGGAAATTGAAGAGTTTTTAATTTTGTTCTAAAAAAATCACTATATTTTCCCTCCATTTTGATACCCTAATTGGGAGAATAAGACAAGTATGAAATACCAAAGGTTATTTTCTTTATGAAAACTTCCATAGGCATCTAAATTGAGTAAAATAATTATTTTCCAATTTATAATATTCCAATTAATCCTTTCAATCTTTGAAACCATGAAATTATGCAATGTAGTACTATTATACACCCTATTTGCCTATTATTTTTTGAAATGAAGGCCAAATCTTGATGAATGAAGATTTTATCCTTTCAAAAATCAATAAAATGCTCTTAAAGATCCAAACTACACCAAAGATGCAAAATTAAAAATGGAAAGAAAATTATGTTTTTGGTAATGCAGGATTGCTTGTGAGCCAGATGCTCCTACATGCCAGATGCTCCTACATCACTAAGTAGGATTGTTGCCATTATATAAGTAAAGGTTGGGTAGAACTTTTAGTAATAAGATTTGACTCTTTTACCATCTTTTCTCTAGCTCTAAAATAAATTTGTATCAATTAAATCTTTAACACTTATGTTTAGGTGACAATAATGGTACTATACATGCAAGAATTTCTCCCAAAGATTTGTATGTTCTAATATACTAAAGGCCACATGTAACGATGGATCAATAAATAAGGAAACGTGGCCAATGAATCAAGGAAGTTTCTTCTAACAATCCCTTCTCTTCTTAACAAAGAAGTCCATATGCATTACCTTTGTATTAACCCAATTAAGATAGTCAATATACATTACCTTTGAATCAACCCAATTAATAACTTTATAAGATTGAAATAACATAACTGAAATAATCAATTGTATGGTCATCTTAATTTATTACAATTTATTAATATAATTAAAACAATAACTATTCAACGAAGAGCAATAAAATCTTAATAACAAAATAAGTAAAACTAATATAATAATGATAACATAGCTAATCATTACTTAGTACAAATACAAGGTATTTCGTTCTTACTGGTTTTTCATTTCTGGGACTGTATATGGGACGCGTCTATTCTAGTTCCAAAACGGTACAACGGATTGACTAACACGTTGCGTGTTTTACACCGTTGATTTTGTAGTAAACGACAGCGATTGACTAACACATCGCTATCATGCTATACGAAAGATCCGTTTTGAAACCAGAATAACTGCAGCCCTATATGTATAGATAAAAAATCATTGAATTTCTTAACGAATATAAAAAAATTTCTGAACCTATCACGTTACTAAGCTGTAAAGTGGCACTTACCATGTATGAGTTTGAGCAATCTAAAAGTTGAGTTCATGTTCACAAAACTGAAATAACTCATCTACGAGCATTAAAAAGGGTCGCTGTCAAACCTGGTATCCTATATAGTTCACATTGTATCCATACTGCTCACGTATATCATATGGGAATGTGTCAACACTAGGAGTTATCTAAAAACTAGTTTTATTTTTTTATTTTTAATACTATATAGAGAAATGTATTAATAATTACATATTGAATTTTGACGATTTTTTTTTGGTTATTTGTATATATGATTTAGCTATTTTTTACTATTGTTCTGAATTGAGTTGTAATAATGATGCAGCTTTAAGATTTATTATATACGCGCACATTGAAAAATTATTTGCCATCTCTGTAACAACTCTATATTTTTAGTTTCTCCACCTGATTTCCGAGAAGGTGCATAATAAATTTTACTGGCATGGACAGCATAAATTGTCACGTCATCGTAGTAATGGATTCAGTCTCATTTATTGTATAATATCTTCAATATAGAGAAGAATTCAGAGGATGCAATTCTCCTATGGAGAATATAAGATAGAAAGACATCAAATCAATCTTTGGAAAGGGCAAAAGTAGGTCATTGGGAGTCTAAAGTATACTTGAATATATTAGAACTGTATGCTAGGGTAAAAGAATAGTTCAAGATATTAAGCAGGTCAATCGGGCTAAAGATTAAACCTGTAAGAAATTAACATTATAAGTTTGGAAATAAAGATTGGTCTAAAAGCTTTAGTTGATTCAATATAAACTTATTATCAATATCAAATTGAGCTTGTATCAACATTATATTAATATCAAGAGTTATGTTTATAAATTACATCACTGGTTCTTGTCATAAATTTGGACATCTTCAAAATTTATCATTCATTGATTTAAAATTTCAATTCTAATTTATATTCTTTGAAGAATCACACATTACAACATGATAACTTATGTATATTTTCTGCATTGCCTCTTCATCACATATTTTGCACTTACAAATATACTAAACTAGGATTGTTTTAATCTTTGGTAGTTACTTTTATTTCTATTTAGTTAAATCTTATGATGAATATCTAAAGATTTTACCTTATTTTTCTTATCATTTTTTAATTAGATAAATTTACAAGTGGATATGGCTTACTATTGTAATATAGATAATATAAGTATATTCTTATTTTAAATCATTTTATTATTCATCTTAGGTTGATAATGTATATCACTAAGTCATATTCATTTTCAATTTTACCTTATGCACTTAATATTATTGAAGCATATGCTTTTCTACATGTGAAACATAACCTTACTCAAGATCAAATCATAAATTAATTGTCTATAGCATTTGAATCAAGAGACACAACTTAAAGTGGGGCATGAAAGAACAATATATAATTCTTACATCTATGAAAATGTTATAGTTTTTATTTATTTGATAGACATGTTAGTATATACAAATAGGTGAATAAGTACTTTATTTTGGTTCTACTTCTATTTGGTATCCATCTTTTACAATTCTTATAAAAGTTGGCTTTAATGCATTTTCTTTTCTTACACTTCTCCACCTGCATTAAACAAAAAAAAATTAAACCACAAATTATGAATAAACAAATTTAAACTATTTAAAAACAATAAAAATATTTTAATTTTTAATAATAAATTATAAAACAAAATGAATAAAATTAATTTGAAGAAATATATTAGATTTTATAAAAACCTAACAATGATATAATATCTTACCTATATTTGGTACATAAATGATAGAGAAAAATGGTCATTTCCAACTTTGCAAGGTTCATTCCTAGACATGTTCTAGAGCCACCTCCAAATCCAATAAATGAATAAGCATTTAATGGTTCCTAGAAAATACACACCATAAAAATATCAAATTTTTAATAATAAAAATGTAATATAAATATTATCTAAATTTAATTGTGTAATTTTAACTCTCCAAATCCAATAGATGAATAAGCATTCAATGATTCCTATAAAATACACATCATAATAATATCAATTTTTTATTAATAAATACAAATATTATTTAAAATTAAATTATTTAATTTCAACTCTAATAGATTAATTAGAAAAATAAATTGTTTAAAGCATTCAATGATTCCTATAAAATACACATCATAATAATATCATTTTTTAATTAATAAAAATGTAATACAAATATTATTTAAAATTAAATTATTTAATAGATTAATTAATTAATAGATTAATTAATTAATAGATTAATTAGAAAAATAAATTGTTTATTAAGTGATAAACATATGTTCAAGTTTTAGAAGATCATAATATATCTGCTAATAAGTTATTTTCTCAATTAATTCCTTATGAATAGTGAGCATTAAGCCTTTACCGCGAGGAAATCACCAGCAAACATTAAGGATAATACCCACTACCAAAATGTAATGCAATACAAAAAAATAAAATTTCAGACGAAACACAACATACCTGGATCAACTTTGGGGATTATTTTCCCCATACCTTCATCAACCTCTGGATCTCTGAGCCTAAGAGCCGCCAAGGCAGAGATCCCCATCCCTCTATGCTTGAGATTCATCAACTTGGAGATTCACAAGAGAGTCTTTCGGGCCCTTGCGAGGATATTCTTTAGTGTGAATTTCCCTCTGTGCTTGAGAGCCGCCAAGGTTGAGTCCCACGTTCCACAATGCCTAAGATTCACCAACTTTAAACCCCACAAAATCTTTTCTAGGCCCCTAAGAGGATAGACTTTAGAATGACTTATGACCGATTTTAAAGCCAATGAGTGATGGCGTATGAGGCGATGCAGGGCATAGAAAAGGTTAGAAAAGAGCGAGGATTTTTACGAGGATAACATTTTTGAAAAGACATTCAATTCCCTCTCAAAGAACTTACAATTATTGGAATCCAAATTGGTTTTCATGGCATTGTAAAGTTTAGCATATTGGGGTTCTTTTTTAAGAATCTCTCAACCCAACCTTTGTCATTGAATAGGTCATATTTATTCACCATTTATTCACCACCCTTTCAAGCTTCTTGGGGCACAAAATCATGCTTGATAAATTGAGATGCCAAGAGGAACAAAGACCCATAATTTTGTAGAATATCAAAAGCATTGGACAAAAAAATGGAAACCACTTGAGATGGGTAGATGTTTTGAGGAGCCTTATGGTATATTACCTCTTCCCCCAATCACAATGCTGATAGCATTGAGAATACTTTTGCTATCCCATGAGAAAATTTTCTTCATATGGTCAAGGGTGAATGCACTCAACGTTGGAAACTCTCATTTAGAGAAGGAGACAAAAATTCTCCGACTAAATGGCTTGTATCCCATTTCTCCCTAAAGACAAGGCCAAAATAGAAGACCGAATAGAAGATATCAACAAGCAAAGAGAGCTTGAGGAACCCTAACCTTGCAAAGAGAAAGAGGAAAATTATTTGCAACTCCAGGGAATGGGCCCAAAATGAAACAAAACAATTCTTTTTAAAAACCCATCCACTCTACATTCACACAAGCCTTGACATGCAATGATGACCGAGGGAAATTAATTCGCACAAGGGGAAGATATTGTATATGGTGAAAATGGATAACAATAATAACGATATTGAAAGGCTAAATGAATTCAACCACAAAACCCTAGCCTAACAACAACAAAGATCCACCATAACATATGAAGATTACCTAAGACAATGCAAGTCAAATGAAATCACAAAGATTATACCATCACATGTCTAATAGGGTTTGGATCTCCATTCTTCCTATCTCCATTGATCTTGTTTGATATATTTGCTCTCAGATTTTATGTGCACAAGAGCTCAATAAAGAACGGAATGTGGTTGCAAGTAGGATCGTAGTGTAGTCAAGTGCATAAAATTCATTAGCCAGGGTTGATAATGAAGGAAGTATCCTCTTATATAGAAGACACTATATGAAATGGAGGGATAAGATTGAGAGGTGTAAAAGGAGGTCGGCTATGATTAGAGGGTAGGTAGAGGAAATAATAAAATAATGAAAGGGGTAGGTAGTGTATGAATTAAGAGATGAATGACATGTGTCATGGGTAGAAAAGGCTAATGAATTAATTAAATAAATAAATATTTATTTAATTAATAGAAGAAGTGGGATCAATTAAATAAATAAGATATTTATTTAATTTAGGAAAATGATAATTTAAATAAATAAATGTATTTATTTAAATGAGAAATAAGGCTAGAAGAGGATAAATTAATTAATTAAATAAATAAAGATTTATTTAATTAATAGAAGAATTAAGCTTAGTAAATAAAATATTTATTTAATTAGACTGGACAATTTTGGGTGTCTACATTTTGCCCCTCTTTGAGACAATGCGGCTTGTCGCGTTGTTTCAAAGAAGATAAGATGAACTAATACAGAGTTGCCCTAGGATGGGAATGATATGCCCCCTCAAGAGATTGGATGAAAATGTCTAAAAAGATTGCAGACAATCTCTCGATAAGAAAGAAAGGCTAGAAATGACTGACCAGATAGGATAGAGTGACAGAGTCACAAGATAATGAAGACTGACTTGGGAAACGAGGGCTAGGGCTAGGGTAGTCTATAAGATAGACCACGGGGGAAATACATCCTCATTGTCATCTACACATCCATGAGAGCAGAGTGCAGAGCGAGAAAAGAGAAACAACAGTCAGCAGCGATGGCCTTTGTTCATAGATTCGACTGCGTTTGCCGATTCCAGAGGCCAGCAGAGGCAGGAGAGCCGGTAAGTACTGCAAAACCTCCTTGTACTTTGATGCATTTATTGTTGTCATTAATGCATGGTAGATATGGAAATAAATGCGCTTTAGGCTAGGGTCCAAAAATGTCAAAAAAGTCCAGGTGCGTCTGAGTTGGTGCTAGGCGTGTCTATGCTCGTGAGGCGCATCTGTGTTGGTGCCAGGCGCGTCTATGATGGAAAACGCGTCTGTGCCAAATGCGGCCGCGTCTGTGATGTGTAGGCACGTTTATGCCAAGAAGGCACGTCTGTGTCGCCCAGGCGCGTCTGTGCAGAGCATAGGCACGTCTGTGTCTTTTAGGCGCGTCTGTGTAAAACAGGCGCATCTATGCAGTCTTCAAGCACGTTTATGTCAAGTAAGCGCGTTTGTGTCCAAAAAATGTGAATTTGTGTCTTCTAGGTCAAATCGACAATTCTTTGATGAACATACGTTGTCGATTGGATAAGCTACTGAGAGGATACACTCAAGCAGGTCCTCTAGGGAAGACTAGGATAGATCAAGGCACTTTGTGATGAATAGTGAGTACCAAGATAGAGTACTTTGTGATGAACAGGAAGTACTAAAATATGAGCAACACTTTGTGATGAACAATGAGTGCAAATGTGAGCAGCACTTTGTGATGAACAGTGAGTGCAAATGTGAGCAACACTTTGTGATGAACAGTGAGTGCCAAATACGTAGTACTTTGTGATGAACAAGGGGTACCACTAGGATAAATAGCAACACTTTGTGATGAACAGGGAGTGTCACTAGGATAGATAACCATATGCACTTAGATAAAAAGTAGCATTTTGTGATGAACATTGAATGCAACAATGACTAACATGATTGATTTGCTTGACTGCAGGAGTATTTGCCTATACTGGAGTCACGGGAGAGATTCCCATCGACTCAGAGGTTGCGACCTGAGCTGACAGCCGAGGACCGAGTTGCAATTGAGGCTATGGGTCTGAGACATATTCTGTATGTGCTTGAGTTTCGGGTGAACATGGGACTGCTGACTACACTGGCGGAGAGGTGGCACTCCGAGACTTGCACATTTCATTTGCCAATGGGTGAGATGACAGTCACCCTTGAGGATGTATATAGGATCCTGAGGATACCGATCGACGGGGAGCTGATTCCGTACGATCGAGATGGAGACAGGGAGGCCTTGAGATGAGTGTTCCAGGACCCAAGACTGGAGATGAGGGCAGGGCATGTGGCTTGGGACACTATGACAACGACAGGATTGGCACTGTCAGCAGTGATAGGAGGAGCGATCAGTGGGTTCTTGTGTCCTGATAGAGTGACACGAGGGTTGGCTATGGGCTGGGGAGGTGCACTGGAGACATTGGTGACACAGCACACCGGATATGCTTGGGGACCGTGTGTGCTAGCGCACCTGTATTATGAGTTGCATTAGTTTGTGTACCACGGGTCAGTGGGATTGGGCTGCAGGGTCACATTGTTATAGGTGTGGGCCTATGAGCATCTGCCAGTGACGAGACCGATACATTTCAGGGGCAGAGGTCACAGACACAGTTTTGTACACTTGTACGATATGATCACCTCGTAGCCACAGATTGGCAGGTTAGAGCACTAGCGGCGGGTGATTGATGATATTGACATGGTCATATGGAGGCCATACCTGGGATGTGAGCAGTGGGAGGACGATGTTGTAGAGTTTCCCTACACCTTTCGGAGCAGGTACCTGATTGGGTGGACACCCTATGTGCTGGAGAGGCAGTTAGTGGACAGGGTGGGCAGGCAGTTCGGTAGGATCCAGCGGATGTCGCGGGGTTCAGACATGTATGCATGGACTGTCAAGGATTAGGCGTAGTTTGGGCCCTTATTATCATATGATCAGGCTGTGACACAGCTCGTAGAGATGATGCCCCTACCCTGGGACATGTGGCTAGAGATCGAGGATGTCGACATGGATGCCGAGTACACAACATACTGGGCGGAGCATCCATTCCCACGCCTGATGGATCTAGGGGAGTTACTAGATGGAGATGGTGGTGGGGATGGTGATGATGACGGAGATGATGGGGGCAGAGGCCGACGGAGGAGGAGGGGTGCAGTTGGAGAGAGGAGGGTGGCGCAACGGAGGGAGGGTGGAGAGGAGAAAAGGGCTCGGGTGGTGAGAGGTCGCGGTGGATTACCGCTACAGGTGCCAGCAGCACAGGGTCCCAAACAGGTGCAGGTACAGGGACAGGTACAGGGATAGATACAGGGACAGGTACCAGTATAGGCACCAATACAGGCATAGGCACAGGGGCAGGCACCCGTACAGGGGGAGCCATAGGCAGAGCCACAAGGGGCTGAGGCAGAGGAGGATGAGCTGACAGAGCTGAGGGAGATCTGCCAGGGACAGGCAGATGAGATCCAGGAGATGGAGAGAGAGAGGGATAGGCTCAAGAGGCAGCTCAGAGATACTGAGCGGGAGCAGGATCAGGCCATTCAGCGCTACACAAAGGCTGAGACAACACTGAGGGCTGGGAGGCAGGCAGAAAAGGACACAGGGGCCAGATATGCCTATGTCCTGCGGTCAGGGGAGGAGATCGGTTATTGACGGGATCTCTATTATGGTGCGGTGCCAGCTGATCAGCAGGCGAGGAGCTTCCATAGACCATCGCGGACAGCGATAGCTATGGGAGGGAGTCGGAGGAGACAGGCATCTAGTGGTGGGGTTATGGGTCCTCCACCACCACCAGATATGGGAGACAGGAGGGATGATCCTGGGGCGGGTCCTTCAGGGGCTCAGATTCCGTCGAGGCCAGCGGCTCCGAGGGAGGGAGTTCATCATAGCCGTAGAGGGCTCCCTATGTATCAGTATTGTACCATTCTTGTATGATGATGTAGACACCTTTGGGTGCTTTGTAGCCATATGATTTTGACATCATTGTATCATGACACTTTATATATATATATATATATATAAGATGATTCATCTTTGCGGCAACTATATGCATGTGTACCTATGTGATGAGATGTTTCATGATGTATGTTTCTATGTGATGCTTATGATATGGATGCAAATATGTACATGATGAAATGCAACATATTTTTTTGTTCTTTTATGTTTTACATGTGTATGCAAATGTAAATGTGAATGTATGTAATGCAGATGAATATGATAATGCAAAAATGTAAGCTTGCTAACATGTGTTGTGTGCAGGATGTGATGCAGTTGTGATTATTTGGGCTCCTATGGTGTTGTATTTTCTCAACTCCTATATGGTATCAGAGCTTCAGATCTACAGCTACCTATGCTTGTTTTGAGAATTTTGCTTTGGAAGAAGATTTGGGGTTTTAGGAATTTTTTATGTACCTAGGGTTTGACCTTTTTTTTGAGCACTTTGGGCCTAAGCGAACCTCACCGTCATGCTCAAAAGGCCTGAAAACCCCTATGGCCATATAAAATTTGACCTATTTTAGTTCCTGAGCCTCTGGGAGTATTTTTTTTCTCATATCCAGGCCGTACGACCCTGGCACGTAGATCGAGAAAAAAATTTTGAAAAAGAAAAAAAAATTGCCTTTTTATGGCATGCAGGCTGAAATTTTCTTTTAAAAAAATTCTCTTGAAAAAAGCAAAAACAAAGGAGTTTTTTTTAACAAATATTTTGTTTTTGCAAATTTTCAGGGGGGGGAGGGGTTCCCATGGTACGTAGGGTACCATGGGCCCCTTGCCCCTGCTGCTGTCAGTACGGCCCACAGATGCAGACCTGCAGGCTTGGGCCCCGCACCTTCCCTGGCCTCCGCCGGCTGCAGACTCTGGCAGCCTGCCGACCTCCGACCCCCGCCAGTCGTCCCCTCTGGCTCCCCCACCGGCTTCCTGGCCCCCACCGGCCTTGGGGCCCCCTGCCGCTGCTGCAGATCTGTTAGGCCCGTATAGTGCCGACTGTCTTTTCCAGCCCCCACGGCTCCCTGCTGGCCCTCGATGGCTCCCAGCTCCCCGGCCTTCGGCTTCCTTCGACCCTCGACCTCCAGCGCCCTGCCAGCCCCCAGCCACCGGCCTCCTACCGGCCCTGGCTCCCCGCCTTTGGCTGCCGCTGGAACTTTGGCCTCCACCGCTGCAGCACCACCTGTGCATCTGCTCCACCTGGCCCGTCTTGCTTCCCCCGGCCCATCGCCACCGCCGCTAGGCCCGACCTCCTCTACCGCCGCTTGCCGCCTGCAGCACCGCCCCACTTGTCGGCCGCCGCCTGCAGCACCGCCCCGCCACGGCCCGCCGCCTCAGCGGCCCTCGCCTGGCCCGACCTCCTTCGCTGCCCTAGCTCCACCACCTGGCAACCACCGGGGCACCACCAGATTGCCACCCGGCCGCCACCCACTGGCCACCGGACCACCAAAGAGCCACCAGACCTCCTTTTTTGGCCTTTTTAGGGGTGGTTTGGTTTTTTGGCTCTATCTTGGGCATACAAAGATGTTTTTTTGAAAATGAATAGGCGTTGGAAAGATGGTTCCAAGCCTGACCTCATGCTATTGGTAATTTTTTCCAATTTTGCTGTTTGACTGTGTTTTTTTCCAGTCAAAGTGAGGTCTAGTTTTTGCACTCCGGGAGCCATAGAATGAGCATCTGACCTCCGTTTTTTGAAAACTTTATATTTTCAGAAAGCATGTGCTGTGTACTTTCCAGCCATCTGATTTTTATTTCCAGATTCTACTCCATGCATATTTTATTTAGTTTTTTGCTTTTCAGCACTCTAGTGGATATCATGGTTGTTTCAGGTCTTGGCATCTCTTCTCTGAGTAGGATGTCTCTATTTTGGTTCACGTTTCTATTTTCCAGTCTTCTTATCATTGTAGCTTGTATTATGCAAATGCACTGAGATAAAGTGCCATCATGCATTGTTTACTTGGAATCTTGCATATTTTGTGTCTTGTTGTACATGCACTATTGATGAAGTGCCATGAGGGGGTTGATGTTTGCCTGTTGTTTGCCATCTTCCTTTGTCCAGTGAGTGTTCCTTCCATGACATTCACCTCATGATGATGTGTCTCAGCACCTTTGATGTTCTTGGTTCTTCGTCATGCAGTTTTTTTTGGCTGTCCTTTTCAGTGTTCCTATCCCTCTCCCACTTCCGCATTATGGGGAGGTTTATCCTGTTGGTTCTAATGCTTCCATGGTTCGATTGATCAGCTCTTCAGGCTTTGGTGTCTCATGCCATCTGTATCTTCAATTTTAGTTGTTTGCCTTTGTTTGCCATCTGATTCAAGTAGTGTCATTTGAGGGCACTCATGCAGAGTACAGTCTTCTCTACCTGGTCATGTTCTATTTCAGTGGAGGTTCTCCAGATCAGTAGTTATTTTTCGACAGAGTTTGCAGGTTCTTCATTCTTCAGTGATATTCTTTTCCATCTCTTTTTGGAGTAGATTTTTTTTCCCATGTGGTTTTCTCTATTTCTCCAGTTCATAGAGATTTTATTGTATTTGGGTACTTGATTAGGCCTTGTTGCCGGGACCCATCTTTATTGCTTTCAGTAGCTGTTCTAGGTTTTAGCTTCTCCCTAAGTCTAGCTTAAGGGGGGGTGTTAAAGTATTCGGGTATTTACTTGATTAATTAAACATTATTTGTTTAATTATTTAAGTTCCCTTTATCTCTTTTATAACTTAAACTAACTTTAGGTGCATATAATTAGTTATTATGTGCAAACCTAGGTTTTCCCTTTTAGGGTTTCTTGACCTATTAAAGGTTGATTTCTTTCTTTTCATTGTATGAAGAAGGATTATTATTGACAATACATTTTGGAGATTATTGAACTCTCATCTTTTGGAGCATATTTTTCCTGTGTTTTCTTTCCTTCTGTGATTTGTTTCATTGCTTCTTCTTGTAATAGGTTTTTTAGCTTGCATAGATTATTTGGGCTCCTGTGGTGTTGTATTTTCTCAACTCCTATAAGACCACACCCTTTGTTTGCTAGAGCATCTACCATTTTGTTTGCTTCCCTGAAATAGAGGTTATTAGAGTATACTTGGAATTTTTGAATAAGAAGTCATGCCTCTCAAAGGATGTAATTAACATTCCAGCTCGGAGTTTCAATTTTTTTGAAAGCCACAATGATGTTTGCGGTGTCTCCTTCTATCACCATATTGTTAATCCCATATTTACATGCCATTCCTAGGCCATATAACAACCCCACATTGTTGGTGATATTTGGGATTCTTGCCACTGCCACCACTAAAATTTCACCTTTAGAATTACGAATGACAAAACCCACTCTCAATATGTCAGGGTTACCTCTGATTACACAATCAAAATTTAGTTTTTGAGAGGGATAATCTAGAGGTTTCCATTTAACATCTCTTCTCTTATTCTTCCCACTAGAGTTATTTAACAAACTACCTTTGAAGGGGAGAGAAATGCCCTTCTATTTCTTAAGGATTGCATCATCCCATGAAGTAAAAGGAAATTCAAAGTTTTATTCTAAGTTTTTGGATTTGGATGTATGAGCTTTAACAACCTCTGAGATAGAGTTTTCTATATTGATGATGACATGAGAGACTTCATTTTTTCCCCTTTGAAAATTCTCATGTTCCTCTCCCACCAAATGTTCCAAATGAGAATCACAAGTGCAATCTGTTAGAATCTCTGATACCAATAATGAACCGGAGGAAAACTGAGAGAGGGGGGGGGTGTGAATCAGTTTTCCACAAGTTAAATAGTTAATGTAGATTTTAAACCATTTACCAGAGCACAATATAAACAACACAGTAAAAGATAAAGCATGAAAGCACAAAACACACAACACCAAAATTTTTGACGTGAAAAACCTAGTAAAGGGAAAAACCATAGTGGGAAACTCTACCCACGGTTAGATAATACTTCTGCAGCAGTATGTGAAATAGTTACAATGGGGATTGCACTTGCAATCAAGATAACTGCCTAGAGCTCACTGCTCATCACAAAAAGAAGTCTCACTGACTTACATAAATATCGGACTACAATCTGAAGAAAGTGAACTGTAAAAATAGAATCTCCTAATGCTTGATACAGGTCCGGTTAAGCACAAATGTGTGCTCTGCAACTCTAAATCCTTCACACCCTTTGCTGAATGATATATCTTTGTTTGCACACTTACCTCTCTCTAATAATGCAGACATAACCATACCATACCATACCAAAATTACATGAATAAGACACCTATAAATATAGATCATCAACCTTGATAACAAGGTTGGCTAAACCCTAAACCCATAAACCTTAATTACAAAAATTACATCACATGATACCACCAGACTGATTAAAATTACATAGCATGGACCTAATACAAATTCCCAATCAATTTTATCTGCTAGAAATTTCGCTAAGACCAATATCAACACGTTTCACCAACCAATAGAAACCCTTATTGTAATAACACATAATAACCAACCGGATCCAAATAGGATCACCAAATCATCACGCCAGCTAATGCGAAGCCACTAGACAATTAGGACATGATCAAGAACACCTTCAGCACATTAGGAACCATTTTAGTAATCCAAACCAAATTCACTTAACCATTTCATCGAATACCACCAACTCGTACCAAGAATATCAACCGGTAATCCAAAACATAAACGATAGCTTTCAGAGCATTAAATCATGAACCAAATGAATATGACAAGCATATAACCATCTTGAATAACCATCCAAAATTGAAACCAACGATGTGATCATACCAGATCAAAATAAGGCCAAAACCAAGTCTAACTGGAACAGGAACCAACTGGGACGGGTTCAACCGGGATAACAACAACCAACCAAGAAAGAACCATATCCAACAGGAGCACAGTGTTGACATAAATGACAACACATAATCACTATTGCCAACAATCTCCCCCTTTGACATTGATGGCAACACTGAATGTAAAAAACATCCAAGTTCCAAGGAATGTCAATAATCTCCCCAAATAATCAAGAACCAACAAAATATCTCTCGCCCTAAGATTTTTTGTTTTTCACATGAACACTATCTGCCCCTTTGACATCAATGACAAAGGGTTGATGCCAAACCAAATTGTTGACTACTCCCCTTGAGTAGCAGCATCATCCCATCAACTCGGATCATAAGATGTTTTTGATAAGCTCACTAGATTGATGCATCCCTGCATCTCTAAGTCTCCGTCAGAGGGGTGGTGACCCCCAACTGATCTTTGAGATATTCAAAAGTATCTTTAGGCAATGGTTTTGTTAGAATATCTGTAATCTATTCCACATAAACCAGTCTGACTTACTTTGCTTCAACCTTTTCCTTCAAGAAATTATACCTTATAGAAATGTGTTTTGATTTGGAATGAAATACCAGATTATTTGACATATCAATAACAATAGTATTATCATCGTGAATAACAACATGCTCATCATAACTTATCCTTATATCCTTCAACATTTGCTTCATCCATAAGATCTAAGTGTAACAACTACATACTCAACTTCAACAGTAGATAATGAAGTGCATGTTTGTTTATTGCTGAGCCATGAAACCAACTTATTCCCAAGAAATAATGCACCACCTATAGTGCTCTTCTTATCATCAACATCTCCTTCCCAATCCGAGTCTGTATAGGCACATAATCTGAAATCATCATCCTTTGGATACCATAACCCATAGTCTATTGTTCCTGCCAAATATCTGAATATTCTTTTAACAACAATATCATGACTTCCTCTCAGATCTTACTGAAATCTAGAAGCAATACAAACAACATTCATTATATCCGGTCTAGTCTGAGTTAAGTACAACAATCCACCAATCATTGATTTGTATCTAGATGGGTTCATCCTAGGAGATTCATCTTCCTTAGACAATTTGCAACCGGTTATCATAGGAGTACCAATAGGTTTTGAGTTTTGAAGACCAAATTTCTTAAGCAATTCCTTCACATAATTGGTTTGACAAATGAAAACACCTTTATCAGTCTGAGTAATCTGCAAACCTAAGAAAAATTTCATCTCTCCAATCATAGACATTTCAAATTCATTCTTCACATCATCAACAAATTTTATACATAGATTTTCTTCTCCTCCAAAAATGATATCATCAACAAAGACTTCAATGATCAGTATGTCAACATGCTCAATTTTATAATATAAGTTACTATCAACATTACCTTTGCTAAAACCGAAGTTTGAAAGATATTTATCTAATCTAGAATATCATGCGCTAGGGGCTTGTTGCAGTCCATATAAAGCTTTCTTCAATCTGCAAACCATGTCCCTGTCCTCTGATAATGAAAATCCACCAGGCTTCTCAATGTAGACTTCTTCTTCAAGATCTCCATTCACAAATGCACATTTAATATCCATCTGATATGCCTTGTAGTTCTTGTGTGCATCATAGGCAATAAATAGTCTTACCGCTTCAATCCTAGCAACCAGAGCATAAGTTTCATCATAATCAACTCCTTCCTGTGAATATCTTACACACCAATCTAGCCTTGTTTCTTACAACTCAACCTTCCTCATTTAATTTATTCCTGAAAACCCATTTTTATCTAATAACATTTTTATCTCTAGGCCTAAGAACCAATTCCCATGTCTTGTTATTTTCTATCTGATTCAATTCTTCTTCCATAGCTCTCATCTAATTTTCATCTTTAAGTTTGCTTCAATAAATGATTCCGGTTCAATTTGAGAAATTAAACATACCTCTTCAACAACTAACCTTCTTCTTGTCATCACATCGTTCCTCTTATCTACAATGTTCTGATCTTCAAGAATGATTCAACTTTATATACCTGGGAGTCTTAGGATTATCTTGGCTTTCTGACTCTTTTTGCTCATCAATAGTCACTGTGGAGTTTTCTAATGTTATCGGAGCAACTGGATCAATGCTCCAAACTGATTCTTGCACTATCGATTCTAATTTGACAATTTCATCGATATCACCTTTTATGTGTACTTTGTTGAAAGTGTATATCACAATATTGGCATCTTCTCTCCAATAGATATCAGGCAATTTGACTTCCATCATCATTGACCTTGCAAGATCTAAGATAGTTTTGTTCTTCCTTTCCACTATTCCATTCTGTTGCGGATTTCTAGGTGCAAAAAATTGTCTTCTGATTCCATGCATCTCACAAAAGTTGTTGAACTCACCGGATGTAAAGTCACCACCTTGATATGATCTTAAACATTTTATCTTCAATCTTGTTTCTGTCTCAACCATAGCTTTGAAAATTTTGAATTTCTCAAGAGCTTCTAATTTTTCTTTCAAAAATGCAACCCACATCATTCTAGAATAATCATCAATAAGCAACATAAAGTATCTATCACCTTGAAAATTTTTAGTCCTTGTCTGTCCACATAGATCAGTATGAATAAGATCAATAATTTCATTAGATCTATCATGTATGCTTCTGAAAGAACTAACTTTCTTACCCATTTGACATTCTCTACATACCAGATTATGAGGCTTGATAATCTTGGGCAAATCTCTGACAGCCTGTGTTGAACTGATTTTCACTATGCAATCAAAATTCACTTGACACGTCCTCTTATGCCATAGCCAACTTTCATCAATCTGAGCAATTAGGCAAGCCTTTTCACAGCAGTTCAAATGAATTATATTTCCTTTGGTTTGAATTCTGGATGCAATGTGCAATCCAAATCTATTGATAATTTTGCACTTTCCATCTTTGAATTGTAAATGAAATCCTCTATCCACCATCTGACCTACACTCAAAATATTATGCTTCAAACCTTCAACATAATAAGCATTGTCAGTATTAGTCTTGTCATCCAAGGATATTGTTCCTTTGCCTTTGATCCTGCATGCCTTGTTGTCTCGAAATTTGACTAGTCCACCATCAAATCCTTGTAGAGTTAGGAATTTTCTCTTGTCGCTAGTCATGTGATGTGAGAAACCACTATCTATAACCCATTCATCCTTCTCTTCAATTTTAGCCACTAGAGCCTTCTCCTTAGCATGATTTGTATCAATGACATGTTCCGGAGAATCATCCTTGATAGCAATAAAGACCCAATCTTTGTCGAAGCTTCCCTTACCGAATCCACTCACAGGTTCATCATCATCATCATCATCATTAGTAATACCAAAATCATCATCATTAGCATAGTTACATGATTTATCCTTATTCCTTCTAAAGCTAGGTCTTCTCTGATATTCCGGATTAGGTTTATAATTCCTCATAAATCTATCTTGATTCCTAGTAGCTCTTTTTGGACATCTAGAAGCAAAATGACCAATCTTATTGCACAAGGAACATTTAAAAGGAGCTTTTCCTTCATACTTACTTCCAACCGGTCCTTTAGGGATTCTTCTGGCAATTAGGGCTTCCAACTCTTTGAGTTCTTTGTCTTCTTGACGCAGGAGCATCGATCTAGTTCTTACCGGTTGAACAATTTTCAGTAGAATTGCTTGAGAGCTTGGCATTTCATCATATTTGAGTGTTTAGCATTGTGATTTTGGGTTTATTCCCTTGAATTCATGGTCATTATCATGTTTGGGTTTCATATCTTTTGGCTAAATGTTACTGGTAGTAATAAAATTCTAGTATTGTCCCGGTTGGTGTGTTCTTACCGGTTAGCTTGCAGTGTGTTGAGCGAAGATGATTTCGGGTTGCAGATGATCTTCGCAACTTGCGGATCTTTGGAGATGTTTTTTTGGGCCTTGACTGGTATTCCTGGAGGGTTGTGCATCATTTTGTGTTTTGGAGTGATTGAGCTGACATGTTACCGTTACACGTTTCCTGAACCGGTTGGTCTTTGGGCTGACTTGATTAAGTTGTAATTGTTTGTGGGTGGTATATATATGGAGATTTGTGAATCATTTGAAAGATAATGAAGGAAGTCACATCAAAGGAGTTTGATCATAGAAGGCACATCATAGAAGTCAGATTAGCGAAGCTAGAAGATTGAAGACAAATCATTGATATTGGGGGAAGATGTAGAACCACCTGGATTCTGATCCGGTAGGACTGAGGCCAGAAGGTCGAGGTTCGGATTGGGGTTGAACCGCCAGACTGATTATCAGCAATTGATTTGACTTGTAATTGCATTTCAAGCATTGTTTGTATCCTGGACTTCGATCCAGTACATGTGGCATGTATCATTCTTCAGATTGTAATAAGATCCGTTCACATTGTTTACTGGTTATGTGTTTTGTGTTGTTACCGGTTGCTCTATCTGTTGTTTCTAGCATCTTGTTTACCGATTATCAGTATGCTTTGCGTGGTTTATGTGTTAAGCTGCAAGGTTAGGTTATCCTTCACTGGACCTCCTTGCCTTGACTGCATCACTTCTCTCTCAATGTCTTCCAAATATTTAGCATATAACTCCTTCCAGTCTATCTTCTGGTTACCGGAGGCAGATTCTTTAAATGCAGTCTCTATTTTAATAGGACTCTAATCTCCAAGTTCTTCAAGTTAAAAAGTAGTCAATTTTCCAAGTAATGTATCTCTAGTAACAAGGGTATTTGACATTGTCCCGAGTTCATTTATTGTAGTAGCCTTCATTTTGTAAGTCGGCGGTAGAACTCTCATAATCTTTGATACAACCTCATCCTCATTAACTGTTGCACCGCAACATTTGATTCCCATGACAATCTCATTCACTCTACCCATGAAAGAATATATCTTCTCATCTTCTTCCATCTTCAAGGTTTCATATCTCACCCGATAACCTTCAAGTTTTGCAATATTTACTGCTTGGTCACCTTCATAAAGAGTTTCAAGCTTCAACCAGATTTGCTTTGCATTTTTTATCTCTATGACACAACAACTTCTCATCTGATAGGGCACTTAACAATGCTTCTTTCGTTCTGACATCATTATCAACTCTCTTCTGCTCATCAGGAGGTGCTAGAGTTCAAGAATTAGGATCATGAGGTGTATATCCTTTCTCTGTTATCTCTGAAACTTCAGCTCTAAGACATCTCAGATGAACCTGATGAATACTAAGAGCGGGGGGGGGGGGGGGAGGGGTGAATTAGTATGCCAAAAACTACTACACTAAAACACTTACATAGTCTAAAGATAAACCGGTAAAGCAGTCTAATAGTCAAACCGATTACCACACATGCAAATCAAAATGCGAACAAAGCATTCACCCACAAAAGAAATACAACCATAACACAAGACATTTGACATGGAAACCCAACTGGGAAAAACCACGGTGAGATGGAACTCACAAGTCACTATCTGCAGAATAGAAACCAGACCGGTTAAGGTCTTACAATGTTCTTCACCAGAACAGATCCTGTTAGGAATCTCAATCTCTGTTAGGAGATAAATCCGATTAAAGACTACCTTGTTAGAGGATTTTAGATTCACATGTGTGAACCACCTTGTTAGAGGATTTTACAAAGGCTTTGAGGCCTACCCGGTTAAGGGCTACAGACTTGTCAAAGATGTGAGTAATCAACAAGTGTTTGATCTATCTAATAGCACAAACTGAGATCCAGTATTGCTCACAGCTAATGCATTCCAGCATTACTTCAGTCTTCTCTCTCTCTCTCATAGTTACAACTTGATCTTCTCCGATAAGATCATTCTCAACTTCCACCTTAAACCCTAGCTCAACATTAACCCTTTCAGCAACAACTTAAAAACCCTAGACATGATGTCCTTTTAAAGGAATCTGATTTCATGTCAGTCCAATAGGATTACATTACAATTTCCTAGGTTCAATGAATCTAGACATACTTAGTAACATGACACAAAAAGCACCATCAATGTGTCAGCACCGTCAAACAATCGGTGGATTGGTAACTCATCACAAAATGTCGGTTGGTAACTCATCACAGAGTATTACCGGTTCATACAAAATACCAGTTGCCGGTTTGATAAAAAAATGAAGATTGGTAAGAATGTGTTGTGCTTCTTTGCTCCCTCATACCGCTTGTGATCTACGAACTGCTTGGGGTCGACACGCCGCTTTAGACCGAAAAACACATTCTGCAAAATCACTAGTCTAGAGACTAGTATACAACATACCGGTTGGAACAAATACCGGTTGAGCACAAGCTCATACATATAAAGGGGATCTCAATACAAGTGTGTGTCCATCAATGACAATCACAACATAAACATAAAAAATGCCAACAATCTCCCCCTTTGGCATTGATGGCAACACTTAGGAAAATAAAATTTTGACATCTAAGTGTTTTACAACAAAAACTTGCCATTAACAAAATTGCTCCCCCTAAGCATATACACTATCCCTTAATCAACAGAGTGTATAGAAATTTTGCATACAGAGCATAATCATCAGACCATATAACATATATCACTTCTCCCCTGATATATCAAAATTTCAAAATTTTAAAACCAAAAACCAGATATACTTCTCCCCCTTTGCCAACAATGACAAAGTACTGCTAAAAAACCCGTTTCCATATATATAAAAGAGTTTATGACAATAATGAATAATACTTGTCAAAAACCACTTTATAGTCCTGCAAAAATTGTTTCATAGATAGGGACCAGGACTCAAGTAGGGAGGTTGCCACTTCCTTCTCTGTCTGCATCTGGGATACCTGTTCCTCCATGGCATCTATTGTGCTCAGTTCCTGTGTGACTGTCAGGGCCTCCAAGTTTAGATAACACTTCTGAAGAATTTGCAGTTGTGGAAGTAATACCAGTTGAAGCTCCTGCAAATCCCTAGACCGTGTGATGATCTCTTGCTCCATCTTGGCTGACTGGATCTGGAACTGGTGAATGGTTTGCCCATATGCTGCAAAGGAGTCATAAGGAGTCTTGAATGTGCCCAAGTAGGACTATAAGTCCATTTGAAGTTGTTGTTTCTTGGCTAGCACATCATCACAGAACAGATGAGGTTGACAGATTTTGCTGAGTAGCAAATTTCCCTCATCCAGGGCATTCCTTATGTCCTTTTGATCTTTGAGCAGTTCAGTCCTAAGCTCATTCAACTTCTTCACTAGAGCAACATTAAGAGCCTTTTGGTGCTCTTTCTTTACATTGGCCTCTGCTGCTTCTTCTAGACTCTGCACCTGATCATCCACTATAGTACACAAAAGTTTGAGTTGTGCTAGTGATGATTCAGTGTCAGGAAGATTAGTACCGGGGATTAAACCGATAAGTGTGTCTACAGCCACCTGAATAATATCTTGTTCTCTTTTCCTGCGAATGCCTTCAAGGCGCTCTTGGGCAACCTTGATGCTCTGCATAAGCTCAGACTCACTTGCAGATTGGAGATCAATGGGGCTCAAGACAGCAGCCGGTTTGGCTTGGCTACCGGTTGCCTTAGGAGTTTCCATCTGTGTGTTCTTCATTGCTTCAATTGTCTTGTCTGCTTCTTCCTTCTTTTTCTTCTCCTTCTCTTCCTTCTCTTTCTCTTCTCTCTTTTTCTTCTCTTCCTCTTCCATCTTCTTCTTGTCTTCTTCTTCTTTCTTCTTTTTCTCTGCTTCTACCTTCTTCTTTTGTTCTTCCTCTTCCATCTTCTTCTTCTCTTCCGCTTCCTTCTTCTTTTGTTCTTCCTCTTCCTTCTTCTTCTTCTCTTCCGCTTCCTTCTTCTTCTTCTCTTCCTCTTCCTTCTTTTTCTTCTCCTCTTCTTCCTTCTTTCTCTTCTCTTCCTTATCCTCTTCTTCTTTCTTTTTCCTTTCATCTTCTTGCTTCTTCTTTTCTTCATCTTTTCATTTCTCCTCTTCCTCTTTTCTCTTCTCTTTCTCTTTCTTCTATTTCTCATCTTCATCCTTCTTCTTTTTCTCTTCCTATTCCTTTGCCGCTTGCTATGTGTCCTCAGCTTGTTCACCACCCTGATCAGCCTGTTGTCCCTGTTCTGTTCCCTCAGAAGATATGTCCTGAGTGACATCATCTACATCCAAGGCATCTACATCGATGGTGTCTATTGGTTCTTCCACCAGGTTTCCTTCCTCATCAAAGACCTCATCCGGTTTGGAAATAATCGGTTCCTTTTCTACTTGGAGGTTAGCCATTCGTGCTTTGTGAGAGCTGATAGCATGAGCCATATGCTGATGTGTATCCTTTTCAACATCATCAACTCTCCCCTCCAACAACCAGAGTCCTCTTCTCCTTGTGAAGAAGAGACCTTTATTTTGATCCAATACATCAAACAATTCTGAATTTGAGAGTTCGGGGAAGTACTATGCAAAGACTTTCTCCCTAATCTCCTGTTCCTTTTCAATGGCAATGCGCCATTTATTATCTAATGCATTAAATAATGAATCCGATGTTTGAGATTTAATCTCTGATGGTGACCGATCATTTTTACATAAATAAAGAATGATTTCCTGTAGTACTTCATCTTTTTCCTCACTATTGAATTCATCATAATAATCTATTAAATCATGAAGTAACTTTCTCCTAATATTTTTTACTATTCTCTGACAATGTGTCAAAGGTTTGTAAGAGGAGATATCTATATTTACCGGTGCGGATGCTGCCGGTTCATTCTTCTTCATCTTCTTTGTTTGTCTAGCCTTCTTTGGCTGTTCATCAAACTCGGTTTCTTCGGATTTCAGTTCTTTTTCCTTAGTCTTCCTCTTTCTTTCGAAGACTTTTGCCGATGTTACCTCCGGTTTCTTCTTTGCTGGTGACCGCTTGGTCACTTTTGGAGTTGCAGTGGTAGCTGGTGCCGATGCTGCAGGCACTGCCTTAGCTTTCTTAGCTATCGGTTCTTTTCCTTTCTTTACTGATGATTCTTCAACCGGTGTAATCCTCTCCAAGTAGGTTCTAGTCCTCTTGGCCTTAGGATCAAGAGGCGAGGCAATAAGGGTTGAAGCATACCCTTCCAGCATGTCAAACATGACTTCATAGCCCATAGGCTTCGCTTCCTCCATTCTGGGCTCAACAGCCTCCATTAGACATTTGTCCACCTGAATAGTGAAACAGATGTCATCTTCGTATTTCTTCACTATGTCACCTGAGATTCTTACCCTCTGACTCATCTTTCTTCTGAACTCATCAAAGTATTTGTTCAGTACCTCAAGGTAGCCGGTTCCAATGGCTTGCACGCTTTCCTTTATCTTCTTGGTTACCGGTTGGTCAGGTGACCACTGGACATCTCCTACACCCAGAAAGTAGCTTTGGAAATAGAAAAACAACCCTACCAGCAGTTGACCAAACTTAAACCTCAGTGAGTTGTCCTGCTTGATTGCTTTAAGATTTAGCAGGAGTTGCCTCTGCATGCCGGTGCATAAGTCAAAAGATGCATCCTCTTTTATCATTCGGTAAGTGGCATTTACCACTGCAGCAGATACAAAATTAATCCTGCTAGCTGAGAATGTTTTGTAGCCTATCACCATGCAGGTGTATTTCACCAGATCATCCTTGATAGGATTGACTGTCATACCCCGTGAATCACTTGTTGAACCGATGAGCTTGGTCATTTCCATTTTGCTCACTTTTCTCAGGGCTGGCACTTCCCCTGTGTTACAGAAACTGGTGACTGCATGAATTGCTTGAGGCATGATATCATGCGTCCCCTCTAGGTACATCTTGTCACCATGGACTCTGCTCAAGATGATCCTGATGTGATCCTCTGTGAAGTCTTCCAGGAAATATACTGCGTTGTGGAATTTCTTCTTCTCTATGACACTAAATTCGGGTTTGATCCTTTTGTCCTTTCTGCAAAATAGACCTAACTGAGTATGAATGGCTAAAGACCCTAGGTCTTCTATTTTGCAATCAATATAATCAAAAATTCCTTCTTCGACTATGACTCCAGCTGGAACTTGTGATAAAGCATTATACTTGGACTTCTTCTGAATGAAACTTTCTGACTCAATGGATGTACTTGAACTGGTATGAGATGCGGAAGCCATTGAAGAGTATTTCAAGAACACAAAAAATACCTTTCAAACGCGAATTTAGGGCTTCCTGATTCTGCTTCACTTCACTCTCCTTCGGATGCCAAATCACCGCTTTGTGTTCTCCACTACCACTTGCAAACTAGATTCGAATCTCTTTTAAGGTTATCCAATTTCTTGAAATCTAAGCTCAAATCGCCTTTTCTTCGCTCGGCACTTGAAAAATTTTCTTCGCTCGAGAACAGATAGTGAGAAATGATTTTAAAAATGCATATATACATGTCTCTCACCTACCGTCATTAATGCTCCTCTATTAGGGCGTAAACCCTAATTTGCCTTTTTACCGTTTTCGGTCTTCTGCCAAGCAATAGGTATCACATACTGATTAAGGTCTTTTACTGGTGTCAACCGGGGGTTCGAAAGCATTTCATCGTTTGCTCCCCCTAAGCCTTTGAGGCTTAGTTTGCTAGTTCCGATATTTCCACACTAGGTGCAGAAACTGGTTCCTCTTCCGACATTATTGGTTTCTTCTTGCATGTTTTCTTCATGTCTCCTTGAACTTATTCAACATCTATTTCTCCTTCCTGAGTGACCAGTATCTCATCATATATACTTTTTTTGCTTCTACAGAATCTTGCAATGTGACCCGGTTTGTTGCAATGATAGCAAACAAGTCCAGGTGCTCTCCAAGGTCCAGTGTATATGTTTCCATTCTTCCTTCTGCATGTTGCAGCAGTGTGACCATGACCATGACAGATCATACAACTTTCTCTCCATCCGATTGCCGCTTGATGACCACCGCTTCTTGACTAATGATTGAAGACATTAAACTGGTTGTGGTTCCAGTTTATAAAAGGTTCAGGACCAATTCCTTGGGTCCTCTGAGGATATCTTCCAGTGTTATCCATTACAGATCTACATTCAAATGCTCTATGCCCAAACTTGTTGCATGCATAACAATGACCATTGAACTTATTGGATCTAGGTACATTGTTGATAAAATAAGGAAAATTACTGTAGGCTTTGCTCCTACATACATTGGCAGTATGTCTTTCTTTAAGACAGTTAAAGCAAACAAGTTTGAATTTTTGCTTACCTTTTCCTTTGAGTGTCAGTTGCTTCTTTGATGCTTCAGCATTTGTTCCTGAGGATTCTCCTTCCTCATGTCCAGAAAAACCAAGACCATTGGTATTCTTTTCCGGTCTAGATGACTCAAGCTTTTGCTCTAGCTTGACTGTACTTTTGCCAAACCTAGTGATGTAGAGGTATGGTCTACACAACTTGGAAAAACCCAAATTGCTCACTTGCTCAATAGGCAACACTACCCCTTTGGGAAAAGAGGTTCTCCCAACCAGACCTCACACCTTACAAGAACAAATATAACATCTCAACACATATTTTTCCTTCCCCATAACCCCCCATTGAGACATTTCACAAAAGTCACCATTAATGGATTAACAACCCCACAGGCAAAATGCTCAAAAAGTGCTCAAATGGCTCACTCCCCTCCAAGTAAGGTTTATATGTTTTCCAAATCCTTGTACAGGTTTGATAGGTCTAATGGATCATAAAATATCCAAATCCACCCTCTGGTTTTCTCCTCCAAGTCCCCAAGGTATCCAAGCCCAATTTGGCTCTCTAGGCCCACTAGTCTCCAAAAACAACTTTTTGGCTTACAACACAAAATCTCCAAAGGAAACTTAGATTTTATTGCACACATAAAATACACTCCCTTGGGAAGCACTTTTTCCAAAAGGAAAGGGCTTGAAGGCTTCAACAAACCACATTTCTACCAAACCCTCAATGATGACAACAAGGACTAATTCAAGCACTTAATGAAGGAAGTACCATTTTTACACACCATATCAGAAAATTATGACTTTGAGAATTTATGGGAATCCAAAATAATACCAATTCCAAGGTTTTATACACTGGTTTACAATTCACCAATAGTTATGGGGTTTTTTTGTGTCTTTTTACTACTTTTGCATTGCCAACCACATAGAGATGTCTGGCTTCTTTTAATTTCTGCTCTTTCCAAACACTTCCTCCAGGTTTGAAACAAATAAAATCTTAAAATACAGTCCCAAATCTTCCATCCAACCGAGTTTTAGATTTTTTTCATGGTTGAAATGGAAGAAAAGGGAAAAGAAATGTGAAACCCTAGGTTTATGCCCTTTCACGGGCTGTCTTCACTAAAACTTCAATATCTCGCTTATTTATCCACTTCAAATGCTCTAGTTGGACTCAAATGAAAGGTATTTCACCCCTCTAACTCATCATGGAATAATTTTTCAGTTTTCAGATTGTACAAGTCCGTACCAACCAAAATAGCAACAAATTTGCAGGAAAATACAGAATTTTTATTGCTTCAAATTATCAACTTTCACATTATTCTTCAACCAACCTCCAAATTGGTTTTTTGAGGCATAATATAGCCATCCCAACATGTTCCAACCGAAATCAGGTGGTTGTGAATGTTAGGAACTGATTTTAACAACTTTTCAAAAAGTTGTTCACCAATATTGACAACATTTGTCAATTTTTTGACAATTTTGTATTTTACCAACAAACTATCTTCAAACATAGACCTAGGAGCCTAAACATATTATTTTGGACCTAATTAGACCAAAATACACTTGAATCACTAAATCCACACATCCTAAGTCCTTTTGACCATAGTTGACCATAGAGTTTATAAAGCACCCTAGGCCACTAGGCCTTACAAAAATGGACTATGAGGACTTTATTATCCAAAATAAACATGAAAATGGAATTCTAAGGTCCCTTACAACACCTTGAAACAAAACATGAAATTAATTGAAGAAGAAATGATTAATTTTAGTCTTGTGCCCCTGCACCATAGCAAGTATTTCCTTTGACTCAAAGAGTTCTTTGGAAATAGCAGTGTTTGTCTCCATAAGACTTGCATTTTCTGAGATGGCAATGTTCAGTTCTCCTTGCATGTCTTCTTTTTCCATTCTCCTCTCATGAAGGCGAGCAGTTAGTGCACTAATCTCATGTTTCAACTTGGAGATCGCATGATCTTTGTCCTTTACTAGATCTTCAGCTTTTCTCCAGTTCTCAAGCTCTTGACTAAACCGAATAGTCAGTCCTTCCAACTCCTTTCTCAGATTGGAGTTTGAATCATTTAGCTTATTCACTTCAGCAATCATGACTTCCATGTTAGCTTCATCTTCAGAACTACATTTAGATAGTTCCATCAGCCTCTCTGCATGTTCTCTTCTTTTTGCTTGAGATGCCTTGTATTTGACCATAAGATCATCATTGGCTTGCTCAGACTTAGTGAGTTGTTGAGTAAGTTCCCTCAAGGTGTATTCCCCCATATCTCTTTCCAAGTGGTTAAAATTATAGAAAGGTAGGCTCTGATGCCAATTGATGAATACTAAGAGGGGGGGTGAATTAGTATGCCAAAAACTACTGCACTAAAACACTTACACAGTCTAAAGATAAACCAGTAAAGCAGTCTGACAGTCAAACCGGTTACCACACATGCAAACCAAAATGCGAACAAAGCATTCACCCACAAAAGCAATACAACCATAACATAAGATATTTGATGTGGAAACCCAATTGGGAAAAACCATGGTGAGATGGAACTCACAAGTCACTATCTACAGAATAGAAACCAGACCGGTTAAGGTCAGACCGGTTAAGGTCTTACAATGTTCTTCACCAGAACAAATCCTATTAGGAATCTCAATCTCTGCTAGGAGATAAGTCCGATTAAAGACTACCTTGTTAGAGGATTTTAGATTCACATGTGTGAACCACCTTGTTAGAGGATTTTACAAAGGCTTTGAGGCCTACCCGGTTAAGGGCTACAAACTTGTCAAAGATGTGAGTAATCAACAAGTGTTTGATCTATCTAATAGCACAAACTGCTTGGTTAGATCCAGTATTGCTCACAACTAATGCATTCCAGCATTACTTCAGTCTTCTCTCTCTCTCATACAGTTACAACTTGATCTTCTCTGATAAAATCATTCTCAACTTCCACCTTAAACCCTAGCTCAACATTAACCCTTTCAGCAACAACTTAAAAACCCTAGAGATGATGTCCTTTTAAAGGAATCTAATTTCATGTCGGTCCAATAGGATTACATTACAATTTCCTAGGTTCAATGAATCTAGACATACTTAGTAACACGACACAAAAAGCACCGTCAATGTGTCGGCACCATCAAACAATCGGTGGATTGGTAACTCATCACAAAATGTCAGTTGGTAACTCATCACATATTTTTACTGGTTCATACAAAATACCGGTTGCCAGTTTGATAAAAAAATGAAGACTGGTAAGAATGTGTTGTGCCACTTTGCTCCCTCGTACCACTTGTGATCTACGAACCACTTGGGTTCGACATGCCGCTTCAGACCGGGAAACACATTCTGCAAAATCACTAGTCTAGAGACTAGTATACAACATACTGGTTGGAACAAATACCGGTTGAGCACAAGCTCATACATATAAAGGGGATCTCAATACAAGTGTGTGTCCATCAATGACAATCACAACATAAACATCAAAAATGCCAACAGAACCTTCATTCACTCCTTCCATATATTGTAATTTGTACCATCAAATTTGGGACTCTCCTTCTGGTAGGGATTAAATGTAGAGGTTGATGCCATCGGATCTCCTCAAGCAGTTAATCTTCGACAGAGAGGACCTTTCTCTGACACCAATTGTTATAATCTTTGATACCAATAATGAACTGGAGGAAAACTGAGAGGGGACAGGGGTGAAACAATTTTCCACAAGTTAAACAATTAATGCATATTTTAAACCATTTACCAGAGCACAATATTAACAACATAGTGAAAGATAAAGCATGAAAGCACATAACACACAACACCAATATTTTTGACATGGAAAACCCGGTAAAGGGAAAAACCACGGTGGGAAACCCTACCCACAGTCAGATAATACTTCTGCAGCAGTATGTGAAATAATTACAATGGTGATTGCACGTGCAATCAGGCCAACTGCCTAGAGCTCACTGCTCATCACAAAAAGAATTCTCATTGACTTATATAAACATCAGACTACAAACTAGAGAAAGTGAACTGTGAAAATAGCATCTCCTAATACTTGATACGGTTTCGGTTAAGAACAGATTTCTTCTCTACAACTCTAAATCCTTCACACCCTTTGTTGAATGATATATCTTTGTTCACACAATTACCTCTCTCTGATAATGTAGACATAACCATACCATACCATACCCAAATTACATGAATAAGATGCCTATAAATAAAGATCATCAACCTTGATAACAAGGTTGGTTAAATTCTAAACCCATAAACCATAATTACAAAAATTACATCACATGATACCACTGGACCAATATTGTGATTTACATTAGATTGTGTGGACCTAATACAAATTCCCAATCAATTGTATCCGTTAGAAATTCCGCTAAGACCAATATCAACATGTTTCACCAACCAACAGAAAACCTCAGTGTAATCACACAGAATAGCCAACTGGATCCAAATAGGATCACCAAATCATCACACCAGCCAATGGGAACCACCAAACAATTAGGACACAATCAAGAACACCTTCAGCATTTTAGGAACCATTTTAGTAAGCCGGACCAAAATCATTTAACCATTTCATTGAATATCACCAACTAGTACCAAAAATATCAATCGGTAATCCAGAACATAAGTGATAGCTTCCGGAGCACTAAATCATGAACCAACTAAATATGACAAGCATATAACCATCTTGAATAACCATCCAAAACCGAAACTAGAGATGTGATCATACTAGATCAAAATGAGGCCAAAACCAAGTCCAACCGGAATAGGAACCAACTGGGATGGTTCCAATCGAGAAAGAACCATATCCAACAGGAGCACAGTGTTGACATCAATGACAACACATAATCACTACTTCCAACAATCTCCCCCTTTGGCATTGATGGTAACAGTGAATGTGAAAACAATCCAAGTGCCAAGGAATGCCAACACAACCTCCCATAGATAGGCAAAAAAGAGTCCTTGAATAACCTCGACCAGACTTCAAACACCATGATTAGTTTGGAGTGTAATGGACTAAGTTAGTGGAGTTTGGAGCATAGCCATAACCAGCATTGATATGCAAAGGGATAGTTTAGAAGTAGGTGATAAATTGTTTCCATCTCCATGTTACAAAGAACGAGATTAAAAGGAGGGGAGATACCTAAGTGGGAAAGCCTTGCACTTGCGAGGATCCTATCCTTCAAAGCAAGCCAAGAAAATTCACGCACTTTTGGTAAACCTGCATCTGTCCAACAAAAAGAAAAGAACCTCCTTTGAAGGAGAGATTGGGAATGACTACTAAGAATTTCATTTCACTCTTTTATTCAGTATGATATCGATTTATCCTTTATCCAAATTAGTTTATATTTATGGATTGGACACATGGATTTGATGTCGGGAAAGGGCCTCTAGCAATGAAGATTTATGAAGATGAGGTGCATCAAATTGAGAGAAATATTTTCATTAAGTCAAAGGAACTCCATGCTGATTACTAATAGTAAAGTAGTCAGAAACCTTTGAGCCCCAATTATCTTTGATAATATGTTTAATGTCTAGAACATCAATGATGGAATCAAGAGAAGGATGTGCATTCCATGAATTCTCTCCAAATAAGGCCTTTTCCATCTCCAATGGCCCAAGATAGATGAGGTAGAAGAAGCTTTCTGCAATTCAAAAGAAAGTTCCACATTTGAGATCCTTGGGGAAGGTCTGAAGTAGTAAATCTTCTTTTAGGTTCAGAGAAATCCAAGAATTTTGCAAAAATGATAGAAGCCCATCTTGACTTGTTGTTTGAAACTTGATTTTTCATATGAATACTGCCCTAATTCCATGTTTCTTACCAGTAAATTATGAATACCTGAACCACCTTTTGATTTTAGTAGACAACATTTATCCCAAGCTAGGAGGTGAGTTTCTCTAGTTCCTTTCAAAAGGAAATGTTCAAGGTTGGATTCGATAGATGAGAGCTCTCCTTTTGGGATTGGAAGCATTGACATGATATAGTTCAGGATCAATGCCAACACTGATCTGATCATGAGAATATGACCCACAAGGGAGCCAAGAATTCTTCCATGAAGAAATTTTGTTAAGGATGGAGGTTACCAATGCCCAAAAACTTCTCTTATTCCTCCCTACAAAAAGAAGAATACCTAGATATTTGCAAGGAAGAGACTCCAACTTAAAGCCAAAATAGTTGGATAGTTCCATCAAGAGGAAGGGGGACGTAGTTTAAGAAAAAAAACTTGGATTTAGAAGCATTGAAATTCTAGCCTGAAACGATGCAATATTTGTCAATAGCTTGTTTGATGATCTTGGCCTCCTCATGGACGCCTCTCCAAAAATAAAAGTATCATCTCCAAAAAGAATGTGAGTTGTAGAAATCTACATGTGATATAACTTGATACCTTTCCATAGACCTTTGAGATGGAAGGATGAGATAGATCTACTAAAATCCTCAAGCATGGTTATGAAAATAAAAGGGGATAGTGGGTCTCGCTACCTTACTCCCTGGGAGGAAAAGAATAAACCACAAGGGATACCATTGACAATCACTAAAAACTTGGCACTTGAGATACACGAGATAATCCATTTTACCCATAGTTTTGAGAAACAAAATCTCAATAATACTTTTTCTAAGAATTTCCAATTGACCTTGTCATACACTTTCATCATATCTAATTTAAGGATCATCACTTGTGACTTGACCTGGTTAACAAAATGGAGGAGTTCATGTGCAATCAGTGCTCCCTCCAATGTCTCTTTTCTTGGGACAAAACCTCCTCATTCTTTTGAGATAAAATTGGGAATTAGTTTAGCCAGCCTCAAAGAGATTGCCTTTGTGAAGATCTTATACATAGTGTTGCAGAGAGATATAGGCCTAAAATCTTTAAAGTTTGATAGAGAAGAGGATTTTGGAATGAGGACGATGAGAATGACGATAAATTATTTGAGAATATTGCCATTCCGCCTTGATTATTCCATGGCCAACCAAAGATCCCTTCCCACAAAATGCCAACATTTTTTAAAATAAAACACAATGAATTCATCTGGACCAGAACCTTTATTAGGTTGCATGGGGAAAAAAACCTTTTTCACTTCCTCCAAGGAGAAGGGTTTGAGAAACTCAAGAGTGCCATACTAGGACAAAGATTTGGGATACAATATAGAATTTTTTTGAGAATCCAGAGGAGGATTAATAGAAGGTGCAGAAAGGAGATTAGAAAAGAAGATGACTACCTCCTACCGAATCTTATCCATATCATGTAAAACTTGACCTGGAGAATCGTTAATCTAGAAAATAGAATTGTTAACCTTTCTCATGGAGGCCGAAGAATGAAAATATTTAAAATGTTAAATTGACAATACTATACCTTAGGAATGATAATGATGATGATGCAATACCCTTTAGACAAGTCCTCCAAGTGTTGGTGCAATAACATGATAAAGATAACATAATCAATCATGAAATCATGGTTGAATATAGGTTAATATAGCTTCCTACTCAATATACTTTGATTCTCTCTTTAATTGAATTGGATGGGAATTCTTGTTCTAATAACTTCTTATTCTCTATCTTGTGAATGATAAAAGATTGCTTTATATAAGGTTTACAAGGTATTATTGAATTTAGGCTGACATCCAATAGTCAAATGAAAATATTAGAATTGGATAAAAAATGAAAGAGATTGACACACACACACACACACGTTTGAATTTGGGCCCCTTTTGGAGGGAATAGAATTCTAGGCATCCTAGTCCTCTCAAACAATGACCGACAAAAGGGTTGGTGCAGCATCGAGGTCTAGAAAACAGGATCTAGTCTCAAAATTAGCATATGATGATAGTATGGTATAATAACTCCCAAATAGTCTTAAAATGACTTAGGAAAAGGAATACTAAAGTAGGGGACCAAATAGAATGTGAAATTGTAAAGGGATACAATTCACTACACTACACTCAATAATTACAATCTAGTAGTGTGGGAATGAATTTTAAGAAATTCATACAATGACAAGAATAAGAAATAGGATAGCTTTATGTTTATTTTAATTTAAAATAATTTCAGTATTGTTTTAAGAATTTTCAAGACAATATAAGCATAGGGAAGAATACAATAAGGAAAATACTTTGTGTAATATTTTTTGATGTCAAAAATCTACACAAGAGAAAGTTTTTTAAAATAATACATGCTATAGAATCAAATTATAATGAAAAAGACTAATGTATTTCATTCATCAAGTGTATAAAATTATATCTACTAAACCCACATTTAAAAATGCAAAGAAGATTCATTTGTAGAATGTAAAAAAAGATTGAGGAGATGCAACTTTATTCTCAAAGGAGTTAAAACTCCTAAGGAACAAAATTTCACTTCACTCTCCAAATTTGAAATTATAACGCCTAAAAAAGAGAATGACACTATAGATTTAAATGAAGAATTTGAAACCTCATTATTTAAGAATAAGAAACTCAACCTAAGTAAATAAAAAACCTAATTATCAAAGAGTGGACGAAGCTATAAAAGGGTAATCTAAGTGATCAATGCGATGTTATAATTTCTCATACTAAGACATAAAAGTTTGTCAACATAGTCATTGTTACATTAAACCATCAATCTTTTCATAAAGTATCACTTGGCTTAGGAATGAGAGAAACTGTCTATAGGACAAGAGATATAAATACTAATGTAGTATTTTTCTACCTATTCTTTCCAATCCTTATAGTTACATGGTGAAATTAATTAAAAAAAATTAAGTTACAATTATAGTCAATAATGGAAGGCCCACAATAAAATGATTTTGACATTGATAGTTTAGTGCATTACCAAATCAAATGATGATTGCATACATCAATTTTGATATTAATTTTTATAATTTATAAATAAGAAAATGAAGTTGAAAGTACATGTCTAAGGTGAAATAAGAGCATCAAAGCCAAGTACATGAATTTTTCATGTACTTTTAATTAGGACACTAAAAAAAGATATATGTGTATGCAATAATATAGCTCTAAAAATAGTAACAACTAAAAATTACCTTAAAACAAAATAAATTAAAAAAAAAAAAGAATAATAAAATGATATTCTTAACCATAGCTGTAAAAAATAGCCAAATTAAACCAAATGAATTTAATCATTGTTTGGACGAGTGAGAATGAGCCCTTCAAAGCTTAGGTTCTAAATTAAATTTAAAACTATGCTTGGGTGAACCCACAATAGTGGGTTACACTTTTTTGTCAGCTTTGAAACTACAATATTCATTTTTAGAAAAAACTTCACATTCGGACACCTATTACTCCTAAACCGTAAGGAATTTGTAGATGATGTGAACTAGTGATTTGTGAAATTTTGTGTGTAGATTCTAAATATATTTTTTTGAATTTTTTTGGAATCAATTTGTTTCCATTTTTCTATCCCCCTCGAAAACTATTTTTACAAAAACCAACATTTTTAAAGAGTGATACTCATTTGGTATGGCATAACTTTTTTTCTTCTAAAATAGATATGATTGCAATTATTTTAAATTTAGTTTTGTAACACCCATATCTAATTTTGCATTTGGTTTCATAATGTTATCTTCAATATTTCATATTTTATGAAGTTTTGAAGTCGAGTTAACTGTAATTTCGACATATGTTCATTTGGTTGTTCATAACTTGTTGTGTATGCATCAAATTTGTATTTTTTTTGTTGGAAAGAGGACTTCAATACCTATTGTGTTGATAGTTTTCAGATTATTTATTTATTTATTTACTATTTTTCCATAAGTGTTGAACTTAGAAGTTGATGTTTAGTGTGAAACCTATGTTTACTTAATCTAAATAAAACATAATAAACTCAATATATATTAAAGTAATAATCATTGGAAATTTCTCTTCGAGTACTACTAGTTCATGCATTTGGGTTTATCAAAATTCATCCATTTGAGCCCCCAATTTGAGCTTCGAAGGCTAGAAATTTGCAGAAACCAGGAGAGATTGGGGGAGGGGGGGAGATCTCTAACATGAAGGTTCGATAAAGAGGGGTTTGATTGAACCCCCTTGATACAAATTTTGTATTGAATGCATTTTTTGATTTGATCGAAAGGGGGTTTCGATCGAACACGTTTTTTGCATTTGATCGAAAGGGGGTTTCAATAGAACGTGGCTAAAATTGAGTTTTGGACAAAAGAGTCAATTTCTTTTGTCCAAAAAAGTGTAACCCACTATTGCAGGCTCACCCACTTGCATGGAGTCTTCAAGTACAATCATTGATTATTTACAAGTGACTAGGAAAATAATTGACTACTATTGTTTCTCTATAATAGGTGATGTGGTGCTAGAGGGAACCAATATCGATATGTTTAATTATTAGTGGCATAGGTCAAGTAATGGGTAGAAAGTTTTTGGGATGTTTTAGGCATTGCAAGAGATGAATTCACCTAATAGACCAATGCCTATGAAAAAATATACCTTAGAACTATTTACAATAACTTAGTATTTGTCAAATAAAAATGACATAGACTTAAAATAAAATGAACAAGACTGAGCTATTACATTTATAAAGCATATAAAATTATATCCTCTAAAATGTATCAACAAATAAAATGAATACAATAATTAATTTGATGGTGTTTCAGAAAATGATTGATTACTATTGTATCTTTACAACAAGGGATCTGGTGCTGGAGACATTTAGTGTTTATATGTTTGATTGTTGGTGACATGTGTCAAGTGATAGGTGGAATTGTTTTTGGCATGCTTTAGGAATTACAAGTGATGTGTGAATAGTACAATTATGATCATGGAAAATATATCTAAGGATAAATACATTAAAACTATTTACAATAACTTAGTTTCTCAAGAAAAATGGCATAGACTCAAAATTAAATGAACAAGTCAAAACTATTCAATTTATAAAGCATGTAAAAATCTATCCCTTGACATAAATTAAAAAATATAATGAATCTACATTTATGAAGTATATGTTTAGAGAAAAGGATGAAAACTCATTTTCTAAAAAGTGAAACTCCTAAGGATTGAGATGACATCACACTCTACAAAATAGGGAAGTGTAATTCTTAAGGAAAAGGATGACAAATTGACTCCAAAAGAAGTAGAGAATTTGACATCTCATTATTAAGGATCAAGAAATTAAATATAAGTGAATAAATAAACTATTTATGCTCAACCTATGGTGATATAAATATTTAACTAAACTAAGACCCCATTAAGTGTATCTTAAGTACACATATAATCACTTTCAAAAAGATAGTTATGTGTTAGGTACCCATCTACAAAATAATATCCTCTCAAATAAAATAAAGATAGACCTAAAGGAAAAACTTATCCGAGGTGAAGAATTTTGAAGAAAGTATCTTTATGATAAATTATGAAGTTGTTAAGATTAGGTGTTTTGCATCTTATAAATCTAAATATACAATATATTTATTTAACATAGCACTATGTTGTAATATAGGAGCTACATGGAAAAGGATGTCCCACTTGATAGTTGTCTTAATGTTTCTCATAAATGAGATCTTGTTATTTTGTGATTGCTCATGATTTATGAATTTCTTTCTCTTTTCTAACATATCTTTCTTAGTGAAAAATCATTTTGTAATTATGGATATGTTTCATAACCTTAT
Source organism: Cryptomeria japonica (assembly GCF_030272615.1). Classification (NCBI taxonomy): domain Eukaryota; kingdom Viridiplantae; phylum Streptophyta; class Pinopsida; order Cupressales; family Cupressaceae; genus Cryptomeria; species Cryptomeria japonica. The sequence continues at coordinate 769,625,971 of NC_081411.1, read as the reverse complement.
TTTAAATTATTTTTTAGAATATTTTTCTACCTATCATGTTGTGAAGTTATTGATAAGATGTTTAGTCTCTAGTTTTACATGATGCTATCTTTATCTTTCCAAAAAAATATTTATTATATTTATATTTTCCAATTACCCCAATTAGCTTCAATCTCCATGTAGTTAATTAGAAGTTGTAAGATACAATTTTGTGGACATCAATTTCTTGATCATGGTTGTACCACTCAATCAAAATCTATTTCAGTTGGTATCACTTTACTCTTGTTTCCTCAAGGCTATATACTTATTCAACCACAAGGGACAATTATAAACAACATATTCTTATTTTTTATTCTTACATGATGCTATTTATTAAATTATTTTTTATTTTAGTTTTTACATGGTATGTGGCTTATTTCAAGGGAGAATGCTCCAAGAAAAAAATCATATCTTTTCTATGTATGTGAAATAAACTTACTTTGATGTTCATTTCTTGATTTACTTTGACATGCATTTTCATGGTAGTTCACATGCAATTCAAAATGAAGGTAAAATGGAATGGCAAATATTGTACATCTTGTAATTTTCCCTTTTATTTTCGATTCACTCTGACCTAGTTGTCTCTTAAATGCAATGGCAAGGCACAAATGCTATTACTTTTTATGAATAGGGGCAAATACCAAACCATTCCTATTTCTACACATAAACATATATATGTGTGTGTGTGTGTGTGTGTGTGTGTGTGTGTGTGTGTGTATGCATACATAATATATACTATGCATATTCATATGCATACATACATAGATCTAAAGATCATCCTAGAATAATTTTAAGAGAACATGTAAGATGCATTTATTAGCATAATTGGAGCACTTATTCCTGTATTACTTACTTGCATTAATATCTAGAACATCTGTTGTGTGTTTGAACATATTTTCTTTGATCATTTATAAAGTTATTGACTCAGTATTCTTATGACATTTGTATTTGTAATTGGAAGTGACATACAACAATAGACAATAAGTTTATAGATTTTAAAACATTCATTTAAAATGTCACTAAATTTTCTAATAAATCATTTTGAACTATTTCTCATGTTGTATCAAAATATAATTTTTTTTTTAACTAAATACCATTATTTATATTTTAAAATATTTCCTTTCCCCCCTTTTGTCTTAAATAAATTCTCAATATGCACAAATAGAACCTACTTCTATTCATTTCAACAACTTTAATTAATGATTAAACTTACATCAAATCTGGAAGGATTGAACTTTGTTGGATTTGGAAAAATATCAGAATCATAATGAAGACCACAATGATCGATTGCAAGAATCCAATCTTTTCTAATGGTAAAACCTGTAAAATGAAGAAATATATATTTAATTTGACTCAATGTAGCTACTACGATTTGCCTATTTATCATTACTTTTGATCCATCCAATGAATAAAACTGAGCTCTACCTTGCAAAGAAAAGTCTTGGACAACGCTACGAGTACTCCATTGAACTGGGTTTGACATTCTTAATGTCTCTAATATAACCTGTACAAAAGTGAGAAAAATAAGCTCCAAATTTTAGTTATTAATTAAAAAAATTGTTGAATGAAGTTAAAATATAATCATAATTATTTAAAATATTCACAACCATGGAAAGGATCCACATACCTTTGTAGTGTAAGGCATCTGGTGAATGTCATCCCATGTCAATTTAGTTACTTTTGATCCAACCTTCTCATCAATCCTCTTGTACTCTTCCTGACATTTGAAAAAACCAAATATATATATCTTTTATTATGTATATAAATATGAATAGTCTGGTCTGGCTATACAGATGTTATTGGCATTTTATGCACTTCAAATAGAAATGTTTTATGTATATAAGGATACTATGAGTCTTTCTCTTGCACAAGGATTTTCTTCTAGAAATTTCATTGACCATGTGAGAGCTGCTCCTGTTGTGGCAAAACCTGCAATAAGAAGAGCAAGACAATTATCTTTGATTTGCAAGTCAGTCAATCGATCTTCTTGAGGAAGCCCATCTTTTGAAATCATTGATTGAATGAAATCATCCTTGGCTTCCAGTCCCTTTCTTCTCCTATCCATAATGGTTTGTAATAGCCTCATAAAATTCTCTCTGGCCTGCAAATCAAAGTAGCAACTTGGCATAATTTTATAAGCATTCAGTTAAAAAAAGTAGTGATATATTTCTTATATATATATATATATTTTTGTGTTTTTTTAATTTTTTTTTATTCTGATGATCAATCATAAAGTGTGATTTCAAACGATAATAAAAAAAATTCACACAATCTAATTCAAATAATATATATATTCACCATCTACGAAAACTATTAATGATTAAATATGAAAATATATGATCATAAATTAGGTGATCAAAGTACCTTGCATCCTCTGTAATAACTTGTTCCTGGAACTTTAATGGCAAAGCTGGTTGTTGCATCCAGAATATCAAGGAAACTTTTGTGCAACTCAGATAATTCTGGTCCTCTTTCCATGCTTGCAATTATGTGGCCTATGACCTCAAACGCAAACTGTAAAAGTAAAAAATCAGGATATATCTACATCTCTTTTAGTATTACAAAGGAAAATAGAAATCAAGACAACGCTGAATATCCTTTAAGATAATACTTAATTGGTACAGAGAAGAAAAATCAAGAGTTCAAGCACAAAGTAAAATCTAAATTTCTTACAATTGAAGTGCCATCCATGGCGGAGACAGTTTTCCCTGACCATCCATTTAGAATATCAAGACAGATCACTTCAATTCTCTCAAAATTCTTCTTCAAGTTAGCTCCTGAAATTGGCTCTCCCACCAACCTTCTCAATTTCTTATGAAGATCTGGTGCTACATAAGACACATTGTTACTCCCTAGCATCTCTTCAGCAGCTTTGCTGCTTGCAAAGCGGAACAAGTTCTTCTCTGATGATAAAACAAACTTTGCTGCATCTCTGGTGGATGTAAACACCCAGTTTTTCCCAAGAATATTTGTCACAAAGGTTCTACCATACCTGCAATTAATGGCAACAGCACATAATATTTTTCAGAGGCTCATTCGGTAAAAAGAGGTTAAGAATTTTCTAGGGACTTTAGAATAAGTTCATATGAAAACTAATATCTAGATAACACCCTGGTACACTACAAACGAAATAAAACATAGAAACTACAGATCAAAATAAGATTTTTATGCTATTTTACTCACAATCCAACAGCTTTTTCCTATAGATGACAATTGTAAATTAGTACTGAATGAAAGGATCCAAGCAGGAACCACCCAACCTCTTGGCACGGCTCTCTGTGAAGCTTTGAACTCCTGAAGGATTTTTGAAGGATGCAAACAAGGAAAAGGTTTCACCAACTATGGGAAGACCCATGTTTCCTGGAACACCATCATCTCCTTTTGCTCTTCTTCTCAAATTGAACAAGACAGAGAAAACAATGATACATGTTACAGGAAAAATTATCTGCAAAGCAATGAACTTCCACATTTCTGCCATTTTCACTTGTTCTGCTAGATTTCTCTCTGCTCACAAATTTACTAAATGTGCAAGGTAATCAATTATAAGCTTTTGTGACTGATAACATTCATACAAGACATATTGAGCATTTCCTTTCTACGGCCATTTGATTCCAACATGTCACTTTTCTGGTTTATTCATTTTGCAATACTGCTAATTGTCAAACATATAATATTTGGTGGCATCTCAAGGCTTTGTATCGAGCTTAAGAAACAAAGACCAACAACCAAATTGACATTGTTGTCTTTAGATAGAACTATGTAAAAAAATTATAAAAATATAAAATATAAATATATATATAATATTTATCTCTGATAAATAATTAAATGGACCCAAATGACTGATTCTCCATCTACAATGCTACAGTGAGTATTTATTTGTTTATTAGCATTGATTCCCTTAATAATAATTCACCGGATCATGGGAAAAGAAATGGCCGCTAGTTCAATAATGTGACAGTTTACTGGTAACATATTTAAATTCAGTAATTTAGATGATTAGCACTATATAAACTATATAGCATAGTATTTACAGAATTTGTTTTAAAATCATTTTCACATTATTGATGATTAAAACCATGAACGTAATTCATGGAGGAGAGCATCAACAAATAATATTTGATATAACATTTCAAGAAGAAAATAATAGAAAAATATAGTGGAGATAAGAGTAGAAATAAAAATATTCTGAAAAGCTTCTAAATGGTGCTGCAAATACACCAAGCTCTAAACATAATAATAATATAATTACAACGACAATGCAGATAGGGAAATGAAAAAAGTTATTAAAGGGCAGCTGCTACCATTAAATTATTATTTTTTAATGGGTACATTGTGTATGACAGTTTATAGTTCACACTAATAGTTTAATATTAATGAAATTAATAGTTGTTACTTATAATAATATAAATACTAAATTAAATAAAAGGTTGCCATTCCACTCTTGAAGGGTTATTGGAACATAACATCAAATGACTCTATTGATTGTTAAGCTCTATATTAAAATAGATAAAATATTGAAATTATACTCTTTCAATTTTTTTTTAAAAAATTAAATATATATTTTTTCTTTTACTTTAAACAATTTGACTTATTTTTTTCTTGTATTCATTTTTTAAAATTAAAATTATGAATCTTAAAAAAGAAAATCTTTAATGCAAAAGTTGACTATAAAATAAAAAAGTTTCACCACTATCAAATAAATAGCTTAACCACTCCTGTTATGAATCATGAAACCTTTTAAAAATATGACACTATGAATAAGAAGTGGGATGAGGCCACCTATCAAGGTTGGAAAATTATCAGAATTTTATTATCGCTTAAGTATATAAATTAGGTTAATTAAAATAAATGTATTTAATTGAATACACATTATTTTAGATAAAGAATGGGAACCATTATTATTATAAATAGAAATTTATGTGAAAATTAAATTAGTAATAAAAATTCTTTAAACATCATTATCGAGCATAAAATAAGCAATTTGAGAATACAAATGTTTATATCTACCAATAAAATAAGCCACTCTTTCTTTAACTCTTTGCTGACAATGAATCAAATCAATCAAAGTAATCTTAAGACCACTATTATTTTGAAGTTGAAAAGAAGTGATAGAATAAGGAGACAAAGAGTTCTAGTAAATAATTTAGCCATAAATCTTTACACATGAGCAAAATCACTACACAAATTTTGAAATGTTTCCACATGAGTCAAGGGTCACCTTTCACCTTTTCCATTGTACAACTCCAATTGAGGGACTTCCATATGCTTAAGAGCAACAATAGCGACAATGTCATCAGATAATGGGCTTGCTACATCAAATGTAGGGAAATTGAACTTGAATGCATGGCATCCCAATCTTACATATCTAATGGTGAGATTAAGTAAAGTGAAAAAAACTTGGAAATGTTGTGCATCATCAACGAAGCTTAAAGATAACCATATGAGATCACACAATTTGAATCAATTAAGAAATATCTTCTCAATATCATTATCTACTAAAATAAGGGTTAAGAGGATAGAGTGTAATAAAATTTCTCTGATTCCTATAGTTACTGCAACAACCTTTATGTACTCATTCTAGGTTGGAACATATCGACTTTTATTCCATTGTTCTTATTGTAAATTACCTTCAACATAATCTACCCACTCAAACAATATATTTAGAAAAGTTAAATCCATTTCAAAATTTCAATCAAGAATTTAAGTATTTTTGTTTCAACTTGGAATTTCATGACAATGGTTTTTCTATATTAAAATAACATTAAAATAATTTTGTGTGGTGAAAAACCTCATTCATATAATAAAATATAGTGTTTATGATAGTCCATTGACTCAAATTTAAGTATGTGATGACCCATTGTCATTCTTATTCATCTCAACCTTTGATTTAATTTTAAAAATTATGATTTTATTTTTCCTACATAATTCATGAATAAAGATTTAAAAAAATTTGAAAAAAATATATAGAGAAGTATATGTACCCTCTTTGAAATAACATGTCTCACATTGTGCCCCTACCTTTTAGTGCTCTCACTTGCCAATTCAAGTACTTCTTTAGAAATAAATTCCAAGGTTGCCTTGAATTTTTTTTGTATAAGTGAAACATTCTAACTTTGGATAATGAAGCCAACAACAATCTCAACTTGTTCAAGGGTTAAGTACTCATAAAAAAGGTCATCAAGTATAGTGGCAAGAGTTGCTACTTTAGTCACAACAATTCTAGTACTACAAAAATCCATCTCATCTACAACACTAATTAGCATAATACGGTACTCAATTGAACATTCTCTTATTGCTATCAATTTTGAGATCCAATAATTTAGCCACCAACTGCATAAAAGTTAATCAATTTAGTAATTTCTTACAAAACTTAGAAAAATTAAAAAATTAAGTATTATAAATTATTTATTAAAAAAATACTTACCTGAAAATTTGGGACAACAACAAGACCTTTTCACAAATCCATACATCAAATTATGGATGGTGGACATGACACTATCATGACATTATTAGAGAAAAATAGATTTTACAATTCAGTTTAATATCTTCTTTTGAATATATTTTTTCAATAATTTCATTTAAGAGTCCATCACTTACAAAAATTACTATTTATTAATGTTTTTATAATTCTAATATCATACATGAGCTATGCTACTACCATGTTTCATTGTTAGACGAAATCTTGTAAATTTATTTTTAAATGTATTAATGTTATCTAGAGAAGACATTACATAATACTAAAGAGTAGTCATAGACTTACAAATAATAGACCACTAATAAAAAATTTAAGACTAATTAGATAACTCTCAACAAACAACTTTATAAATCCAAGGCTTACATCCAAACCTCATCTATAACTTAGAATTTTTGCATTATAATGTCCATTGGTATATATCTACACTTTCTCCAAACTTTGCATTCCTTCCCTTTCCAATATAAGAGAGAATACTTGGCATATATTTTCTATTTTCATCCCACTCTTATTACATATTAAATGTTTCTTATTTGAATATTTCTATTCCATCTTCTTTCATAAGTGGTCATAGCAGGTCACTTTATTTAGTTTGTTTATTTCTAGTAATGTGGTTGTTGGAACATGTAGTAAAAGTATAAATGTATTTATTTATTTTTTTGTACTTTTTATTTTTGAGAAGTGAAAATGTAATTAATTTACTTGAAAATCAATATACTTGATCATGATAATTACCTAAAGAGTGTCTTCATCTTCATCTTATATGTACATTTGTGTACCGCTATTGGAACATTTGTGTACCACTAGGAACATTTGTCAACAAGTACTAGTGATTTTGAGTTGACGGTTACTGAAACATCTTTAGTTAGGTATCAGGCGACACTTTGAAATGTGTATTGATTCCACATCGTGCATCATTACTACCCAGAAGCCAGATCAATAGCTATAAGCAGTTAAGTCGCATACGAAGACAAAGAAAAAAAAAATCAAAATCCGATGTACCGTTTAGGATATGTGAGTGCACGAAGTTAGCTATGACGGCTACTAGTGCTCTTCCCCTAGACTCCTCGGAGACACTTCTCAAAATGGAAATGACCTCTTGACATTCATAGAAATCAGCTATAAGGTAGATGTGTAAAATAAATGCAAGTTTTAAGTAAAATAGAATACAAATTAATGTAACAAACTATATTGTTGTAATTGGAATAAATTACTATATATTGTCCAATTATTTTAGCAATGTCCAGCAATATTTACCACTCATATTCTCGTGGATTGGTGGCCACCTTAGATGTAATGTCGTTAATATATCCCTAGCTGAGCCAAGTATCTCCTCTTGAATTAATAGTACACTTAGAGGACCTTGTATTTTGTCCTCAACTATTGTTTCTTAGTAAAAAATCACCAAGCAAAACAATTTTGTCTTGTGTTTTCAGTGATCATGTATTTCTTTTTTTTATTTTTATTTTTCTTAGTTTTTTTTTTTGTTTTTTTTTTTGGTAAAAGTGGATAAACCATTGAATTATATTAATAATTTTTGTTTATCTTTCTATATTGTTCAAATAACACAAGCCTATCTATCCATTACAAGAAGCCCATGGGCACAATCCACCAAAAAACCCTTCCCAATTACATAACAAGCCTCATTAGATATAAAGGAAGCTGGAAGAAGAGGCATACAAAGGAAACTGTCAATGTGAAACACTAGGAAGAATAACATCCATCCAAAAAAACAAAAGATCAGCCAATAAGATTCGAACCCGGGCCACCCCTGTCTATGGAGCATAGTTCTCCAATCCACTGATTAGAATGATACCCAAAACAAGAAGAGAAATTATTATAAGACATCCTGCCAAGACAAACATCGTGAGCAAACATAATATAATCCAAAGAAGGAGAAGGGGAGGATGCTGAAGACCTGGAGAAACCAGTATAAGGCCAAGCCACAAAATAGCCCACAAAAGCAGCCAAGAAAAGAGCAGAAAGATGAGAAACCATCTCGTATACCAAACTATTTGCAAATTCCAAGATCTCAAAGACAATCACCATCCTCCAAACCTAATCAAAGTCTTCCGAATAAAACAGAACATCTTAACACAAAAGAAGCGACACCACAGAAGGAAAAACATGAGAAGAGCATCGACAGAGCCCAGATATAAACCAATCCAACAGAAGTATCATCATAAAAACAACCAAAACCAAGCATGAAACCTCACCGAATGAGCAGTAACCAACATTCCTTACTATGATAAACAAAGCAACGTGCAATAGGATAATCATAATCATGAAAGAAAAAACCAAGCTGGAAAAATGAAGACAGAAATTCATATAATCTTTCATGGGGTTCTCAATTATTTGATGAATTGTTTAGGGATTGCATTTGATCATTTGGCATGCTATCGAAAATTTCATGCCCCAACGAAAATGCAAATGCCATCCTACTTGTGTTTTGCCAATGAAAGATAACGATATTTAATTATTGTAGAGCAGTTTTTTGAAGGCTCTCAGCTCTTGAGAACAAATTGAATGGATTGTACTTTTTCTCACGATAACAGTATTTTATGCTATAATGTTACTTCAATTTAGATTGTTGTTATATGATCAAAGTATTTACTGTAAATATCTACAGTTCTATATCTTCAAGCTATAAGCAAAATAGCCTCAAAATATAGCTTCTGTTCCAAAACTCTAAATAATATTCTTACATTGAAATGCTAATACAATGACATGAAACAACATTACATTACTGGGTCTTTGTTGAAAATATGCAAAGAAACACACAATGAGCATATTCAAGGTTTCCCTGAATCAAATGAAGAAACATATGGGTGTTAACTTTGATTGGTATTATTATATTCATACATGTCAGTAATTTTCGATAGGCATCTCTGATCTAGTGAAAGTAGCAACAAGTCTATTGTGGAGGGATTAGATAATTAAGCGAGAAGATTTTTCTGAATAAGTTCTCAGAATGGGTATTTTTGTCAGATATTATAGCTCAATATGCTGTGTTTACAAGTGCCCTGATCGACATGCATGTTAAATGTGGAAGCAGAGACCAGGGGCATGACTGTTTGCCAGAATGAATCATGGACGACCTTGAATTCTATGTAAAGAGATTAGGGTTCATACTTGCGAAAATTTCTTAAAGTATGAAAGGCTATCGGCTAAAATCCCCATCGCCGAACATTTCTCCACATACCTTGTCTGAGAAACTTGGAGAAACACTGTTAAGATTGAAAGAAGATAAACAAAGAAAGTCACACATTTACACAAAGTCTTAGGGTACGGTTTCATGGAGGTGGGTTGATGAAAATTTCTCAAAGAGTGTTTTCAAGAATATAAGCAACCTTTTAAGCAAGGGATTTCATAAATTTTTGAATTCCGAATTGTTAAGAAATTTAAAGTGGAATTCTCTTGCTGCAGATCGCAGGATGTTATTGATTAAAATCTGTTTAGAAATTCTGTTCAAATTGAATGTTCCCTAAAAATTGCAGCACAGTCTATATATCAGAACTACTGTGGCAGCTAATCAATCCTAGAATAATTCAGCCTGTTGGCTAACAAGTCTATTGCCTAACAAGATTGTTAATGTTAAAAATACATTTGTTTTTTTACTGAACAATTTACACCCCAAATTTAAGAGATGAGAAATTTTAAAGTCCAATAAACATAATCAAGAGCTACTTTTATTTCATCCTAAAACTATGGATCAATTGTAAGGCAAAAATATATCATCGTCTCCTCCTCAAGTTGCCAAATGACAATAAAGTTTGTATATGAAGTTGAATTCTTTTCATATCTTTCTATTTAAATCTCTTTTCTTTCACATTTAAAATAATTAAATGGTAATTTTTTAAAAGAAAATGTTTTCTTATTTTTTTTCTTCAAAGACATAACAATTATAATAATATATTTTTTCCTTTCAAGTTGTCTATTTGTTTATCGATCTATCTACATAACATAAATTGCTCAATTTGGATTATTCATTCTCAATTGAAATCTTTTAACATGTTATCTTAAATTTAAAATCAAACCTTTACTTGCTTAATTGTTTATGGAGGATATTATTTAATTATGTTTAGTATATGTATGGATGCATGCATGTCTATCTATCTATTTTTTTTAAACAAATATTATGTGTAAATAATCATATCTCAATTCATATTAACCTTTACCATTTATTATACTATATCATCTTAAATTTGAAAGAAAAATATTCTTTGATTATTTAACATTGTTATTTAAAAATATTTTGTAATTGTTTAACAATAAAACATTTCAAGTTTCAAAGCCCTATTTATTTATATTATCCATCTACAACTATATATTCATATAAAATAGATGTTACATATAATATTTTGAATCACAAATTAGATTATTCTTTCTTAGACAAAATCTTTTTCTATATTGTCTTAACTTTGTCACCAAATTTTTAATTTCTCAACGATTTTCACTTCCTTCTTATATGTAGAATAAGTTTTAGATAAATTAATATATCTGAATAAATTTTAAACATTAAGCAATTCTATTTAAACCATGAATGTAGTAAAATATTAGTAATTTCTCAAAATGCCTACAAAATTTTTTAGATATAAGATTCCCTATATTCAATCTAATTTTCACTACTATTTATATAAAATTTATATAAGATATATACTAAGTTATATAATCTAGAATCTATCTCAAGCTAGATATGCAAATGTATTGAGAGGAGTAAATATGCAAGCTAGTCTCAATCAACATAGAGATAGAATGCAATATCAAAGAAAATAAATCTAAATTATTAAACTAAGGAAATGCAATAAAAATGTAAACCAATATAAATTAACATATATACTGGATGTGAACCAATTTAATTAAACATATGTATCAAATATAATAATGATAAATATATTGGAATAGAAGAAAATAGATGCACAATATAGAAGCATATCAATTTTAATAGTAATATTGATTGAAAGCAAATAATTTGTGACTTTAAAAGTTTGTAATGAAATAACTTTTACAAAAGAGGAATAAAATATTAAATATTTTGTAAATACTTAATAATAGCTAAGAATAACAAGCCACTTTGAAAGAGAAAACCTCTAAATATATCCAATGAGAACACAATTCACAATCTGGTGATCAAATATATTTGTTTACCCTTTTATATATATCTTACTTATGCCTTAAATATCACCTAAGTTAACTTATATACCAACCTATAACACTTAAGACCAACCTAAATAACTAGATTATAATATAATAATGATCATCGGTGAGCCCACAATAGTGGGTTACTTTTTTTTGGATGAAGAAATCACATTCATTTGTCCAACACATAATTTTTACCACTTTTGATTGAATGGTATGTTTGACCAAAATATTTTTTTTAATTATTATTTAAAGGTGTTCGATAGAAACTAGGTTCTATTGAAACCCCTTTTTAGGGTTTTTTTTTTAAATTGTTTAATTATAAAAAAAATGGCAGTTACTATTATTTTCAATTGTTAGTGCTCAACCCAGTGAATAGACAGAGGAACTTCTAAAGCTCGACAAAATTCCTGCAATTTCAAGTGTTTTTACAAGTCTAGGTTGGTTTCTTATTAAATTTTCAAGTATTTTTTACATTTTATTATAAATTTATAATAATTGTTGTAGTCACATAAATCTGTCCATTTTAATTAAATGAATATTTGCTATTTATTTGATTAAAAATCCGCTAGACATCAGTTTATTAAATTAATATTTAATTAATTTATCTTCAAACATTCTCCTATTAATTAAATAAATTATTCAATTTATTTTAATTAATTTATTAAACTAAATTCACAATCAATTAAATGAATAAATCTTATTTATTTCATTTAAAATCCCCTTTCCTCTTTTAAATAAATTAAATAAAATATTTATTTAAATCATTAAATCCCAAACCCACTTGCATTCTCCTAAAAATGCAACTTGCACCTATTTGTGGAAATAAATGAATTTATTTTAATAAAAATCCTATTTTCCCTCACCCACCAAACCCACTTGCAATCCTAATCCCCTTCTAGATTCTTCTAAACCCTTCCTAATTAGCCTAATCCATCCTCTAATTATTGTCACATTCCTAAGCAACTTGGAGTCACTTCTCAAAGACTTCAAAGTCTTTGAAAAACATTTAAGGCTTTATGTGTTCAACAAGCTAACCTCTAAAGTCTTCTAAACCACTAATGGCTCTTACATGACCATTTATGGTTAAATCCACTTGCACCCATGGTTAGGGACTTTGACCCCTAACTCAACCTTCATGTAACCCATGTGTCTCCTCAAGCATTTATTGCTTTGACCATGGTTATCCTCACTAACTCTTGCACAAGAGTTTATCCATTGGATAAAAGCATTATTATTTAAATAATGAATTTATCCATTCAACTCAACCTTAACCTTACCTCCCAAGTTAACCCTCAGGTCATGTCAAGCATTTAATGCTTCTTCCCTCTCCTCTCAACCCATCTCATGTTGACACTTGTCATCCTGGGATTGGGTTGAAATTCCTCACATGGATCATAAACCATTCAATCCTGACCCTTGTTAAGATTACTCAATATCAACCATCCATTGCTCCATTTTTCCTATAAATAGAGCCCATTTCTTCATAATCCAAATCCTGAAAAATTGTATGCATTTACATTATAGTCATTTTTAGAGAGCATTTAGTATAAATCAATCATATTCACTCTTTTGGTTTAAAATCAACACTAGCTAATTAGATAATCTCTTATTTTAGCTTTTGTTCACACTTACATAGCATTAGATTAATCATTTTTCAATCTTGAACCTCCATAAGGCATCCATAGTGCAAAAAGTTGTTGAGAGATACACTAATTTGGAACTTGGAGAGGAGAGGAACAAGGGAGGAGGAGCTACAAGCATGGTGGAAGGCATTTGGAGATGTCTTATTGTATTTGCTTTCATTGTCAAATGCTTTATCATATTTTTAGTGTCTCTCTTGGTATGCCTACTTAGACTGGTCTTTGGTTGATTAACACTAACAGTTCTTTGTTTCTTATTGTTTATCTTATGTGTTATACCACCACAGGTTTTTTTCTAACATCTCCCATTTTGTAGAGCATCATTTGGTGAACCCGATGTGAATTAGCAACTGTTTTTAAAATACTAACCTTTTTTTATTGTTTTATTTGACACACAGGTCGTGCTTCGACACTTTTGTTTACACTTTAGCACTATCGCAATTTGGTCTTTTAGCGCTATTGTTCCCCCAATAGTGCTATTGTCCCAAAAGTAATGCTTCTATTTATAGTATAGCGCTATTGACCCTGAAGTAGCGCTATTGTTCCATTATTAGCGCTATTGGCTCTCTATGTAATAATTTATTTTAGTACTTTTGTACTTACTGTTGCGCTTTTGTGTTAAATAGCACTTCTGTTCTCATACGGAGTAGTGCTATTGTAACAGAGCATTGTAAAAAATGCCTTGTAACCGAAAAAATCAAAAAAAATTTAAGCTTGTAGAGGCCCACCATGTATGCAGATTTTACTGACTTTTTATTTCTTGTGCAGGTTTGAACTAACCCAATTTATTTCTTAAAATTTTAGAAATTCACTTCTTTTTTTTTATTATTATTTTTATTGCAAGTTAAAATCAACTTGAACACTTCATTTTGGTGCTTAAAAAGCAAACCTCGAAGATTTCATTTTAGTGCTTTAAAACTCACAACAAACTTTGATTTTCTTGTAAGTTAGGGAACTCAAACTTTATTTTGGTGTTTAAAACTCAACAAAAATAAATTCTGATTTTCTTGCATAAACTCAAACTAAAATTCACATTCCACACTTTGTTTTTGGGCAAAATAAAAAGAACAAGCCACCTTTGTTTCAAGATCAAAGCGATTTACTTCAAGCAAACATGTTTTTCATTTAGTTGACTAGGATTTCAATTTCCTAGTTTACTCAACATATTGCCTTTGAAGGATAAAAAGAACACCATGACTGTTGGAGCAACATCTCCAAATAGTTAGATAACATTGCGATGATGAGTTAAAAAGAATAAGTGTCTTTTATGTTTGGCACACTTGTGCAAAAAGTTTGTCGAGTGGTCCTACTTCTAACACACACTATTCTCTCCCTTGGCTTTCATGGTCCTAGGTGCAAGAGAAAAGTGTTAGTAACACTCAAAGTTTACCTTTTTGAGAGAGGCCTTCCAAGAGACACATCACCCTTGGGAACGACCTCGCACGGTAAATCCTTCGATCCACTATAGAAATCAGCAGTGAGCGAAAGCTGTAGCCTTGGGTATAGTTGTTCCTACAGTGTAACTTGCCGAAAGGACAAATGGGCCCCACCACAAGTTACAAGGCTCTTAAGTGAGTCATTGCAAAATGAACTTATGTCCAAAGACATTGAAAATTACTAAACACCTTTATGTAGTAGCCCACCCGTTCTATTGATTAAGAATATTTGCGATAAATTCAGTGCAAGAGCATAGAAGGTTTTTCTCCCAAGATACTCACCATACATATTTCCTTGAGTAGAAACATATCTTTTTGAAAGGTTACTTGTAGCTTGATAAAAGTGGTGACTCCCCTATCATAGGGATCATCTATTTTTTATGCTCATGCAAGACTTAGTATATCACATCCTTACCTGTCAAGGCAGGATTCATAAGGTATGTAGTACCAAACTTGAAGAAATATCAAGATGTGGGCTGAAATTATCGCAACTGGCCATTTGACCTTAGGGATAAAGTGTGTTTGAAGTGTCTTCATTTTGTGTCCAAACTAGTGATAAACTGAGCCGACTTCAGGATTTTTGTGAAAACATACTCAAAAAAATTTTGGAAAGAAAAGGTCGTAAAAAGTCCAAAGATTGGGTTGATCTAGACCCGTACTTACTTGTGCCTTTTGAGGCAACATTCTTGTGTTTGTGTGCTTGCTTTGTTTTCTTGTCAAAGAAAAATCAAAAAAATCAGTTCCAAAAACAAGTATTTATCCAACACAAACATTTTCAAAAACCAAAGATAAAAAACAAAGTGCAAAAACAAAGTATCAAACTATATGACCATTCTTTACATCTTGAGAAAAAAGAATCTTCATCAACATATCAACTTGACAAAAAGACTATTGAGGTCAAAGGCTTTCATCAAAAAAAGGAAATTCTTGTATCTTAATAGACAAATCTTTGTCTCACATAGAACCTTCTTACATCACATGTGTCTATATCTTCAAGGAAAAAAAAATGAGTTTGATCAAGAGTCATTAAACCACAGAGCTTTTACTCAATATAGAGCTTTGAGTTATCATAAAAAACAAGGGAGGCAAAATCAATCCTGCTTTCTTTGCAGACATTTGTATCACATATAACTCAGCTAGGGAAGAATCACCAACCCCTGAAAGAGAAGAGGAAGAGTTTGTTCCTTTTGTAACACAAAGTTTTTATTGAAGTTAACATTTCATCCATTATCACATTCACACCTCATCAAATCCATTCCAACTCTCAAAACATCAAGAGGTTTTTGTCCTAGGTTCTATTTCGATATTGCTTGAATCAAACACAATACATCACTTTTTAGAGTGTCTCTACATCTAGGATAAACTCATCCTAAGAGGCATTTCTATGCAGGTTAAAACTAGTCTATGAGTGAATCCTCTCATTACTAGGTAGTTGGGTTTGTAACACATCTCAGATCTCTCTAAACCTTATCACATCAAACATTGTCAACCAAACACAACAAGCAATTCAAGGAAAGGACTTTGGTAACATCTACCTTTAGTGTTAGAGATCCATATGCAAAACACTTCACCAAATATATTTCTCTCATTCCATCACCAACTCATCATCATTTTCACCAAACTTCAACAAAAACTTGTAAACAAAATGGCTCAAACCAGATCAAGGTCTAGACAACTAGAAATTGAAGAGGAAGACGAGGAAAATCTCAATGAATTCCAAGAAGCCCTTGGAGGAAATGTATGATGAAAATCCAAGTACTCCTACTCCTACAACAATAGAAAGGGCACAACACAACCCTCACTTTAATCAACTTTTTGACGAAATACTTAGGAGCAATGTTGATGCTCACTTTTTAAGACTTGCCCAAGAGGGTGCCAAACTACCCTCTAATTTTGATATTGCACAACTAAGGCAAGCGTCAGAACACCAAAGTCATAATGAGGATGAAAGAGGTCGAGATCATATCAAATACAACCTTCATCAAAGAAATCCCCCACCTCCTCCTCCTCCAAATGACATAGACATGTTGAGGCAACAAGTCAAGAATCTCGCCCAACAACTCCACAATGGTGTGAAAACAACCCAGTTTTTACTTAATGATATTTGTCCCTATCCCTTTGATAGGAATCTACATATGTCAGCTTTTCCACGAGGGTTTGAAACACCTAAGTTCGAAAAGTACTGAGGAAAAGGAGACCCTTGCGATCATGTTAGAAAATTTTATTCAGCTTGCCTAGAAATGGCATATGAGGACACATACCTAGTGAAACTCTTTCCTCAAGGTTTGGCAGGGACAACCACGCAATGGTTTTCCTGACTAATAGGCAGCATTAGGACATTTGAAGAACTGGTCCAAAAATTCATTGCACATTACTCACATAACATTGAACACGATATCACCATGGTCGATCTGTGTAACACCAAGCAAAAACCAGGGGAGCTATTTTCATCTTTCCTACAACGATGACGACAAATGTCTAGCAGATGTTCCCTTCAGTTACTTGAAAGAGAGCTAGTGGAAATATTTATTTCCAACTTGAACAAAGAAATGGAATTTCATTTGGACATGAAAGGCACAAAGTCCTTTAATGAAATGATCACCTAGGGTTTAAAATGTGAATGGGCCCTCATCAAAAAGGGACTTATCAAAATATACAATGAACCCAAAGATGCACCTTGCCCGTGATTCAATAGTGATAAACCTAACTTCTAGAATTAAAAAAAAAACGTCATCAATGATGAGGTTGCAGATGCAAGAACTATCAAAAGTGCATAACCTGTGGTTCGATTTGTAGGGCAAAACCCCCCTCCTAAGACCAACACGGTTCCTCCCCCACCAAATCAAGGACTCAATGTACCGCAAGAAGAACCAAGACAACGCCAACAAAATTATAAATAAAAATGAACGTACACTCCCTTATGGGAACCTATTGAAATGATGTTACGTCAATTGGTCTCTTCAAATCTGGTGACTTTACCAAAGACGTCCAATTATGAACCTGAGGTCAAACCTTCATGGTGGAGGGATAATGAACACTGTGAATTCCATCAAGGGAAAGGGCATTAAACAAGCAATTGTCATAGATTGAAAGATCTTATTGACCGAGGCGAGATTGAAATGACCCAAAAACAACAAACAATGATCATCTTATGTTTAAAAATTCACTTTCATCACAAGATCAAAGGGGTCCTTCCACTTCAGGGTGAAACACAGATACCACTGATTATACGCGAGCTGCCTATAATTACACTGTGAATCACCTATATGATGCCAATGAACAAATTGAAACCATTACCATAAAAAATCCAAACTCTACCTATAATGTTGTTACGCATCCCAACAAGATCACCATTAAAGCAGCTCCACAAGGCACCCCCTCCATCTCAAAGAAGTATAACCTTGTGGAATAGTTAGATAAGACGCTTGCACTTATCTCCATCTTAGAGATTTTGTGCCTATCCCCATCTCATAAAAAAATCTTGGATCAAGCTCTCCAAGAGGTGCCAGTCACTGCCAATCTAAATACAAATCAATTCCAAGCTATGGTTGGAAATCTAAGGTCATCACCATGTCTCACTTTCTCGGAAAGTGACAATACATCCTTCCAGCAACCTCATAATGCCTCACTCCATATTGAAGGATTTATCAACCAACATAGGATCAAGTGAGTCTTGATTGACAATGGAGCAGGCCTAAATATTTGTACACTACAATTGGTCACAACATTGGGATATGCAGTTGAATCAGTGGATCCCCACAAAAAGATAACCATAAAAGCTTATGATGATGTAGAGCGTTCATCCAAAGGGGCAGTTGTGTTACCAATCCGATTAGGTCTAGTGGTGAAGCACATCATATGTCAATTTTTGGACCTTCCTCTGTCATTTAACTTATTGTTAGGAAGACCTCGGATACACGCCATGCAAGTCGTTCCATCCACCTACCACCAATATATCAAGTTTCCTCATAATGGTGTAGAAATTACAATCCTGGGTGATGCAAATCCATTTGCATATTGTAACAATATCAACCATCAACTAGAGATTACCATTCCTAACAACAGAGAAGCCACCTCATCCACCTCATGGGTAATTGCACAAAGATGGTGGTCAGAAAGGGGGGTATAAGTGGACACTTTTTTTCTGAAATCAGGTGAACCTGAACTTGGAGGAAAAATTTGAAAGTCATCCACTCAAGATATCAAGATAATAAAACAACAAATATTGTAGTACTCTGAATCTAGTTTCCAAACTGCTAAACTTTTTCAAAATTGGATAAGATTAAGGGGGTCAAATCCTTCACGCACGAAAAACTGACCCTATTTTTTTTTCTTCTGAAAAACATAACATAGTGTCTGACGTGCGCATCAAAAAAGTCATAATTAGATTTAGTATTTTGACAAATCCTTTGGCAGAAAGATAGTTAAGAGTGAGCTTTAGAAGATGTGTATTTTTTTGTAATTTTTTGTTGAGTATTTTTTTAGTAATGATTTTTCCAATCGAGCACATTCTGAAAATTTGGTACCTATTCATGCGCGAAGCATAAGTTGCACTAAAAAAATCGAAAATACAATTTTATTTTTTTTAAATTGTAAAGAATCAAGTGCACTATAATAATATATAAAGTTTTTTAAATTTGGATAAGTATATCAAAATTTATTAAAAAAATGGTGCACCTATGTCTGTGAGAACTATGGAGACACTAGTAAAAGAAATTCAATAATAATATATTATTGTTGTTCAAATTGAAAACAAATTATATGATTAGAAAGATCAGAAGATGGGTGAAAATATGGTGGCAATTTCAGAAATACCCACTTTATGAAGTGTAAACCTGATGATGACAAAGTCGATAAACCAAGTTGATAAAATAAAACACGTCAAAAATGAGAGAAATGGAGGGAAATCAAACTTCCAATCCGTAGCTTTGTCATCCAGGCCTATTTCCAAGCCTAAATAGTCAAAGCACGTATGGGGTACTTATAGTGTAAGCAGCGCGTATGCGCTTGTTTCCCTATAAACAACACGTACGCGCTATTGTATAATATGATATTCTTAGTATAATATGTGTATATACATATAATATATGTAATATATAATATGTGTATAATATGACATTGTATATATAATATGTTTATATACATATAATATATGTATATATATAATATATTAAACATATATATACACATGTAAGTGTATCGTCTCTCCCTCTCAAATGCATACAAGGTCTCTCTCTCTCTCTCTCTCTCTCTCTCTCTCTCTCTCTCTCTCTCTCTCTCCATACCCCATCCCTCTTTCTCTTCTTATCTCCCTCCATACCCCACTGCAACTATGTCTACACTTCTATAGAAGTAAGTGAATTTATTTCTTGTCTACAACTTCCTCTTTGATTTTTATCATGTATCCTCTCCTAAAAAAAATGACTGATGGATTTTTGTGTGTATATTGAATAGGAGGAATAGGGTTTGAAATTGAACCACGGGTGTATTACCGTGACAAACAAGGAAACCTGTAGCAATATTCTTCTCGAATGTTTTTAATGAGTAGAGAAGATGCGGAAAATAGTGTCAACAAAGCAACATGATGAGTAAGAGTACCTGCAATATGTTTTTAAGAAGAAAACAATAGGTAGGAAGAGAAAGAGGGAGAGTAAAACAGATGATGTCCTATAGAATGATAGTGGTGGGTATGCGAGAGTTCCCATGTTGTTACACAACGCCTGTCACCTAAAGAAATTAAAGTTTGTTTTATGCATGGCAGTGGTAGTATATGATGATCATCACTTGTCAAACAGCTTGGAACGGTACATACCCATGAAAGAAATCAAGTGTGTATTTCCTATAGTCACAATCGAGATCAGTCTTATAACCTTGCAAATTTAATAGCATCATATGTTTTAGAACTTAGGTAGTACTCTTAGGGTTAGGTCAAGTTCT